>NC_140177.1:76536516-77136516 GCF_963971535.1 Notolepis coatsorum | reverse complement strand
TACAGCTCAATACATACAATTGTTAAGGGGATGCAGACCAGAGAAAGACTTTCGTCTTGTTTACATCAGGGTCCCCCATTTTTAGCTTGTCAATCAGAATGGTGTGATTGACAGTGTCGAAGGCCTTTTGTAGGTCCAGCATGACCATGCCGCAGTATTTGAATAGGTAATAGCACACATATACACTACCTCGGGTGAAGTGTTTTTTTTTCTTTCTCAAATACAAACCTACAGCAAATGTATATTTTACTAATCACAATTTATAAAATTGTTGCACTGTTTCTCGATGCCAGCATTTACAACCGTTTTTTCTTATTACTGTAAATCATTTTACATCTATTGCTGACTGTTGTTACATTTGTTACAATAAAGATGCAAATAATTGTTATCTCTTGTTAAATCAGAATAATTTTTTTTATTACAAAACATTGAGATATCAAACAGAAAAACCGGAAGTGGTACATATAGTAACAAAACAACCCACAACAGTGTAAATAGCAGAACATACATGAGAATGAATGGCTTCAGTTTCCCTCATGAATATTTGTCATGGAACTGATCAGTTCAACTGACAGTATGGTATAGGGGGGGGGGGGGGGCAATACTTTTCCACACCTTTCTAAAAACTCTGTGGATCTGTTATTATTATTATAGTTTTTTTTAATGATTAGTCTAGATAAAGATTTGTATCTATAGCACCTTTAAAAATAGAGACTATTGATACGACTTCTTGACGTGAGAGGGTTGACCTCTCCTACCTATTAACATGTACTGGAGAGAATGAGAGCTCTATCAATAGCAAATAAACATTTTCTTTAATACAGAATACTTTTATATTAAATGCTTTTTGCCCTGAAACAACGTGCCATTCTGGCCTCGATGATACAGCGAGAAGTTGGCCAAAACTCTGGCATCATGGACTTTACCTGGCCAGCCAACATTGATGTCCCAGAATTTTTATTTGTGGTCCACTACACCCTGCAGCAGGACCGAGTAGAAACCTTTCCTGTTGTAGTAATCTGCAGGGTCATCAGCTGGTGCCAGGATGCCAATGTGGGATCTGTCTATTGCCCCTGCAACCTGGGGGAACCCCCATTTATGTCTGTAGCCCTGGGCGATCACCCTTAGCTACGCCTCAGATGGTGTCTTGATGTATTGCCGTCGCATTACCTGGTTTATGGCTGTCACAACCTCTTGGGTAATGAGACAGGCAGTGGACATGCCTACACCAAACAGGTGAGAGATGGATCTATACTCCAGATTGGTTGCCAACCGCCACAGACATATAGCCACCCGTAGCTCAACAGGGACAGGGCGTCGGTAGTTGGTATTCTCGCGTGTCAAACTGGGTCGCAGGATGTCACACAGGTGCAGGAAGGACACTCTTTTCATTCTGAAGTTGAGTTGCCAGTCTCTGTTGCTCCAGTTGTCACTCACATGTTGCCACCAACTACAGGGTCGTGGAATGGTCCACATGCTCCTGTAAAGATAAATAGTATCATTGAACTGTTTGTTTATTAATTGATTATTCAATGTGTAAATGTTTATAGTAGACATATTTTAATTAAACGTATATTATATACTCTATATTTTCTAAATTGCATTGCTGAATGTTTGTGTAGTTCTCTTTCTTCCAGCATGACTGTTACAGCTCAATACACACAATTGTTAAGGGGATGCAGACCAGAGAAAGACTTTCGTCTTGTTTACATCAGGGTCCCCCCATTTTCAATTCATAATAGTTGCTAGACTAACTATAGGCAGCCATACTGAAATAAGTATAATGACACAAACATTCCGTGCAATCTGTTAAATAAAGTTATTTCATTCATTCATTCATTATTTCCACCGTTGTCCCTGGAGTAAACGTTACGTTACCTCGTTTGTCGTCTATAACAAAGCCATCGTAGTTTCAGTTGCATTCCAGATCCACCCTGTTGTTGACATGTCCATAATTCTTTGAAAACATAACGTTACTGAAATGATTAAGGAATGCAATGTTCGCTAGCTTCACAATAAAGTCTCTCTCAGTCTCGCGCCGTCCCAACGTTGACAGTGGCTCGTGTGAATGAGGAAGTCAATAGACCGCCGCCGGTCGACTTTGCGCCTCCTGGCGGCATAAAACAGAACAGCAACCTGGGTTCCTAATTAATTCCAACGACGTGATATCACCGTGCGCGCGTCGCGGCAAAGCGCCCATGAAAACTAAAAGCTTCATCTGTAGGGGGAATTGTCGTGAGGTGGGTTGGGAGAGTGGCCTTTTGAAATAAGAGATCTAGTTTTATTAATATAGGGCCACACGGCCGGTAAACGGTGCTGAATACTGGGAAAGGCCAATTATTTATTAGATAGTACCCCTTGAAATTTAATAGGTTGAATTCTGTGTTCCCTTCTTTTTGTCTTTATAATTTGTTATTTCTGTATTATTATTGTTTCTGTTATTTTCTGTGAAGTTCTGAGTATTGTGATTGTGGTTATTGTGTTGTCTTGTTTCATGTGAATAATAATAAAAAAAAAATTATCCAAAAAAAAAGAATGTTGCTTGAGTGTAACACGAGGTTTTGCCTCACTTTGTTTGTGTTGCTGAAGAGCGTTTATTCCATTGTTTTGGGATAAATGTCTATATATATATATGTGACTCCACAGGGTTAGTCTTGTGGGTGGTTCATCTCAGCAGAGGCCTGTAGCTAGTGTCCAGTAGCAGTGTCTGCTGTAATTATCTAGTATAGGATCTGTGTGGTTAGTAGTGATTCCCTCTGACAATTTTTTTTAGATACAGGGAACCCTGCTCCATCGACAGATACAACACCAGGCTCACCAAACACAGACGCAGGACGTGTGGTGTGGGAGCCGCTTGACAGCACAGCATTCTCATAGACAGACCCAGGCCTAGCTAGCAACTGGGTGTCAGCCCCTGTCTCCATGAGAAGCAAAATGTGGGGCCGCTTGCGCTTCACTGGAAGAACGCGGCCCGCAGCCAAAGGGGACAAATCAGAGCCCTGAGTCCTGTAGCGTAGCGGGGGGGAGTAACCGGAGAGCGTGCTAGACACAGCTAGATGGCAACGTTTTTTTAGGGCGTGCCCATTTAATATAGCCGATCCCTCGGGCCGCCGAGGCTGTCGGCCTTGTGATCACCTGTTTTCTTTGTGTCCAGGGTATCTCAGGCGGGGGAAACATGGCCGCTGGCCAGGGGCCTCGCCCCGCAGCCGCTGGCGAGGCCGTGCTCTCACCTCTGGCTGCGCGGTGTGGGGCGGCGTGGAGCCCAGGTCAAATACCGCCCACGCCTCCGTGGACAGACCAAGGTCCACCCAAGGAGAGGGGAGCCCTGAGGAGGAGACTCCTCCCCTCCTCAAGGGGAGATTGCTCCAACCAAAGATGCCTGTGAACAATCGTTGACAGCATCCTAGCCCTCCCTGCGGTTATAGCTTGCGGCTGGGTCAAAAGCTGAATAACCTCAAAACATTGTGCAATGGTTGACGTCGGCTGGCCCTAAGGCCCCACCACCCGACACCATTTTTGACAGAAAATCAGCCAATTGAGCAATGTTGTTAGTTGCTGCGAAATTCTGTACTGCGGCGGTATAAGCTTCATCAGCCCACCAGCCACCTGCCGGGCTGACCCGCCTCTTGGCGTTGGCCGGGCGGGATACCGTTCCACCATGTCAGGGCAAAGGGCCGATGCCACCTGCTTCACTAAGCATGGAACACCAGTGGCGGCTGCTGACCAAAGCACTGCTCCACTAGTAGTAGGGGTGGGAATCACAAGTTTCATCACGATACGATATCGTTTCTTTGGACAACGATACGATATTTTCCGATATCACAAAGTCTGCCGCGATACGATTCGATTCAGGTGCCTGCGATCGATATGAAACGATATTATATGCCCATTTAACACAATCAGTAACATTTAAATCAACAAAAAAATGTTGAGCTCTTCCAGACATTTAAATGAAAAACATTCTATTGTTTTTAATACAAATAGACCTCCTGTTCACTGTTTTTGGTTATTTTTTTTTTTTTTACTTTGATTAACACAATCCCGCCCAAGCACGGATATCTCCGTGATTCGATTCCACCCGTTGTGGACAGAAGGTTGTTTTGGCTTTATTCCATTTTAATAACCTATTCAAGGTCGCAGAGCGGCACTGCAGATTTACCCTACTCTTTGAATTCGCCAACGTGCATTACCGGCCAGATCCTCTTAGGGGCGCTGTCGCGATAATGGAGTGTGCCCTGTGGCTGAACGGTGGACTATTTTTTTTTTTACTTTCAATGGAGTTTTCAGTTAGCTCGATTCTGGATGTGCAGCCTGTAGCTTGGATTACGTTTTGGATCGCAGATTTCACTATGCAATAAGGGGATGTATCATCAGCCAATGGACATATCGATCTACCAGATGGCGATCGATAACGGGGAAATACTCAGGGGGATCCCACCGGCCCACGGTAAGATCTTTTTCACGTAAAGTACATCCCGATTGGGCCTTGTTTTGATAGCCATCCATCCGATCAATGAATGAGGCTAATGAGGCTAACGCGGTTATTGGTAATTGTAACTGAGGGGTACAATTCCCTGACTGTATTGAATAAGTATGGTATCATTAAACCACTACTGTCTTATGTACATTACTACTGGCCATACAGTACACAGGTATATGAGATGAACACCTCCACAATGACACGGTTCCACAACAATCTTGGTTAGAATAATATTTATTAGCAGCACAAAGATTATCTTACATTACTTGAGAATTAGAGTCGCGCTTGTAAGGCGAAGAATGTGCATGAATAGGTCAAGAGCGTAAGTCCATTAGAATATTACGCAGGAGATAATGAATACCACCTGTATCATAGGAATTATATCTATGGTACACTAGTAGGGCAGCGGGAGATACTAGTAGGGTCCCTCCGGTTGTAGGCCAGCAGGGGGGAGGATTTGTCGGTAACGAAAGTCTGGGTCAACGAAGAATAGGGAGACTCCAGGTACAGGAGACAGTGCAATAATCTCTTGATCCGCAGACGAACAACAGCTATTCTCCGGTATGCAGTGCAGCATGGAGGAAAGCTAGCCAGCCTCAGGCGTCCTAGAGGCGGGCTCGACGATGCTCCTCACAGGGTAAATCCCACACAGTTGTGGGTGTAGACGATTCTCCGCTCCATCAGATACAGGACCAAAGCAAATATAATCCAGCCGAAAAGGGCTCTGTAGTCGTCGGGTAGGTTATCCAGTGTACATATCCACACGGTCCTCGTCTAGGGCTCCTCGGATGACGGCACCAGGTTAGGCCGCCCAGCCTGGATAAGCACACTAGCTAGGTACGAGGAAGCGTTGGTAATGCTGGTCACTGTAGAACGGTAGCCGCACGATACACTATACATAAATAGACTATTACTGAATAATAGAATAGGTCGAACTCGACGGTACAGCGTTAAACTCTGACACTTCAGCTATCAATTCGCACGCGGTCTCAAGGCTCTATTTTGTGGCAAAACGGGCCCACTTCACAGCACGTTGTATCGTGGTGTGAGGCTTCAACTTATTGGGTAACAGTACTTCTGTATTCACCTGCGCCGTATTTATACGTTAGGTGAACAAACTAGTACCAGCCTTATTTCTGTCTCGTATTCTTGCGCAGAGCCGGTCATGTCCAGGCATGTCTTTGGCGGTGACTTTGAACTAGACCTTGGGGGTATGGCCGTGGCGCCTAGTGGATCGCTATCCAATAGGAGAACGAAATATTATGGTCTGTACTAGGTAAAAGGGATATTCCGTGTATATGTACAAAGAATACACAAGGGATATCAGACGATATACAAATACTATACAATATATATCAAGTAATAAATATATAGATTCGGTTTAATCTGATCCTTCGTAACAGTAATCAATAATCAGAAACGACGTCCCCGCCCCCCCCCCCCCCCCCTTTCATGCATACATGCTTGAGGATCGTGCCGATCATATGCAGTTTCAGTTATTTCTGTAGCATATGTATAACGGAAATGCCATTGGATATAACAGTAGTAGCTATTAGCCCTTTATCTCGCCTTCCAGGAAATATCCTAGCCGAAATCCCGTATAGCGATTATATTCACGGCGCTATAAAATGAGAACGTATTGATGAATTTATTTTTCTTTAAGCCATTTTGAAGGGACGGTTTATGGTCTCAATTGACAATGAGAATGGACAGATAGCAATACTATAAAGTATAGATTTAGCTCTACAAGCAGCCCCACGTCTGTTTACATTTGCCGGTCCTCTAGAGATTTATTAGACGCATCCCAATGGCCCCGAATGTGTTAATATCCTATTCACTGTCACAGAGCTGTATTTTGGCTGGAAAAGGCATATTGGGAGTCCGAAGGTGCAGTACCAGCCAGATCCTGGTAGTGGCACTGTCTCGAGAATGTAGTAACCCCCCTCCTTCCCAGTCTGCTGTTCAGCTTAGCTTAGTTAGCTTACGCCAGTGTTTCTCAAAGTGTGGGGCGCAGAGGCATGACAGGGGGGGCCTTGAGATTTAAAAAAAATATATATAATTTATTATTATTATTTTTTTTATATTCTTTTTGGATTACAGAAAATTATCACTAAAGTGCTATCTGTTGCAGCTGCACTGTTTTCCATGAAAATACCATATTTGGATAAGTTTGACCATTTCTCAAAATCTGAAAATCATTATTTAATAAAACACAGAAAAGGATCACCAAGTTACTCTGGATAAAAAAAACCTTTACAGACAACATTGAGACAAAGCTTCCTGACACATCTCCATCCAAACTCTTAGAAGAACTCATTGAAATCACATCTGATACCACCTGGAGAGATAGTTTCAGAGTGTGGTGCTGAGTACCAAGTATCAAAACAGAGCGACAGCTGATGAGCTCTTCAAAATTATTGACAGTTACCTGACAGAACATGGACTGAAATGGGAGAACTGTGTGGGCTTTTGCTCTGAAAGGAGGGGGCTACAGGCGCTCATCAAGGGGGTCTCGCCAAACGCGCAATGGACGTCAAGACAGCTTAGCCCTGAGCTGAATGAGGTTTTGACAAGTTATAAACGTGGTACATTTCATCAAAACCCGACCCCTGAAAGCGTGCCTGTTCTCTGCGCTGTGTGAGGAGATGGGAGCTGACCATTCTGCAGTGCTGTTTCACAGCGAGGCAAGGTGGCTCTCGCGAGGGAAGGTGTTGTCGCGAGTCTTTGAACTACGAGAGGAGATTCGGGTGTTCTTGGAGGAGGAGAGCATGCAAGAAGCTGCAAGCAAGTTCAATGATGAACAATTTCTGATAAAACTGGCCTATCTCAGCGATGTCTTTGGAAAGCTGAATGAATTAAACCTTCAGCTTCAAGGTATGTTGATGTTTTTTGTCTTCTAGTATCTGTCATGTCTACTCTAAACTAGAGTAGACTTCTGTCTGTTTGTCACTAAATGTAATATGAATTGATTACAAAAGGACCCCAATTGAAACAAGCCATTGGCTTTCTTGGGTTTTTTAATCCTATTTAGTTGACCTTCTATTTACTGTCATGTGATTTTTTTCTGCACACATCTAAATAAAGTATTCTATTAAATTCAATTCAAGGAAAAGATAAATACCTACCTGACCTGGCAAACAAGATCACTGCATTCAGTGGAAAGCTAGAGATGTGGGGCAGGCGCCTTGATGAACAACAGACTGATGCCTTTGAGAACCTGACTGAGTTTGCTGAAAGCAGTGTTTCTCAAGTCACCACAGTGATCCCCTGTCTCAGGCATCACATCTCTTCCCTGAGAGGATTTTTTTTTAAATACTTCCCTAACAACAGTGCTCAGTATGACTGGGTGGTGGATCCATTCAATGCAGCAGGTTGGTATTTTATGTTATTGACTGACTAATTATGACATTTGTGCTGTAGGCTACATACATTTTATTTATATTGTACATTATATAATAATAATAATAATAATAATAATAATAATAATAATAATAATAATAATAATAATAATAATAATAATAATAATAATAATAATAATAATAATATGCTACTATCTAGCTGGAATGGATTGTTGTAAAACTGAAATGTGTTGTTTAATTTGCAATTAATTACAAATAAAGTATCTCTATCTACAGCACCTGCTGATAACTCATCGAAATGACCTCTGACTCCACCCTGAGGCTGAGGTTTACAGCTCAGACACTGAGTGAATTCTGGCTTGGTGTGGAGAGGGAGCATCCACTCATAGGGCAGAGGGCTGTGGGCATCCTTCTTCCCTTCGCCACATCCTATCTCTGTGAGATTGGATTTTCAGCTGTTGCTTCACTGAAGACAAAGCACAGGTCTAAGCTCAACATTGAGCATGACTTGAGAGTGGCGGTATCAAGCCTGCAACCTCGTTTTGAAAAGATGTGCAGTGCAAAACAGGCTCATTGCAGCCACTAATTCTGTGATGACTCCATTTACTTACATTTTCTCTTTTTTTGCACAAATTGCAAAGTTATTTCACAAGTTCTTTCACAAGTTTTTTCACCAGTTTTTCCACAAAGTTTTCTATCTATTCTTTTTTTAAAGCAGTGTCCTTGAATTGTATTGCAATCAGGGAGCGAAATTAAAGCCCGACAAGCGCCATTTGCGGGCAGATTTTACGTTTGGCGGGTGGGACTGAGAGGTCTGTCCGCCATGTGAAATAGTCATGTGAAAACCGATTGAATAACATGATCCAATTCTTAGCGGAGTTCTCACTCGCTGTCTCAAGCACACAGACATGCAACACGCTGCTCCTCCCTCCTCCAGCCCCTCCCAACCCCATGTAAACAGAGAGGCTAGAGTCGGGCCGGGCAGTCTGCTGACTGCTCTAACGTTAGCTACCGTTACAAAATGACCCAGTCAACTTTTCACTTTTAGTTTAATACTGAGGCATTGTCCGTTATCTAGCCGGCTAGCTACTGATAGCTCCCGATATCAACAAATGCTCCAGCAAGTCTAGTAGTGCATAATACCTCCGTTGGATAGGTAGCTACCTAGTACACGTTAGCTCCAGTAGGGTCCAGCTGCAGCGCCGGAGAATCCTTGCTGGAGCTGGAGGCTACTCGAGTATACACACAGACAGTGGAGCTGTTTGCAGATAGCGAGCATTTTGACCTGTTGCGTGGTGGCGATAACGTTAGCTACCGTTACAAAATGACCCAGTCAACTATTCACTTAGTTCAATACATGAGGCATTGTGTAACGTTATCCAGCCGGCTAGCTACTGATAGCTCCCGACATCAACAAATGCTCCAGCAATAGTCCAGTGCATAATACCTCCGTTGGCTAGGTAGCTCACTAGTCACTACGAAATGTCGCAGTAAACTAAATAGTTCACTGAGGCGTTGTCCCAACGCCATCCAGCAGTAGCTAAAGAAAGCTCCTGACATCAATGTCCTACAACAACAACATGCGTATTCGAGTCCCTGGCTTACATCGCATGAATAGGGTCCAGCTGTAGCTCAGGAGAATCCTTTTGCATGCTGAATGTAGCTTTTAGGGTCCAGCTGCAGCGCCGGAGAATCCTTGCTGGAGCTGGAGGCCACTCGAGTATACACACAGACAGTGGAGCTGTTTGCAGACAGCGAGGTGGCGATGTCTCGCAGATAACACAATCACAAGTATGATTATATAATATATATATTTTATAAAAAAAAAAAAAATTATATAAAATAAATTTTTTTTAAATGGTGTAATGGGAGAGAGATCCGAGTCCCCGTAAAAAAAAATCCCACAAACATCTCTCGTCGCCATCTGTAATGGGAATTATTAAAGGACAAACGATGAGCCGTTTACATTAATCATTCTGAGTCATTATTAATAATAATAGAAAGGTTTATTTAATAAAGAAAGTTCATGACAGCGTGGCCACGCTGCCAGGCCAGTCACCCGCCAGAGACAGACATGTTTACCCCCTAGCGTCTGACAGGGGACTGACCTAGAGCCCTGGTCAGACATACAATTGAATACATGAAATTACGTAGAAGAAAACAAAATGGCTGGTTAGAGAAATTAATAATACGACTATGTTATGGCTAAGCCTGGAAGGAAAAACAGCTCCATCTTACAGTTCCCATGACCTTGGGTTATGGCTCTATGGCTGGTAGAAACAGCAACTTCGTTACGACTGAGAGAATGATAGAGTAATCTTAAAGAGACATACACACATTAACCAGTAAATCTGGTTGGACTGAAACTCAAGCTGTATGACATGATAAAATAACAGAGACTCATAATGACATGATAATATATTCCACGACAGTTCCCTCCTCTTGATAATTATTAATCACAATCATTATCATTTCATAAAGACAACAAAAAATATTATCATTCAAACACAGATTATAATAACCCAGCAAAAACTATTTTTATTATCTAAAAAACAAAAGGTCCTCTGCATAGACCCCGTGTCACGTGCAAAAGAGAAGTTGTCATAACAGCAGCCATCATTAGCGTCTCTTTGCAAATGCCCAGACGGTGGTTGCAGGATTCAAGGGTACAGTCCAGCCTCTGGTTTTGTCAAGGCCATACTTCTCCCACCACCAAGCTGAAAAATTGAAATCACAAAAGAAAACACAGGGCAGTACCTTGCAAGATAGACTGCGCTCACGAAATATAACACTGGGTGCATTACTAGAAGACAAAAACATTCTCACAAAACTCATAGCGAAAACAGAATACACGTGACTGCATTCTCCGGGAGATAGCCAAAACAAAACAAAAA
This sequence comes from Notolepis coatsorum, assembly GCF_963971535.1. NCBI lineage: Eukaryota > Metazoa > Chordata > Actinopteri > Aulopiformes > Paralepididae > Notolepis > Notolepis coatsorum. Next base: position 77,125,783 of record NC_140177.1, on the reverse strand, counting down.
CAATTTGCAGACTCCTCACAAAGAATGAAAAAATAACTGGTTACTATTGCAATGCACAACACATTAAAAAATCTCCACCTGAATCAAAGAAAGTTCATTACACCATTACCTAACATCTTTTAGGACGATACTGTAATATCTGCATGTATTGTGGTTCAAACCTAAGCATTGTGGGTAAAACTTGCCTCATCCCGGAAACGGTCTCTTCTCCCTCCCCCGGTCGCTGGTCCAAGCACCCCCCCTCTGCAGTCCATGTATGCCGTGGCTCGGTCCTGATGATCCTCCCCTCCGATGCAAGGAGCCTGTCCGGTGAATGGCTTAGACCTGCTGGAAACTGTCTCTAAGATCTTTATCTCAGGACCACTGATCCTATCAGACTGGAGTCAGCTGTCGGTTGATGGTCTTAGCGCCCCATCGTTCACTAGCCGATAGGCCCTCTGCCTCCTAGTTCTGGAGCAGATTGGGACAGCTTACTTTCACAGAAACCAGCTCTAGTCGGTCCCCCCACTCAGGCCCTTGGTTGTGGCCCTGATGGAACAGGCCTGCTAGAAACTGTCTCAGTGTCCATGCTGTAGCTGCAGAGTGGAGCTCTGGTCCAGTAGATTAGCTGGGCCAGCTTGTCTCCCCGTAATCAGCTGTAGTCGGTTCCCCCGTCAGGTTCTGCTGGAAACCGTCTCACAGATCTGATGGTCACGGAGTACTGTCCATGTGTCACCGCTGTAACTGCAGAAGCCTGGTACAGACAGTGGTCCTCTGCGCGTCCTCCTCTTGGTCAGAGATGGGTGCCCGGACCGCAAGGAGAGTGAAGAGACCGTTCAGCGAGACCCCACCACAGAAAAAAGAAAGAAAAAACCATCAGTACATAGCTCAAATACAACTGAGGTTTTTGACCTAGGCTTTCTGATACTTATTGTTATGGGAGATTTATAATATAATATGAGCAATAACTTGTAATGTTATCAGTACATGGCTCAAACACAACTGAACACAATCACGTGCACTCCTGTGACATACGAATAAGATTAAAGAGAGAGAAAGAAAATAAAGAATTAATAATAAAAAAAACTGTATTCTGAAGCTGGACGAAGGTCATTCAATCACACTGTCACTCAGGGGTGACATGTTGTAGTTCTCACCTCCTTACCAGAGGACAGGTCTAAGACTGAACTGAACTTAAAGGGGAGACACTGCAGGTGAACTAATATATATCACAATGAAACTTCCCCAGTTGACTACTTACATTAAGACACTACTTTTTTTTTTTTTATCACAATTGTATGTTCAAACATGCAAATGAGGCCTGATCTACTTAAATATGCACTAATTTGCATATAATTCCAGGACAGAAATCTGAACATTGGATAAAGCCATTTTCAAAATTATAGCTCCATTTTTGTCGACATATTAGAGCCAAAGGGGATTTTGGATATCTCTTTTTATCACTCCATAAATCAGAATACACTCCATCCAGTCATTGTTATGGCAAAATTCCATACTATGCCAAATCAGATATGAATAGAACTGGACAAACCAAATAAACAAAAAATAAAAACCCACTCTCGCTGGCAGTGTGCTAAACATCCTGCCTCTGAACCACTCCTTCTATCGCCCTTTGCTACTGTACTTGTCCTGGCTGAAGAAATCTGATTCTGACTCCCCAATAAATCTACTTTAATATTGACTGGTTGAGTGGTGCTGCTTTCCCAGTTCATTAGTGAGCCCACCAGACCAAACCTTAAAAATTACTCTAGGTCTAGCCTTATTGATTTGATAGTTTTTTCCCTTTTCAATAAATATGACAGGATCTCAGCTTGTGGGGTTCTCTACCTAGGCATAAGTGACCATTGCCCCACAGTTTTAAGGAGGCATTTTAAATCTTTTATCAACGAATCATTTTTTAGATGACCTTGTTCGTTCTGGAGACCCTCAACATTGGCTTTCTTTCAGGCAAATTATAGGAACAAATGTACTGTTCTGCGGGCAAGGCTGACTACTATGGCTGCTTTACAAGGAAAACAAAACGGATCTATGAGCAATAACTTGTTCTGAGGCCAAAGTTTGAAATAAGGAATAGAAGATAGTTTTAATTCCTCACATTGATCAATTGATAAGGAATGCGCAGTTGGTAATCAGACCATGTAAACAAATGTCCGATCACCAAGTGAGAGCGATCTTTCGTTCGGCAAGACAGTTAATACACACATATGACGTGGAAGGAGCTGGAACATCACCCTGAGGATTGGCTGAAATGACTATTATGGCTGCTTTACAAGGAAAACAGAACGGATCCCATAACAATGTCACTTATGGCCTTATAGCAAGGATCAACATAGATCATAACCAAATTGTTTTGACTGGCTAATGTGTGCCTCTCTTAAAGAGAAACGCACATACTACGCTGATACCTGATGACAGCGCCCTCTCATACAATACCAAAATCTTTAAAGAGGACTGTTGTTCATCGTGCCATCAATCATTGGAATAACTGCCCACTGAACATAAGTAAATTGAATAGTAAAGTGTCTTTCAAATACCACCTAAGAATGCACTACTTAAATATGTGAGCTGATGTTGATAATGATGTCTACATTGTTAATTGTGATTGTCATATGTATCTCATGTTGTTATGTTTTGTGTCTTCCAAGTACATTTCCATAGTGAAGCCCCTTCCTTCTGCCCCCCCATTATACCTGTCTCCCCCCCCAATATATATATATATATATACACACATAACATATATATATATATATATATATATATATATATATATATATATATATATATATATATATACAGTGGCTTCCCCTCGCCACTTAGGCGACAGCTAATGGGGATCCTTTTCAACAATAAACAATATGACTTGCTGCAAAATAAAGACCAAAATATACACTATCTCTATTGGAATGGAGACTTCAGCACAGGATAAACTAGGGATGGGCAAAAATAATCCAGATCGATTGATCACATGATGTACTCGAGTACTCGTGGAGGAAAACGCTGTACAAAATAAACGTATTTTCCGGTGTTTTAGACTTTTATTTTGAAGCCCACCGCTCCGTCTTTTCCGGTGTTTCTAGACTTTTATTATGAAGCCCACCGACCGGACCGGAAGTATTGTTGTGTGATTATCACGACAGCCGCTTTGTATTCCCTTGTAAACGATAACGAACCAGAGCCGCGTTGGGAACCCTGTTGGTAAAAGCAATGACGCCTGCCGCGGACGTCAAGTTGATAAAGTTCCTATAATAACTTTACGAAACGTGTGAAGACATTTTGATCGACTTCTTTTTTTTAGTTCATGTTATTAGATTAAGCCCTTATTGTATACACATGAAGCACTAGATAGACTATTTGTTTAGTTCAATAGTTGTTCTTAAAGAAACATTCCCATCAGGCACCTCGCGGAACCCCTGTGTGCCCCGTGGTGTGCAGGCAATCTACCCGTTATGTCAGTCCTTTGACCACCCGCTTATTGTAAACAATCATGCATGCACTTGTTTTAACGTTATTCTGTGTCGTTAGCCACGCTATATGTTGTATTCATTTTGTTAGCTATTTAGCCAATGTTGTTATCACTGAACGAACACCACCAAAACGTTACTGATCTCTAATCCTCATTTAGCAGCCCAATTTCTCACTATAGACCGCTCTCCATAGACTCACTATGTTTGCCACATGTATTGATTACAGACACAAGTGTCAATCTATGTAAATATTGATGAGTATTTTGGTGGCTGATACAATGTGATGATGAACAAAAACAGTCCAGCTCTACTGTCAATAACAAGATACTAACTGACGTAAATTCACCCATGGCAATGTCAACACACACAAACGATGCAGATAAACACAAACGATGCAGATAAAATAGCGAATTGTTTATCCCCTATCACAGCGTGCGTGCATGTAAACGTGTGTGTGTGTGTGCCTACACAGACAGAGGAAAATATTTCTATGTAATATAACAGCGTGCACAGCCTGTGCTACAGTATGCACTTGTTTCTATTCTATCCTGCATTTAATAAAAATAATTACCCATATTTGTGCCTTTATGGCTGCTCTTTTTTTTTTTTTTTTTTTTATGTTGATTCAAAACAGGGTATATATTGAAATGTATTTAAATCCCAGTCTCAAAGGTATACCTAAACCCTATACACTTTATGATCACTTTGGAGCTACTAATACAAATTTCAGAAGGCCCATTGTCAGTGACTTGTTCACATGGCCTTAATATATTGCTGTACCCGTATCTCTATCGATCTGTGTGCGTGCATGTGAGTGTGCGCTATACTTTGCCTGAGCTCAGGTCGATGTCTCCCCGCCGTGCGTCCAGCCAATGCGCTGTGGGCCCGTCCCGTCCTGCCCCTCCGCACGCCATTGTGCTTTTTTCCTTATAGGCACAGTCCTTATACCAATGCCCGGCGCACCGGAGTTGATGGTCGCCGGCAAGACCAGCGGATAGGAGACGGGACGGCCGGTGACGGTGACGCACACGGAAAGACACCGAGCCCAAAATCCAGCCCCGGGCACACCGTGGGAGAAAAGACAGAAAAACAGATTCTTAGCTTCTCCCGTCATGACCCCACAGGCCCCCCTTTCTGGCCCCTCTAAACTGTCCACATTTTCCATTTTCTAGGTAAACACAAACCAAACAGAAAATAAAAGACAACAAATAAAAACCCACAATAAAATATGTGGCCGACAAATCGTTTCCTCTGAACACTTTCGAGAAAAAAGCTCTGTGGAGTAGCGTATCACGCCTGTTATTTCGGATACGTATCACGCCTGTTATTTCGGATACAATGCCCCTATCCTATTTCTTTTCAGAAAAAACTGCAGTTTGACCAGATAAGGTAGTGGAAAACTAATCACACGACATAAGCCCTGTCCCCCTATCTTTTGGCATCCCACGCACTTGGTATCCTCATGCACGGACCCTCTTCCCGCCTCTTTGTGATAACCCAAAAACAGTGCAACAACCAAAAAAAAACAGAATCAGTGCCTAAAACCCTTTCCACTATACCCACAGTACTTTGCACACGCCTGTTATTTCGGATACAAATGTAATTCACGCCTAATTATCGGAACATACCTCTTAATTTAAAGTGTCCAGAGGAAAACCATAAAAAGGTACCCAAAAAAAACAATACTATGTACAAATTATGTGGCCCCCAAAAATTGGTTCCTCCTGAGCACTCGGAGACAAAAAGCTCTGTAAACAGCGTACAGCCCGAACATACCCCTTAAATCCCAGTACTCAAGGAAACACACGGGGGTTACACACATTATCCTATATTCAATACCCCACTCGCATAATTACTTTATAGATAGAAACAAAAACCGCTTTTAAACAGAATGGCTACTTTATACATAACCGCTTTTAAACAGAATGGCCACTTTATAAATAACCGCTTTTAAACAGAATGGCTACTTTATAAATAACCGCTTCTAAACAGAATCCTCACCGAATATCTCCCCCACGCTCCCATGGATTCTAGCCGTAGTTGGCAGCCAAACGGACGCTAGCAGGCGGTTCCTCACTCCCTTCCCATAATTTATGCAGGGGAGTATTGAGGAGAAGAAAGCGCTTTCCCTGAAACCCAAGATTTCAACCTGCCCGCATAGCGCCTCGGCTCGCGGCCAACTCGATCCCCATCGCTCTAAAATATATATTAACCTAATTAAAGAAAATACCCCATAATTCTTCTCGTCGTCAACATATTTTATTATACTCGTGGTAGGCCCCCGCACCCCGTCTATAAGGCACGAGCCTAATCCCTGCCTAATACATTCGGGACGTACCAAGATTGAGAAACTATAGAAAAACCATCGCCAGTCTACCAAGCACAGTAATACACCAATACAATGACAAAAACAACCACTGCAGAGCACATAGTAATATACATTTAAAAAATAGCTCTGACCGGCACCATGTTCTAGTTTAGACCTCTAATTATAAATTTAAAAACAAAAAATGTTTTAAACAGAAATCAGAATGTCAACAGCTCACTGAGTGTTCCTTATCACGCGTCCCCAAGGTTCATGCCGGAGGTGACAGCCAAGCGGACGGCGCAGCTGGTTCTCTCCCCTCGGTGTCTCGCACGGAGGAGCCTCGAGACAGCGCTCCCCCGGAATTCCAGGATTCACCCTTTCTGCAGAGTCCGTTTGGCGGCCGACCTCGACACCCATCGGTTAAAAAAAAAACATCTCGTCGCCATCTGTAATGGGAGAGAGATCCGAGTCCCCGTAAAAAAAATCCCACAAACATCTCTCGTCGCCATCTGTAATGGGAATTATTAAAGGACAAACGATGAGCCGTTTACATTAATCATTCTGAGTCATTATTAATAATAATAGAAAGGTTTATTTAATAAAGAAAGTTCATGACAGCGTGGCCACGCTGCCAGGCCAGTCACCCGCCAGAGACAGACATGTTTACCCCCTAGCGTCTGACAGGGGACTGACCTAGAGCCCTGGTCAGACATACAATTGAATACATGAAATTACGTAGAAGAAAACAAAATGGCTGGTTAGAGAAATTAATAATACGACTATGTTATGGCTAAGCCTGGAAGGAAAAACAGCTCCATCTTACAGTTCCCATGACCTTGGGTTATGGCTCTATGGCTGGTAGAAACAGCAACTTCGTTACGACTGAGAGAATGATAGAGTAATCTTAAAGAGACATACACACATTAACCAGTAAATCTGGTTGGACTGAAACTCAAGCTGTATGACATGATAAAATAACAGAGACTCATAATGACATGATAATATATTCCACGACAATGGTCTTTGAGATCAATATTTCAAATTTCTGTCATGGCAATCATATTTCACCCACGGAGACTTGACGGGTGCTGTAGATCTCCTCTCAACTCTCCAACGGTTCAAGACCGCCACCTGGTGGCCAATCGGCGAGTTACCAAAACCGGAAGTGAGCGGCCGGAAGTGGTGCTCACCCATATTTCGACACACTGGACATGGATCCGTTGCCATAACTCGATAAACAACATGATTGGACGTATATTAGTATTATACAACCTGGAACTGGACCAACTAGATCGACATCCCATAATAACAATCTTTTTGCTCCAGTAGCATCCCCCATCGCTATGAGGAAGCTGCTGTGAGTTTCAGCGTGTTTGATTATTATTATCCATACAAACTGCTCTGATCTATATATCACCCATACTACATAAATTATTTAACGTCGGCCACGGACTTATAAACCCCCCCCCCCCCCCCCCCCCCCCCCCACTCCGGGCACCAGCAGATGATGAGTCATGACGTTTAGGACCTTCTACAATTGAAATTTTTTATCTGGCGTCAATCGCTATCAAACTGCATTTGATGATCTAATATAGCATAAATGGCTATAACTCACGTTCTATGAATTACTGCAGAAAACGATAAAAACATATTTATACTCTGGACGGTATTTTAGTATGAATGTGTGAATGAAAAAGTTAATTGATGTTGAATGGGCCATAGTAATGTCAATTTAGCAATACAATTTAAAAAGTTATAGCCCTGCAAAGTAGGTGAACATCTCCATAGACAAATAGAGCTGGCAGTGATCAAACATTGATGATTATAAATGTGGCAGAGAAAGGGTTAAGGAATGGCGAGGATGCAAAGCATGTTAGATGCATTTGACCCGTTGTGGGGAAAAAAACAACAGGCACTTATTTCGGGTCGCAAAATAGGCGGACTCTGAAGCAATGCTGTCTAACGTTAACACACGCTGCTACTGAGCTACTGTTGTTCCGGCTGGGCGGATATGCTCACCAGGGGATTTTCAAAATAAGAGTATCGCAATATGAATCGATCTTTTTACGTTGCATCGATCCTATTTGATAATTGATAATAGATCGATATATAAAAAAAAAACACTGCGGCATGCACCCGTGTAAGGGATAAATGAATGAATGAACGAAAACTTTATTAACATATTGCAGAATGGGCTAGCCCAATACACACAATTGTTAAGGGGATGCAGACCAGAGAAAACATTAGTCCTGTCTACATCAGGGTCCCCCATTTTCAATTCAGATTCACAAATGCACACCTGCCCTGAGCCCTGTCGTCAGCCCATCCACCCATGTAAAGGGTAAATAAGCCTCAGCTAAACCCCCAACATTAGACACCGATTGACCGTCAGCATGAATGGTTAAGAGGAGGGAAGAGTGAAGACAGCCCCGGCGGGGTACATGGGAAACGGCGCCCCAAACATCTTAGCATTAGCATCAGCTGCGCGCTAGGATACTTGGAAAAACATCCAACAGTGAGTCATGATGACCACGTTTATCCAAATATCCCGCCCCCACGCCAATACATCGCCCGGTCGTCTCACGAGACAACGAGCAGTATTAAACATGCCAGTACCAATGCCTGCCAGCGCAGGTCCTACCTGGGCGCGGCGTGGCTCGACTGCCAAGCGCCGCGCGAAGTCCATGGGTCCGCTGTCAAACGACGAGGAAAAACACAGGATAGGACTGCCGTGCTGTCTGGACGTGCCGAGAAGGTGCCAGGGGCTGGCGTACTTCTGGCGAAAGCCCAACATTGCGTAATTTCTACCTATGCTTCATTTCAAAGTTCCACCTGGAAAATAATGAGGAAGGGTGAGGGCGTGACCACTTCCTGCCTGTTGTAGGGGCACGCAGGGGAGTGGCGTGGTCATGTGCATGTGTTTGGTTTCCGTGGCACAGTAGGTGCTGGAGATAATGATATCTCAGAAGGCAGAGCAAGACGCGATGCCAGTAATGAAATATAACCCCCCTCCCTATCAAAGAACAGTTCTTGAATCTTTCCTGGAAGTACATGACCTTTTGCTTTATACATTAATTGTGCCGTTTTAAATTCCACAAGATCATTCAACTTTAATGTTTTTGACTTTAAAAATAATATGTTTGTGGGGCGGCTGATTGGCGCAGTGGGCAAGGCGCTCGCCACTAACGCAGGACACGCTGGGTTCGAGCCCAGCTCTCTGCGTTGCTACCGGCTGGCCAGTCATTCATACTAACACAATTGGCAAGTGTTAGAGGGTGGGAAAGCCGGTGGGTGGGGATTGGATGTTGTGGACAGCGACTCCTACAGGTCGGTTTGGTGATGCCGGTGCGGCGGAAACAGGAAGTATCGGGGGCAGCGTGAGCCTCCCACTCGTTACTCCTCGCCACTGAGAGTTCGAGCTACTGCGGTGAAAAGATAATAATAATAATAATAAATCAAATTTATATAGCGCCTTTCATAGAACCCAAGGTCGCTTTACAATCAGGACAAAAAATAGGGCAAGGAAAGTAGGGGGGGAGGGGGAAGAGGGGATGAGGGAAAGTAGGGGATAATGGACCTAATTTAATCTAAAACTAACTGATGGGGAAAGCCTTGGTGAAGAGGTGTGTTTTTAGAGCGGATTTGAAGGTGTCCAGGGTTGGCGCGTTGCGGATTTCGGGGGGGAGAGAGTTCCAGAGGGTAGGGGACGCCACACTGAAGGCTCTGTCCCCAAAAGTCCGTAACCTGGTGCGAGGGATGGAGAGGAGACCTAGATCAGAGGATCGTAGGTTCCGGGATGGAGTGTACTGGTGGAGGAGATCAGACAGGTACCGGGGGGCGAGGGCATGGAGGGATTTGTAGGTGAGGAGCAGGAGTTTGAAGGTGATGCGGAACCTGACTGGAAGCCAGTGGAGATGGATGAGGGTGGGGGTGATGTGCTGCCAGGGCTTGGTGTGAGTGAGAACCCTGGCAGCTGAGTTCTGGACATACTGGAGCCTGTCCAGGGCTTTGCTGGGTACCCCGAACAGGACTCCATTACAATAGTCCAACCGGGAGGTGACAAATGAGTGGATCAGGGTCTCCGCCACAGAGTCTGAGAGTGAGGGTCGGAGACGGGAGATGTTCCTGAGGTGGTAGAAGGCAGACTTGGTGACAGATTTGATGTGGGAGTGAAATGAAAGTGTGGAGTCAAGGGTGACGCCCAGGTTACGGACTTCGAGAGACGGGGAGATGGAACAGCCATCAACGTGGAGGAGGAGATCTCCAACCTTCCCGAGCAGTGCCTTGGGGGCCACAACCATGAGCTCTGTTGCTCTGGATGCGACAGGCTGCCTCCTCATGTACCGGAGGGGACACGTGATGCAAGGCTTCTGTCCTCACTACAGCCGGCCAGTGGGAGGCATAGTCTAGCAACGTTCAAGACAGGGGAGGGAAGAATTGGATAATATGAAATTGGGATGGGAGAAAAATAGAAATGGGGAGAAAAAGTGGATAAAAAAAATAATTATATGTTTGTGTGATCACGGTAACCTGCAATGTGAACTATCCTTATGGCCATTTTTTGGAGTATAAAAAGTGGTTGTAGTGTAGAATTATAAGTGTTTCCCCAGACTTCAGCACAGTAATTTAAATATGGTAAAACGAGTGAACAGTAGAGAATGTAGAGTGATTTTCTATCCAGAATGTGCTTTACTTTACTCATAACTGAAATGCTTCTTGACAGTTTAGATTGGACATGTTTTATGTGAGGTTTCCAGCAGATTGTATGGTCTATTATTACACCTAGGAATTTATTTTCATAAACTCTTTCAATAATCACATCATTTATTTTAACTTGTACTTGAGTATTTAATCTAGTTTCCAAATAACATAATTTTAGTTTTGCTCAAATTCAATGATAATTTGTTTCTATCAAACCATTTTGTTTATTATATTGACCAAGACTTTGCAGTGATTCCTCTCTTGAGCCTTCTCAGATTATTAAACAATTGTATATGATTTCCTTGAATCTGTGGGAAATGTTTGTTGTGTTTTTTGGGGAGTTTAAAGTCTAACTAGTCTGAAATGTAATTATTCATTCAAATTCATGAATTCTTTCAAAAGGTTCGAACTGTTGTTGTTGTGGTGACAATTATCACTAAAGCCCTTTGATGTCTATCCCCCTGGATATCAACATAACCAAGTCATTTCAAATATCAAATATGCTTCCCTGAAGACATTGCATAATATACTCTGTGTGAGGTTTTGCCCGCTGCTCACTACCTTTTCTCTGTCTTCTTTAAGCCTACTGTTAGGAATTCCCTATTATCTGTCTTCTTTAAGCCTACTGTTAGGAATTCCCTATTCTCTGTCTTCTTTAAGCCTACTGTTAGGAATTCCCTACTCACTCTCTCTAGCCCCCACCCTCTCGTTCCTTACCCTTAGTGGCCACACCTGTTTGATATTCTATTATCTCTCGCACCTGTGGTGGCAGGCTAATTAGTCCCCCTGTGGGCTTTAAATACGAGGGCGCTTCCCCTCGTTTTGGCGTGGGGTCGTGTTGTATACTTGCCGAGTCATATTCTCTAAACATCTAGACTCTTTCGGGAGATCCTCTGTCTGCCTATGCTGTTCCATTCTCCGGCGTCAAGATGTTTGCTCCAGCCTTCGCCAGCTGTCGCCGTTGCCTGTGGGGAAGACTGGTCTGCGCTCCCTGTACTTCCACGGGAGGCACCCCAGCGTTCCACTGCAGACCCCCGCGCAGCTGTTCGTCCTGACGCACATCCAGACCAGCGCAGACGCTCTCCAGTCCTCAGCGCGCAACGCGCATCTTCCAAGGACGCTCGAGCTTGGCACGCTCCTCCAGACCAGCGCGCAACGCGCATCTCCCGGACCCTCGAGCTTGGCACGCTCCTCCGTTCCAGCGCACTGACGCGCATCTCCCGGACCCTCGAGCTTGGCACGCTCCTCCGTTCCAGCGCACTGACGCGCATCTCCCGGACCCTCGAGCTTGGCACGCTCCTCCGTTCCAGCGCACTGACGCGCATCTCCCGGACCCTCGAGCTTGGCACGCTCCTCCGTTCCAGCACACAGATGCGCATCTTCCAGACCTTCGAGCTTGGCACGCTCCTCCGTACCAGCGCACTGACGCGCATCTTCCAGACCTTCGAGCTTGGCACACTCCTCCTCGCAGACGCACCCCGAGGCGTCTCTCGGTTCCGACACCCGGTGGACGACGCTCTCGCCACCGCCACTGTCCCGACGCGCACACCAAGGTGTGGCGCGCACTCTGTTCCTCGGCTCCGACAGCGGCTACCCGGTGGACGACGCTCTCGCCACCGCCACTGTCCCGACGCGCACACCAAGGTGTGGCGCGCACTCTGTTCCTCGCTCCGACAGTGGCTACCCGGTGGACGACATCCTCGCCACCGCCACTGTTTCCAGCTCCCTGTTCCGACGCGCACACCAAGGTGTGGCGCGCACTCTGTTCCTCGGCTCCGACAGCGGCTACCCGGTGGACGATGCCCTCGTCACCGCCACTGTTCCAGCACTCTGATCCTCGGCTCCGACAGCGGCTACCCGGTGGACGATGCCCTCGTCACCGCCGCTGTTCCAGCGCTCTGTTCCTCGGCTCGGACAGCCAGCCACCCGGTGGCGATGCCCTCGTTCCCGCTGCTGCCCCTGTACCTTTACGCATACGCTGGGTGAGTTTTGATTGTGATGTCACTCACTCAGCGTAGTGCCCTTGCCCCCGTTCCCGTTGCTGCCCCTGTACCTTTACGCATACGCTGGGTGAGTTTTGATTGTGATGTCACTCACTCAGCGTAGTGCCCTTGCCCCCGTTCCCGTTGCTGTCCCTGTACCTTTACGCATACGCTGGGTGAGTTTTGATTGTGATGTCACTCACTCAGCGTAGTGCCCTTGCCCCCGTTCCCGTTGCTGTCCCTGTACCTTTACGCATACGCTGGGTGAGTTTTGATTGTGATGTCACTCACTCAGCGTAGTGCCCTTGCCCCCGTTCCCGCTGCTGTTCCTGTACCATTACGCATACGCCTGGTTGAGTTTTAGATTGTGATGTCACTCTCCCAGCGTATTGCCTCTGTTAGTTAGTTTGGACATTTCATCTCCCAGCGTATTGCCTCTGTTAGTTAGTTTGGACATTTCATCTCCCAGCGTAATGCCTCTGTTTTTGGTTCTCACTTAGAATAGTATTTTTGGACTTTACATCTCCCCCTGTGTGTTTTTCACACGAAGATATTATTACTTTGTTCACTTTGTTATTTGGACTGTTCTGCACCTGCTCTGCTTTTTCCCCCTTTGTGCATTAACTATCTCCTCTGTCCTGCAGAGCGGCCCAGATGATTTCCACCAGTCCTCCCAGTTCCTCCCTGTTTCCCAGCCCGCCTCCGCGGGCCTCAGTCCCCTCTGTTCCCAAGTTCTCCCCTTCTAGTTCCACCTAGTTCCTGTTCCCTAGTTCTCCCCTTTCTAGTTCCACCTAGTTCCTGGTCCCAAGTTCTCCCCTACTAGTTCCACCTAGTTCCTTGTCCCTAGTTCCCCTAGTCCCCGTTTCTCCTGTTCCCTAGCTCTCCTAGTTCCTAGTCCTCTCTCCCTAGTTCTCCTTGTCCCTGGTTTACCTAGTCTCTAGTTCCTCTGTCCCAAGGCGTTCCCTTAACCTTCCCTTAGGCGTTCCCTTACTTTCCCAAGGTGTTCCCTTTCCTGCCCGCCTCTTGCCCGCCTCTTAAAGGCACCTTTCCTTCCCCTCATATTATATTCCTGTATTTGTGATTCTCCCTTAAAGGGACAGTGCCCTTTTCCCTGTATTTCCCTGTTGTTCAATAAATATCTGTTTCTTGGCAAACCATCATACCTGTCTTGTGTTGTGCGATTGGGGTCGGTTACAAACCATAACACTCTGATTGGCCCATCAGTCACATCTAGCAATCAAGAATCTATAGTGTCTAGTGAACAGAAGGCCACACTCCCTCAGCCTACTGAGAGTTGGTTGTGCTCAGAGAGGGTGAACTAAAACACTTCATTTACATTACATTTACATTTCAAGTCAAGTCAAGTCAAGAGTTTTAATTGTCACGGCATACAGGTATACAATGAAATGCGGGTGGTCTTGCCCGCAACGATGTGCAATACAGTGGTACATATAATAGAATCAAAAGAAGAAACAACATTGTGCAGTAACAGATAGCAGGTAACATGGAGTGACATCTCGGTATCTGTACATAGTTATTTACAGCGCATGTGTGACATGCTAGTTAGCTTTGGTAGTGCAATACACTGTTCCTGTTATTCTAATTTAAAGTGACCTTTCCTTTGGCCATAAGTGTGCGTGTGTGCGACATGAGTGTGTGCCCGCTCATGTTAAAGTGTTAAGTGGCTGCTCGTGTGTGAGCGTGCACAGTGTGCGTGTCGTGTGTGTGTTCATGTGTGCTTGTGTGTGGACAGTTCAATGTTCTGAGCACTCAATGTACATTGTTCATGGCTCTGATGGCCTGGGGGAAGAAGCTGAGCCTAAACCGCTCTGTCCTAGTAGCTGAGATTTGCAGGCGTCTGCCTGACCTCAGCAGCTGAAACAGGCTGTTATTGGGGTGGTGAGGGTCTTTCATTATCCTGCAGGCTCTGGATTTGCACCTCTTGTTGTATAGAACCTGCAGGGGGGGTAGTGCAATACCCGTGGTACACTCGGCTGAGCGCACCACTTTCTGTAGGGCCTTCTTGTCCTGTGCCGTGCTGTTTCCATACCAGGCAGTGATGTTTCCGGTCAGGATGCTCTCTACAGCTCCTGAGTAGAAGGACTGGAGTATCTTCCCCGATACTCTGAACTTCCTTAACTGTCTCAGGTGGTAGAGACGCTGTTTCGCCTTCTTTACTACTGTGCCTATGTGTGTTGACCATGTCAGGTCCTCTGAGATGTGGACCCCCAGGTACTTGAAGCTGCTCACCCTGTCCACGGTAGCCCCGTTTATCATCAGTGGTGTGTGTGTCTCCTGCTGTCCTCTCCTATAATCCACGATCAGTTCCTTGGTTTTGCCAATGTTCAGGAGCAGGCTGTTGTCCTGGCACCAGCGTTCCAGTACCTCCACCTCCTCCCGGTAGGCCTTCTCGTCGTTGTCCGAGATCAGCCCCACCACCACCGTGTCATCTGCGAACTTCACTATGGAGTTGGAGCTGAACTTGGCCACACAGTCGTGTGTGTAGAGTGAGTACAGCAGGGGGCTCAGAACACAGCCCTGGGGGGACCCGATGCTCAGGGTGATGGTGTTGGAGGTCTGACCCCCCACCCTGACCGCCTGGGGTCTTTCGCTCAGAAAGTCCAGTACCCAGGCGCTCAGGGCGGAGCTCAGACCTAGCTCGATCAGCTTGTCCACCAGTCTGGTGGGGACTATGGTGTTGAACGCTGAGCTGTAGTCAATGAACAACAGTCTCACATAGCCCCCCTTCTGACGGTCAAGGTGCGAGAGGGTGCTGTGCAGTACCTGGGAGACCGCGTCGTCGGTGGACCTGTTTGTCCTGTATGCAAATTGCATAGGGTCCATATCACTGGGGAGGGAGGCACAAATGTGGTCCTTGACCAGCCTCTCGAAACATTTCATGACCACAGAGGTGAGTGCCACCGGTCTGTAGTCATTTGGACATGCTGGGGAGGGTTTCTTCGGCACAGGGATGATGGTAGACCTCTTGAAGCAGGCAGGGACCACTGACTCCGCCAGTGATTGATTAAATATGACGGTGAACACAGGGGCCAGCTGGTTGGCACAGGTCTTGAGTATACGTCCTGTTATGCCATCTGGGCCAGCAGCCTTCCTGGTGTTCACCTGCATAAATGCTCTTCTCACACTGTGTTCCGACAACGAGAGAGCGTCCCCCCCCCCTCGCGGTTGCCCCCCCCCCTCCACAACAGCCGGCGCGCCAGTGACGTCACTAGCCGGAGAGCCAGCAGCGCCACTGTCTACACCAAACCGAGCGTAGAAGGTGTTGAGCTTGTCCGCGAGGGAGGCGTCGTCGCTCCCCATTGACGGGGCGCTGACTTTATAGTCAGTTATTGACTTCAGTCCCTGCCATAATCCTCTTGTGTCGTTTTGTGCCATTTGTGTCTCCAGTTTGTCAGCATATGTCCTCTTAGCAAGTTTGACTGCTTTGCGTAGAGTATAGACTGAAGCCTTATACTCCTCCATGTTTCCTGACTCTCTACCCAGGTTGTAGGCGGTGGTACGAGAGTTCAGAGCTGCTCTAATAGTGCTATCCACCCACGGTTTCTGGTTTGGGAAAATCCGCACCGTTTTCCTGAGGACAATACCATCAGCTATTGTTGTTATGTAGCACACCACTATGTCTGCTAATTCACTGACGTCACTGGCACTTCCTATGAACATATCCCAGTCCGTGTCTGCAAGCACGTCCTTGAGCGTGGCCTCTGATTCGTCGGTCCACTTCTTAGTCTCACGTGACACGACGGCGTCACGTGATCTCTGTTGATATGCCGGAAATAACAAGATGGAGTCATGATCGCTCGAGCTTGTGGACCCCGTTAATGGCGGGGCGGCTACTGCCTTGTAACCCGCTTTGAACGGGGAATAGCAGTGGTCGAGTGTGTTCTTCCCTCTGGTGGAGCAAGCGATGTGTTGGAAAAAGGACGGCATCACTTTCTTCAGGTTGGCCTGGTTGAAATCGCCGGCCACTACCATCGCTGCGTCTGGGTGTTTGATCTGGTGTCTGTTGAGATGATCGTGTAATTCGCCCAGCGCTTTGCCCGTGTTCGCGTGTGGGGGAATATACACGGCAGTCATGACGACTGCTGTGAACTCCCTCGGGAGGTGAAACGGACGACATAGGATAGAAAGATGTTCCAAGTCCGGCGAACACGAGTTTGAGAGGACCTGCACCCCCTCGGGATTAACCCAGGAATTGTTCGTGATGAGGCAGACTCCGCCGCCGATGGTCTTTCCTGAGCCAGCGTTGCGATCTGCACGTAAGACTGTGAAGGCATCCGAGGGAGAGACGCTTTTGTCTGGGGTCGTCGACGTGAGCCATGTCTCTGTGAGACATATAATGTTGATGTCTCTCATCTCCCGTTGGAACCGTACCCTCGCTCTCAGATCATCCATCCTACCCTCCAACGAACGGGCATTCGCCAGAAAGATGGATGGAATTGCTGGGCGGTAAGCAGCTCTTTTTAGTCTCAATCTGATACCTCCTCGTCTTCCTCTGTGTCTTCTCCTGCCGTCGCCTTTGTTCTTTTCTTTGCCGCCATTCTCCCGTCTGATTTCTGCTGGCCATTCTAGGTCAAAAGTGTCTCCAAACTCCTCTTTGAGCCCGGGGTTCAGGTCCATAAGTGTCTGACGGTCGTATGACGTACCCGCCAGTGTTGCTTTAAATAAAAAAGTAGCAAAAACAAACATAATAGCTAAAAGTGAGTACATCGTTGCGGAGCTAAAACCAGAGGCGTCTGACCAGGGTCGCGTCCTCTTACTAATGACTCATTTAGTCATTTAGCTGACGCTTTTATCCAAAGCGACTTACAAGTTCTGTACGACAAGCCATCAGGAAGGGCACAACTCTATCAGCTGAGCAACAATGTTCATCAAAGTGTTGAGTGCTACAGTGTAGGTTAGTTTATTAGGACAAGTGCATGACAGTACGGTTAGTTAGGGTTAGATTTTTTTTTTTTTTTTTTTTTTTTTTTTTAATTCAGATAATGGTTGAAGAAGTGCGTCTTTAGTCGACGGCGAAAGATTGGACGTGATTCGGCTGTCCTAACTGGGGTGGGTAGTTCATTCCACCATTGTGGGGCAAGGACTGAGAATAGGCGACTTCTCTTTGATGACCCTCCCGGAGCTTGGATAGGAGTAGGTCTGAGGCGGCCAGAAGATGCAGAGCGTAGGGGTCTTGAGGGTGTGTAGTTAGAGACCATTGACCGGAGGTAGGCGGGAGCGGTTCCCTTTGCCGCACGGTATGCTAGGTCGAGGGCCTTGAAGCGGATTCGTGCAGCAATGGGGAGCCAGTGCAGGTCCCTAAGAAGTGGGGTGACATGGGCCGACTTCGGTAGGTTTGAGATCAGGCGGGCCGCTGCGTTCTGAATGAGTTGAAGAGGCTTAGTGGCAGTGGCCGGGAGGCCAGCGAGCAGTGCATTGCAGTAGTCGAGGCGGGAGATGACTGTTGATTGGACGAGGAGTTGGGTGGCTTCTTTTGTCAGGAAGGGGCGTATCCTTCTGACGTTGCTCAGGAGGAATCGGCAGGTTCTGGTCGTCGCTGCGATGTGAGCAGAGAAGTTCAACTGGTCGTCGAGGACAACACCAAGGTTCTTGGCGGTCGGGGACGCAGTCACAGCTGCATTCTCGACTGTGATTGAAAGGTCGGTTAGGGGGGAGGATTTGGCCGGCAGGTGGAGCAATTCTGTTTTGCTTAGGTTCAGTTTGAGGTGGTTGGACGTCATCCAGGCTGAGATGTCGGACAGACAGGCCGAGATCCGCACAGAGACGTGGATATCTGAGGGAGGGAAGGAGAGGAAGAGTTGAGTATCGTCGGCATAACAATGGTAGGAGAAGCCATGAGACGTGATAATGTTACCCAGTGATTTAGTGTAGAGGGAGAAGAGAAGGGGTCCTAAAACCGAGCCCTGGGGGACACCCGTCCGCAGGGGGCGGGTGGCCGACAGGGTCCCTCTCCATGACACTTGGTAGGAGCGGTCATTGAGGTATGATGACAGCCATGTCAGCGCAGAGCCAGCCACTCCCATTCCTGCGAGGGCCGCAAGGAGGATCTGGTGGTTGACTGTGTCGAAGGCTGCAGATAGATCTAGGAGAATCAGGACAGAGGAGAGGCCTTTCGCTTTTGCTAAGTGAAGTGCCTCTGTGACCGCAATGAGGGCTGTCTCTGTGGAGTGACCAGTCCTGAAGCCTGACTGATTAGGGTCTAGGAGGTCATTCTGTAAGAGATAAGTAGTAAGTTGGTTGGATACAGCACGTTCAAGTGTTTTAGAAAGGAAGGAGAGAAGAGAGACAGGACGGTAGTTGCCTATGACAGTAGGGTTCAGGGTTGTTTTTTTTATGAGCGGCGTGACTCTGGCTTGTTTTAGGGAGGTGGGGACCACCCCCGAGTTGAGTGAGGAGTTGATGGTTGCAGTTAGGAATGGGAGGATGTCTGGTGCTATGGTCTGGAGGAGTGGGGAGGGTAGCTGGTCCAGCTGGCAAGTAGTCGGACGGTTTGACGTTACCAGTGTCAGGGTCTCTGCTTCTGTAATGGGAGAGAAAGATGACAGAGTGAAGGATGAGGTTCTCGATTCAGCATTTGGAATGGGTGGGGGTTGGGAGAAGGAGCTGCGGATGTTCTCCACTTTTTCCTCAAAGAAGATCGCAAAGTCTTCGGCAGAGAAAGATGAGGGAGGGGGGGGGTGGGGGGGGAGTGAGGAGGGAGGACATGGTAGCATGCAGTTTGCGAAGATTCTTGGCAGAGGCCTCGATCCTATGGTGGAAGAAAGAAGCTTTGGCATTAGTGATGGTTTTGGAGAATGTTAACAAGAGGTTGTGATATGTGTCGATGTCAGCAGTGAGGCGTGACTTTCTATACTTCCTTTCAGCTGCTCTCAGGACCTGTCTTTGTTCTCTCACTGGATCTGTCAGCCATGGACTGGGTGGGGAACGGCGGGCAGGTTTCTCAACGAGGGGACAGAGCTTGTCGAAGGAGGTTGCCAGGGCTGAAAGGAGGGTGGAGGTTGCCATCTCTGTGGAGAGAGCAGAGAAGGTGTCACTCAAAGGTAGAGCGGATAGTATGTCAGAGGAGAGGGTGGAGGGGGATAGGGAGGGCAGGTTGCGTCTGAGTGAGACTGTTTGAGTTGGGGTGAAGACCTTTCGGTTAAGCATGAGAGTTAGTGAGAAGGATATGAAGGAATGGTCAGATACATGTAGGGGAGTTACCGTGGTGTTAATGATGCTGGAGTTACGGGAAAATATGAGATCCAAGGAGTTGCCTGCTTTGTGGGTGGGAGGCATGGCAGTGGGAGTCAGGTCAAACGATTGTAGGAGGGAGACTACTATGACTGACTGAGATGAGTCAGGCAGGTTGAAGTCGCCCAGTAGAAGGAGAGGGGTACCATCTTCCGGTAAGGAGCTAAGAAGCATGTCCAGCTCATCTGTGAAGTGATCGAGCGGACCTGGAGGGCGGTAGAGTGTAACAATGGTGAGATTGAAAGGATTAGAGACAGATACTGCATGATATTCGAGAGAGGAGAGTGACAGTTCTGGGAGTGGTGTTACGTTTGTAGCCCATGAAGGAGATGTCATGAGGGCAGTGCCTCCACCCCGTCTGGAAGGTCGAGGTGTGTGAGTGAAGTTATAGTTTGTAGATAATGCTGCAGGTGTTGATGAGTTATTGGGGGTTATCCAGGTCTCAGTTAGAGCCAGGAGCTGCAGATTTAGACTATGGGCGTAGGCAGTAATGAAGTCAGCTTTCTTGACTGCTGATTGACAATTCCATAAGCCTCCCCGTACTGTGACAGGTGTATTAGTGGCTGTAGGAGGGTAGGAGAGATTAGCCGGGTTACTAGCAAACTGTCGTGGATGGGTAGAGTCAGTTCTGGAGGAGCAGATTGTGGATATAGGTATGAGACACATTGTATTGTCGAGAGTGGCAGGGAGGAAGTAGAGAAATAGCAGTGTGGGAGGGAAATATAGGATTATGGTGTACTTAGCACTGGGTGGATCGGTGGATCCCTCGGCGGTGAACTCCAGGATAACTCCTCCTCTTTGTCCCTCTTCGTTTCTCGACGCTTCGCTGACGCTACACCAGCAAGCCTTTAAATCACTATCACTAATTAGTGCTGTCTTAACACCTGGCCCTTAATGGGGGCACTTAACTAAACAAAATGGCCGTTTTAAACACGCCCCTTTAATCAAGTCAGCTGGTTCCTCACTTTTAAGATTCACTAATAAACTTAAAATGGCTTACCCTAGTTTTCAGTATAGAGCAATGTTTCTCAGTGAGAGTGTCCTGTCCTTCCTTAACAGAGCCCAGTACAGAGTGACTTCAACACAGTGTGGACCTCTGCTTTTAAACAGGGCAGGCTCTTAATGGCTCACTCAGCAAATCAGATGCTACTAGTAAACAGGAAACAGTCCCTTAATGGGGGCACTTAACTAAACAAAATGGCCGTTTTAAACACGCCCCTTTAATCAAGTCAGCTGGTTCCTCACTTTTAAGATTCACTAATAAACTTAAAATGGCTTACCCTAGTTTTCAGTATAGAGCAATGTTTCTCAGTGAGAGTGTCCTGTCCTTCCTTAACAGAGCCCAGTACAGAGTGACTTCAACACAGTGTGGACCTCTGCTTTTAAACAGGGCAGGCTCTTAATGGCTCACTCAGCAAATCAGATGCTACTAGTAAACAGGAAACAGTCCCTTAATGGGGGCACTTAACTAAACAAAATGGCCGTTTTAAACACGCCCCTTTAATCAAGTCAGCTGGTTCCTCACTTTTAAGATTCACTAATAAACTTAAAATGGCTTACCCTAGTTTTCAGTATAAAGCAATGTTTCTCAGTGAGAGTGTCCTGTCCTTCCTTAACAGAGCCCAGTACAGAGTGACTTCAACACAGTGTGGACCTCTGCTTTTAAACAGGGCAGGCTCTTAATGGCTCACTCAGCAAATCAGATGCTACTAGTAAACAGGAAACAGTCCCTTAATGGGGGCACTTAACTAAACAAAATGGCCGTTTTAAACACGCCCCTTTAATCAAGTCAGCTGGTTCCTCACTTTTAAGATTCACTAATAAACTTAAAATGGCTTACCCTAGTTTTCAGTATAGAGCAATGTTTCTCAGTGAGAGTGTCCTGTCCTTCCTTAACAGAGCCCAGTACAGAGTGACTTCAACACAGTGTGGACCTCTGCTTTTAAACAGGGCAGGCTCTTAATGGCTCACTCAGCAAATCAGATGCTACTAGTAAACAGGAAACAGTCCCTTAATGGGGGCACTTAACTAAACAAAATGGCCGTTTTAAACACGCCCCTTTAATCAAGTCAGCTGGTTCCTCACTTTTAAGATTCACTAATAAACTTAAAATGGCTTACCCTAGTTTTCAGTATAGAGCAATGTTTCTCAGTGAGAGTGTCCTGTCCTTCCTTAACAGAGCCCAGTACAGAGTGACTTCAACACAGTGTGGACCTCTGCTTTTAAACAGGGCAGGCTCTTAATGGCTCACTCAGCAAATCAGATGCTACTAGTAAACAGGAAACAGTCCCTTAATGGGGGCACTTAACTAAACAAAATGGCCGTTTTAAACACGCCCCTTTAATCAAGTCAGCTGGTTCCTCACTTTTAAGATTCACTAATAAACTTAGTGACTTCAAATGATATCAATCAAGTGATACTTCTGAAGCAGAATAAATTATACTTATGACATTAACATCCTACAATAAGCAATTGATGACATAATTGTACTGGATCTTCACACCCAAGAGTAATATAATTTTTTACAAACTAGGCAATACATTAGGTCCTGGCTCCAAAAGACACAGCTAATTGATATAGGCTTGCTAATCCGAATACTTCAAACCCTGGAAGCTTTCCCCCAGCTCCTAAATAGCATAAAACAGACTGCCAAATCCATAAAAAGACTATGCAAAACCCATTTTCCATAATATGTTCCCTTTAAGAATGTCTGGTGACTGGGAGGAGGGTCTGGTTGTATGTATTTAATTGTTAATTCTGCTTGTGTGAGTTGCTGCCATTGTTAATGGTGTTTTGCGTGTGTGTGTTTGTGTGTGAATGTGCGGGTGGTTGTGTGTGTGAGTGGGGGGGGGGGGGTTGTGTGTGTGTGGGAAGGGTGGTTGCGTGTGTGTGGGGTGGGGGTGAGAGAGATGGTTGTTTTAGATATTTAGTTTTTCTTTAAAAGTCAAAGCCTGGCGGGGAGCTCCAGTAGCTCACCACGTACCGCGAGTGCTATTTCAGCGCCGTGGACAACCGTGCTCGTCACGGATCTGGGGCTGAGCGCGTTCGAATCCCGGACGGCAGCCGTGCCTTTCCCAGAGTGTCTTCCCCCCCATCTGAACCCTTTCAGCCTGCTTCTGTCGGTCGAACTTGACCAAGTATGAATGCGAGGAAAAAGCGATAAACGCTAAAAGAACCAGCTGACTGGTCAAAAGTTAAAAAAAAAAAAAAAAAAAAAAGTCAAAGCCTGGATAGGATCTGGAACTGTTGGAATCAATAATTGTGTAACAACAAACAACTAAACCCTGACTTGACCCTGCTGTCAGTATCACTGGATTGACCTCATATTGACTGAGTGTACCCAGATGATCTACTACTATTTTCAGATAATTTGCAGTGTCAAATCATGTGTAATTATTTCCAACGAGACATCTCCAGACACCACTGTTTTCAGCACTACTTAATTCAATGCCCAGAGCACAGGCTGAAAAACATCCCATCTGAAACCAACTGAATTTGATCACGTCAGTTAAATTGCAAACGCACAATTGTGTGTGCGTGTGTGTGTAGCAGGGGGGGGGGGGGGGGGGGGGTCTTCAAGGTTGACTTGCCTCATCTTTCTGACATCTAACGGGTGTATCCATAGCCATTTGTTAAAGTCACCACACTTTGTCAATTTGACATTGATTGTTTGGCACCTGTGTGTGTGTGTGTGTGTGCTTGCGTGTGTGTGTGTGTGTGCATATATGTGTGTGTATATGCTTTCTTGTAGGCTAGCGTTACATAATTTGTCTGATGAAGGTCAACAGATTGGCCCTAAACTATTCATTTTAACCTCAGAGTGTCCGCCTTGTCTCTGTAGCTATTAGCCATGGACACAAAATAGATGTTTTGAAATTCTTTTAATATACCTTTTTACATTTTCAATGCAATACTTTTCTCTATAATAAACCGTATATATTCATACTAATCTTGGGGCAGGTAGAACTGGCTCCACAGTGGTTGACCTGAAGCTGGTTGTTATGTTATGGACTGCTATGGATTGTTATGGATGGTTATATAGCACTTTACAACTTATGCCTCACATTCACCCATTTACTCACACACCGACAGCGGAGGCAACCATGCAAGGTGCCAACCTGCTCATCGGGAGCAGTTAGGGGTTAAGTGTCTTTGACACGCTGCCAGGAGGAGCTGGAATCAAACCGGGAACCTTCCGATTACCAGACGACCGCTCTACCTCCTGAGCCCACTGTTGTGTTGCAGCAGATGGGAGTGATGTGGCCACAGTACCTGGTAAGTCATGAACGGTCATGGTTTTTACATGATTTGATGTATCTTGTCAGGGGGGTGAAAACACTGTGATCCAGGTGGCTGGAGCAGTGGGGAGGGGGGGGGGGGGGGGGGGTGTAGCACCACACCACACCGTTAGCTCTGCAACACTTGATGCCTTCCAGTGAGAGATGAGAGACATGGTTGACTCAGGGGATGCTCTGGTGTAACTCACAGTGCTTCAGTAATGTCAGGAAGTCACTGCATGAGTCAATGCAGCCTGTGGGCCCATCACGAACGAAGTGGTCGTGGTAAATCTTGGGGCGAAACACAAAGTATGCTGTTACCCTGAGCGTTGCCTGCTAATGCCATGATGACTAATGTCCCTCTCTCCGCAGATGGGATTGCTCCAACGTGCTTCCTTCCTCGACTGGCAATTACTTTGTCAGGCACTTGGACAGTAACTGTTCTCGTCAACATTCCACACATCTTTCACTTGGACCAGGTTTCCCACGTTAGTGGGATTGAAGCATGTCGCCCTTGAAAGGCTGGTGGCCGGAGGACGACGAATGGAACAATGTGGCTTCCTGCTCCATCTGGCGGGCATCCCAGGCAGGGGCGTCCATTTGGTATGGCAAGGTATGGCATTTTTTTTTATACAATTTTTTATGTTGATTTAGAATTCGAATGTCAACATTATGAACGAAGCTTCGAACTATTCGGTACAGCCCTAGCATGTTTTGATATGGTCAATTATCTCACTTTTACTAGGTGACTTTTGCTGTGACTAACTGAAATATGCCCAAAAAAAAGGAAAATGGACATAGGGACGTTTTTTTTTATCAAAGGGCAGCAGAGACAAGTGACAGGGACACAGGTAAGGTCTGGCTTAGTGATTATAATAGTGCAGTTCAGCATTCAGTAACCCATACTTTTTGTGAATGTGTTTTTGATACTACATTCTGTTGAACACACACCTCAAAACCGTACCTAAGGAAAATTGGCTCAATTGCAAGAAAAGTAATAGACAGTTATGATATTACATTCTGCATAATTCGTATGCAAAATGTTGTGGTTCCCTGCTTTAGTCTGTTGACACATTTCTATACTAAAAATGCTTGTGTAGTCCTGTGTCATACCTAAATGTCATATAACTGAATTGTATAGAAACAACTCACCAAAAGTGACTATTGCACAACTGATTTGACAAAAAAAATCCCCCCCCCCCCCCTACTCGCCATACCTTGCCTTTTAGTGAAAGGACGCCACTGATCCCAGGTCTTCAGATACATTCAATCGTCCTGGCCAGCTGGTAGGCAAGCCTACAAACCCTAGGACATTAAAGTTTAAGTTTAAGTTTCTTTAATAGTTGTCATACAGAAGTACAGAATACTTTCATACAAAATGCTTCTTACTGTTACGCTCCAGAGACTGTGCTAGACAAGATAGTATCAAATAACATAGTATAGCATGTAAATTAGAAGTAGAAAATGAGGTCACAGTGTTCAGTATAGACATATGTACAATGTTCGATGCAGAATAGACGTAACTGAGTTACCATATAATATACAATACTATGCAGTGTACTAATGTACAATACTATATAGTGCAAAGCAGAAATGGGATGAGGTACAATTTAGGTACAATTTACAGTAAGGTGTACGAGTTGTAGTGCAATCCTTCATCAATAAATATAAAGTGTGGGGAGTGGGTGCTACAGTGTGTTTGTTTAAAGTGAGTGTGTGCTATAAAGTCTGGGGAGTGGGTGCTACAGTGTGTTTGTTTAAAGTGAGTGTGTGCGTGTGGATGTGTATGCTATGTGCGTTTGATGGTTGTTGTTGTGTAGTGTTCATTGTTCGTTGAGCAGGCTGATGGCCTGGGGATAGAAGCTTCTTCTGAGTCTTTCTGTGCTCGCCTTGAGACTCCGGTATCGCTTGCCTGACCGCAGCAGTTCAAAGAGGCAGCTGTTCGGGTGACTGGAGTCTTTAATGATTCTCTTAGCCTTGCCCCTGCACCGCTTGTTGTAAATGTTCTGGAGGGTGGGGAGCCCCCCTCCAATTGTGCGTTCGGCTGAACGTGTCACTCTTTGTAGTCTGCTTCGGTCTTGTGCAGTGCTATTCCCAAACCAGGAGGTGATGTTGCCAGTCAGGATGCTCTCTATTGTACATGAGTAGAAGTTCTTAAGGATCTTCTGACTGACTTGGAACTTCCTTAGGCGCCTGAGGAAGTAGAGGCGTTGTCGTGCCTTCTTCACAACACTGTCAATGTGTGTGGTCCATGTCAAGTCCTCGGATATGTAGGCTCCGAGGTACTTAAAGCTGTTGACTCTCTCAACCGGTGCCCCGTCGATGCTGAGGGGGCTGTAGGGGGCCACAATGAATTATTCCCAATTCTAACCAATTAACTATAATGTCTATAGTGTTTTTAACTTGTCATTTATGACTTTGCCAAACAATTTACCCATGAAGTGTAGTATCTACTAGGGGTGGGACGATACATCGATCCAGATCGATACATCGATGTAATTATCAACAATCGAATCGGATCGATGCAATGTAATAAGATCGATTCATATCGATACTCTTATTTTGAAAATCCTGTGGCGAGTCTCATATCCGCCCAAGAACAACAGCAGTAGCTCCGTGTGTGTAGACGTTACAGCATAGCATTCTCCCTTTCTGTGTGTGTGTGTGTGTGTGTGCGCGCGTCTTTGGAAAGACCAGATGAGGTCAGAGGAGTTTGATGTTTAAATGTTATTTAAACAAACAATATAATACATAATAAATGTAGGCCTATACATGATCATGCAACATCAACAAATTGTTGTAGGAACGGTTTGGGAGAGGGAGGTAGGTAGGGGTTTTAGGTTGAGTTTTGAGTTCCAAAAAATGGAGCTTAAAGTATAAAGCTCAATATATCAAAACGTGGCACTTTACAGTGAACAGGAGGTCTATTTGTATTAAAAACAATAGATTGATTTTCCTTTAAATGTCTGGAAGAGCTCAAAAATACAAATGTCAAATGATATTTTCGTTACCTTTTTTTAGTTGATCTAAATGTTACTGATTGTGTTAAATGGGCATATGATATCATCTCATATCGATTGCAGGCACCTGAATCTAATCTAATCGTATTGTATCGTGAGAGACTTTGTGATATCGGCAAATATCGTATCGTTGTCCAAAGAATCGATATCGTATCGTATCATGATGAAACTGGTGATTCCCACCCCTAGTATCTACTGTATTTGTCATTGATTAGATTAGATTAACACTTTGACGACCGTTCGGCGCCGTCTAATATGGTGCTAGTGCTAGAGGACCAAGGTTTGTTGACAAACCGATGTGTCTTTGTAGAGCTATATCTATACTTTATAGTATTGCTATCTGTCCATTCTCATTGTCACTTGAGTTCATAAAGAATCCCTTCAAAATGGCTTAAAGAAAAAAAAATCCATCAATAGGTTGTCATTTTATAGCGCCGTGAATATAAGCTTTATCGCAGATTTCGTCTCATATATTTTTTGGAAAGCTACTTATAGAGCTAAAGGCTACTAACGTTATATTTAACGGCATTTCTGTTGTATATATTCTAATGAAATAACACAAACTGCTTATGAACTGGACTATCCCATAGCATCTATGGATGAAAGGGGGGCGGCGGGGAACGTCGATTAGTATTATTGATTACGAATAGAGTGTCCGTGGAAGTAGCCACATTCACTGATCGAATGCTTGCGTCTCACAACAATGTCTAATCCGGCTGTAATTTAGGTGAATAAGGTCTAACCGTCAGCCCGTGGGATACCCTACAGCATTTCCCCGTTATCGACCGGCATCTGGTAGATCGATATGTCCATTGGTTGATTCCATGGTGATATCTGCGATTCGAAACGTGATACACGGTTCATGATGTTCGCTTGGGATTAGAGTAATATGATACTCTGTTGGAGGGTAAAAAAATTAAGAAATCCATTCGCCCACAATGATACTGCAGTGGAGCGATGGCGCCCCTAAGAGGATCTGGCCGGTATTGCATGTTGCCGATTCCACAGAGTCGGGTAGATCTGCAGAGTCGATCGGCGATCTTGATCCGGTTATTAATATGGAATAAAACAATAACAACTTGCCACGGTTATATACGGTCCACAACACATGGATTCGAAACACGTATTAACTCGTGGCTGGTCCCCATTGTGTTAAAATGAAAGGTACAAATGTCATTATGCAGCACAAGTACAGTACAACGGAAATAAGTTGGCATAACCAGAGTGCAATTGTAACAGTAGAACAGTACAAAGAAAATTATAATAATAATTCGGAAGACATTTATTTCATATTTGGTATTGTTTGTAACCCGGTGCAATGCTGACCCTGTTTTATTTCCTCTCACACCATGAGCTTTAAAAATAAAGCTTGACATACTCCAACATGAACTGTCACAATTATCTTACCTCACAAGGACTCAGCCCAAAGTAAATATCTGCAGCCTTTAGCAGATTATCTCTGAGCCTCTTGGTCCTCAGGGAACACTCTCTTGTGAGCCCTGTAACCTGGAGCATGTGCAGTGCTGTCCTCATGTTTCCTCCTTACATACCGTATCTGTATGAGGTGGTGGTGCATACTCCATCAGCCTTAGAAGCACCTTTTATGGACTTGGATAAAACAGCCTGTATGCTCTAGCATACACATCTGGACAGGTGAGACCTCTGTTGGTCTTCCTCACAAGAGAAAAGAAATAGTGGGACAAAAATTACACCATATTACTTTCATCCCTCCCCTGTCTCCACCAACGTTACCCTGGCTATAGCACCAAAAACAGACTAGCACGATGAATGAAACCTTCAATGTTACCCTGCTAGGATGATGAATTAAACATTCACTGTTACCCTGGCTAGCACCAAAGATAGGCTAGCATGATCAATGAAACCTTCAACGTTACCCTAGCTAGCACCAAAGATAGGCTAGCATGATAAATGAAACCTTCACCATTACCCTGGCTAGCACCAAAGATAGACTCAGGGCCGCCTCAGGGGGTGTGCGAGAAGTGCGGTCGCACAGGGCCTCGCGGGAAGGGGGGCCTTGCAAAAAAATAAAAATACAAAAAAATTATTATTATTATTTTTTTTTTTTTTTTTGCGAGGCCCCCCTTCCCGCAAGGCCCTTTTTCATCACAGACCTAAAATCTAGTTTTGCTTACATGCTTATATATTTCACATTAAACACGTTTGTAGAATAGTGTTCCGGGCTCTGCGGCTCTGCAGATATACTATTGGTTTCATTCAATTACTTTTGTGCAAAGCATCGTTGGAGGACTAACACTAGGGGGAGCCGAGCTGGTTGGCGTCGGTCTGGTAGTCGGTAGAGGGATGTGAAGAAGACCGGATCCACGAGGGGAGGGGGTACAGCCAGGTACAGGGTCTATTCAGCGCTATCCACAGGAGCGAGTGGATGTCTTTTGAAAAGCAGCATCGGAGCAGAAGAAATAACACTGTGTGCCATAAGCTTGTTATCAATACCAAGTATGATTAGGTTATGCCAAGACGAAGAGGACGTTCGGCAGATGGACTGATGAAAGTTGTTGCGTGTTAGAACCTTCAGTCAGGCTATAGCTATGTCGGCTAGTAGCAATTAGCTAAAGGCAGGGAGTCGGGACAGCTAACTAGCGTCAGCTACGTTATCGAGTGCTAACGTGTGGCAGATAAACTAGGACTCCCAAGTTCATCCCAACGGGGGGACAATATCAAAGTCTGATCACGCGGCCATCTTTCTTTCACCAAAATATAAACAAAGAATCAAGAGCACTCCTGTAGTCTCGCGAGAGGTGCAGAAATGGGATGTGACTTTTTTTTTTGATGCACATCCCCAGCCAATCCAATCCAATGATGTGCAATACCATCCGGGAGACGATAGGCGCCGGTATTTGCCCTTTTGCGAGCTCAGACCCATTCCCAACGATAACATCAGGTTGGATGGATGAAAATGGATGGATATCGCTAATAAAATAAATAACGATTAAAACCCGACTATACTCGTGATTGGCGCTCAAGTGATGGCGAGTTAACACGACTATACTCGTGGTTGGCGTCCAATGAGTTAAAGATGGATTTTTTTTTGGACAAAATATTAGCCTGACGTGAGTTTATGTATTTTAGGGCATAGCCAAGAAGAGGTAACATAGCAAAAACGTGGCCATGGTGTTATGTGCTTTTGTAGAAAAGCTACCTTTAATTTTAAATAAAACTGTTAAATTTAGTAAGTTACCTGTATTTTGTTATTTTGATTATACTTGATAAAAACAAGCAAACTGCAATGAAAATGACAAAAAAAACTGAGATATAGGTTTTTGCAAATGACCTCTTCAAATATTCCAGAATTCATGTCCCTGGCCTGCTTGTCAGCCTGTGTGCCAAGTTTCATCCACCACAGCCTTGTAGTTGGCAAGATTAACTCCGGATACAAAACGCACACAGAGAGACAAACAGACAGACAGACACACACGCAACCAAGCGCATAATCGGCTTTGTCTGGTGGAGATAATAAGTGTATCAATACGGCATCAATTCAGCAGTCCTTTGGGAATATGCTCCGGACATCAGCCAGTCAGTACAACCTGTGCATGAAAACAACAGACCTGGCCAGCTGGGAAGACCAGATGGATGACTGTGCTTTGAACAGTATCCTCAGCTTAGAGCACATTGGGTTGACATCCAACTTCATCAGGAAACTTTCTCTTGGATGTACTGTACAAAATGTACAACGCATCCACACACAGGCAGACTGCAAAAATTATATAGATTTGATGGTGCTTTGTTAGGATGGTTATGCTAATGTGAAGGAACGGAACACAGTTGAGCGTGTGCACAAATATACACGCAGGGTTGGGAAGGTTACTTCTAAAATGTATTCCGTTGCTTAGTACAGTATCCTTTTTTTTTTTTTTTTGCAAAACAAAATTATTAAGTCAGTACTCAACACACAATGCATAATGAAACTAACAATTAAGGTGGCTAAAATGACATGCAAGTACAGAAACAGAAAACAAAAAAAGTATATAATAATATTTTACCGTATACAGTGTATATCCAACGAAATTACCAATTATACCAATGTCTTATACAGGATATACCCCTAATACCTATTATCTAAAACCCTACACACATATGCTCCAGCTCGAACCCCCCCCCCCCCTCCCGGACCCCTCCTTGGATAGTACCTCCATTATCCCTCACTCCTAACCAGACACTACCATTATAAGCTAGCTTTTATTCTCTCCACCACTTCTAACCACATTGACATTTTAGATTCGTTGAGACCCAGAATTCTTGCTGTAGATATCTTCTTGAAGTTGCAATTAGTAACAGAATCGATTGGATTTCTCCAGCAAACACTAGGGGGAAATAATCCCTTAAAATGTCTTGAGAATCACTTACAAATGCTTAAAGATGCATGCACACCAAAAATACACAATAAACACAATTAAAATAGATACAAATCAAGGTGTACTTAAAACATTAGACATGCCTTAATTTCAGTCAGGGGTTAAAAATCGTAATCAATAATGTCACTGTAAATTAAGGAGCTGGTTTTTAAGGGTAAAATGCTGGGTTTAAGTAATTGTACTTAGTTTTGTACTGAGGTTATTTTAAGGATTTTAAAGGTGTAAAATGAAGGGATTCTATTTCCTAGTAACAGTATGATAGCCTGATTACATTTGATTACTTTAGAATTCCTTGGCCTTTTAAAGGTCATTGGAGGGTAAAATGGACAGTTTATGCCAATGTACAGATATTTGAATAATGCTGTTGTCATCCTCTAGCGGCAACATTTCCATTATTTCAAGTAATGACATTGTGTTCTTAATCTCACCATCAGAATGATTACTTTACTGCAAGCCAGTTACATCTAATCCGTCTACTACCCAACCCTGTCTAAAGGTTGTTATCAAGATGTAAATAAATGCCATAAAACTCTTGTCATAACTGCTAATTGGATTTTATATCAACACACATTTTAAGTAACAAATCATTGTATCCCCGCAAATGCCTCTATATTGCACCATTTGTGGTAAAAAGTCGTTTCAACCATTCTCTGGACAAATGCCCCTTTATTGGGGAAGTTATACGTTAGTTTGTATAGTTGTATAGTGTTGGAACGTATTCCCTTTTTTTACTGTATAAAGCACATTCTCAGGGGCTCATACAGAACCAAGCATTTCACTGTAATGTACATGTACTTTATACGTGACAAATAAAAACAAACTTGAAATTGCAAGACTTGTGGTCAAATGTCAGACTGGCACATCTGGGTACTTCTATACGTCTATACTTGATCGCTATTGTATTTGGCCTATATAAAAACTGTCTGCAGAACACTTACATCTTGAATCTTGTTTGAAACATTTGTTTTCTTAATGCATCAAGTTTCATCAAGCAATTACTTTCCAACACTGGCTGCCATTGAGTGTTCATGGCATTGTGAAAAGTTACCTTTGATTTGTTTTCATGCCTCTTCAGCCTTTCCCTATGGCTGCATGATATTTCCTCATTTCCCTATGTAGACATTTAATATTACACTTATGAATCTCCAAGTCATAAGCAGCGTCAGCTTTTAAAGAGATTCAAGAGATTTATTAGTCACATACATAGTACACGAGACATGTAGTGAAACACACAGGACATTGTAGAAAAAGCAGCTTTGAAAGTAGGCCATAAAACCCAAGAAGATTGCTTACAATCTACAAGAAACAAAACTACCTCTGCACAACCTATACAACCTTTTTAAGCAAAAAAAAAAAAAAAAAAAAACATTGGCATCTTCTCAGTTCTGATCCAACATTGGATAGATCTTTTCAGATCCCCCCTAGACTAGTCTACAGGAGAGCACATAACATCAGAGACATTGTGGTCCAATCAGACCTGCCTCCTAAAAAAACACACACTTTTTTAGATGACCTGCCAGATGGAAACCGACGTTGTGGTTCGTGTGCTCAGTGTCACTTTACAGAAAAGTGCACTTTTTTCTATCACCCATCAACTGGGAAAGAGATCAAAATAAGAGGCAAAATAACATGTACAACTACCAATGTAATATAATTCAGCAGTCGAGGTTTCTCTATGACAACACGTGAAACACAAATTCACTCATAATTCATAATTATTATTAATTTACATATATATATATATATATTTTTTTTTAGTTATTATTATTATTATTATTATTATTATTATTATTATTATTATTATTATTATTATTATTAGAAATGTTTTCCTCTGTAAAAAAAAATGCCAGTGAATTTTTTCTTCAAAAATGGCCAAAATTGACAGCTCTGAGCAGGCCTGCACTGCAGTAATGACTGCGGTATATTCGTGCAGATGGCTGCACAGGTTGACCCAGGATTAAATAAATAATAAATAATAGCCAATCAAAATAGGCTATTAACACTTTAATCGCCGGAAACGCCGTAACTCGTCATTGCCCGCCATGCTCATTCTGCCGAAGACGCCGTAACACGTCTTTGATATCAATATTTCAAAAATCTGTGATCGAAATCATATTTCTCCTCCGGGGACCTGAGATATACTGCTGATCTCCACTCAACTCTCTAACGGTTCAAGAGCGCCATCTGGTGGCCGATCGGCAGATCGGCCAACAGGAAGTGACGCGCCAAACAGGAAGTGCTCATCCATATTTCGTCCGGGCACTCGCGATCGTTAGCCGGACTCCATCTCGACACACTGGATAATCAATCGCTCGCCCTAACTCAATAAACAACGTTATTTGGACGTATATAGTATTATACAACCTGGCAATGGTTCATATAGATCAACATCCCATAATCGAAAACTGTCTACTCCAAGCTGATCGTCCAACGGCGCGAGGAAGATACGGTAAGATCCAGCGTTATTTTCTAACGTGTTCCATATAAACTGCTCTGATGATCATATGACCCACACTAGGTGAATGATATAACGTTGCCCACGGAATTATAAACGACCCCCCGGCCATCCGGTCATCATCAGATGATACGTAGTAACTTCTAGAAGTACCTCCAGTTGAAATTTTTTATCTGGCACCGATCGCTACCAAACTGTATTTGATCATCAATATAATGCATTTGGGGCTATAAATCAAGTTCTAGAGAAAGCTGCAGAAAACGATAAAAACATACTTATACTTTAGACCATATTTTAGTATGAATATGTGAATGAAAAAGTATAACGTTGCTACACCCTGAACAATGGATATAGGACATTGAATGGGCCATAATAATGTCAATTTAGCAATAGAATTTAAAAAGTTATAGCCCTGCAAAGAAGGGGAACTTCTCCATAGACAAATAGAGCTGGCTAGGGATGGTAAATTATGAATTTAACCATGGCGATCAAAGTGTTAACGTCATCTAAGCACGGTCTGTGCAGTTAAACTCTTGCCATTGAATGGGGGATTGAATGATTGACAGCCCTTGACATCCAATACACGGAGGTTGAATATGATTAGCAGCCTTGAAAATCCAATCAGAGGTTGCTGCATTGCAGAGTCAAAACGGGTTCAGCTGCAGGTCCGTAGGTTAGGTTTAGCTGGGGCCAATCTCAAGTTTCTCAAGTTTCTTTATTAGTTGTCATACAGAAGTACAGAATACTTTTATACAAAATGTAACAGAAAGAAGCATTTTGTATAAAAGTATTCTGTACTTCTGTATGACAACTAATAAAGAAACTTGAGAAACTTGAGATTGGCCTGAGCTAAACTTAACCTACGGAGCTGCAGCTGGACTGTTTTGACTGTGTGCAGCATTGAAAGAGCAAGGATAGTTTAGTAAGCTGTACAGCTGTAACTAGGGGTGCACCGATATATCGGTCGGGTATCGGTATCGGCCGATAAGTGCCTTGTTGACTGCTATCGGCCTATCGGCCGATAAGCTCAAATGTGCCGATAGCAGTCGCCGATAACTAACCATCCATTTGTGTAGCGTCAAGACAAAAAAAAAAATTCACTCGCGACCTACCTGCACAACGCCCGCCCCACACACACACAAGCTACTGCATCAAAGTTACTATTTATGATTAACAAGGCATTCGTTTTGTGGCATTAACGTTATATAGTTAGTGTTACACGGACAATAACATCAGCATATTATTATTACCCATAGCAGCAAGGCATTACTCCGAGTCCGTTCATAGCCGGGAGGCAGACGACTAACGTTACTGGTGAAAATGTGATTTACGTTGGAATACTCCTTTGCCAACTTGCTGTACTTTGCTTGCAGGTCTGCAGCCATTATTACTGGATTAAGAATAGCCCCAACTTTAGCCAACGTAACGTTATGGCTAAACCTTTAACATTAGTTAACCCTAGCTTTCGGTTAGCTGTTCAATGCTAATGTAATAACACAACCAAGCGAATCCATCAGAGCTCCCCATCAACACCGCTCTGTCGGGAGGATGGCATTTAAGAAAGTATCTGCTGTTAAAATGACACAAACATTCGTTTTGTGGCATTAACGTTATTATAGTTAGTTACACGTTCAATTACATCAGCATAGTATTTACCCGAAGATAGCAAGCAAGCCGTGCATAGCTCGGTTACATTCCGTTGCTCATTCCGTACCCAACTACACATTCTGCAATCTGTTAATAAAGTTTTCAACCAGACAAATGTATAGAAAGGCTTTGTTTTATTATAACATTTGTTGCAGTAAAATCATTGTGTCTCGTTTGGCCATCCTGTGGAGCGCGCTGGTCGGCGGGCACTGCCGGGCAGCTAACTTATTAGCTTGTTGTGGTTCTGACTAGTTTGACTCGCATTCTCACAAGCAGATCAATGGCGGCATGCCCCGAAGTAGAAAAATGAATATTCGCTTGGTGGTAAGCAGGAGGTGGGTGCTAGCGGTGTGGCGTAATTGGCCGAATCGACTGTCAATCAAAATGGTTCCATTGCATTGGTTGAAAGCTCTGGTTGAGAGAATAGTATCCCGCTGCAGGCCGCCAGAATGGTTCCATTGCATTGGTTGAAAGCTCTGGTTGAGAAAATAGTATCCCTCTGCAGGCCGCCAGACGATACTGGGAGAGGGATCAGTGATACCATAAACATATTTCTTGATGTTTCCTTTTTTAAGTAAGTAAAGAGGCCTACAAATACAAACACACATACAAATATACAGTAGTTTCATTAAAAAAATTAAAAAAAAATTAAAAAAAAAATTAAAAAAAATTAAAAATACTTATTTTTTGCCACAATTATCGGTATCGGTATCGGTATCGGCCGATTGTGTTAGTTGAACAATCGGTATCGGTATCGGTGGCCAATTTTCATATCGGTGCACCCCTAGCTGTAACACAGTAGGGCAGGCTAAATTAAACTTTGCGCCAACATTAGGACCGAAGTATAAACCAGCAACTGAGCAACATGAAGAAGTGGAGTAGTGGACTTATGCATCTGGATCAGAAAAAAAGTTGTGGATGAAAAAGTAAGTAGGCTACAGTGTTTGTAAAAGCTTGTATGCTAACAGTAGCTAGCCAGCTTAGCCTACATCACAATGATGATCACCAAGCTAACTTAATGTACACACTGTAGGGCTGGGCAATTAATCGAAACAGAATTGCGATATCGATTCATAGACCTATGCAATCTCATTTCTAAGTTATGACGATTTTTCTTTTATTAAAAAAAAGTTATATATATATATATATATATTTTTTTTTTTTTTTTTACTTTTTACATTATTTTATCTGGGTTGAACATGATTTGTGGAACTCCCTCTGGTGTTGTGGTCATGGTATTCACTGACCTTTGGGAAGTATTTCGACATGCACATGGGTATCTTAGTGGTGTAGTATATCTTGTAGACCAGGCCCATTGCAAGTTGCTATACTCTATCTACTCTAAGTCATCCTAGGTTGTCAAAGTGGGCAGGGGTGAGGTGGGTTTTAGGAGTAAGGTCAAGCAGTAGTCTGACCAGTTTGTTTTGTGATGTTTGTAATCTTGTTTTTAGTGCCTTTGAGGTGCTTTGGTACCATGAGGTGCAAGCATAGTTGTAGTACCCTTGAATGAGTGCTCCTGTTAGAGTCTTCAAGGTATTCTTGTTTACCAGAGAGGAGATCCGGTACAGGAATCTAGTTCGTTGGTTGACTTAGTTTTATTACATTGGATCCCATTTTGTCACAGGAAAGATTTGCCTCTATAGGATGGAACCCATGTAGGTAATTTCATCTTTCCTTTTAAGATAAGATAAGATATTCCTTTATTGATCCCCTTGGGGAAATTCAGGCATCATAGCAGCATGTGGGAAGGGGGGGGGGGGGGGTACAGGTAGTGAAAACAACACAAGCTGTGTAAACAAATAGGTCAATATAATTTACTATCTAACTAACTGAAATATATTTTCACAGTGTCACATAAGGTGCAGTATGCATAAGGTAGTGTTATAATTTACTATCTAACTAACTGAAATATACATTATTCATTATTCACAGTATCACAGTATCCACATAAGGTGCAGTATGCATAAGGTAGTGTTATTGTCCTACTTGGGTTCCTATTAGTTCTAGGTCGATGTCTGGCAGCAGTCCCTGCCCACTGTTGTGGAGCCTGATGGCCACTGGTATGAAGGACTGTCCGAGGCGGTTAGTTGAGTGTCGGGGGGGTATGAGTCTGTGGCTTCCTTTTCACCTTCACCTAATATGTTTTGATCTGGTCAGGTGCGCTGTCACCTAATATGTTTTGATCTGATCAGGTGCGCTGTCACCTAATATGTTTTGATCTGATCAGGTGCGCTGTCACCTAATATGATTTCATCTGGTCAGGTGCGCTGTCACCTAATATGATTTCATCTGGTCAGGTGCACTGTCACCTAATATGTTTTCATCTGGTCAGGTCCGCTGTCACCTAATGTTAATATGTTTTCATCTGTGTCCACTGACCACTGACACACAGTGGGGGATGTTTTAAAAATATAATTTAATATATAATATAATATAATAATTTGTGCTTCACCTACAAATTTGGTGAGCAGCCTCCACTGATGCTCAGGTGCCCATGTGGTAAAGCATATGTCGGTAAGACAACACGTGCTTTAAAAACACGTCTTGCTGAACAGAGGAGTACAATGCGGAATGGGGATGAAAAAAGCCCAGTAGCTTTACATTTCAAAAAGGCACACCACAATGACTCATCATTAAGATACCTTGGAATAGAGAGTGCATATTCCAAGACAAGGGGGATATATAGATAATCTCCTACTGAGGAGAGGAGTATGGTGGATCCATTACCTCAAAACTATGGCACCAACAGGACTCAATGAGGACTTTGACATTAGACCTTATTTCTAAATAAACTAATAGAGGCAGACAGTCAATAGATAGATATGTGGACTAAGATGCGACTGCTGTTACCTCGAGTATCGGAGGGGACTCGTGCTATGTATGACTTAGTCCACATTGCACATTGGGTTGAATTGGATGATACGAAATTGGGATGGGAGAAAAATTGAAAATGGGAGAAAAAAGTGGATAAAAAAAAAAGATAAAATACTATACAATGCTAAGCTTAAAGGTAATGAGTCCTATACACTAGTATACAATATACAGTTATGCTATATGTAACTATACTATACAAAAACATACATTTATGTTTTTTAAAGTAACCTTTGCTTTTTCCTAAAGTGAACTGTAGTGTGTTTGTGTGTGAGAGAGTGCAGGATGCGTGGTGTGTGTGTGTGTGTGTTCATGTGTGCTTGTGTGTGGAGAGATCAGTGTTCAGATGGCCTGGGGGAAGAGTATGAGTCTCTCTGTTCTTGCTGCATGTATGCAGAGGCGCTTGTCTGACCGCAGCAGCTTGAACAGGCTATTGTTGGGGTGGTGGGGGTCCTTTATTATTCTGCAGGCTCTGGATTTGCACCTCCTGTTGTATAAGTCCTGCAGGGGTGGTAGTGCAATACCTGTAGTACGCTCTGCTGAACGCACTACTCTCTGTAGAGCCTTCCTGTCCTGGGCAGTGCAGTTGCCAAACTAGGCAGTGATGTTCCCAGTCAGGATGCTGTCCACAGCCCCAGAGTAGAAGGACTGGAGTATCTTCGCTGCTACTCTGAATTTCTTGAGTTGTCTCAGGTGGTAGAGGCGCTGCTTCGCCTTTTTTAACACAGTGTCTGTGTGTGTTGTCCATGTCAGGTTTCTGTGATGTGGACTCCCAGGTACTTAAAACTGCTCACCCTGTCCACGATAGCCCCATTTATCCACAGTGGCATGTGTGTCCCCTGCTGTATTCTCATAAAATCCACAATCCACTCCTTGGTCTTACCAATGTTCAGGAGTAGGCGCTGTTATCCCGGCACCAGAGTGCCAGGACATAAACCTCCTCCCGGTAGGCCTTCTCGTCATTGTTCGAGAGCAGGCCCACCACCACATTGTCGTCTGCAAACTTCACTATGGAGTTGGAGCTGAACCTGGCCACACAGTCATCTGTGTACAGCAAATACAGCAGGGGGTTGAGGACACAGTCCTGGGGGGACCTGATGCTCAGGGTGATTGAGTTGGAGGTGTGTCCACCCACCCTGACTACCTGGGGCCTGTCGGTCAGAAAGTCCAGGATCCAGGCACTCAGGGTGGAGTACAGACCCAGATCAATCAACTTGTCAGCCAGTCTGCTGGGGACTATGGTATTGAAAGCTGAACTATAGTCAATGAACAGCAATCTCGCATACTGTAGCTCCCCTTCTGACTGTCAAGGTGAGAAATGGTGTTGTGCAGTACCTGGGAGACCGCGTCGTCAGTGGACCTGTTTGTCTTGTATGCAAACTGCAAAGGGACCATGGTATTAGGGAGGGAGGCACAGATGTAATCCTTGACCAGCCTCTCAAAGCATGTCATGACCACAGAGGTGAGTGCCACCGGTCTGTAGTCATTTAGGCCTGCTGCTTTCTAGCTTTTCCTAGTTTTCACCCCTATAAACGCTCTCCTCACGTTGTGCTCCATCACAGAGAGTGTGTGCTCATCCCCAGCGGAAGAACTCACCCCCCATCACGGTAACCGGCACGTCAGTGATGTCGCTAGCCACTGAGCCAGCGTCGCCACTGCCCGACCCAAGCCGTGCGTAAAAGGAGTTGAGCTCATTCGCTAGGGAGGCGTCAGCACTCACGATTGAGGAGGGGCTGACCCTGTAGTCAGTTATCGTCCATAGTCCCCGCCATAAGCCCCCGGTGTTGTTCTGATCCATCTGTGCCTCCAGCCTGTTCCCATATCTCCATTTGCAGCACGGCCAGAGTTGTAAGCAGCAGTGCAAGCATTCAGGGCGACTCGGAAGGAATTGTCAACCCACGGTTTCTGGTTTGGAAACACCCCAACCGTATTCGTGGGGACGATGCTGTTAGCTAATGTTGCTATGAAGCTAACAACAACATCTGCAAACTCAC
Source organism: Notolepis coatsorum (assembly GCF_963971535.1). NCBI lineage: Eukaryota > Metazoa > Chordata > Actinopteri > Aulopiformes > Paralepididae > Notolepis > Notolepis coatsorum. Next base: position 77,085,419 of record NC_140177.1, on the reverse strand, counting down.
TGACGTCGCTGGAGCTTGATTGGAACATGTCCCAGTCGACGTCATCCAGTGCGTCCTGTAACGTGGCCTCTGATTGCTCGGACCACCGTGTCACTTCTCGCGTCACCACAGCTTCACGTGCTCTGTGTTTATATCCAGGCACCAGGAAAATGGCGTCATGATCAGATTTCCCAAATGGAGGGAACGGGAGCGCTTTGTAGCCTTGCTTAAATGGAGTATAGAATTAGAAATTTATTGGAAGAATAAACCCCTTGAGATATGCTATCTCGTTTTCGAGGGGGTCCTTCAATGGTCAATAGCAATGGTCCAAAGTTTTCCCTCCCCTGGTGGAGCATGTAATATGCTGGTAGAGGTTCGGCATAACCTTCTTTAGATTTGCCTTGTTGAAGTCGCCAGCCACCACCATGGCCGCGTCTGGATGTTTTATCTGATACCGGTTTAACATGTCCTGTAGGTCCGCTAGTGCCCTGCCGGTATCAGCTTGAGGTGGAATGTAGACAGTGATGTAGACAGTGATGATGATGGCTGTGAATTCTCGGGGAAGATAAAACGGACGACATAAAATGGACAGATGTTCCAGGTCCAGCGAGCGGGAGAGCATCTTAATCTCCTTGGGGCTGCACCATTTGTTGTTGGTGAGAAAGCAGACCCCCCCGCCTTTGGACTTTCCAGACTCCTCTGTGCTGTCCGCTCGGAAAACGAGAAGGATTCGGACAGGCTGATGGCTTGGTCCAGTGTTATTGGGGTCAGCCATGTTTCCGTCAGACAAAGGATATTGCAGTCTCTCACGTCCCGTTGGAATCTGATCCTCGCTCTGAGGTCATCCATCTGGTTCTCCAGCGACTGGACATTGGCAAGAAGAATGCTCGGCAGAGGTGGACGGTAAGCGGCATTTCTTAATCTGTTCCATATGCCTCCTCTCTTTCCCCTGTGCTTACGTTTCAGTCTCCTTGGAAACGCTCCGCCATTTTGTTTTTTGTAAACCCAGGCTAAAAGATTGACAGGTGTCATGACAACTTCAAGCAACTGCTATGAGTGAAAATTCTAACAGTAACATTATCCATTCAGGGTGAGTGAAAATTGTGTTGACTGGTTGTGCATTGCTTAGATATTGATTGTGTAATATGTGAAGCTTGGTTTGATGTGGCTGCATGTGCACTTGCATATGCAATATTGTAGCCAGAGTTGATATTTGTGGGCTGGTCGTTGTACATCTCTCTGGTTTATTGTAGTTGTGAATTAAGACATCAGCTGTGATGAAGCTTACATACTGTACAGTAGCTTGTAAGTGCACCTAGTTGGTGCCAATTTCTCTTGTCTTACTGTGAAAGCCAGAGCTGTGAGTGCGCCAGGAGTTCCTAACCAAAACCCAACTCATAAAGGCAACAGCATACAGGAGTAACGTTGTTTAATATCATGTAACCTATATGTGAGAATATGTATCCAAAGCCAATTCAATCTGTATGTAAACCTACAGGTCTCTCTAGTCATTATATTATAAGCTGCATGTCATCAATAGTCCAGTCATTATAGGCCAGAATTAGGCTAAACCTAGGACAAATTGCAACATTAGCAAACTCAACTGATTTTGTATCCTCAATATATCTTTAGTGAGAGAAAAAAAGTCCCAAGGAATCCCATCATGGGAAATGTGTTTTTTTTCAATGTTTTGTTACCCCTATAGTCCAGTCAGTATAGGCCAGAATTAGGCTAAACCTAGGACAAATTGCAACATTAGCAAACTCAACTGATTTTGTATCCTCAATATGTCTTTAGTGAGAGAAAAAAAGTCCCAAGGAATCCCATCATGGGAAATGTGTTTTTTTTCAATGTACTTGATTGCTGGCAGGATCACTGACGACACTGTCTTTCAGAGATTGTGACGTGTTCAAATTTTGAGGTAGCTCAAAAGTAAAGATACCATTTGATTCTAGACAACCTCGGGTTTCCAATGAGACCAACCATGTCATGTTACCTCATTGGAAAGGGGGCTACATACCTAATTATTCAAAGTTAAGACGATTTTTTTGGGGAGGGAAATATGGCCATCACCATTTTTCAAATGGTCCCTTGGCCTTCTACCTCAATATATGTTAATGGAAATGGGTTACATGGGTACCTACAAGCCTCCCCTATACAGACATACCAAATTTATGTTAAGCCCATGTAGTTTTGTGCAAGAATCATGTAGTGTTTTGCATGCTGTACAAATATGTAGTTTCCGCCTATTATAAAAACCCCCATCTCCATGGACCTATCCCCACGGACATAAACCCTTGAGCCCCATCCTCGTGGACTGAGCTCCACAGAGCCTATCTACTAATATTCCAAGAAGAAAACAATTTCTTTATCAAATGTTTTGATTAGTTCTGGCGTGTATGCTAATTGGTGCATATCAAATAAGATAATGTGTGATTTGCATGAGTAAACAGAATAATTCAATGAAGTTGTGATTGACTTTTTTTCTTGTCTTTGTGTGTGTAATCAGCTTGTGAGTTTTTATAGTGATATCTAAAAGTAAAATTTTCACCACTATGTTATAACAGGCATTTTTCGATATGAATATATATAGGTCGTTTTCAAAACTTTCCCATGATGGGATTCCTTGGGACTTTTTTTCCCTCACTAAGGACATAATGAGGATACAAAATCAGTTGAGTTTGCTACTGTTGCAATTTGTCCTAGGTTTTTTCATATAATGACTGGACTACAAGGGCTTATCAGATTGTCGGTAGGAAAGTAATGTTTTTTTCTGATTTATTGTTAGATGTGAGTAAAAGTCTCCAGTCTATCTACTGCTACACACACTCTTTGGCCCGCACTTCTGAAATGAATCCAGCGCCCCTGGATTCGACTGCACATCCTATAAAGCCAGCTCTCTCTATCAGGCCTACAGCGGGACCTTTGATTTATTTACTGTGCCTTTTACAGAAAGATTATAGGCAGCCTTGGCACCTTGTTTGTGTTGATATTACGCCTGGCCTCATGGGGTGCGTAACTCAAGGTAACAGTGTCTGTGCCCTGCATTCAAATGAGCCTCGAAACCGAACATACAGATCTCTGTACGCAGGTGGGTTTACTGCTGCCATATTGTCATAGACGGAAAACATGATGGCATCTCACAGAGTCAAGGGGAGGGCAAGAGAAGGAAAACAAAATAGAGAGAGGAGGGGGGGCAGAGAGATGTATGAATAGGAGAATAAGGGAGATGAACAGATTGTGAGAGAGGGACAGGCAGGAGAAAGAGAGGGAGAGAGAACAGTTTGTCCTTTCACATTTGGTGGGTGTATTTCTGGGGACCCAAGGACCCGTGGGAATTGGATAGTGGCAGTGTGAAAGTTGACCAAGAAAACCTTTCTAACTTTTTTAGCCTCTTGCTCTTAACAGATGGATCTGTACCTGCATGTGCACACAGACATGCATACACAAACGCCACACACACACACACACATCACAACTGCTTCTCTTGCACACATTATTTTTTCTTTCTAGACCCCACTCCCCCACACATCCCTTCCTCACCCGTGCATACACACAACCATCGACCTTAGGATAGTGGCCCCCTGCTGCTCCGGAACTTAATATGCCAGAGGGACCAGCGAAGCACAGATGAAGTGGCCGCACTGTGCTGCGGATTGTATGGATTTACCATCTGTCCATCTAATATATGGGTCTGCCACACACCCCTCAGTTTATCAGGACACATATGTTACCTGAGCCTCGCACTTTAAATGCTTACAGTTGTCATAGCAATGATACACGAGTGCAGGATGGGTTGATTGTGAGGACGGGTAGGTTGATCAGTGGAGGAAGGAAGGGCTGCCCGAGCTGAGCTTACACATCCTGAGCGCCTAGTAGCCGAGCTGAACTTACACATCCTGAGCGCCTTGTAGCCGAGCTGAACTTACACATCCTGAGAGACTAGTAGCCGAGCTGAACTTACACATCCTGAGGGACTAGTACAGGGGTGGCCAACCCGCGGCCCGCAAGCCGCATGTGGATCTTTGCCCATCAATGTGAGGCTCCTCAATCAATTTATAAAAAGAAAATAATAATTTAATATATTGTTACGGACCCTGTCCTTATGTATATATATATATAGGGAGTTATGTATATTATCTGTTGTGTATATAGGCATGTTTTGTTTGTTGTTGTCTTTTGTCTCCCTCTTGTGTCTACATATCCCCATTCTCAGATGTCTCCCAGTTCCAGCACCACCAGCAGCAGCTGGTCAATCAGCATCTCATTCCAGTGCAGTGACAGCTGTTGCTGATCTGCCATAAAGCTCTACACCCCTCCATATATCCTAGACCAGGGGTCGGCAATTAGGTTTGGCCGCCGGCCAATTTTCCCCCAAGCCATTATATGGCGGGCCAGAACCAAAAACAATGGCTAATTTAATATAATGATAGTGAAACGTTTTTAACTCTGTCAAAATAAACGAGCTGCATAGGTGGCATAATAAACTGTAAATGACATATATACATGCACTGAACATTATACCTTTGTCTTTTTTCCATTGTATTATAAAGCGCCTCTATCGCTCTATCCTACATTACGCGTGTGCAACCGTCTATCTGACGGCCACGGACCGGTTTAATGTTGAATGTTTAATGTTAAAACTATCGATTTATATGGAATTCGTTAAACGTATCCGTTGTCTTACTTATTATTATACTTATTGAATCTCAAACAAGCCTCATCTTGTTAAATGAGACGGTCTGGTCTACGGAGGAGACTGGGGCTGACGCATCCAGATTGGGGAATCCCCTGCGATAGATTATTGACACTTCCGCTAAATATATTAATCTAGCTACTAACTGGGGAGACTGATCAATTACGGATAAAGGAATATAGTGGGACGATTTCGAATTCAAAGAGTAGGGTATATCTGCAGTGCCGCTCGGCGACCTTGAATAGGTTATTAAAATGGAATAAAAGCAATAACAACTTGCCTTCTGTCCACAACGGGTGGAATCGAAACACTGATATATACGTTGTTCGTCCCCATTGTGTTAAGGTTGCCAGTATTGTGAGAGAAATGAGCCAGCCAACCTACAAAAACAAGCCAAAAACAAGCTAAATTGTGTCAAAGTTGCGGAAAATAAACAGACTTGGCAACTCTGGTATGATGGGCGTGCGCTCAGCAGCTCACGACCAATGAGAATTTGCGCTTTCATGTTGCTAAAACGGTCTGTGCAGTTGTGCCAATCCTCAAGTTACTTCTGCATCACCGGGCTGTTTGAATCACAGCAGACACTACTCCACCGGCGCGTCCTAAAAAGACAAAACTCCTCCAGAAGTACAGACGTGAGTGGGAACTGGCAAACCCCTGGCTTGATAGCGTCAGTGGAGATGTTTATAAAGCAAACTGCAAAGTATGTAGGTGTGTGTTTTCTGTGGCGCATGGTGGACGGACTGACGTCAAACAGCATGCCTCAGGAGAGCAAAAATATTCCCGAAATATAAGAACTCAAAGGACCCAAGCACAGGTTTCACAGTTCTTCATGACTGAAACATCTCCTGAGATTGATTCGGTATGGGATATTACATCTTATTACATGGCGTTTTAACATTCGCCGAAATGCTGGTCAATAGCGCTCGGCAGAGGTCCGTTATTACTCGATAATGGACCTCTGCCGAGCAATAATGACCGCTGTTCGCAGCTGCAGCAATCAAGCCCACTGACACACACTGCATCAGTGCAATCAGACACACCTGCCGGCGATAATAATAATGACAGCGGAGCCACACAACAACTGCGTCTGCATTTGATCTCGTCTTGTCGGTGTAAAATGAATTAGGTATATTGTTAGTAAGTTAGCCATGTAATAAGCGGGATAATGTATAGCCTATACTCGGTCATTGTCGCAAAATAATTGACCTTCACTACGTTTAGAACACCTCGGCGAGGCGCCTCGGTATTCTAAACTCTGTGTCGGTCAATTATTTTGCGACAATGACCTCGTAGCTATACATTATCCCTTACTTATTTATCTGGTTGTGTTTTTAACTAAATGTCAGTATTTCTATTTACCTGCCCTGGCAGCCAGGAGCCTACATATTGGCTGCTGATGTGGGCATAGTCTAGGCTATTTCAGTTGACTAATATGGTTGATTTTTCAAACCCATCTCCCGCCAATGACTGATTACCACGTCATTCTCCGCCATGCGTTGTCTGCCAATGACTGATTACGACGTCATTGAGATCAATATTTCAAATTTCTGTCACGGTATTCACATTTCACCCACGGAGTCTTGGCTGGTACTGTAGATCTCCGCTCAACTCTCCAACGCTTCAATACCGCCACCTGGTGGCCGATCGGCGAGTTGCCAAAACCGGAAGTGGCCGGAAATGCTTGGTCCGTACCCTATTACGTCCGGCCACTCGTTATCGCTCGCGGGACTCCATCCACACACCGTGAATATCGATCCGTTGCCATAACTCAATAAACAACATGATTGGATGTGTATTAGTAATATACAACCCGGAAATGGATCACCTAGATCAACATCCCATAATAGCAATCTTTTTGCTCCACGCTCATCAGCCAACACTACGAGGAGACTGGGGTTCGTTTCAGCCTGTTTGTTTACCATTTTCGATACAAACTGCTCTGATCTATATATCACCTATACTACATAAATGATTTAACGTCGGCCACGGAATTATAAACGACCCCCCCCCCCTCCGGTCAACCGCGCATGATGAGTCATAACGTCTGGGATCATGTACAGTTGAAATTTTTTATCTGCCGTCGATCGGTATCACTGCATTTGATGATCTAATATATGCATTTATGGCTATATCTCAAGTTCTATGAAATACTGCAGAAAACGATAAAAACATATTTATACTCTAGACCGTATTTTTGTATGAATGTGTGAATGAAAAAGTAAAACGTTCCTACATCCTGAACGATAGATAATTGATGTTGAATGGGCCATAGTAATGTCAATTTAGCAATACAATTTAAAAAGTTATAGCCCTGCAAAGAAGGTGAACATCTCCATAGACAAATAGTGCTGGCAGAGAGGCTACAAGGATGAGAATAAGCTCCGGCAGAGAATGGGTTAACACTTTGAGTGCCAGCCAGGAGAAATCTCATTAGTTCATGCCATGCGTTGAGTGCCAACCGACGAGAAATCTCGTTTTTAATCGTTATTTTTTTTATTATCGATTTCCATACATTTTTCATCAATCTAGCCTCACGTTACCAGTGGGGATCTGTCTGAGCTCTAACAGCGAAAATACCGCCCCCTATCGTCTCTCCGGATGGTATTGCACCCCATTGGATTGGACTGAATGAAATGGATGGGGAAAAAAGAGTCCGGATTCCACATTTTACTTGTCAGGCATGTAATCCGAGCCGATCCCATTCATTGCCCACCATCAGAACAGCGTGGAATATGTCTTTTGACCACCCAGCGTTGGATCAATAAACGCGATCGATATTTGGAATGGCGATCAGGAATTGGAATAATCTTTTTGGAGAACATCTGATCTGAGGTAAAGAATCTATTTTACCAGTCTTGGGATAATCAGAGCTATTTTCACTTATATATCAGCGTGCCCCATATGTGTGTGTGTGTGGCTGTGAGTGTGTGCTGATGTAACGGATATGTGCCGCGATAGTGTGACTACGGCACATAGAAGTGTGTAAAACTCACTCCCCAGAGGCATATAAACCGAGCGCTTAGGGGGGAATTCCCTTCTTGGCGCAACGGTTTGTTATGTCGGCCCCGGTGCAGACGCTCTGGGTTCGACTCCCACTCGAGGCACGGTCGAATTTCGTGGCAGGTGCTAGGTGGCACCTGCTACAGTGGTGCCGTGACCCGGATGCCTTGGGTGGTGTGAGTTTAGGGGGGGTGAATGTAACGGATATGTGCCGCGATAGTGTGACTACGGCACATAGAAGTGTGTAAAACTCACTCCCCAGAGGCATATAAACCGAGCGCTTAGGGGGGAATTCCCTTCTTGGCGCAACGGTTTGTTATGTCGGCCCCGGTGCAGACGCTCGGGGTTCGACTCCCACTCGAGGCACGGTCGAATTTCGTGGCAGGTGCTAGGTGGCACCTGCTACAGTGGTGCCGTGACCCGGATGCCTTGGGTGGTGTGAGTTTAGGGGGGGTGAATGTAACGGATATGTGCCGCGATAGTGTGACTACGGCACATAGAAGTGTGTAAAACTCACTCCCCAGAGGCATATAAACCGAGCGCTTAGGGGGGAATTCCCTTCTTGGCGCAACGGTTTGTTATGTCGGCCCCGGTGCAGACGCTCGGGGTTCGACTCCCACTCGAGGCACGGTCGAATTTCGTGGCAGGTGCTAGGTGGCACCTGCTACACTGATCAGGAAATAAGATAATCGATTTTTCAGCCCGCTTCTATAGCGTGCATAAGTACACATATACTATCGATAATCTAGCGTTTATTTGAAAACGATTCATAAATAGGCCGAAAAATGACAACGTGTTTTGTGTATTCCAGTAAAGCGCGATTCCTGCAGAATCTTTTATTTTTTTCTGAAAGTTTCAAAAAACAAGCGTTTTTCAAAATGGTATAAAACGGAAATGAACCGATTAAAAAAACAATCCGTTTCGACAATGTTGACTGCAAACAAGTCATTGATAAGAGACGGGCGTATTAGACACATAGCCATAATTTAAGATATAGTTTATGCGTTCGCAAATATGATCGCCCTCCATTGACTACAGCGTTGGCACTCAAGCGCCTATTTCTGGCACCCCCTGCTGGCACGGAAAGTGTTAATGTTGAGTTTTTAAAGTTTTAAATAAACATGTATTTATATTAATCAATATAATTAAATAGTGTGCCCATTTAAACTCTTATGTTGTTATGCTCATCTGGAAAACGGAATTATTCATAATGGATTAACAGTTAATAAATACATAAATTGGCGGCTATGTGGTGCAGTGGGCAAGGCGCTCACCACGAATACTGGAGACGCTGGGTTCGCCTGTTCGAGCCCAGCGCTCCACATTGCTTTCAGTTTAGCTAGTCGTCCGTACTAATACACATTGGCAGTATTAGGGCGTGGGAAACTGATGGGTGGGGATCGGGCGTTGTGGACAGCGACTCCTACAGGTCGGTTGGTGCGCCTGCGCAGTAGAATCAGGAAGCGATGGGGGCGGCGCCCCTCCAAAGCGCAGACCCCTGACGCTGAAAGATTGCGCCGCGCAGGTGAAAAGATGCGACTGCTGTTACCTCCAGTATTCTCCACTTGCACAACCTGAAGTAGGCACTGTCCCATCGAATTACATTGATTTCAGCAACTTTTCTCCTGTTATTTAAACAACTTTGTCGTCACAGAGAGGTAATGAAACGTTTGTAATATTATATTATAGAATGTATTTAATAAGCAAACGTTTGTCAGCAGGGTTTTTCGGCTGTATTTCATGTAAAAACGTTACTGTTAGTTTACTTAATCAGGCTACTGAAGGCTAATGCTGGCTAACAGAAGCTAGTAGTTAAAACGGGCTGGATAGGGGAGCTCCAGTAGCTCACCACGTACCGCGAGTGCTATTTCAGCGCCGTGGACAACCGTGCTCGTCACGGATCTGGGGCTGAGCGAGTTCGAATCCCAGACTGCAGCCGTGCCTTTCCCAGAGTGTCTTCCCCCCCATCTGAACCCTTTCAGCCTGCTTCTGTCGGTCGAACTTGACCAAGTATAAATGCGATAAACGTATAAAAGAGAGCTACGTAGATTTGAAGGCTCAGACTCACAGATTAGAGTCTTCACAAGGTGAGTACAACTTGCACAAAGCATACCAATTTCATATGAATAACATTAGTTTTAGGGATGTCCCGATCCGATCACGTGATCGGGATCGGCGTCGATCACGTGCTTTTCAGAGGATCGGGGATCGGGAAAAAATAATAATAAAAATCGGCAGTCAAAAAAAGAAAAATTTTATTCAACAAACATGACCATGTCCACGTCTTAAACTCATACGGAGGCCTTAGTTTTGGTTTTAAATTACATATAATATATCATCATTAATGTATTTATTGTCACACAGAGCAGAATAATTGTCCACAACAAACGCATTCCCCTTTAATTTACACCGTTGCAACAAACACATTGCCTTTAATTTAGACCGGCTACACGCTACACGCTCCACATCACAACAACAGTACAACACGTCGCTCCCGAAACACGGTTAATATCCACTGACTTGAGCAGCTAGACTTAATGTCAGAGGTTTGGAACTAAGCATTTTAAAATAGAAAGTCAAGCCAGTTGCAATGTTTGCAAGGAGGACAGGCTGGAGGCGAAGTTTTCAGACTAACTTTTCACCTGGAGGATAACGTGACTGAGGATTATCGTCGGCGTTTCAGACCAGAATGGACCATTACGTAAGTCGAACACTGAATGTATACTAATGTGCAAACATATATTGAAACTTTTAATATTTCTCATATGAAGCAGAAGCACATTTCTCAGGGTGAATGTAATAACAAAAGCCTCCGCGCTCGCGCCCCGGACTATAGGCAACAGATGGGCTTGTCTCGCTCTGCCAGTTTCTGACAAAAATGCGTCAAAATTGATTACTAATGTGAAAGATCGGATCGGAAACGATCGGATCGATAGATATTCAAAATCACATGATCGGGATCGGATCGGAAGCAAAAAAAGGCGATCGGGACATCCCTAATTAGTTTGTTTATTATTGGTCAAAATAAAATACAGACTACTTTACAATGAAATGCTTGTTTCTGTATGAGCCCCTGAGTGTGCTTCATACAGTAAAAAAAAAAAAAAATAAGTAAAAAAGTAATTAAAAAGTAAGTAAAGGAATGTTCAATATACATACAATACAGAGTAAAATGAGTAACAGTGAGGTACAATGCAGAATTTACGATGTTGTAAATGCCATTATATGAAACCTTGCGTATAAAGCATGCCTGTGTCTTAATGTTCCTTAGATTTGCCAGCTATGAGCACCTGATGGCCTTTTCGCAACTCATAGAACCATCCACTGCCAACATTATCCGGGTCACTCGAGCACGTAGAGCCCAGCTGAGAAATGAGGAAATAATTTTCCCATGTACTTACTCAGTAAGTTGTGTTTACTGGTTTAGTATTTTGAACAGTGAGGTATGTTTTTACTGTAGCATATCTATACCACAAAAGTATGTAATCAAGATCAGGTGTAATTAAAAGTACAGCAACATGGTGTTGGGGAAATTTGTTCTCTGCATTTCTCCCATCCTAACTGCTTTAGAGAGCATTGAATAGCCATAATGCAATGTAGATGGACCAGCTGCAGTTATGATGCCAGTACCTCGGTCAAGGGAAATGCAGGAATACATATAGCATGCATGTATTTTTGACATCAGTAAGAGATGAGATGGCTGTGTAAATGCCTGGGAAAAAAAACATTTCTTTCCCTCTTCTGACTATTGGAAATATGTCGGTAATTAATGCTTGACATAATAATTGTCTAATCTGTTTTGTACAATTTCTTACAGAGACATGCTCTTCCTCTGCTGGATGAGATGTTCCTGTACCTAATGTACATGGCCTTGGGATCCACAGAAGTTGACCTGGCAGATCGCTTTGGGATCCATCCATCGACGGCTAGCCGGATCATCACGACATGAACCCATTACCTGTACTTTCTACTTGGCTCACTGACCATCTGGATGTCTCAGGAGCAAGTTAAGGCTGTGTTGACGAGGGAGTTCAGGCAGAGCCAATACGCAGACACACAGGTAAACATAATCACTCATATACTACTGTATTCGTTGTTACATAAACTGACTTGCGACACACAAGCACTAGACCAAAATAATTATTCTTTGCCAACTGTGGCCTCTTCTTTGCTTGGTCACTACATAGAAGAGTCTATTGATAGCAAGGACCTTTATAATGGAGGTGCTATAATGGAGGTGGTGTGCCGCCTATTGTTCAAACATAAATACAACCTCTAGTCTAAACAATATAAATTCTAATTTAAACAATACAAATCTGATGGCTGATATCACATACATTACATTAATTTGATGTTCCTTGATTTGGTAGGTAGTTGTTGACTGCACAGAGCTGAGATGCCAACAGCCAGAAAGCCTGCCTCTGCAAAGTGAACTGTACTCCAACTACAAGTCTCATACAACCCTGAAGGGCCTGCTTGGGATGGCACCTCATGGAGCAGTCACCTTCATCTCAGAACTGTATTCTGGCTCCATCAGTGACAAAGAGCTGTTTAAGCAGTCAGCAGGCCTCCAACGCCTGCTGACAGAGGATATGGCTGTGATGGCAGACAAGGGATTTATGATACAGGACTGTATCCCGGGTAAACTATATCGCCCACCCTTCCTCTCAAAGCAGAGCCAGATGCCAGCAGAGCAGGTTAAGAAAACCCAGGAGATTGCGCACCTTCGAGTCCATGTTGAAAGACTAATTGGAAGAATTAAGGTGAATAAACTCTTCCACTCTGATATCCCAGTGGCCTCGATGGGAAGCATAAACTCTATGTGGACCGTAGCCTGCTTACTGAGCAACTACCAGTATGGACCTCTTGTTAAGGCCTGGGCAATTCAGCCTTCTGTGGAGTAAATGTATAATGTATAAATGTTTTTTTTTTATTATCTTTTCCCCCCTCCTTTTTTCAGATTTTTCTATGGATGTGGACATTGTTGATTGTATGGTTTCGTGACAGATGTCTGTAGATAAGGAACATTTGGATGCTGGCTAGCAGTGGAACACGTCAGTCACCTAGCTAGCTGCTAACAGTGGAACACGTCAGTTGGTTATTGTGCACGCAGGACAGGTGAAAACGAACATCATATCTGCTTGTTTTGTACAGTTAGAGGAATATTATTTTCTATACTATTTATTCATTTGCCTCATTCATTTACAAGGTTAAATATATATATGTGGGCGGCTACGTGGCGTAGTGGGCAAGGCGCTCACCATGGATGACGGAGACGCTGGGCTTGCCTGTTCGAGCCCAGCGCTCCACATTGCTTTCAGTTTAGCTGGTCGTTCATACTAATACACATTGGCCGTATTAGGGGGTGGGAAACTGATGGGTGGGGATCGGGCGTTGTGGACAGCGACTCCTACAGGTCGGTTGGTGCGCCTGCGCAGTAAAATCAGGAAGTGTCGGGGGCAGCGTGAGCCTCCCACGCGTTACTCCTCGCCACTGAGAGATCGAGCTGCGCAGGTGAAAAGATGCGACTGCTGTTACCTCAAGTACCGGAGGGGAATTGTGCTATGTATGACTTAGTCCACATTGCAGCCGGCTTGTGGGAGGCAAGAAACAGCGTTCGTGACAGGGGAGGGTTGACAGGGTGTCCGCGGATCCTTAAAAAGTCTTAAAAAGTCTTAAATTTGTTTATCAATAATTAAGGCCTTAGTTTGTCTTAAAATGTCTTAAATCCATTTTCAGAGGTCTTAAAAATGCCATAGACAAAGACATAGATTTAATAATAAATCGCTATCTGACTGAATAGTTTGGTTTGTTTAGACAAAGAAATAAAATAAGTCGGAGCGATTCGATTGAGCCTATTTTGCAATCGCCTTTCACGCAAAATGAAATGTGGCTCGGCTCTACCCGTAGTGTTTTTAGCTGTGCTATCTGAGAACAGCGCGCGTGTGTGTGGTCAAAATGCCGGGAGGCTGCCGTTATAATGAGCTCTGGCTCGAAAATATCAAATATAAGTCATGGTTGAAAAGAGGAGAACATCCTCGAGTAGCCGTCTGCAAAATATGCAGAAAGGACTTGAAGATTTTTACGATGGGGGAGAGTGCACTTTCGAGCCACATGCAAGGTGAGCTAATGGATCATATTATTAACGTGTCTCAGCCTGGCTCGACACTACAAGTGCTCCACACCGGTCTCCGTAAATGTTAGTTTTAAAAATACCACTTCAATAATCGAAATAGTCAAGTAACAGGCAGAATACACTATTGGAATTACAAACTTGTGTTTACCGGACTCTGTTTTCACCGCAGTGTTTTGAAATACGCAGCATGTAGCAAAGCCTTAACGTTAGGCGAATCAACGTTAGCTAATTTCCTTTCATGTATTTCAAAACACGAAAACTTGTTGTGTATTGAAATGGTATTTTATTTTTATAACGGAACATTTACGGAGACTGGCGTGGAACTGGTGTGGAACAGTTGTAGGTTGGAACGCAGTAACGTACTGTATATGTGTATGTCATAAATGTTATGATGAATTTAAAATGGGGGACCCTGATGTAAACAAGACGAAAGTCTTTCTCTGGTCTGCATCCCCTTATTATTGTGTGTATTGAGCTGTACTGTATTGTACCCATTCTGAAATCTGTTAAATAAAGTATTCATTCAACCAAACCACAAAAACAAAACAACTGGATGAATGAAAACTTTATTTAACAGATTGCAGAATGTGTACAATACAGTACATACACACAATAATAAGGGGATGCAGACCAGAGAAAGACGTTTGTCTTGTTTACATCAGGGTCCCCCATTTTCAATTCATATAGACATTCCTGATGAATTGAAAATGGGGGACCCTGATGTAAACAAGACGAAAGTCTTTCTCTGGTCTGCATCCCCTTAACAATTGTGTGTATTGAGCTGTACTGTATTGTACCCATTCTGCAATCTGTTAATAACGTTTTCAATCAATCAATCAAAAACATACACAACATAGAATAGATAGAATAGAAATACTTTCATTATCCCGTGGGAAATTTGACACTGCAAATCGCTCAACATTTAGACAGGACAGGTCACTAATTAGAATAATAACACAAATCAATCAAGTTGCCTGGGATAAGAGTAGAGTAAAATAGAATAAAAATGAAATAAAATATACAGAAATAAATACAGTAAAAACATACATGACATCATGACATTTATGGCATAGGGACATGCATGACATACAGGTATATACTGTAGTACTGTTACATTTGTGACATATACGATATGCAAATAATATACAGTACTGTTACCCAGAGATCCTAACAGAAAATATTATATATATATGATGGGGATGAGACTGTACATTAGGGGGGGGGGGGGGGGGGGGGTTGGACATTTACGGTGGCCAGTTTCGAATTGCAGCCTCCCGTAGGTGCTCTTAAAGAGCGGTTTTGAATGTGGGCAGGGGTAAAGTGGGTTTTAGGAGTGAGGTTAAGCAGTAGTCTGACCAGTTTGTTTTGTGATGTTTGTAATCTTGTTTTTAGTGCCTTTGAGGTGCTTTGGTACCATGAGGTGTAGCCAGGCATAGTCGTAGTACCCTTGAATGAGTGTACTGAGAGTACCCATGATTTTTGCCATTTTGTTATCGTGAAATTGGTATTAAATTTAATTCTGAGTGGCATTAAAAAGTCTTAAAAAGCCTTAAATCTGACTGGGCTAAACCTGCAGATACCCTGGGTTGAATTGGATGATACGAAATTGGGATGGGAGAAAAATATAGAAAAATGGGAGAAAAAGTGGATAAAAAAAAAAAGTTAAATATATATATATATGTTATATATATTTACAAATGTTATTGGGGTATAATTACCTGATGCCTCTATTGTTTGCTATACCGTTTCTTCATTTGCCTCATTCATTTACAATGAGTGATACGGTTAAATATATATATGTTATATATATTTGCAATTGTTCTTTATTTAATTGAGATATCTATACCAAAAGAGTTGGATTCAGATGTATTTTAATAAATGCATTCTGTAACAGGAAGCCAATGGGAAACAATAACAATCTTCTGTCTCCTTATTTCGTCTGTTTATAAACATGACATGATGAATAACAATATAGTTTGACTTTTGATTGATTTAATACTTTATTCGCAGTTTGTATACAAAAAGCACATGACAGTAAAGTTCAATACAGGGTCTGCTAAGAGGATTTAAACCCAAGAAAGCAATATGGCTTGTTTACATTGGGGTCCTTTGTCAACACAAATTGTAAAGGAAAAATTTACAACACCTTCATAATCGAAGATATAGCTGGACACATATAGTTTAAAACCCTTGTCCAGCAAAGAGTTCGATGCTTTACTGCTCGCTTTTACAATCCTGTGGACATCCGTCACTTTCATCCTAGGTAGCTCTTCTAAACATCTGGTGTAAAAAAGAGCCATGCTGCTGGTCAGGGATGTTGAATGAATGCTCATGAGAACCGGCCGCCCTCGTCATATATTTCACAGTGCCTTTCTTCATTCTGGAGCAGGGATAGCAACAGTGGGATGTTGAATGCTACTCACAGCAGGTCCCTGTATGCAAAAACGAGATGTGAAAGGATTAGATTTTCATAAAGAATCAGTCTATTTTGAGAATCACACATAAAGAATGCTGCATTCTTTTAGGTATACAATGTCTTGCATATAGAAGTACATTTGACTTGGTGAGCTTGGTGGATATCCTGCAGATAGCATTACATGCAGGTAAACAGGAGAAAATACATGCATGCAGCATAATAAGCTGTATACCTGCATATAATCCTCTTACATATCTGTACTAAGCATTATTGTACATGCCATCATACACTTGCCATCCTTTTTACTGTTGTGTCATTCAAAAATACTTTCATTTAGAGGTAGTTCACACCACGACCATGTTACTATCACATCAGCTCTGGAAACTAGTGATTAATTCGTTTTGAGAAAGAAGGGCAGCTAACTATTTAGCTACTGTCTGTAACTGTGATGCATTTTCTGTTTGCAGTCCAATGTTCACCAAAACACACACCCACACACGTTATAATTTGTTCCTCAACGTTATATAGACAGGTCATGTTTTGTAAACTAACGTTATGTTTAGAATGGAATGAATACATGGGTCGGGAAAGATAGTTAGCTCAAAGCTAATCCGGAAGGGCAGCTAACAGTAGCTACTGTCTGTAACTGTGATGCATTTTCTGTTTGCAGTCCAATGTTCACCAAAACACACACCCACACACTTATAATTTGTTCCTCAATGTTATATAGACAGGTCATGTTTTGTAAACTAACGTTATGTTTAGAATGGAATGAATACATGGGTCGGGAAAGATAGTTAGCTCAAAGCTAATCCGGCCTGTTTAACCACTAGCTTCTGTTAGCTAATGAAGGCTAATGCTGGCTGAGCAAGGAAACTAACAGTAAACGTTTTAACATGAAATACAGCCCGAAAACCCTGCTGACAAACGTTTGCTTATTAAATACATTCTATAATATAATATTACAAACATTTCATTACCTCTCTGTGAAGACAAAGTTGTTTAAATAACAGGAGAAAAGTTGCTGAAAACAATGTAAGTCGATGGGACAGGAAGTACCATTCGCAACCCGGAAGTCCTACCGGAAGTGCCTACTTCAGGTTGTGCAAGTGGAGAATTCTCTTCGGTTCAAATAACAAACTCAGCAAGACCGACGGCTTCTCAGTTACAGTGGGTGACAATATTGTCACAAGGGAAGACGAAATTACCTACCTGGGTTCCATCCTAGAGGCAAATCTTTCCTGTGACAAAATGGCATCCAATGTAATAAAAAAAGTCAACCAACAAACTAGATTCTTGTACCGGATATCCTCTCTGGTAAACAAGAATACCCTGAAGACTCTGGCAGGAGCACTCATTCAAGGGTACTACGACTATGCTTGCACCTCATGGTACCAAAGCACCTCAAAGGCGCTAAAAACAAAATTACAAACATCACAAAACAAACTGGTCAGACTACTACTTGACCTTACCCCCAGAACCCACCTCACCCCTGCCCACTTTGAAAACCTAGGATGGCTTAGAGTAGACGACAGAGTACAACAACTTGCAATGGGCCTGGTCTACAAGATACACTATACGACTAAGGTACCCATGTACATGTTGAAATACTTCCCAAAGGTCAGTGAATACCACAACCACTACACCAGAGGAAGCTCAACAAATCATGTTAAACCCAGATTCGGCTCAAACAAGGGACTAAACACGTTTTGCAATTATGCCACATCAATGTGGAACGCCCTACCCAAAGCTGTAAAGGAATGTGAATCCCTACCCACATTCAAAACCGCTCTCAAAGAGCACGTACGGGAGGCTGCAATTCGAAACTGGCCACCGTAAATGCCCAAACCCCCCCACCACCTCCTAATAGACAGTCTCCTCCCCACCGCATGTATATATTCTCTCCCCGCCGTATGTATATTTCTCTCCCACCCACCCACCCCCTCCAAATGTACAGTCTCCTCCCGACCGTATGTATATTTCTCTCCCACCCACCCACCCCCTCCTAATGTACAGTCCCCTCCCCATCATATGTATATACTCTGTCAGGATCTATGGGTAACAGTGCTGTATATTTGAATACCGTTTATGTCACAAATGTATCAGTACTAAATACCTGTATGTCCCTATGCCATAAATGTCATGTATGTTGTGTATGTCATAAATGTCGATATGAATTGAAAATGGGGGACCCTGATGTAAACAAGACAAACGTCTTTCTCTGGTCTGCATCCCCTTAACAATTGTGTGTATTGAGCCGTACTGTATTGTACCCATTCTGCAATCTGTTAAATAAAGTTTTCATTCATTCAGATGATGGCGCGAAGGTGTATAGTTTCTAGGATTTCCACCCAGGAAGGTGGTTTAACTTTTTTGCGGATTCTCCCCGCAAAAACGCTGTTGCCGAAAAAATATTTTTCCGGATTCACCCGCAAGCGTTTCCATCTAAACATGGCCTGAGGAACAGATAGGAAGACACAGGAGGAGAGACACAAGACAACAACAACCAAAACAATACATGTCTACACACATAACATACCTAAATCCCCATAATAACAGGACAGCCTCCGTAACACTGGGCCCTATTCCCCGTACCTGGTTCAACTAAGTCGATCAAGAGTCCCATTATCCAGATTCAGTTAACCCGATGTTTGAAGCCGGGATTTTCCTGTTCCTCGAAGGTGGATTCAGTCTCGTTAACTCGAACCAGACTTGATACCCAGGATAAGTGCGCGCGGCCGCTTCAGTTGAAAAGCCAGCACTTATCGATAGCAGAGATCCTGATTTTCTAACGGCATTGATTGATTAATTGATTTAAAACTTTATTATCAGATTGCAGTACGGCTCAATCGCCTCGCCGACAAGTTAAATGCGTTATCTATAGGCTAATTTTAAGTCCCTCATTACCTCAATCAATCAGATTATATTTCTTTAAACCAGTGGTTCTCAGCTGGTCTAGCCTCGGGACCCAACATTTTCCTTAGTCATTAAGTCGCGACCCAAAATTTTGAACCACTATGATTTATGTAAAAAAAAAATTGCAGTAATACGCAATCTTTCAAAACATGAAATAAACACAAAAAAGTGCAACAAAAGTGCAACTAGGGCTAAAACCAAATGAAATAAAATAATAATAAATAATATGCTTCTTAGCAGATTTCTTAGCTTAACATAACAGACCTACGTTTGGGGGAACTAATGGGATAACTGGGGTTGCAACAAAAGTGCAACTAAGGGCTAAAAACACAATGAAATAAAATAATAATAAATAATATATCCTTCTTAGCAGACTTCTTAGCTTAACATGCAGGGAACTAATGGGATAACTGGGGATGATGTTTGCTCCTGACAAGAGTCTCAAAGTCTGGGGTGATGGTAGACAAAGCAACTCTGAGGTCATGCTCAATGTCCAATCTGTTCCTCCGCTTTGTCTTCAGCTGGACCAGAGCTGAGAAGCCACTTTCACAAAGATAGGTAGTGAAAAAAAAAAAAGTTAAAAAAAGTAAAAAAAAAAAAAAAAAAACATAATTATTTTTATTTTATTTTTCACACTTCCGCGACCCACTCAAAATGGCCCCGCGACCCACTTTTGGGTCGCGACCCACCAGTTGAGAAACACTGCTTTAAACTTGCCTGCTGGCAGTATGTTTATGGATTGAATAATCAAATGAGATCTTGCTAGCGAAAATAATTAGTTAAACTGTTTCAGAATAAGGATACGGCTCTCTTACTCATTGATTGATGTATGGTGGATCTTTTACTTATCTGCACTGTGGTGTAACGGTTTCTTCTTTTGACTTTCACGCAGACGACCGGGGTTCGAATCCTAGTCTTTTCCTTCTTTTTGCAATGTAGGAATAATTCAATTTGGTGCACGTTGAGAGCTATATAAAGAATGACATCCTCAATGCATGTAGATTTATAATATTTGAACTTAAAACTAGGCTACTTTTGCGTATAATCATTAATATTATATTCCAAAAAATTATATTGGAAACGCGGGGTTTCGAACACCGGTCGCCCGGTTGCCAGGATTGAGCACTACCGCTGCGCCACTGTGCCAGACTTGATAGATTCATTGTTTATACATTAATGAACGAGAGACCCGTGTTTAGAATATTTTTTCTTTTGAATGAAGTTTTATCTCTTTATTCTCAAATGCATTAATGTGACGTCAACGGCTCATTCAATTTCTCAAATCCGTCAAACAGCGCATCTCATCAGACATTTTAATCCCAGTTACAATATCACACAAAATCCACAATCCACGCATAGACACTTCAATTTTATGCTTGAAATTGAATGAAACAAAATCCAGGCGCTCCTCTCCTTCCTCGCTCCTCATCCACAGCGGAGAATATGAAAGGAATCAGAGCCAAACGAGCGATAGGTTTCAATCATTAAGGATATCCCCGCGGGATTCACATTTGCAATGCTGCGCGTTGTTAAAATAACCACATAATGTGTACATCGCACCTAGCGAGCGCCACGGTATATATAACGTGCATTATTTAGGACAAAGTGAATTTAGTATCAGCATTTTGGGTCTATTTTACATTTCAAAGGCCCCCTCTGGAAGAATGGAGCACAAAAACGTAATTCAGAATGGTATAATGCAGATCCTAGACTGTGAGAATCATTTCAGGAAACGAGCTGTCACTTCTTTGCGGGGGCGTGGCCATGGTTCATCCGGCTAACTGAACTTAAACCTGCTCTCGACCAGGCTCAAACTTTTTGACCTGTTGTCATGGTGATTTAGACAATCCAGCTTCGGGGAATGGGAAGGTCCGGCTTAAGTCAGGCTTGACCGAAAGTTATCCGGCTAACTCAGTTATCCAGGTACGGGGAACGGGGCCCAACACTGGTCTATTCAGATTCATGTTGTTTATTGTAGGGGAGAAAGTAGGGATTGGGCTGAAATTAAACTCTTGTTGATTACATCATCATTCAGTCATTCAATATTGCTCAAAATGCCCTGCCTTAACTCATTGACTGCCGGGAATTAGACGGGGGCCCCGCTCTAGCACTGCCACGCTTTAACACATTCAGGGCCATTGGGGGCCGTCTAATATCACTCTAGACGGCCAGCATTTCAAAATAGACTTGCATAGTTCGTTAAGCTGTTTGTAGAGCTAAATCTATACTTTATAGTATTGCTATCTGTCCATTCTCATTGTCAATTGAGACCATAAACCGTCCCTTCAAAATGGCTTAACACATTAACTGCCACGCTTCTATCCATCAATGTAGACATGCTCCCACAAGGAGGAGCACCCAGAGGAGCATGAGGAGGAGGATGCAAGCTTTATCTGGAGCCAAATAATCACAGGAATAATCCGAAGATCGGTCAGAAAGTTTACCCGCCGACCCCAACTCCTTGCAGGCTCGGTCCGTCCCCCATCACTCCTTGGAGATGTCATAGTCGGAGCTGGGAAGATAATGAAGAGAGCGGCTGTTCTGTCACCTCTCCATCTATCCCTCATCCCGCCATCTCTTCATCAGGAAAGAACATGTGGGGGCATAATGTGGACGTAAGTCTCTGCCTAAACGAAGCGCACGGGCTGACAGGAGAGGTCGCATTCCCTGTAAATCACGGGAGGAACGTTTGTGAAGACGCACACACACACACATTGATTCACATGTATACACACACGCCAGTGCGTGTGAGCATGTACACGCACACACATTCTTATTCCTCCCCTGCTACTCTGTCAGCTCGGCTGATTGGACGAGGTAATTTGAGTTGCCGCAGTCCGCTCCTTCATACATCACAGTGGAAGAAGAGGACGTCGGCTGGCTGAGGCCTTGCACATCCAAACCTTGCATGGATAGTGGAACTGCCACCCAAGGTCCCAAGGGAATCAACTTCCCAAGGTAATGCTCTGGATTTTTTATTTTATGTATTCAGCTCAAGTAGCATGTGTCCTTGTACT
Source organism: Notolepis coatsorum (assembly GCF_963971535.1). NCBI lineage: Eukaryota > Metazoa > Chordata > Actinopteri > Aulopiformes > Paralepididae > Notolepis > Notolepis coatsorum. Next base: position 77,063,256 of record NC_140177.1, on the reverse strand, counting down.
GTATACATCCATGGTGGTGGTGGTAGAGCAGTGGTCACCAACCTTTTTAAGCCCAAGATCACTTTTTGTTTTGGGTGAAGGCAAGATCTACCTGTTGAAGCGTTGAGAGAAAAAGACAGCCAAGATTGTACTTTAAACTAAATGACTTTTATTTGCCTGTATTCTAATTACATGCAATGCTTTGGTCCAACATTAAAACGTCAAAGTAGAACTGTAATATGTACTTTGATGCAGTGGTGCCGTCCTAGCAGTTCGCTGAGCACGGATGTGCACGCGCACGCACACAAAAATGCGTTCACAACTTTCACTCTACTGTCGCGCCGTGCGCCAAGTACCCGGCACTTATCACCTAGTCTTTGCATAGCATAACAAAGAAAGAGAAGTGCAAGACCAAAATACAAGCCCTGTGGGGGGTTTGCTTGAGCTGGTCTGTGCACACGCGAGGGAACATGTATGCACGTGCGTGCGCGGGAGCGCTCGTGCACGTGGCGTCCAGGCAGTTCTGATATTACGTCTGCACCCCTGGTGCTAAGTGCAGTCATCTTATGCAGCATCACTTTTCACATCAAAACAAAAGTAGAACTGTAATGTGGACTTTCTCATATTATTAACACTTTCAGTGCCAGGCCGTGTTTTCCTTTTTACCCCGTTGATGCCACGGTCCACGGCCCATGTAACGTTAATATCGCCTAATCTATGTTTTAAATTATGCTATGTGTCACAGTCTAATCTGCCCATCGCTTATCAAAGAATCATTTTCCAGTCAACATTGGCAAAGCAGATTGTGTTTTTATCGCTTCATTTCCTTTTTATAGCATTTTGAAAACCACTCGGTTTCGAAGAAAAAACAACACATTCCCTGATAATCGCCTTTTACTGGAATATTCCAGAACGTTATCATTTGTCGGTCTATTTATGAATCGTTTTCAAATAAACGCTAGATGGTCGATAGTATATGTGTGCGCACGCTCGTGCCGTGCGCTTTTAATCGCTGCTATCATTTCCTCATAGCTTTTACAGTGAAACAACCATATCACATATAGTGGAAACGCTTATATCTCCATGAAAACGAGTCTGATTATCCTAACACTGATAACATAGATTCCTTACCTGACATCAGATGGTATCCAAATGGTATATTCCAATTCCTGATCACCATTCGAAAAAATCGATAAGTATATTGATCCAACGTGTGTACAGTATAACCCATGCTCGCCACGGCTCAGAGGCTCCAGAATGAACTCTGGTAACTCCGGCTGCATCAGTGGACTGGAAAATGTGGACTGGAATATTTTTTTCCCCCATCCATTTTCATTGAGTCCATTCCAAAAGGGTGATTTACCATCTGGGAGACGATAGGGGGCGCTTTTTTCACATCTGATCGCCGGCGACCCTGGATCTCCAACGGTAGGCTCGCGTGATGCAATATGATTTCAGATCGCTAAAAAAAAATTTTTTGAGAAAAGCTGTGACGTGGCTTTCAACGTCACAATCGTAAACCCGAGATTAGCCGTGAGTGGCGCTCAAAGTGTTAACATTGACAAACATATTTGAGAGGTGTGTGTGTGTCTGTTGTGACTAGGGCTGTCTTAAATACTTCGAAGCTTCGTTCAATGGGCATGGGATTCGAATATGAAAAAAAATATCGATTATGTAAAAAGAAAAAATTATTAATATATTTTTTATTTATTTTTTTGCGAAATTAACTCTGCCTCTCTTTGTTAATTACAACAAGCAATGCTGTTTGTTATTTAAGATGAGGTTGGACTCGGCACTGACAGTTTGTGTTCATTGTGCTGCTTTTATAAAGCCTCAAATGACGGCTTACAATATTTCATGAAAGCAAAGTGTTTAGTTTGTCTAAGATTTAAAAAGGTTTAAACTTTACAGCACTGACAAAGTTGAACAAAGTGCTGTACAAGTCCCACAACATTAAAAAAAAAATATATATATATATATATATATATATTTTTTTTTTTTATTTCAAAGCTTCGAATTAAAATAGAGTCTCGGCCCCGAAGCTTCAAATTCCAAAAAAAATTATCTAAGGTCAGCCCTAGTTGTGACCATTTTTGTGCAGACGTAATAAGTCTAACTCCAAATTGAACATTCTGTAAAAGCTTGGCCTAGATTCGGGGATACAAGTTTGAACACGTTTCCCTCCCATGTTATGGCCACGATATCTCTTGTTTAAGACACATCTAAAATGAGGCCAAGACCCCTGTCAACCAATCAAACCTGCCTCCTGTTTTGTCTGACCAGACCACCAAATTAATTCACCGCAAGCGCCGAGACCCATTGCTGTCGGGGGCCCGTGTCCCTGCCTGTTTATCTAATGGGCTTCTCTCCATCTTTTTCACCATCTGTCCGTTATTCCCCAGCCCTCCCCCTCCACCTCTCCCGCCGTCCCCGAGGATGTGATTAGGAGTGGCTGTGGTCCCACTGGGTAATCACTTGTGTCACCGCTGCTCTCTGTCAGCACTGGACAGGTTTGGCCCAGAACTCCACTGGCTGCTAAATTACTGTGCGGAGGAACATGGTGATGGGAGGGGCGGAGGAGATGGATGAAGTGGAGGGGGATAAAAGAGGGGAGAGAGGTAGGAAGAGGCGGTGGATGGAGGGGGGTAGAAGGAGGAGGACAAGGGGGAGATGAGGTGCAGGGGGGCAAAGGAGGTGGAGGAAGAGAAGGATGGATGCAGTGGCCTGTAGTGGATAGAGAAACGGACTAGTGACTGGAAGGTCACTTTGTTCGAATCCCAAAACCTGGGTCAGGGGGAGGGGGTATTCAAGTGTTGGTCTCCCCTCCCTCCACAACTACCGTTGAGGTGCCATTGAGCAAGGCACTACTGTTTGGTGGAGCTGTTCAGTGTTTTTTTTGGAGAAAGTGGAGTGGAGAAAAGGGCGGAAGGAGAAAATGAGGAATGTATAGAAAAAGGAAGATGAAGGAAAAGGTGGAGGAGGGCAGAGGGAGGAGAGAAAAGGGGAGAGGACAAGGTGGAGGAGGATGAGGCATTGATTGATTGATTGAAAAGTTTATTAACAGATTGCAGAATGGGTACTGTAACTGCCTCTGTGTTCAGTTTAAGTTTGGTTCCTACCAGACCGGACTATTGTTAGGAACCTTCTAGAACAGGGGTCAGCAACCTTTTTGACATGGAGTGCCTGTTTGAAATATAGTTGTAACTAGTGTGCCTCAACAATATTCCATGCATCGTACATTTTTTTCTCATAATCAGCTATTTTTAATGATAATTTTTACATTATTACATTATTACATTGTTATTGTTATTATTTACAATATTATTATGATGTTTGTATCAACCCTAAATCTGAGTTGGGGGGGGGGGGGGGGGAATGCAATGCAGACAAACAGCTGCATACAGTGCGACCATTTCACTCACATTTGCCCATTCATTTTTGGACACATCACACACCATTGGTGTGTGTACTGTACGTGTGTTGTCATAGCTCCACCTACAGGCCTAATGGAGAACACCAGGAGAACACCAGGATGTGAATGTGAGGTATATCGTGTAAATACGTTTTGATTGATCGCAAGACTACGCTGTAAAAAAAATAATAATAATAAGTTACCAGAACTTATATTTCAAAGCAAAAAAATAAATAAAAATATTACAATTTTTTTTTATGCTGCCCCCTGTGCCTATGAAAATGCCCCTGCGTGCCTATGCAGGCACGCGTGCCTAGGGTTGCCTACCCCTGTTCTAGAACATTAGTTCCGCCAGAACATTCTGGCACATGTGTGATGATGTCATAGCTGAACATGCTAGAATATTAGCTCTGCCACAACGTTCTGGAAGGTTCGTGATGATGTCATAGCTGAACATTCTAGAACGCACATCCTCGTACAAGCCGTCCCACGATTGCTGCACATGTCACATGACCAGAAACGTGCGTGGCCAATCAGAGCGCAAAACGGGAATGCGGAAGGACAAGCCACTTGCCTAAAGTATAGAGGCGTGGGGGACACTGTACGCGTGTAGCTTTATGCCAAGCAAGCAGTGCAAAAATTTACCGTAGTGGCATGCAGTAATGCGCCTTTCATTTTCCGCCGCCCAGCGCCCAGGTCGCGCGGAAATAGGCTGTCTATTGCCATTCTCTTTGACAAACTCTAACCTTAACCAGCTCCTTAACAACGCCTAAACTTAACCGTTCTAACCTTAACCAACTCCGAAACAATGCCTAACCTTAACCTTAACCTTAACCATGCCTAACCTTAACCATAGAAATTATATTGCCATTCTCTTTGACAAACTCTAACCTTAACCAGCTCCTTAACAGCGCCTAAACTTAACCGTTCTAACCTTAACCAACTCCGAAACAATGCCTAACCTTAACCTTAACCTTAACCGAAAGAATACACGTTAAAAAAAAATCACGTTAAAAAATATTTTCGATGGGATTCGAACTCGCCAGCAAACAAGCCATAGGATCCACAGCCATGTGTCCTTGCCAATTGAGCTATTGCTAGATACTGAATAAGGGGCGGTGACTTATATATATTGAGCTCCGCTCGTGTCGGATCTCATGCGCATGCGCGGGCACCTCGCGCGAGCACGCCGGCGCACGCACGCACCTGAGCGAGCACGCCGCCGCCGGTGCACGCACGGTAGCATTTGTCTGAAAAGAAGGGCGCTTTACCGCACTAGCGTGCGGTGACGAATGCGGAAGCATTTTTGCACTGCTTGCTTGGCATTAACGTACAGGCACACTGTACACTGTACATTGGAATACTGACAAAGCCATACTTGGTCATTTACTATACAACTGGTTTAGGACATTTGTAGGGGCCAGTTTCGAATTGCAGTCTCCCGTAGGTGTTCTTTGAGAGTGTTTTTGAAAGTGGGTAGTGATTCACATTCCTTTACAGCTTTGGGTAGGGCGTTCCACATTGATGTGGCATAATTGCGAAACGTGTTTAGTCCCTTGTTTGAGCCAAATCTGGGTTTAACATGATTTGTGGATGAGTGAGTGCCGTAGGAGAACATGTTATTTTTAACACCATTCAGACTGACCTAAACCAGTCTATTTATTCTGTTCAGTGCCCTTCCTCAGAGGAGCTGAAACAGCCTATATGGCTAGACCAGCAGTGGGGAATGCTTACCCCAGCAGTGCTCAGCACCCATGGGCTTTGTGTTGTGTGTACCTACCCAGTAAGCACATGTAACTGTGTCCAGACAGGACCTAATTCATTAAAACAAAAGTGTGTTTCTGCTGCCATACGGCCTATTGTGTGTTTCTGCTGCCATACGGCAGTGTGCGTTTCTGCTGCCATACGGCAGTGTGTGTTTCTGCTGCCATATGGCAGAGTAAAAAGAAAAAGGGGATCAACCAGATTTTGATTTGACTTGATGAACAGGAACTGGCCATGTAAATACCATTCTCTGATTACCTGCATTTGAATAAGGTCAAATCAGTAAGTGTAGTCCGGTTAAGACATGTTTGCGGGGGTTTCCTCTGGGCCACACTATAAAGAAATATGCATGTTAGGTTTCCTGCCATTGCCCTCGACCAACGTATTGGTATTACAACTGTTGTTGGTCCCCGTGCACCGCACTGTGTGGCTGCCCACTGCTCCTAAATAGCTAGGGTGGGTCAAATTTCCACAAGAGGACGAATTTCCAAAAGAGGATTAATCAAAGTATAACTTATCTGTGACTGGGCATGGGGGCGCGGGACTTGTTGAGGTAAGGTCAAATTTTTTTTTTTTTACATATTGTGAAAGTACAGATTCATACCTTAAAAATAAGCCATCACTTGAACATTTTGGTGGGATATTTTTCAAGCTACATCCTATAAATCATGGTGATATCAGTAAACGCATTCAGAGATGAATGGTCTTCGAACTTGTGGAGAGGTTCACACCTGTGATTTAATCAACTACAACCCTACCCAGAATGCATTGTATTCCATGGCCCCCCTCTCTCTGGGGACATTAACACCTTGCATCGCCGATGACGTGCAGGTCTACCTCCCCTTAAAGCCCACCCAAGGGAAGACATCAATAGAACCACTGCTTGACTGCCTGGCAGAAATCAAGTGCTGGATGTCAGAAAACTCCCTGACATTGAACGCAAACCGAGGTCATTGTTTTTAATAGTGCCCCCCCGCCCCCCCTCATTGACGCACTTGGTCCCCTGGGCCCAAACCTCTCCACCTCTGTCAGGAACCTCTGGGTCATCTTCGACAGTAATTTTTAATTCGATAGACAGGTCAGCGCCGTAGTGAAAAACAGCTTTTACCACCTTAGACTCCTGGCGAAGACAAAGGCATACCTCTCCCAAAGTAACCTAGAGACGGTGATACATGCCTTTGTCACCACCCGCCTCGACTACTGCAATGCTCTGTACACGGGCATTGACAATCCCTCCTCCGCCGCCTACAACTGGTGCAGAACGCAGCCGCACGCCTCCTCACCAAAACAAGAAAATACGAACACATCAGCCCAGTTTTGGCCTCGCTCCACTGGCTGCCTATTAGCTTCAGGATCGATTTTAAATTAGCACTAAATGTTTTTAAATCATTAAATGGCACGGCTCCCTCCTATCTGTCCGAGCTCCTGCACCGCCACACCCCCCACCGATCCCTCAGATCAGCTGACCAGATGCTATTGGTGGTACCCAGAACCAGGCTCAAAACTAGGGGAGACAGAGCTTTCTCCACCGCAGCGCCTAGACTGTGGAACAGCCTCCCCCTCAGCGTACGGACTGCCCAGACCGTACAGGCTTTTAAATCACTCTTGAAAACCTACCTGTTCTCCTTGGCCTTCCCCCCTACTTAACCACCACTAGACCCCTGGCCCTTCTATCCTCTTTGTTTTACTGTGTCCTACCAGTTTTTATTACTTTCATTGCTTTATTATGTTTTTAATCCTATATCTTGCACCATACTGTTTGTTTTTGTTGCTTTCATTGCTTTGCTATGTTTTTTTTCTTTCTTTTAATCTTATACCTTGCCTCACACTAATTTGTTTTTATCAACTTGCTTGTGAATCACTTTGGTGTCAGCTGCCGCTGCCTGGAAATGTGCTATACAAATAAAACTGACTTGACTTGACTTGACTTGCATCAGGCTCTTTTGTTATGGCAATGACTCTGTCTTGTGGCAAGTTGTTGTGGCAGTTGAAGTATTTGCCTTGTAAGTCTAAAAGCTAAATGACTAAATGTAAATGTATTATAAGGAAAGGTTAACCTTCTGTAGTGTGGTAGTGAAAGGTTAACCTTCTGTAGTGTGGCAGTGAAAGGGTTAACCTTCTGTAGTGTGGTAGTGAAAGGTTAACCTTCTGTAGTGTTGTAGTGAAAGAGTTAACCTTCTGTAGTGTGGTAGTGAAAGGTTAACCTTCTGTAGTGTGGTAGTGAAAGGTTAACCTTCTGTAGTGTTGTAGTGAAAGAGTTAACCTTCTGTAGTGTGGTAGTGAAAGGTTAACCTTCTGTAGTGTGGTAGTGAAAGGGTTAACCTTCTGTAGTGTAGTAGTGAAAGGGTTAACCTTCTGTAGTGTGGTAGTGAAAGGTTAACCTTCTGTAGTGTTGTAGTGAAAGAGTTAACCTTCTGTAGTGTGGTAGTGAAAGGTTAACCTTCTGTAGTGGTAGTGAAAGGTTAACCTTATGTAGTGTTGTAGTGAAAGAGTTAACCTGTAGTGTGGTAGTGAAAGGTTAACCTTCTGTAGTGTGGTAGTGAAAGGTTAACCTTCTGTAGTGTTGTAGTGAAAGAGTTAACCTTCTGTAGTGTGGTAGTGAAAGGTTAACCTTCTGTAGTGTGGTAGTGAAATGGTTAACCTTCTGTAGTGTGGTAGTGAAAGGTTAACCTTCTGTAGTGTGGTAGTGAAAGGTTAACCTTCTGTAGTGTTGTAGTGAGAGTTAACCTTCTGTAGTGTGGTAGTGAAAGGTTAACCTTCTGTAGTGTGGTAGTGAAAGGTTAACCTTATGTAGTGTTGTAGTGAAAGAGTTAACCTGCTGTAGTGTGGTAGTGAAAGGTTAACCTTCTGTAGTGTGGTAGTGAAAGGTTAACCTTCTGTAGTGTTGTAGTGAAATAGTTAACCTTATGTAGTGTGGTAGTGAAAGGTTAACCTTCTGTAGTGTGGTAGTGAAAGGGTTAACCTTCTGTAGTGGTAGTGAAAGGTTAACCTTCTGTAGTGTGGTAGTGAAAGGTTAACCTTCTGTAGTGTTGTAGTGAAAGAGTTAACGTTAGGTTATGACTATAACCAAGTTCTGTTAACACTAGTGGACGCTCAGCGTCTCATTGCATATATCTCGCTTCAGCATATTAAATTTAAAAATGTACCTTTAAATGCCAGCATTCATCTGGCCACACCCCCATCCGCTTACCTACATAAGCAGGGGTGGTGCCACACGCTCATCTCCTTCCCAACAAATTTCACCACAATGAAAAATCAAGGGCCGCAGCGGCGTCTAGACGCTGAGCGTCCACTAGTGTTAACAGAACTTGGTTATAGTCATAACCTAACGTTCTGTATCACACTAGCTCCCGCTCAGCGTCTCATTGCATAATAGGAGCTGAGCGGGAGCTAGAAGCTCGACAAATGTACCCCGCTGAGGCCCCCCACAACCATCAGACCAGGGAGGACCGAGCCCCCCCGACCCCCCCTAATGGAGGGCACCCCCCCTATTGGGGGCTTCATGGGAGGGCGACGGACCCGACCGTGCGAAGAGGCACTCAAGCAACTCAACGCACAGGGTGAGCAGACCGTGGCTTGACCCCACGACTACACACACACACAACCCGCATGCCACCCGGGAACGGAGGGAACAACCTTGTTACTGCCCCCAGAATCACGGGGTCAAGGGCAAACCCAACCCCGTGGCAAGGCCGTAGCAGCGGAGCGCGAAGGAAGACCCAGACCCACCAAAGGGACTGGACCCCCTGGAACGGGGGCCCGGAGAAGTCCATGATGCCAGCATCAAGACCCCACCAGGTGGGCACTTAGTGACCCCGCCCCCCACATCGCCAGCGTATTCGGACAAAGGCCCCTCAGCCGAGCGGGCCCTGTCCCCCCAATAGTACACCGCCTGGCACACTGACCCTGCAGAACAGGCAGTCAGCATGGCCGTAAGCACACAAAAAAGCTTAACCAACGGAAGCAGGCAGCGCACCGGGGAAAAACCAAGCAACAGGCTGTTAACCCTAGCCTGGAGACTGCGGACGAGACAGGCGCCAGAGGAGACAGCTGAACACAGCCGCCCCGGCGGAAGGGGCGTAAGCTGGCGTTGTTGCATGACCAAGCCTCCATTTAAAAAAAAAAACCACCCAGAGGGGTTGAGGCAGAGAAGGCTGACACAATCGGCAGACGTCATGAACGTGCAGGGGCACCCTCAACCGGTGAACCCGGGAGTTGACACTGCTCCAACACACCAGGGAATCAACCACCTTGGTGTTACCCAATGCGGTGGTTGTTCCTATAACCCCTCAAGAAAAAAACTCCAAAACACACCTGCGGGTATACACCGGCTATACCGCAGTACAAGTGTTTCAGTTTTTCAAAAAAGGGTTAACCCAGGCCTACGGGTCGACGAAACATGACTTCGGACCGGGCCCGGCGATACGGGAAGCACAGGGTCACCAGAGGAGGTCAAAAACCACCCCAACAGGCCCCTCTTCGCCATGCGTGAGAGAGGAGCGAAAAAGAATGGAGAACCAGCCCCAAGCACACCGTACTTGGTATTCCCAGGCGGTCTCCCAACCAAGTACTAACCAGGACCAACCTGTGTAGCAGCCGAGATCAGACGAGATCGAGCGTGTACAGGTTGGCATGGCCGTAAGCCATTACGACAGTGCTGAGTAAAAAATGTACCCAACCAGGGTCTCCATAGCGCTTAACCCTGTGACACCCGGACCGACCTGGCATTTTCCCCCCTGAAAAAAGCCCAAGTCCCTCAGGGTACCAGAACAGCAGATCTGGATCCCCGGCGGACAACGGGTTCAACTGATCCGGACCAGCGTGACCAGAACCAGTCCCGTGCCCTAACCACGCCGACATGCCTACTCCAGGAGAAGGGGCAGATATGCGTGTTGATCTTAAAACATGAAAAGAAGGCGCCACCCAGACGTTCGGGCGAACCGCGCCCGGTGGCCCACCCCCAGGGCGTGAGACCCCTCTACATATGTTCAGATCCATTCCGTCATCATCCCCCAGATATGAACGAGAATCCGTCGATAACCAAACCAGGTCGTCGGATTTGGTCGTCGGAAGAGGAAAAACCTCCATCCCAGTTGCTTTATAAAAACGCCGTTTTAACCTCAAGCAACCAAGGCGTGCCAGTCAGTCGCCTGTTTACAGAACACCCCGAGCTAGCACTATACGTGCGTCGGGACACACCCACATCAATGAACAGGCTATTTAGACCTGTCATTGAATCCCCAAGGCGCCCAGGGGAACGACAAGAGGGGTGTGATACTTCCTAATTCCAACTCTTTTAGTAGAAAAGAAGGAAGCACCAACAGTATGTATCCCAGTCTACACAGCCGGGGGTAAAAAAATTTCACATTTTTACATCCCACCACCCTCCCATAGGAAGGAGACAGGAATCCCCAGAGAGACTTCCCACGCAAGCTGTACAGATTGAAAAGAATATATTGCACCTTGAGCCATGTAAAAAATTGGTTTTAGGGCTCTCCGGGGAGGAGGCACTGAACCCATACACACTCAATAATCGAATTGAATCGAATACATACACAATAGAGTAGGACTCCTTCTAGAGGGTCCACTCACCTTGACAATCTGAGGAGGAGGCTCTGTACTCTGAAGGAGGCTCCCTCCTCACGGAAGGAGTCCCAACTCACAGAAGGCCCGAATAGGAGCTTGGTGAGGAGGAGCCCTGACCACCCCCCGAAACAGATCCATCACATGGACCTGAACAGCACACGGAAGTCCTACCAACAGAGACGCGCAAGGTGACGTACTCTATGGCGTGGGAATTTCTGCGGTGCACACGCCCAATATTCCAGGCCGTGGGACCAGGAAACTCCCTCCCCCCCTCACCCTGTAACATGCCGAACCGCAACGTGACAGGAACCTTGAAGGACAGGTGGGTTTACCCCTGACCAACAGAAAAAAAGGGGGAGGAAAGGTTACCAGTTCACCCCTTTACGACCCCACACCCATGATACGATGTAATGACAAAAAGAGAGTATGACCCAGTCATAGTCAGCTCTATGAAGCGTCTGACAGCTTCACACAGCGCATGAGCTAACCTGCTATCTTATTTTTACTAAGGAAAAAACACAGAATGGTACCAAACTTACACATGTGCTTCTGTGGCCAGTCCAACCCAGTTGTAGGTCACATGACACACACAACCCATCATCACCTACAAAAAATGGCAAAAACACTCTACAGAGGAACGCCGTTTTTCATAATGAGTGAATACATAATTCTCGATTAGTATCGGCCGCAGGCCTTGCTAAGCACACACGAAAGCGACCAAACAATCTTTTCTTTTAGGAAAATAAAGTTTCTCCAGCAGTTTTAGCACAACCTCAGCAATCAAGCTAAGGGTTACATCGTATCCCTACCACACAGTGACACAATGTAGTGCAACAACATGTCTGAAAGGAGGATGAAGAAGTCCCCAGGGAACCGGGGGGAAACACAATCCTCCTACTTTACTCTTAATACGGCCAGTTGAACAGGTAAACCTGTTAATATGTGAACACGCTGTTCATTGTCATTACAGGCTGAGAAAAGAATAATTCTTTACTCATTTGTCACTAAGCATAGCTTTATAGGTTAGTTAACCCCCTTAGTTGTGAGTACACGGTACATATAAACACACATGATGTTTCTCAACACAACAAACCAGATCATTTTCACATCTGTAACAACAACCCGATTTGCATGGAGAAGCTAAATACCAGTGACAAGACAAAGAGGAGAACGCCTCTTTACCACGCTCAGTACGGACCAAGGGGATGGAATAAGTGAAGATATTCTGAATGCGTATTTTATCTTGCAAAATATAAATTATGCTTTACTGCTCGCTTTTACAATCCTGTGGACATCCGTCACTTTCATCGTTGGTAGCTCTTCTAAGCATCTGGTGTATAAAAAAAAGAGCCATGCTTCTGGTCAGGGATGTTGAATGAATGCTCTAGCAAAGAGGGACTGAACAAAACTTGTGAGAACTGGCCGCCCGCTTCAAATATTTCACAGTGCCTTTCTTCATTCTGGAGCAGGGATTCTGGACAGTGGGATGTTGAATGCTACCCACAGCAGGTCCCTGTATGCAAAAACGAGATGTGAAAGGATTAGATTTTCATAAAGAATCAGTCTATTTTGAGAATCACACATAAAGAATGCTGCATTCTTTTAGGTATACAATGTCTTGCATATAGAAGTACATTTGACTTGGTGAGCTTGGTGGATATCCTGCAGATAGCATTACATGCAGGTAAACAGGAGAAAATACATGCATGCAGCATAATAAGCTGTATACCTGCATATAATCCTCTTACATATCTGTACTAAGCATTATTGTACATGCCATCATACACTTGCCATCCTTATTACTGTTGTGTCATTCAAAAATACTTTAATTTAGAGGTAGTTCACACCACGACCATGTTACTATCACATCAGCTCTGGAAACTAGTGATTAATTCGTTTTGAGAAAGAAGGGCAGCTAACTATTTAGCTACTGTCTGTAACTGTGATGCATTTTCTGTTTGCATTCCAATGTTCACCAAAACACACCCACACACGTTATAATTTGTTCCTCAACGTTATATAGACAGGTCATGTTTTGTAAACTGACGTTATGTTTAGAATGGAATGAATACATGGGTCGGGAAAGATAGTTAGCTCAAAGCTAATCCGGAACGGCAGCTAACAGTAGCTACTGTCTGTAACTGTGATGCATTTTCTGTTTGCAGTCCAATGTTCACCAAAACACACACCCACACATGTTATAATTTGTTCCTCAACGTTATATAGACAGGTCATGTTTTGTAAACTGACGTTATGTTTAGAATGGAATGAATACATGGGTCGGGAAAGATAGTTAGCTCAAAGCTAATCCGGAAGGGCAGCTAACAGTAGCTACTGTCTGTAACTGTGATGCATTTTCTGTTTGCAGTCCAATGTTCACCAAAACACACACCCACACACGTTATAATTTGTTCCTCAACGTTATATAGACAGGTCATGTTTTGTAAACTAACGTTATGTTTAGAATGGAATGAATACATGGGTCGGGAAAGATAGTTAGCTCAAAGCTAATCCGGAAGGGCAGCTAACAGTAGCTACTGTCTGTAACTGTGATGCATTTTCTGTTTGCAGTCCAATGTTCACCAAAACACACACCCACACACTTATAATTTGTTCCTCAATGTTATATAGACAGGTCATGTTTTGTAAACTAACGTTATGTTTAGAATGGAATGAATACATGGGTCGGGAAAGATAGTTAGCTCAAAGCTAATCCGGCCTGTTTAACCACTAGCTTCTGTTAGCTAATGAAGGCTGAGCAAGGAAACTAACAGTAAACGTTTTAACATGAAATACAGCCCGAAAACACTGTTGACAAACGTTTGCTTATTAAATACATTCTATAATATAATATTACAAACGTTTCATTACCTCTCTGTGAAGACAAAGTTGTTTAAATAACAGGAGAAAAGTTGCTGAAAACAATGTAAGTCAATGGGACAGGATTCGCAACCCGGAAGTGCCTACTTCAGGTTGTGCAAGTGGAGAATGGACTCTGTTTTGCCCATGTGTAATGATAGTTTGTTATCAGCGAGCCAGATTTTGCATAGTTCCGAGCTGAGGGTTTTTTAAACCTGCAACTTGTTCTTGTCAGAGACCAGCAGGGCTGAGTCGTCCGCAAACAGGAACAAGTTGCAGTCACAGGCTGACGACATGTCATTTGCATAAATTAGGAACAGTAGTATGCTTCCTTGTGGAACACCACAGCTCACTGTGAGGTGGGGGATAGAGTACCGTTTACCTCTACCATCTGTTCTCTCCCCTAGGATTGCATCCAGCTCACTGATAACCAATTGCTTTTAGCTTGTCAATCAGAATGGAGTGATTGACAGTGTCGAAGGCCTTTGGTAGGTCCAGCATGACCATACCGCAGTATTTGCCCGCGTCCACCTCTTGTTTGATGTGGTCGTTCAAATAGAGTTTCAAGTTTCTTTAATAGTTGTCATACAGAAGTACAGAATACTTTCATACAAAATGCGTCTTACTGTTACGCTCCAGAGACTGTGCTAGACAAGATAGTATCAAATAACATAGTATAGCATGTAAATTAGAAGTAGAAAATGAGGTCACAGTGTTCAGTATAGACATATGTACAATGTTCGATGCAGAATAGACATAACTGAGTTACCATATAATATACAATACTATGCAGTGTACTAATGTACAATATTATATAGTGCAAAGCAGAAATGGGATGAGGTACAATTTAGGTACAATTTACAGTAAGGTGTACGAGTTGTAGTGCAATCCTTCATCAATAAATATAAAGTGTGGGGAGTGGGTGCTACAGTGTGTTTGTTTAAAGTGAGTGTGTGCTATAAAGTGTGGGGAGTGGGTGCTACAGTGTGTTTGTTTAAAGTGAGTGTGTGCGTGTGGATGTGTGTGCTATGTGCGTTTGATGGTTGTTGTTGTGTAGTGTTCATTGTTCGTTAAGCAGCCTGATGGCCTGGGGATAGAAGCTTCTTCTGAGTCTTTCTGTGCTCGCCTTGAGACTCCGGTATCGCTAGTTTGACAGTTTGATCTGAGTTTAGTGAGCCAGGCATGCCTGAGTGCAGCGTGGGGGGGATACGTTGGTCTCTAGTGATTGGTTACTTAGGAAAAATCTAATCCCCTTCCCTCACGGAAATCAGTTAGAGGCAATGTCAGACTGGAAATGGAGTATAACGAGTTGACAATTCTGTTTGATATCAGGCAATTCAGAGCCTTGTGATCTTATCCTAAAGGAATTAAAGTTTTTTTAAGTTTTTTGTGCTTCATTAGATACGATATGGAGGAAATGTACCAAGAATATGGGAAAGAGCGGTAGGGGGTATCATGCAGCAAAGGTTGTGAGTTGTATTTTAATTTTGAACCCATGATGTCTGGCATTCAGTATTAACCTAAACCAACTAAGCCATATGATTTACAACATCTTTAATCCCCTAGTTAAAAATGTGCCACTGGATTCTTCCGTTATTATAATTTTTTGTCTATCTCAGCTAAGTCCATGTGTTTGAATCACACATGCTTAGCGAAGTGTCTGGTCTGGTTTGTGTGTCCCCCTGGAATGAGATCACATTTACAATTTATCAGGCTGTTGTTAGTGTACCAGAGGTCATGTTTACAAGACTGGAGTAGCTGTTAAAGAGATAGCCTGGACATAGTCAGTATCTTCACCGAGCGGTGAATCAGCAAGGCACAGAGGATTCTGAAAGACCCCAGCCACCCCAACCAGAAACTGTTCGAGCTCATGCCATCTGGCAGACGGTACCGGAGTCTCAGATCCACCTCCAAAATAACTTTGAACAGCTACTTCCACCGGGCCAACAGGCTACTGACTGAGAGACTCTGAACCATCATGGTCACGTACAAAATGTCTTGTTAAAGTAATATTGTATAGTATAGGATTATTTTAAGTATATTTGTTGTATTGCAATATTGTATTTGTATGTATATAATGTATTTCATGTATATAATGTATATTATTTATTTAATGTATGTGCACACTACTACGGTTGAGGAGCCTAGGAAAACAAGAATCTCACGTTTTGGGAATGTATATACATTCTAAAAATCTGTGACAATAAACCTATCTATATCTATTTACAGTATGATCAAAACGATCGGGATGTTCTCACTATGACCCCTGAGACTACCGAGTTGTTCTGGTACAAATGGGTCAAATGTGGACCAACTTAATTAGTGTGGGTCTACTCTAAAGTAATACCCAGTACTTTACTTCATTCTTCAATATTACTGTATGTTATCCATATTGATGCTATGGCATAGTGATACAGAATATTACTCACAAGTCACAAGCCTTCTCTGCTGTCTAGATTATGTCAGAATCAGACATGTACATTTTTTATAATTTAATATAGCCTATATTTGTTATATGTATTTTGCTAAGTTTGTTCACATCAGTTTTATTTATTTATTTATTAACATACTTCCATTGCTCTCTCCCTCAGGTGCGCTGCTTCCAGTGCAGCTCGAAGTGCAGGAGGCATGTGTCAGTGGAGTGGGACGTTCTGAAGCCAGATTGGAATTCGTAGATTAGATTATTTTCTGCCAGGTACTTTTCGACCTGTTCGTAGACTATTTTCTCCATGACTTTCGAGATGGAGGTAAGAATAGAAACAGGGCGATAGTTGCCTGGGTCTAATTTGCTGCCCTTTTTGTGCAAAGGGGTCACTCTCGCAATTTTGAAGTCCTTGGGGACGTGTCCCTGTTTTATAGAGAGGTTTATTATGTGTGTGATGACTGGGGTGATGGCGGCTGCTGAGTCTCTGAGGAATTTGGAGGGGATGTTGTCATGGCCAGTGGCCTTGTTAGGTTGGAGGGCTCTCAATTTTTTGAGTACCTCATCGGTTGTTACCATTTCAAGTTTGAAGTCGTCTTTGTGGACCCCTAGGTTTTTGTAGTATGCTACTATGTGTTCTACCCCATAATGCCCTGAGTGGGAGGGTAGTTTGTTTACCAGTGTTGTGGCTATGTTTGTGAAGAAGATGTTTAACACTTTGGATGCCACGCCCGAGATTTCTCGGGTTTACCCCCCGCGGGTTGAATGCCCATCACGAGAATACTCGGGTTTAAAAAAAAGATTATTAGCGATCTGAAATCATATTGCATCAAGCGAGCCTACCGTTGGAGATCCAGTCACCCCAGGCGCTCAGATGTGAAAAAAGCGCCCCCTATCGTCTCCCAGATGGTAAATCACCCTTTTGGATTGGACTCAATGAAAGTGAATGGGAGAAAGGATTTCTGACTCCACATTTTACTTCTCACTGATGTAACCAGGGTCTACCAGAGTTCATTCTGGAGCCTTGGTGCCGCGGCAAATATGTGTGACGATGGATCAATCAAATGAGCGATTTTTTCAAATGGCAATCGGAAATTGGAATAAACCATTTGGATACCATCTGATCTCAGGTAAGGAATCTATGTTATCAGTCTTAGGATAATCAGACTCGTTTCCCCTATATGTGATATGGCTGTTTTGACTGTAAAAGCCATCAGGAAATAAGAGCAGCGATTATCAGCGCGCGGCACGAGCGTGCGCACACATATACTATCGATTATCTAGCGTTTATTTTTAAAACTATTCATAAATAGGCCGACAAATGACAACGTTCTAGAATATTCCAGTAAAAGACGATTATCATAGAATGTGTTGTTTTTTCCGCGAAAACAAGTGATTTTCAAAATGCTATCAAACTGAAATGAAGCGATAAAAAAACAATCTGCTTTGACAATGTTGACTGGAAAATGAGTCTTTGATAAGCGACGGGCAGATTAGACACATAGCCATAATTTAAAACATAGATTAGGCGATATTAACGTTAACATTGGAGTGGATTTGGGCATTCAAGGGGGTAAAAAGGAAAACACGGCTGGCTCTCAAAGTGTTAAGTAATTGGCTACATCCAGCTTGTCTGTGATGAGCGTGTTGTCCGTCTTTATGTTTATGTTTGAGAATCTGGTTTTAAGTTTTTTACTGCAGCCTAGTTGATTATTGAGTAATTTCCAAAGTTCACGTGGTTTGTTTTTATTTTCCTCAGTTTTGTCATTGATGATTTTTTTTTTCTACCCCCTCCACCCCAGCTAAACACCCATCAAGTGTGTCATAGAAGCCACTCTGTTCTGGCGGTCTATAGATTGTGCCTACTAGTAGCCTACTGGTTTCGCCCTATCTAATAAGATTTAAATCCAAACAGTTTCAATTTCGTCATGGTTAAGATCAGTACGGTTGATGAATTTGGTATCTTTGTGTATATACACACAGACGCCACCTTCATACTGGTTTCTATCCCTCCTGACTATTGAGTAGTTTTCTATTTCAATCTCTGGGTCCTGTACAGATGAGTCTAGTTTTGTTTCTGTGAAACACAATATGTTTGCCTTCCCGTTTAAAAACAATTGTTTGATTTCAGCCAGTTTAGGTCTCAGGCTGTTTGTATTTAGGTGGAATATATGAAGTCCACTTTTGTTGGTAATCTGATTGATGTCGTCACACTGGAGGTAACTCTGTTCATTTGTGTCCTGTCCTGTGGTGGGTGGAGGGGGGGGGGGCGTTGTTGGTGTTTGTGCCGTGAGTGGGGAGGGGGTGATCCTTTGTCCTCTGCTGGAGTCTGTATTCCTCGGTGTGAAAGCCCGCGATGTGGGGGGGGGGGGGGGGCTGGTTGTTTACAGATGTGTCTGGCGGTCCTCCATTGTGGGGGAGGGGGGGTGCCTTTTGTCCTGGCCCGGGTAGCCTAGCTGGCTTGGCGGGGCTAGCCGAGCCAGCCGGCGGGTCCCTGGTGATCTCGACGTCCTGCGTCGATCTGTGTCCCCTGGTTGCAAGCTATCTCCCTCTCGCATCTCGCCTCATCTGCAGGGGCTTCGGTGAGGGCATGTCGCCGCCTGCTGGCCTGTTGGTGCATCCGCTGGCTGTTGTGAAAGCTGCGTGGATGTTGATGATGCTGTCGACGGCCGGCGTCGATGTGAGGAGGAGCCGTTGATTTTTCGCCTGTCGGCGTGTTAAAACCGGTCCCGGGTTTTGGTGAATGTCACCCGACAGGAGCAAGTATAATAGAAACATTGATTTTCTATCAAACTGGCCTGTCGGGGGTAGTTTCTTGCGGTCCGGGTTAGCTGTTAAAACTCTGTGAACAGTCAAACCGCATAAAACTATGACGAAAGGGTTCTCAAGGCTCTCGTCGCGTACTGCTTACGTCACAGGCATGCACCAGTAGCCTAGAAGCGTAAACAAAGAGAACAAGCATGTCTGATTCTATCCACGGAGATCACCTGAAGGCTACATTGGCAGTACTTTTAAATACACAAGAATCAGTCCAGCGGCTATCACAACTATTAGTGACTGGAGCCATTGTCTGTGTGTGACTCTGCTTTGGACGCCTTTGGTCCAATCGCATTCCCCCACCCACAGTCTGTGAATCAGAGACAGAGTAGGGCGGGTCTTCACAGCACGCTTGGTTGTCTCAACGACCTGAGGCAGTGTAGCGGGGCTCCGTCGTCTCGAGTCGACTACACTTTTACAACCTTGTCTGCACGAAGAATTCCCTCCCAAAACACTAGTCTAAACGCAAAATTAAAAGTGAGACCGCAAGACGACTTCTGCGGTTCCTGTTGAGACGCTTTTCCGTCTAAACATGGCCTCAGATGCATTCCCTGGTTTCAGTCATCAGCACCTCAGTCCTTCCTCAGCAGCACCTGATGCTAATCTGCAGTCAACCTCCACACTAGTGGTCTGCAAGGGCCTTGAAATTAAGCCCGTGCCCAGCCCGAGCCCATGACGTTCAGGCCCTGCCCGAAAATAAGCCCGACTGTAATGCAACATTTGAAGCCCTAGCCCGAGTGAAAGCCAGAAAAAAAAATATTAGACTTAAAATTTTATTTTTAATTTGTATTTGTTTTAAATATTCGAAACACGGTTTTATATGAACTTAATAAATAAACAAAAAGGAAAATGTCCAATAGGTCTACCTAAATAACAGATAGGCGCATAACGCACTGAAAACTAATGAAGCATTATAATTATGTAGCCAAATATTAAATAATTTTTTTGTTTTAAATATTCCAAACACTGTTTATATATTAACTTAATAAATAAACAAAAACGTCCAATAGGTCTACCTAAATAACGCATATCATGCTGAAAACTAACAAGCATTATAGGCCTATAGCCTGTTTCGCGAATGCCGTCTATTTCCATTTCCCAGCACGCGTGTTAGACTGACTCACAGTGCCTAGCCATCACAATCAGTCCAAAGACTGCTCGGTATCCGATGTCGCGAGTATACAGAGGTACTGGCAGACAGACTAAAACATTAATGTCATCATGACACAAGTATACAGAAAAAACTCGACCGCAGCAGCCAATTATATATAAAATAAATCAGGACTCACCACGCTGTTGACGTCAGCAACAAAAACATCTGGCGTTGAATAACGTTAACAAAACTTCGCCAACCAGCTGCTACATCCAAGAACAAATTAAAACGTTCGCCAACTGGCTATATTCCAACTTCAAACAACAATTGAAGTTATTGAACCACTTCGGTCTGCTCTTCATTTGTCCACCATCCACCGTTGATGTCCTGTTCAGCACTGTTCTACTGTCCTCGAATTCTCCCTGCGGTAATTACATCCAAATGTTTCCAAAAATGCAGCTTTTCCAGAGGCATTGGGAACTTTCAAAAGCTCTCCCTTTCCCTAATTCCATATCTGTTAACTTATCCATCGCGACTTCCCACCCTCCAGAACATTTACAACAAGCGGTGCAAGGGGAAGGCTAAGAGAATTATTAAGGACTCGAGCCACCCGAACAACTGCCTCTTTGAACTGCTGCGGTCAGGCAAGCGATACCGGAGTCTTAAGGCGAGCACAGAAAGACTCAGAAGAAGCTTCTATCCCCAGGCCATCAGGCTGCTAAACGAACAATAAACACTATGCAACAACCATCAAATGCACACAGCACACACACCCACACGCACACACTCATAACGTGTATCTTCAATGATTCTATTTACTAAAGTCTCAGGATCGTATAGTGGATCGCTAGTGTATCTCTGCTAAATTGTACTCACACGTTTTGTTCAAATGTCTTATAAATGATTTGGAGTCGGAGCCAGGCGCTACGGTACAAAGACAGTCTCGCCGTCGTTTATTGGAAGATCCAACAGCTTAAAGTTCTTGCCAATTTCTCTATGTCTAAAACAGCTTCTGCAGCACGTCTCGATTGGATAGTTTTCAGCGCAGGTTGGGGGTCGTCTCAAGATGATGTTCTCCGTGCCTCGACGTGGTCTCCTGGTCTCCGTGCGCGCTGCTCGTAGTTTTCTCGTCTCCGCGCTGCTTTTTCAATGTCTCATCTGTGGTACATTATATAGGACTCACAAGACCCCCCCCCAGTAATCGAGTCTCCGGGATGTGATGTCACATGCCAGAGACTCCAGTATTTCTCTGATTGGTTTAACATGAAAGAACTGAACTCTGACCAAATAAGGAAATTACATGACTATTTCAAACGTTTCTTCCTTCTAATGAAAACGGACTAAACAGTTATTGTTTGATCAAAATAAATGAATGAATACTTTGCTACCAGATTGCAGAATGGGTACAGCACAGTACAATACACACAACTCTTGCCAACGGGATATAAATTAGCAACCACCCTTTTGGATAAGTTTATATCAGGCCCGCTCCTTTTCAATTTCCTAGTTTTAACCTTTTCTTACTAAATGAACACACACTACTTTACTAAATGCTTTTTACTGTTACATTCCAGATTGTGCTAGACTATCTAAATCCTATAGTATAATTCAGATTTAGATCATTGCGGCCACAGTTTTCTTATAACAACCTGTATAATGTTTGATGCAAAACTCCATATCTCTTTTATTTCATAAGCAATGTGTTTAGGAGAAAAGGCCATACTGTTGTTTTACTTATTTTAGTTTAAGTTCTAAATCCTGTGTTATTTAATTTAGTCTCTCGCTGGTAATGGTCTTTAACTACATTAACTAGAATCTTATTTCCTTGACAATGATATGTTTAATCCTATGTATGGCTTTTTCCTTTTATCAGCGAGTCTGGTTATTCCATTTCTCAGTGGTCAATCAGTCTACTTTTTAGTGTCATTGTGCTTGCTTTTTCTTAATGTGTCTCCTATAGTTATCTGTTGATTAATAACTTGCTTATTTAGAGTTTCAACTTTCTGCATTTGTAAGACATAATCTGTTTGGACCAGCTGCATGTCATTTCCTCCTCCTAAGAGTCTATCTCCTACTCAATCTGAACCACCAACTGTCTTACTGTCTTAAACTGTCACAGGGGGGTTGCATCTTCCGTTTTACCATTAGCATATAGTGGAGGGACCTATTTTATGACCTTTAGCAAGAATGTCTGCCCCTCACCCCTAAGCCTATTATTAACCCAGCTGCTGACACGCTGATTCCTATCCACTATAGAGATGCTGTCTTCTTAAATTTCATTACTTAGCACTATTGTACATTTTTGATTCAATTAATTTACGACAGTCCCTTCTCTGAGGGGTCTACCCTCATTATGTAACCAGTAAATTTCCAAAATCAAAAATGATATAATTACCATAAAATATAAACAATTTTTTAAAATTTTCCAAAAACTTAAAAAAATTCAAAATTTCACTTACCTCTTCTTCTTGCACAGTTATACACATTTATCAGTTATTATTATGACATCCAGTCTAGGTCCGTCTCTATACAAAGAGATGATCGTACCATTCTCAGCTTCTTTTCGTTTAAGACTATATTTATCCATGTAATTACCACCTGTGTCTATTTGTGTAATGGACTCTGCAAGAAAAGATTTACCTCACACCAATATAAGACTAACAGTTCTAAACATTTGAGGGAAATTCAAACAAGCCACATAAATCATTTCTTCTCCTTGAAAAGACCACTGAGGCCTCAATTATTCTTCGCTTTCATCCCTGTCAGTTATCCCTCTTTCAACCTCCTGAGGCCTTTACTGCTAACTCGTTTTTGACCGTTTTCTTCTTGTTGTATTTTGTGCTAATCACCGCCTCTTCTTCGTTGTATGCAGATCCCGGTACTGCTCCGATTTTCCCCAGAAGGAAAGGATTTTCCCTCTGTCCTTTTTGCATTTTTGATTATTATTTACAAACACACAATAGATTGGAAACTTTTATTTTCGCAGATACATCTCTACTGTTCTGCATTCTGACAATACATTTTTCTCCAAATCATTTATCTATGTATTTTACAGCTTCTTACGTTAGCATTCAATCAAATCACCGTTGTCTCATTTCTTTTTGTGCTGTACTGTTTTACTAGATCAAATATCTCAAGATCAACACAACTACCTCCACCCTTGAAAGTGGAATATCCATTATTTCACTATCAATACCTTGTTTCCCGACAGCTCCTCGGTCCGGACAGTCAGCTCTAGACGAGGCCAATCACCAACAGAACCTATGTGCATGGTCAACAAACCACAGTCCCTTTAAACACACATCACACACACTCCGCCAGCTTTCAACAAGCCGGTGCAGAGTCTCCCATAAGTCAATCATCAAATTCACATGTCTGCACCCTACATGAACACTATTTCGGCCAATTTCGACCAAAAACCTACAGAGCTTTCTATAGACAGAGAAATATGCTTCCCCAACACTTACCATACCCCAAATGTGACACAACCCCCCAGATTCTACATCTGGACTCTTAATGAGCGGAAAACAAACCATGAACCAGCTCCCGTCCCTTCTCAGTTTCCAGCTCATTATCTCAGACTTCCTACCAGTCCCGCTGTGTCACCACCACCTGCTATCCCTGACCGGCGAGAGAACTCCCCCAGCCAGCCAGTTCCTATAACTATTAAGAGTACCAAACAAAAACAAACAAATTAACAAAAAAAATTGTGAGTGCCTACATGCTACACACCCATCCAACAGAATTTAACTATCATCTAGAGGCATAAAAACCCCTGCAAAAACTAAGACAGCAAAATTAAAAATCCAAAAAGAAATAAAATAGGTAATGAAATAATAATATTGTTGTGTTTTTTTTTTTTCAACTTGACCACCCTTCGATCAAGTATGTAATCACTACTATAAATAGTCCTTTGTTTCTAACTCTGTCTAATATTAAATGTTCCATTGTTCCTGTCTAAAACCATCAATTTTGTTAGTTTGATTAGCCCAGGCAATATTCAGTTACGTCATCCCTCTATAGCCCCAACTTACCCTGGTTAGTCTTCCAAACCATTTTAGTAACTTGCACACCTAATCAAACCTTATCCATGTATCCTCGTCTCTATCCTTATTCTAATCAGTCTCATTTTCCACTTTAATTTATCAATAACTCTATTTACTCGAGCACTTTTAGCTTTGTTTTCGTGCATTCCCGCTTCGCTCTTATTCAACCTATGACCTATGCAGACACCCCCTCTGAAAATGTCCCAATTCTCCACATTTCCAGCAACTCCCTTCTCTGATGGACTCTCGCCTTCTACTGGACTTTTGCTGAGCCCTCCACCCTTTGTCACATGACCGAGCGAAATGGCCAACCTCCCCACAATTCCAGCACACAGCCGACGCCGGCCATCCCAGGGGTTCCAGTTTACCACGACTCCCGCAGTCTCTCGGCTGGCATCCCACAGTCCTCGCCAGGTCAACCCCTCTCCCGTCCTCTGGGCGCATGTCCTGTTGCCTGGAGGAGAGAGGGGCATACCTGTCCTTTTCTGCTGCCTCTCCTCGGGCCTTCTCTTGTTGGGAGGGGCCTGGAAACTCACCCCTCCTGTGGTTCTGTTCACCCTGTCGCGGCCCAGTTCCCTGTCCGGGCAACGGAGCACAGGGCACTCTTTGATCACGGCGGCCTAGGTCAGACGCCCGAAGTATGATCTCCATTGCTGTACTACCTACTCGTGCCGTCTTTCTCGCCAGTTCTCGTTCCAGTCTCTGAGTCACGTGTGCGGATAATTCCGACGCCCGAAGCAAGACCCCAATCGCTGTATTATCCAGCAGTACATACTTTCTCGCCCATTCCTGCTCCAGTCTCTGCGTCTCATGTGCGGCCTGACCGATCTCCAGCTGTGTCTTCATCAGATCTCGATGAACTGCCTCGTGTTGTTCGAACGCTGTCACAAACGCTCTCCGTTGTCTATAGGATGCTGCCTCTTCCCCCATCTCAGCACTGGCGGTTTGACTTCCCATCGCTGGGCCCCGCCTCTCATCTTGGCTTTGGTGCTGAGGGCAGGGTGGACATGGGAAACGGGTGGGCTGTAGAAACTGTTCGTGTATAATTCCATACCTGCTGTCGGTCTCAGTTCCAGCCCTCCGGCCAGAGTGGACTTCGTGGGACTGCTGTAACCTCAGTCTCTTTTTCTGCCCCTTGGTTAAACCGCAGTCGCCTGCAATGGACACTCCAGCTTGAATCGGTTCTGGTTGGAGTAACACCATTGTCACTGGTTCACTCCCCTGTATTGGAACCAAAGTCAACATTTCAAGTCCTTCTGTCGTACTGGTCACATGAGAGAAGTCCATATTCCAATCAATCAGATCATCACTGGTAAAGTCTATCTGGGAAATGTCTGCAGAGGCTCTCGGCCTTCTCCCCCCAATGGCCTGATCACTAAGGCCCTTTTCCATATTGTTGTTGTTGTTATTCTATTGTTATTGCATCTAACGCTTCAGTTGTTCCTATCAATGTTCCTCTAAGGTGAACTTCCTATGTTACTGTCATTCACTCCACTTTCAAACACTCCTGCAATCACCGTTTGAAAAAACAAGTTTCTCTGTCTTTCACTATTTCCACTTACTTGAGTTAAAACACTCACACTGTCAAATTTCTACTGTGCAGACAAGGATTGATAATTGGCTTATCATTCATACTTATACCAAGGCTCATTACAGCCGTTTCCCTAGATGGTTATGGAAATCGTTTAGAGCTCCTGTCCAGCCGAGCACCTGTACAGAAAGAAAGCAAAAACATCCAGACTTAATACAGTGGCATTTCCCTATTATTTCCACTATTCGTTATGCATTGGAAATGTCGGGCAACACTATACTAAAATATTTAGAGAGACACAGTGTGATCTGTTTGAAAATAACGATACAGCTTATCTTGTGTTTGTCCGTTCCTTCAACAGGAACACTGGAGGTTTCCAATCCCCTGTGTGTTCTCTTCACCTGATTTTCTGGGAAACATAATCATTAGTCCCACGCCTATCAATTGTCTAATAATCTTGGTAAACCTGGTCCTTCATCCGTTCCAATCTCTCTTTGCTTGATGAATCTGTTCATCCTAATCTTATTTCTTACTTTAAATGCCCGATTAGCGTATCGACTAAATGTATTATTCGCTTTTGCTTCACACACTCCTCATACAACATCAATTTCATTCATCCTTACACACAACCATCACCCCCTCACAACACTAATATAAATCAATTAGTGTTGTCACTGCTACCAACCACCAACCAGGGAAAACAATAAACTTTTAGCAACTTAGATCACTAAAACCCTGACCGACACATAGTACAGCTGGCCACGTTAATAAATTCACGGACACCCGCACTATGCCACCGCAATATCCACCCAGTTCCCTGAATACACAAA
Source organism: Notolepis coatsorum (assembly GCF_963971535.1). Lineage (NCBI taxonomy): Eukaryota > Metazoa > Chordata > Actinopteri > Aulopiformes > Paralepididae > Notolepis > Notolepis coatsorum. The sequence goes on along the minus strand of NC_140177.1, from coordinate 77,036,917 downwards.
GAACCGTCAACTCACAGCCCAAAGCGTCCTCCCTCCAGTTTCGAACCTGAACGGAAACACCCCAAGCTCTATCACACCAAGAATATCACAAATCATCCTACCACCACCTGCACCTAGAGAGGCCAGCGCCCATCCGGTACCTACTTCACATACACAATAACAACGCAGTTCAAATAAACCTACAAACCAATGCCCACAACATGCCGCAAAACCAGGAATGGAGAACCACAGGGCGAAATACAAGGAGAGACAGAGGGGGGCGGAGGGAAAAGAAAAAGGAGGGAGGGATACAGGGATACAGGGACTAAGGGGAGGAAGGGGGGGGGGGGGGCTCACAATGCAACATTAACTATTACCAAAACCGCCTACACTCAATCAGCAGATTACTCCGTATTGCCTGGTCCCGTTTACCCACAGGACTCCAAACACTATCACCATCATCTGCTGCCAACTTTAACTTAAATCAACCTTAATAATTTAGCAAGTAACACTATATTAATATAACCAACACTCCAACCCCACCATAAAGACAACCTATCCCGAACAAAACTCCCTTTGCGCACCCGTCATCACACAAAGTCAAGCTGGGAGATAGGGATGGAGCGGAGGGGGGCGGGGGGGGAGGGAGGGAGGGAGGGAGGGAGGGAGGGAAGGAGGGAGAGAGAGAGACAGGGAGGGAGGGAGGGAAGGAGGAAGGGGAGAGTGTGAACGAGGGAGGAAGAGACAGAGGAAAAAAGGGGGGGGGGGTTCACGCAAAATCCCATCACACAACGCCGCTGCTCTCACTCCAACCATTCCTGACCAACCTCGCCCCCTATAGCCCTTCACTGTCCTCTGCCTTCAATAAAAGCCCATAGTCCATCCCCCTCGCGCCGACCGACCGCGGCGCGCATGCGCAGACAGACACATACCGTCAACATCTCTCAACCCGTCATTCACATCAGCAGCCTATAATTCGAATAACCTCTAGAAAAGCCACAAAACAAACTCACACATCTATCCCATCCCACCAGCGCCATCATACTTGGCCCATAACAAATACAGATTTATAATCAAACAAGTATACACATCCATCATCAACAACTGAAAAAACCGAATATAAAGAATTTACAAATCCCCACAGATGGTCGCTACTCAAAACCTATAATAATCACAAACGTCCTGCCGTTGCCTACTGCACCTCGTTTTACCTGTAAAGGAGAGGTGTAACTATCAAAGAGGCAACACTGCCCTCTGCTGGAACGTTTGTCCATCACCACCATTGCACCACAGTACTCACAACGTCCTTCAGGAGGCGCCCACACCTCCCCCGCAAGCGCGTCATCACGCCGTACCACACCAAGACGTCAACTTGACGTTCCACCTCAACCACAAAACTACAACCCCCAGAACCCCCTACACCGGAAGTTCCCTGTCCTCCGCCTCTCTAAGGTCCCGCGCCAGCCACCAAAGAGTAGCAACACGCGAGATTCCCCGAGAGTTCAATCATGCTATATTGTTAGCACAGGTAGCTTAGCATCTTAGCTTCGTTAGCTCAGTACTGCTAGCTCCTATTAGCTTAGCTTAGCACCCAATATCACTTCTCCTAAACGGCCCAGTATCCTGTTGATTCGAGCGGCACAACACATCGCGACGTTTACACAACCCCTGCTATACCCCCGCAACATAACTCTAATCCTATTTAGCCCCCGTTCACAGAACATATATCATTATCCTTATCCTAGTACGCTCGCCCGTTTGGCCCCGCCTGACCGAAATACACAGTATATTAAACCCAACGCTCCCCAAGCTCCGACGCTCCCAGTGACGTCATCAGCTCCAAAATCTCTGTTTCTTTTGATCGTTACCACATTATTTCTAGACCCCCACAGCACCGTTTTTAAAAATTTCAACGAACATTACACATCATCTAGGTTCCATCACACATGCCATTCATTCAATTCACCCGATAACGCAACACAGCGTCCACACGTTAGTCCCGATGCCCTCAGCTAACGCCGGCAGCTAAATAAACGCCTCTCTTCTTCCGGACAGGGGTGCGGTTTCTCCGCTGCCGCCTCGATCACCCATGTTCCATATTAATACAAAAAATACCTTGGCATTCTCTCAGAGCTCCTAACATTCATCCATTCAAACACATATTTATACATCTCTACATAGGTCCTCATTAGCCTCGCTACTAAACAGTGCTTTATATACTAACCCCAAACGCTTCTAAGTGCCTTTCTTTTAATTCTATTATAAGCGCAGTTATCCCACAAGTGCCTTATTTCAAGGGTTACCTTCCCCCCCCCATCACCCCTCTTCTCAAACCTCTCAATCTTCATATTTAGCGCCGTTGGGGAGCTCCATCTGTCTCTCCCCCAATCGACCAAATACCTCCTTAATAATTCGTACTAATAGGCGAATTCTTTAAGCAGATTGCGTCGGGTCACAATACAACAGATCTGTATGAAAACGTCTTTCTAAACTCGTCTGTTATACGTGCCGATTCTAAGAGTGAAGTCCGCGAATGATGGCGCGGAAAAAAAGCAACAACCTCTTGGACGACGCGGCCTGAACGAACACAATCTAGTCTATTACATTTATGATTGCGTCCTGTTCCAACTGACCGCGTCCTCACCTCCTTCTTTAAGCGCTTAATTCTTCATCACAACGGCCGACACCAGTCCAATCTTGTGAGAATTGGAACCAAATCTCGGCCGCTTTGATGTCATTAGTCGCTCCGTTTCAACCCTCGATTCACCGCTGCCCAAATTCCACCCTTCTAAATCCATCTCCCTTGCTGCAACTTACCGTTACTCTCCGCCGTCGTTGGATGTCCGTAGAGTGTAAACAGTCGTTGAAAACGTCGTTGCTCTGCTCACTGAGAGATCTTGATCTTCGAAGGATGGTATAGTGGATTTTTCAGCCCAGGAAAACGGCTCCAGATTAACGTGTATCTTCAATGATTCTATTTACTAAAGTCTCAGGATCGTATAGTGCAGGGGTGGCCAACCAGTCAGAGACTAAGAGCCACAAAAAAATGACTGTGGTACCACAAAGAGCCACACCATATACCAGCGTTTCTCAACCTTTTTTTTCAGTAACGGCACCCTTCAAGTGTTTATAATGTAGGTCTCACCCTCTGGCCTCTGAAGTTGCTAATGTCTTTTTTATTTGGGCCTCACAGGGTTAAAAGTACCCTGTGAGACCCACGCTTGCAAAATTACAAAATCACTTTTAGCCATTTAAAAAAATAATGTTTATTTAAAAATTTTTAAAGGGGAACTATTTTACTATTTCTTTCACTATTTGGGCACTTTTACACAATTCCTGTGAGTCTATGGAACACCTAGGTTTTTTTCAAAAAAATGCATTGTTTTGTATTTCTAATCAAGTACTAAAAACCGCATTTTTCTACCTCAAGATCTTAAGCCGTTTTGAGGCTGGGCTCCAACCACTGTGTGGCCTGGTGCCAACTGCCACATCAACTGCCACATTATTATGCAGCTGAGAAATCTCTGACATCACAGATATGCACATTTTCAGATGACTCAGTTCAGTGAGGGTGAATATTGTGAGAGGAGAATTGGAAGAATTCGCCAATATGAGAATTAGAGACATATATCCTATTAATATAAGTCCACATAGCTAAGAAACAATGGTAAACACTGAAAAAAGCCATTTATAAGATAGTTCCCCTTTAAGCACATGTATAGTCAATTGGTCCTGTTGTTCAGCCTCACAATGCTATTTGATAGTAAATGTGTTTATATGTCCCACCCTCTGGCCTCTGAAGTTGCTAATTTCTTTTTAATTTGGGCCTCACAGGGTTAACCTCTTAAGCCCGAGATATACAGTAAAAGTGTATATTTTCAGCATTATGTTTGTTTACCAATTATTTTAACTGTTATTAGTGAAATATAAGATTATAGAAATCTCAGGGCATTGAGTCGGAAACCGGCGCATATTGACAGGAGGAAGTGGCACAGCCAAAAGTGAGTGTAGTCTTTTGAAGGAAGAGACTCAGGGCTTTCAAATTTCGAAAAACTACCCTACCCAGCTCACACCAGCCCCTGTCAATCATCTGACTTCTGGATTTACTTATTAATTTCTCTTATTTTTTGGGATTATCTCCCACAAACCTGAACGTTATTGCCATAAAACAGAACGCAGTTAGTTTCTCTACCTTTCTGTGAACGTCTTGCAAAAAACGGTGTTGCAATATGATGAAAAATTGGGGAGAAATTTACATTATAAAAAAGATGGCAGAATTCAGTACTGTATCTACAAAACCTTCTGTTTAATCATCTTCCCTTTATTCATTTGCTTAGATTTTTCAGGTCTGGTCAATTTTAGCATGGTGTTATTTACAGTCAAAGATAATTTTTTTTTTAAATAGAATTGATATTCTCCTTTGGTTCATTACAATTTACTCAAGCCTAGTAACAGACACACTATTTCTGACACTGATCCATATATGTCCCTAGATTCAGATACCAAGAACATGCAAATGGACCATTTAAAAAAAAATTGTAAATGTTTATTCTACGTCCTTATGGAATGAGTGACATAAAAAAAAAAAGGAATTTTTTTTTTTTAATTTTTTTTAATTTTTTTTAATTTTTTTTTATGGATGGAAGAGCCGCACATTGACGGGCAAAGAGCCGCGCCGCGGGTTGGCCACCCCTGGTATAGTGGATCGCTAGTGTATCTCTGCTAAATTGTACTCACACGTTTTGTTCAAATGTCTTATAAATGATTTGGAGTCGGAGCCAGGCGCTACGGTACAAAGACAGTCTCGCCGTCGTTTATTGGAAGATCCAACAGCTTAAAGTTCTTGCCAATTTCTCTATGTCTAAAACAGCTTCTGCAGCACGTCTCGATTGGATAGTTTTCAGCGCAGGTTGGGGGTCGTCTCAAGATGATGTTCTCCGTGCCTCGACGTGGTCTCCTGGTCTCCGTGCGCGCTGCTCGTAGTTTTCTCGTCTCCGCGCTGCTTTTTCAATGTCTCATCTGTGGTACATTATATAGGACTCACAAGACCCCCCCCCAGTAATCGAGTCTCCGGGATGTGATGTCACATGCCAGAGACTCCAGTATTTCTCTGATTGGTTTAACATGAAAGAACTGAACTCTGACCAAATAAGGAAATTACATGACTATTTCAAACGTTTCTTCCTTCTAATGAAAACTGACTAAACAGTTATTGTTTGATCAAAATAAATGAATGAATACTTTGCTACCAGATTGCAGAATGGGTACAGCACAGTACAATACACACAACTCTTGCCAACGGGATATAAATTAGCAACCACCCTTTTGGATAAGTTTATATCAGGCCCGCTCCTTTTCAATTTCCTAGTTTTAACCTTTTCTTACTAAATGAACACACACTACTTTACTAAATGCTTTTTACTGTTACATTCCAGATTGTGCTAGACTATCTAAATCCTATAGTATAATTCAGATTTAGATCATTGCGGCCACAGTTTTCTTATAACAACCTGTATAATGTTTGATGCAAAACTCCATATCTCTTTTATTTCATAAGCAATGTGTTTAGGAGAAAAGGCCATACTGTTGTTTTACTTATTTTAGTTTAAGTTCTAAATCCTGTGTTATTTAATTTAGTCTCTCGCTGGTAATGGTCTTTAACTACATTAACTAGAATCTTATTTCCTTGACAATGATATGTTTAATCCTATGTATGGCTTTTTCCTTTTATCAGCGAGTCTGGTTATTCCATTTCTCAGTGGTCAATCAGTCTACTTTTTAGTGTCATTGTGCTTGCTTTTTCTTAATGTGTCTCCTATAGTTATCTGTTGATTAATAACTTGCTTATTTAGAGTTTCAACTTTCTGCATTTGTAAGACATAATCTGTTTGGACCAGCTGCATGTCATTTCCTCCTCCTAAGAGTCTATCTCCTACTCAATCTGAACCACCAACTGTCTTACTGTCTTAAACTGTCACAGGGGGGTTGCATCTTCCGTTTTACCATTAGCATATAGTGGAGGGACCTATTTTATGACCTTTAGCAAGAATGTCTGCCCCTCACCCCTAAGCCTATTATTAACCCAGCTGCTGACACGCTGATTCCTATCCACTATAGAGATGCTGTCTTCTTAAATTTCATTACTTAGCACTATTGTACATTTTTGATTCAATTAATTTACGACACTCACTTAAACAAACAACACACTGCAGCACCCACTCTCCACACTTTAGATCACACAAACACACTTTATATTTATTGATAAAGGATTTGCACTACAACTCGTACACCTACTGTAAATTGTACCTAAATTGCACCTCATCCCATTTCTGCCTTGCACTATATAGTATTGTATATTAGTACACTACACAGTATTGTATATTATATGGTAACTCAGTTACGTCTATTCTGCATCGAACATTGTACATATGTCTATACTGAACACTGACCTCATTTTTTTACTTCTAATTTACATGCTATACTATGTTATTTTATTTCTTACTTATCTTGTCTTGCACAGTCTCTGGAGCGTAACAGTAAGAAGCATTTTGTATAAAAGTATTCTGTACTTCTGTATGAAACTATTAAAGAAACTTGAAACTAATAATATCTTGTATTGATAATATATCAATTAGTTTCACCTGGAAATACTACTACCTTATCAACCACCATGCCTGGCGCTAACGAACAAGTAAGTTATAACTACTGGTGTAGGTCCAGAAAACATTATTATAAAATACAGAATACTTTACAATGCAGAAAACTTGAAACTTTGATGAAGTGAAATTTTTATTTCACAATATGTTCAATAAACTGGGTGACAGTCATCAGTACCAACCATTGTTGCTGTGCATTAGACACATGCTGGTAACATTCACAGTATAAAATTATGGTAATTTACCAAGACAATACCTTATAAAAAGTGAACACTGGATGATAACCAACCATTGTTTCAGTGCATTTAGAAGTTTGCTGGTAACATTCACAGTATAGGATTATGGTAATTTACCAAGACAATACCTTATAAAAAGTGAACACTGGATGATAACCAACAGTGCATTTAGAAGTTTGCTGGTAACATTCACAGTATAAGATTATGGTAATTTACCAAGACAATACCTTATAAAAAGTGAACACTGGATGATAACCAACCATTGTTTCAGTGCATTTAGAAGTTTGCTGGTAACATTCACAGTATAGGATTATGGTAATTTACCAAGACAATACCTTATAAAAAGTGAACACTGGATGATAACCAACCATTGTTTCAGTGCATTTAGAAGTTTGCTGGTAACATTCACAGTATAGGATTATGGTAATTTACCAAGACAATACCTTATAAAAAGTGAACACTGGATGATAACCAACCATTGTTTCAGTGCATTTAGAAGTTTGCTGGTAACATTCACAGTATAGGATTATGGTAATTTACCAAGACAATACCTTATAAAAAGTGAACACTGGATGATAACCAACCATTGTTTCAGTGCATTTAGAAGTTTGCTGGTAACATTCACAGTACAGGCACGTCACATGATCAACTACAGGGCATATCTTACAGTTGGTATCTCGCATCGATGACTGCATTGTCCATTGATAAATTACTCAAAATTCTCTATATAAGGTGTTTTTGCAAGCATTCAACAGACCTCCCGTAATCCAGGGTTTGTCAGATTGTTTTTAGGGATGTCCGATATTATCGGCCTACCAATATTATCGGCCGATATTGGCATTAAAATGTGATATCGGAAAATATCGGTATCGGTTAAAAAAAAATTATTATTATAATTTTTTTTTTTTACATTTCTATAACCTTTATTTACCCAGGCAAGCAAGTAAGAACAAATTCTGATTTTATTTATTGTCAAAAGTATGCATAATGTTGTGTTAATTCCACAACAAGAGATATGTAATGTTAATTACCTGAAATTATTCCATTTTTGGGGGGGGGGGGGGGGAAACCCTGCTTATATCGGTATCGGTTGATATCGGTTGATATCGGTATCGGAAATTAAGAGTTGGACAATATCGGTATATCGGTATCGGTAAAAAAGCCAATATCGAGCATCCCTAGTTTTTTTGCATTTATTCTACTTTGCTGCATTGGACAGCTTCTGTCATATAACAGCAGGAACATATTCAGAAAAGAATCATAAGCAGAATCCACATCTATTGATTCATATACATTTCTCCAATCCTGTGATAATAGTTCTTGTCTGAACCTATTTAAAGTGTCCTCCGTTCTTAATCTCCTTTGCATGCTTACTTTACTATCAACCACTTTAGCATCACAATGATATACTACAAACACCGGTAAATGGTCACTAATGTCGTTTATTAATAGTCCACTCTTTATATTATCTATTAAATTATTAGTAAGTATATTATCTATTAATGTTGCTGAGTGACATGTGATTTTACTCGGTTGTGTAATAATAGGAAATAGACTCCTACTATACATTGCTTCCTTAAATTCTTCTATCAATGATAGTTTGTTAGGATTTAAAAAATCTATATTATGATCACCACAAATAAAAGTAACCTTCTGGTCAGTGTTTGTAATCATACCTTCCATTGTTTCTCTGAATCTTTCTATGCTAGAGCTGGGAGCTCTGTAAATGCAACTGACAATGATGTTCTTCCTTTTTCCCATGTCCATTTCAATAGCAATACATTCACATAAATCATCAATTACCATCGTCATATTTTCAACTATCTTGAACTTTAACCTTCTGTCTACATATATTCCTACTCCCCCTCCCTTTTTATTAACTCTATTCATGTAGTTAAAATGATATCCCTCCAACTCAAAATCTACCCCTTTCTCCATGTTGATCCAGGTTTCCGAAATTGCAATTATGCTGAATGGTTTGGTGAACTGTTCAATATAATCTTTAATTTTATTAAAATTAGCATATAAACTCCTGCTATTGAAATGTATGATCGATATGTTGTGTTCAAGTTGGATTTTTTCCTTGAACTGGTCATCGGTGTAGTAGCAGCACTTAGTCACATTATTAAAGAAATTCCTCTCTGGGTCAATGTCTCTGTTTAGATCATGCATGTTAACTGTTCAAGGTTTACGCACATAGTATGTGTAACAGAATCACACCCGTCCATAGTTAGTAGCCAACGTTGTCCTAATAAATCAAATTAGTCATATAAATATTCACTCTCAACAGAGACCTCAACAGGGATCGCCCCATTGTGTAGCTCTGGGGGAAAGCAGAATCTCGGGTTCCACAGCAAATGTTCCATTTCAGCTATTGACCAAGACAAGACACAGACAGACAATATCAAAACAACAACCAACACAGAACTACCCAGCCCATTTAACCTTAACCCCATAGGCCCAAGGATTTTGGGTGAGTAGCCTAACAATAAACACAACTCCCTAGCCAAAAGATTATAATATAGATGAGGGGGGGGGGGGGGGGGGGGGGGAGAGATAGTTCAAGTTTCTTTATTAGTTGTCATACAGAAGTACAGAATACTTTTATACGCTCCAGACTGTGCTAGACAAAAATAGTTAAGTATAAAATAAAATAAGTATAGCAAGTATAAAATAGAAGTCATGTACGTAGGCACAAGTGTTCAGTATGTACATATGTACAATGTTCAATGCAGAGTAGAAGTAACTGAGTTACCATACAATATACTATATAGTGCAAAGCAGAAATGGGATGAGGTACAATTTACAGTAAGGTGTAATGAGGTATGGGTTGTAGTGCAAATTCTTTACCAATAAATATAAAGTGTGTTTAGGTGTTCTAAAGTGTGTAAAGTGGGTGCTGCAGTGAGTTGTTTGTTTAAAGTGAGTATGTGCGTGTGGATGTGTGTGCTGTGAGTGCATTTGATGGTTGTTACATAGTGTTATTGTTCGTTGAGCATCCTGATGGCCTGGGGATAGAAGCTTCTTCTGAGTCTTTCTGTGCTTGCAATGAGACTCCGGTATCGCTTGCCTGACCGCAGCAGTTCAAAGAGGCAGTTGTTTGGGTGGCTGGAGTCTTTGATAATTCTCTTAGCCTTACCCAGAGATCAGGGACCGAAACTAAAGCCTGCCGCCCGCCAGGGGCGGTCTGTTTTTACCTTTGGCGCATGACACTTAGAGGGCTGCCCGCCGTGTGGCGTGTAGACGTGTAGTTCATAACCATAGATATATATAGATATCTATGTTCATAACGATACTCGTGTGCGAGTACAGATTATAGCCGCTCGTCTTTTTTTTCTCCGCCGCGAGATCGTTAAAAAACTACAAGTCCCACATTGCACTCAAGTCAACGGTCCAATCACAGTAGAGTGACGTGACTGGTTTCATGAGAAAAAAAAGCAAATGACCAATCGGAAGCTCCCATTTGGCTTGTTTACTTCTGTCTGCTCTAGTCTATATCGGACCTCCATGAACTAACGTTACTGTTTAAACAATGACCCAGTCAACTATTCACTTTTAGTTTAATACATGACGAGGCATTGTCTAACGGTATCTAGCTGGCTAGCTACTGATAGCTGCTGATATCAACAAATGCTCCAGCAATAGTCTACTCGAGTGCATAATACCTCAGTTCCCTCGTTAGCTAGCTTAGCTAGCTCACGTTAGATGATCCATCTGTCCCAGTAAACTAAATTGTCTTAACGTTATCTACCGGGCTAGCAGTAGCTACAGATAGCTCCTGATATCAATGTCTTATAACATTGATTGAATGCGTATTCTAGCTGAGGGCATGTTGAATGTGATTTGACAAAAGAACCGTAACGTTCTAAATAGGGGCCAGCTGCATCGCCGGAGAATCCTTGCATGCTGAATGTAGGGTCTAGCTGAATATAGGGTCTAGCTGCAGGGCCGGAGAATCCTTGCTGGAGCTGGAGGCTACTCAAGTATACACACAGACAGTGGAGCTGTTTGCAGATAGCAAGCATTTTGACTTATTGCGTGGTGGCGATGTCTCGCAGATAATACAACTACAAGTATGATTATATAATATATATTTTATTTAAAAAAAAAATGTATATAAAATATATATATATTTTTTTTTAATCAAAAAAATGTTGGCAGGTAAGAAATATGCTTGGCGGGTAGACTCTTCCCATCTACCCGCCACTGGCCGGTGAGTCAAAAAGTTAATTTCGCTCCCTGCCAGAGATAGAGAGAGAGATCAGATGGACAATAACATCGTTGCATACAGAAATACATATATATACACACAGGCACACACACATGCATATGCACATGCACATACGCACACAGAAACATTCAACATGCATGTACACACAAGTATACACACACCCATTAGCACACACACGACACGCACGCTGTGCACGCTCGCACACTAGCAGCCACTTTAACATGAGAAAGCACTCACTCATGCTGCACACGCCCACACTTATGGCCACAAAGGAAAGGTCACTTTAAAAATAGTATAGTAACAGTGTATTGCACTACCAAGGGACCTAGCATGTCCTTAATGCTCTGTAAATAACTATGTACAAATACTGTGATGTCCCACTATGTTACCTGTTTATTGCACAATGTTGTTTATTGGATTCCATTATATGTTGAACTACTGTATTGCACATTGTTGCGGGCAAGACCACCCGCATTTCATTGTATACTTGTATGCCGTGACAAATAAAACTCTTGACTTGACCCACGCAACATGCACACAACATGCATACCTACATACTAACATCAGTGGCGGCCGGTGTGAACTACATTTGGGTGGGCACGGGGGGGGGGCAAGCGGACAGCTGACCAAGCGAACACTGACTCGACATAACGTTACCCCGTTTCCAACGTTAAGTCGAGTTCATTCATACTACACTAGTACACGTATGAACTCGACATAACGTTACCCCGTTTCCATGAAGTGTTTAATTAGCAGCCAGCAATCTTGTTGAAAATGTAACGTTAATAAATGCTCCGAGCACTTATGTATATCTTGTCCTTTTTAACAAGTTACCATTCATTGTCCGGGTGATAATGGGCTTCAACAACAACACACAGCATCGCTCTAGAGAGAGAGAGAGAGAGAGCGAGATAGCGAGAGAGAGGGAGAGAGAAAAAGATCACGACTCACCAGCTAAGACAGAGTATAGCCTTAACATAGACTTACCATCACAAGTTGAATGGGGTTGAATTGTTGTTGTTGTTGTTGAACACAAGCCATAATCCACTTATTTTAAAACCACTCAAAAAGAAACTCCACAGTCCGGACCATACCGTCGTGCTGCATCCAGCTACGAGTCAAGGTAGCAAAACATCCGGTCTGCAACACCGGTGTTGTGCCTAATGCTTTTTTTTCTAGCTGGTCGCTTGAAAACGTGACCGGCTTCCATCATAATACATCATATTTCAACGCACAGCGCGTTACGCACTGATTGGCTGCGACGGATACAGCGATGAAACCAGTGCAAGCCCACTGTAAGCACTATGCGTCTCGCCTGAGAGAAATGCGGCTACGGAAAGTATAGACGCGGTATTATTCTCTATCAGACAGTCACTTCCTGTGAATTTATATTTGATATATTAACGTTATATTGTGCATTGGAAACACAAACATACTTAAAATGAGTAAATATTATTCATTTTAAACATGTTTATTTTATTTCTAGGGCTCTAAAAAAAAAAATAATAATAATATTTTCTTCTTCTCTCTCTTTACCAGGGGGTTCGGCGCCCCAGCACCCCTAGTGGACAAACCGCCACTGACTAACATACACACCTACATATGTGCATACATACCTACGTGCATACAAATAATGCAAAAGACATACGAAATCCAAACGAAAGAAAAGGAAACTAACATAATAATATTAATTATTAATCAATAACCAATTAATTAATTAATCAATATAACCAATATTAATAGTAATAGAAATAATAATATATGAGAAGAAATAATATATGAGAAGAAACATTAAAATAAAGTAAAAAATAGGCAAAATAATGTCTTGAGAAACTTATCTACAGTTATCTTCAGTATCAACATCACAGAATGCAGTCCAGGTAGTCTTGGTAAGGACAGCATGCTGCTGACGTCATCACCATGCGTCCATGTTTATAATAAAAATATGTTTAAAATAATAATGAAATAGTAAATAATAGTAATAATAATAAATAAAAAATAAAATAAAAAATGTATAATAGTAATCTATACATATACATTCAATATACACGTATATACCTATACATACATTCCCATCCCGTCCTAGGTGGCAATGTTGACGCTCTGACGTTTGATGACATCATCATCATGCGACCGTGTTTACAAAGTTTGTGGAGCCAACAGAACGCACTACTAGTGTAATCCTCCTGCTTCAATGTTGACAGCAGCTGGGGAAACATTCTGGATATTCGGTAGAATCTCCTGAGCATCATGGAAGATGTTGTCGTCGCCACCGCTCAGCCAGTATGTTATCCGAGGATTTCTATACAAGTTGCCATCAATGTAGAGACGATCAACGATGAGACAGGCGTTCTTCTTGTTCTTTCTAGCCTCTGTCAGAGTCGGGTAAAGCAGCCTCCTCCTACTCATGATCTCAAATGGAAATTGATCACTGACGGAGTAGTTGGTTTTTTTTTTTTAGCTCTTTACCCTTGGAAATGACAGCGTACTTCATCCTGGAGTCTGTGACTTTGGCCACGATGGGACGGGGCCTCTGCTGGTCGCCTCTAGCTTTCCCCAGGCGATGCACTCTGGAGAAGCGAATCCCTTCGGCTTCCTCCGACTTCATTTTCTAATTTGTGACTAAGAACTCCTTTAGAAGACCCTCTGATTTCTGGTAAGTTTCATTTGGGACTTCTGAAAGTCTGTGTATTATGATATTGTCCCTCATGCTCCTGCATTGTAGATCTAGAATGTCCTTTGCCATGCTATTAGTATCCTTCCGAAGTTCACCTGTTAGACGCTTGCGGCTGTTAACCTCGATCCTGAGTGAGGCGTTGTCAGCCTTTAACACTTCAATTAAAGAGTTGTTGAACTCCACGGAGGCTTTTAATTCATTAACATCGGTTGTTAATTGTTCAAGCAAGTCAAGCTTCTTGAGTTGTTGATACATAGATGATAAAGACTCACGGATGTCAGGCGATGTATCTTGTGTATGTATCTTGTGTAGATCTGTGGCCTTTTGGGCATTAGGATTGGTGTAGAGCTGGTACCTAAAGCTCTGGGCCCTCATTTATCAATGGTGCAGATATGTGCGTAACCCGTGCGTACGATCATTTCTAAGCAAAGTGTGTGACTTATCAATTTGAATGTGTGCTTGACTTGATATCTACGCACAGCTCCGACCGTGCGTACCTGGTGGTAGAATATTATTATTGCAACACGGAAATAAGCTTCTGTGCATTACTTCCAACACTGGCGCGTGTTCTGTATGAACCGTAATTCATTATAGTTAATTGTAAAATAGCGACTAGTGTAATTATAACAGGCTCATGCGCGAACAAGAGGTTGGCCTGCTTGTTTGGCACGGGGGGGCAGAAGCAGAACACCCACCTCCAAATGCGATTAAATATTGTTTCAAATAAAAAGCGAAATACTATTATTTTGTGTCATGTTTACAAATAAGATTGGTCACAACGAAATGCTTTCGTGATGCTTTCATGATAATAATAATAATAATAATAATAATAATAGCTTCATTCTATATAGCGCCTTTCAAGAGACCCAAGGTCGCTTTACATAGATAGGGGGGGGGGGGGGGGGCAAATAAAGTAACAAACATAGTGGACAGACACAACATATAAATATGATGATGGAATTCAAGTTTGTATTGGTCACATATAGGCAGGCTACACATGGCGTAGGCTACATCATACATGGCAGTGAGATTCATTGTTCTTGTACATGCTCTCGTATTATTGTTTATATAGGCTACCTAATACCGACATCAAAATAGATTGTATGCCTCTACAAATCATATGCAGGTAGAACATTTACGGAAAATCCATCGCGATTTGGAATAAAATTGAGGAGAACTTTAATCCCTGGGTATTAATCGAACGAAACAGGAAAAGGCAGTCATATTCCAGCACAGTCTTTATTAGTGTTTGCGCTGCCCAGGCAGCATTACCGTATATGGTTAATTACGGGCGGTGCCATATGCAAATACTTAAAATCGTGCACAAGCGCGGAGCGTAGAACAAATGGTATTTATCAACATGGAGTGTGCGTACGACCCGTGTACACATGTGTGATAAATCCCGATTTTTCTGTGCGTACACACATTCTAAATTCTGTGCTTAACACTTTCAATTCCCAAAACGTGATAAGACGTTTTATCAGCCCAATGCCTGAATGCCCACGACGACAATTAGCGTTTAATTTATTTATTAACTGAATTCATATTTCATCAACCGAGACTCCCGTTGGTATGCAGCCCCTGTAGGAGCTCAGATGTGAAAAAACCGCCCCCATGGTAATGCACCCTTTTGGAATGGACTCAATGAAAATCCGGAATCCACATTTTACTTCTCAGGCATGTAACCCGAGCCGATCGGATTCATTGTGGAGCCTCAGAACAGCGTGGAATACATAATACAGTATGTAGCGTTGGATCAATAAAAGCGATCGATTTTTGGAATGGCGATCAGGAATTGGAATGATCTTTTTGGAGAACA
Organism: Notolepis coatsorum; assembly: GCF_963971535.1. NCBI lineage: Eukaryota > Metazoa > Chordata > Actinopteri > Aulopiformes > Paralepididae > Notolepis > Notolepis coatsorum. The sequence continues at coordinate 77,021,319 of NC_140177.1, read as the reverse complement.
TCTGATCTGAGGTAAGGAATCTATTTTACAAGTCTTGGGATAATCAGAGTTGTATTTGCTGAGATCTCAGCGTTTGCCGTGTGTGTGTGGGCGATCGCTTTGAGGAAATCAGAGAATAGATTTTTCAGATCGCCTATATAGCGTGCATACGTACACATATACTATCGATAATCTAGCGTTTATTTGAAAACGATTCATAAATAGGCCGAAAAATGACATGTATTCTAGAATATTCCAGTAAAGGGCGATTAACATGGAATATTTATATTTTCCTTAAACGAGGGCTTTTCAAAATGCTATAAAACGAAAATGAACCGATAAAAAAACAATCCGCTTCGACAATGTTGACTGTAAAACGAGCCATTGATAAGCGACGGGCAGATTAGACACATAGCCATAATTTAAAACATAGATTAGGCGTTATTAACGCTAACATTGAAGTTGATGGTGGGCATTCAAGCGGTAAATCAAGATTAAGCTTGGGCTCTTGAAAGTGTTAAGAACGAAAATAGAACACTTTCTAAGAATTGTTGATAAATGAGGGCCCTGGTTCATATCTGTTGTGTTTAGGTCATTATAGTTTGTTACACATTCCTGTTTACCCTAACCCTTTGTGTATTTGTTTGTTTCCCTGTTCACCCAGCCTATGGTGATTATCTTTCTGTATAATAACATTTTGTTTCGCACACAGGGACAATTGAGGACAGGACGATACCCTGGGGTCTACATTTTGCATCACGTAGGTGACCTGATGTTAGAGACACCAGCTTAGAGTGAGCACCACCCACCTGTACTTTTGGGCGCTTGGCGCCTGTAAAGGGGAGGGGGGGGGGGGGGCAGGTTTTATTTTCCTTTTTGTGTATTGATTTGGTGCCACTGGTAGTCCTCCTTTCTCTCTGTGTTGCTGTGTTTTGTAAATAAATACTATTATTTTGCAAACTGTTTCCGGATTTTGTGTCACTGCACCCTCACATATTATGTCTGTTGCCTTGTGTTGCCACCCCACACTGGGGTGCGTAACAACCAGCTTGCCAGAGCTGAAATGATTAGCTTTTTTGGCCTTCAATAATGGAGCCACTCCAGCAACCACTCTATTTTCTCAGACCATTCATTACGATCCCCCCTGACAAATCACTGGTCCGTCGCTGCCAACAACACCAAACAACACCAAACTCCACTCCCTCTCATTTGGCACTCCCAAATAGCTGCCTTGGACCGTGTTTATTAAACGATGCCAGGGCCGGTCCTGTGGGGAGAAATGAACAATGATTGTCTGACATTTATACATCGCAGATTTCTGCCTCCTCAGCTTGCAGGGCTGACAGGCCTTGCCGGTTGGAGACGCTGGCTGTGGTGAACGGTAGCATCTCCTTGTGCATTGTTGCTCCCCAGATTCCTGTTGACAGAGAGTAATGATTGTCAGATGAAAAGGTTATGTTTCAGAAGGAACACGGCTCCCATGAGGGTGTAACTAACACAGACGCACACTAATCGATAGACACACACACACATAGACACAATGAGAAATTTGGAAGCATAATTTTTATCAATTCAGTAATTCCATAATGGTAACATTTCATACATGGGAAATCTGATTGTTGTAATCATCTCATACAATGTGTGAATTGTCTACTGCTGACAAAGCACATGTACACCCTCCCAGGGGCGTAGCTGGGGGGGGGGTAGCTTAGGATGATTCCAAGGGCCCAGCACTGAGAGGGGGCCCCCAATTTTTTTTTTTTTTTTTTTTTTTACTAGACATCACTCAGGTGTATTATTGATGCTCTCATTGATACTATGTTTGTTTCTGAAGTGTGTGTGTGTGTGTGTGTGTGAGATATATAGAGAGAGAGGGGGGGCTTTGGTAGACTATTGCATTGGTCCATTCATTGAAGATGAACGCAATGCGACATCCTTTACTAGGCTCACCCACCAACAGTGCAGGTGCTGAACTGCTGATCCGAATGTATAGGTAAAAACCATATTATGCGTTTTCATCAATAAAAAAATTGCCGAACAATTTCTGCTCGCGCGCTTACGCGCGCTCGCATTTACTGGGGGCCTACAAATACATTCTTTCATGGGGCCCAGAATCTGGAGCTACACCCCTGCACCCTCCCCTCCACACACACACACAGACACACACGGTTACACGCAGTGGAAATGGACTTATTTGTCAAAGGCTTGTTCAAACCATTCCCAAAGAAAAGCATGCATTATAATATAGATGCATTGGTGACACTTTCCACCATGGGAAATCTGATTGTTGTAATCATCTCATACAATGTGTGAATTGTCTACTGCTGACAAAGCACATGTACACCCTCCCCTCCACACACACACACACAGACACACACGGTTACACGCAGTGGAAATGGACTTATTTGTCAAAGGCTTGTTCAAACCATTCCCAAAGAAAAGCATGCATTATAATATAGATGCATTGGTGACACTTTCCATGCATTTGGGAAAATATAATATAGGCTACAATATTTTTCCAATTTGTTCACCCCTGATTTCTGACACTCATCTTCAGGCATCACAATGGCAAACTTTCCAGGAGCATGCTCCATCGTCTGTTTGGCAAGAAGTCAGGGAAAAATGTTTCCCAGAAAATCCCAATAGTCGATCTGTGGGTCTGTCTATGGGTGTGTTTGTCTGTTGATTGGTCGGTCTGTCTGTTGGCCTGTTTACGCGTGACTTGATAGGACCTCACACTCATAAGTAAAACAATAAGACAAGTGAGCATGCTCCTGGAGAATGGTGTTCATTGGCTATGCCTGAAGGGAGGGTGTCTGTCTGTCTGTCATCTGTCTTTCTGTTGGTCTGTCTATCTGCTTCTTGTTCTTAATCTGTCATTTGGTCAGTCTGACTTTCTGTTGGTCTGTCTGTCTGCCTCTGAAGCGGTCTTTTGGTCAGTCAGTCTTTCTGTTGGTCTGTCTGTCTGCCTCTTAATCTGTAATTTGGCCAGTCTGTCTTTATGTTAGTCTGTCTGTCTGAACATGCATGCAAGAGCCTTACAGTACACATCTCCATGTACTGGAGACAGACCCCACTTGCCTTCACATAATGCCATGGCACACCATTTTATTGAAATATGACCGGTCCAGCTATTCTAGTGTTAACACGTTGAGTGCCACGCCCCTTTGACCATATATGGCTGTTCCATGCCAGCGCTGAAGTAAATGGGAGAACGGGGAAATTTGCGAACGCTTAAACTATATCTTAAATTATGGCTATGGCTATAATACACCCGTCGCTTATCAATGACTTGCTTGCAGTCAACATGTATGAAACGGATTGTTTTTTCATTGGTACATTTCCGTTTTATACCGTTTTGAATACAAGTATAGTTTTGAAGATTTCTAGTGATTCCAGGAATACACAACACCTCGTCTATTATCCATGACCTGGTCAGCGCTAACGTCATATACACACACAGACACGCTGCGATGGCTGAGAAAAAAACATCTGATTAACCCAATACTGGTCAAATAGAGTCCTTACCTCACATCAGATGTTCTGCAAAAAGATGAATCCAATTCCTGATCGCCATTCCAAATATTGATTGCGTTTATTGATCCAACGTTATAGTCCGAAACACATAAACAAAGCTGCTCAGAGGGTCCTCAATCAATCTGGTAAAACGATACTGCTTGCCAGAGATGGGAAAACCTCGGACCGGACTTTTCTTCTGATGCACATGGCCACCCAATCCAATCCAATGATGTGCATTAGGCCTACCATCCGGGAGACGATAGGTGGCGGTATTTGCCCTTTTTTAGCTCAGACCCATTCACAATGATAACGTCAGGCTGGATGGATGGAAAATAAATGGATATCGCTAATAAAAGAAATAACGATTAAAAGACGAGAACTCGTCATTGGCACTCAACACATGGCGAGTTAGGACAACTAATCTCGTCGTTGGCACTCAACGTGTGAAGAGAAAATGGTGTTTCCCTAATGTTTTCTACTGTCACTGTGAATGTGTGTGACAATCCATGTTTAAAAAAAAAACTGTGGATTTACATTGATCTTATAAATGATCATTTGTGTGAGAAAAAACACAGAAAATTGTGGATCCACATAAGTCTTTTATCTCTGCGAGACAGACAGATATAGATAGACTGACAGACCGACCAACTGAAAGACACACAGACGACAGACAGTGAGCATGAGTGTCAACGTGAGTGAATGAATGAAAACTTTATTTAACAGATTGCAGAATGGGTACAATACAGTACAGCTCAATACACACAATTGTTAACACTTTGAATGCCACTCACGGCTTTTCTCTGGTTATTACCCCCCGGGTTGAAGGCCCACCACGAGAATATTATTATTATTTTTTTTATTAGCGATCTGAAATCATATTGCATCAAGCGAGCCTACCGTTGGAGATCCAGGCACCGCCGGCGCTCAGATGTGAAAAAAGCGCCCCCTATCGTCTCCCAGATGGTAAATCACCCTTTTGGATTGGACTCAATGAAAGTGAATGGGAGAATGGATTTCTGACTCCACATTTTACTTCTCACTGATGTAACCGGGGTCTACCAGAGTTCATTCTGGAACCTTTGTGCCACGGCGAATATGTGTTCTACTGTACACACGGTGGATCAATACAATTATCGATTTCTTTGAATGGCGATCGGAAATTGGAATAAACCATTTGGATACCATCTGACCTCAGGTAGAATCTATGTTATGAGTCTTAGGATAATCAGACTCGTTTTCACGGAGATATAAGCGTTTCCACTATATGTGTCACCTCGCAGCGCTACTGACCACAACTCGGCCCGCCCCCTTCTCGTCTAGGCTTGAAAGAGTTTTATTTTTATTTTTGTGTTTTTTTCCCCCTTCATATTATTATAAATTGAATGTATAAGCACATGTTTACTATAAAAACGAACAGTTAGAATATCTAAAATAGTATCAATCCTTTGTTTAAAAATAGGCTGTTCACAGACATTATTTCAGTGAAACGGGGGCGTAATTACTGTATTTGCATGTGAATCAAACCTAGACTGCAGCCAGCAGAGATTTACATTGGGGGAGTGTTAAGTGGTCTGCACACGGCGGGCGGGCGACGTCGCCTGGCGATGTGATCACCTGTCGCTCAATGACAATCGCTTAGCCCCCCACACCAGAGGCGACCGTTCTCAGGTATAATGAGATGCATAAGCTATGTGTCGCTCTGTTTAGCTGGGGGTGTTTCCCCCCGGGAGATATAGGAGGACGGACCGCCGGCCGGGACCGGACGTTAGTTTGTCGTGAAGCGAGCGTATATATAATTAGCAGGTAGCTGTGTTGTGCGTTACGAGAGAGTATTAACCTGTAAAACCCATATTGAGCTGGAATTAAACCACCATATACGATTACAACCTCTCCTCCTTCTTCCTGACATTACTGCATGCCTGATCGCTACAATACGTTCACTACCACCGATTGGACAAGTATTGTTATGCAGCTGCTGAAAGTGTTTTTTTTTCACGGAAGACGCAAACTGTTTTATTCTCAACCATAATTTTCTTTGGACAATAAACCTTACAAACTACATCAGCTGCAGCCTGGACATTAAACTCTGTCAACATCCACAACTTATTTTGTTACCCGAGTATTAAAACACTAGTAGGTGCATCGTGGGGCATTGTTCATTTATTAGTAATGACAAGCGGCCGCCGGCCACTATAGCTTCTCAAACTAACGTTATTTATTTAAATTGTTCCCGTTAATAATAATGAACATAACCTTATGTAGCATGGTAATAATACGTAGATTGATCAATGAATGTATTGATACATTAAAGGTGTACAAATGATACACCAGTAGAACTTCTGCAGTACTTCTACTGTAGAAGTCATGTTATTTCCTCATTGTCCTTGTGCCGTCGCCTCCAAAAATAGGATCGAGGCGATATTTAGCGAGGCGACAGAAATATCTGCGCGACTGTCGCTTCAAAATCTCCTGCCGTGTGGGTTCTCTCATTCATAACAATGGAGGCGATACAATTCTGCCGGTCGGCTCGCTAAAAAAATCTGTTGCCTGGCTAAAATCGCTCGCCGTGTGGGGACCCCTTTAGAGCGACGCACTGGCTGTCTGTTTACACTTTCAATGGTATTATCATCACGTTAGAGCAGCTGCACTCTGGATCAGAAAGAGATGAATGCATCGGATCTAATGAACGAGTACATTGAACTTTGTTAATCCAGTTGATTCAGTCTCGGCTCACCGGTGAACACGGAATTAACGGAATTAACTATGAGATCGGTCGAGATGCGTCTGCATGGGTAAGTCAGTGTCTTTAAGAATGTTTGTTTACAGTAGCATCCAACTCCTTACAATTCCGCGTCTTTGATAAAACTACACTACGTTTTTCTGCCGACCGCAAGTCCAACCATGTCACGTTTATTGTGTTATTACGAGCCCATGCTACATTAACGTTAGCTAGCTAGCTAGCCACACAGCCATGTAAGTTAAAGTTGCTAACGTTATATTGGGATATGAGGACTGTGTGTATGTGTAACTAGGAGGGATATGAGGAATGTATGCAGGGAACAAACTTAACTTTTTGACTTACCATTTGGCTGGTAGATTTTTAAAAGTACCAGCCGGGCAGATTTTTTACTAGCCAAAAATTATAAATAGCTTTTTAGTATATCGCCATGTGTTATTATTACATATAATACTCTCATATGCTATTTTCAATTAATATCATAAACAACATAAGGAATATTAGCATAATTTTGAGTGGACTGAAGGAATGAGTCAGCGTTAATAGTTTTAAATGCAAATTATTTATTGAAACATAGAAGTGGGGTCGGGACACACACACACACACTGTGTTTCAACTCACCACCCATAGACAGACCCACAGATCGACTATTGGGATGTTCTGGGAAACATTCTTCCCTGACTTCTTGCCAAACAGACGATGGAGCATGCTCCTGGAAAGTTTGCCATTGTGATGCCTGAAGATGAGTGTCAGAAATCAGGGGTGAACAAATTGGAAAAATATTGTAGCCTATATTATATTTTCCCAAATGCATGGAAAGTGTCAGAAATGCATCTATATTATAATGCATGCTTTTCTTTGGGAATGGTTTGAACAAGCCTTTGACAAATAAGTCCATTTCCACTGCGTATAACCGTGTGTGTCTGTGTGTGTGTGGAGGGGAGGGTGTACATGTGCTTTGTCAGCAGTAGACAATTCACACATTGTATGAGATGATTACAACAATCAGATTTCCCATGGTGGAAAGTGTCACCAATGCATCTATATTATAATGCATGCTTTTCTTTGGGAATGGTTTGAACAAGCCTTTGACAAATAAGTCCATTTCCACTGGAAATTGGAATAAACCATTTGGATACCATCTGACCTCAGGTAAGGAATCTATGTTATCAGTCTTAGGATAATCAGACTCGTTTTCACGGAGATATAAGCGTTTCCACTATATGTGTCACCTCGCAGCGCTACTGACCACAACTCGGCCCGCCCCCTTCTCGTCTAGACTTGAAAGAGTTTTATTTTTATTTTTTTGTGTGTGTTTTTTTCCCTTCATATTATTATAAATTGAATGTATAAGCACATGTTTACTATAAAAACGAACAGTTAGAATATCTAAAATAGTATCAATCCTTTGTTTAAAAATAGGCTGTTCACGGACATTATTTCAGTGAAACGGGGGCGTAATTACTGTATTTGCATGTGAATCAAACCTAGACTGCAGCCCGCAGAGATTTACATTGGGGGAGTGTTAGAGCGACGCACTGGCTGTCTGTTTACACTTTCAATGGGATTATCATCACGTTGGAGCAGCTGCACTCTGGATCAGAAAGAGATGAATGCATCGGATCTAATGAACGAGTACATTGAACTTTGTTAATCCAGTTGATTCAGTCTCGGCTCACCGGTGAACACGGAATTAACGGAATTAACTATGAGATCGGTCGAGATGCGTCTGCATGGGTAAGTCAGTGTCTTTAAGAATGTTTATATTTTCATTAATTTTTTTTTTATCCACTTTTTCTCCCATTTTCTATATTTTTTCTCCCATCCCAATTTCGTATCCAATTCAAACCTCCCCTGTCACAAACACTGTTTCTTAGCACAAGTCCCCTCCGGTACTTGAGGTAACAGCAGTCGCATCTTTTCACCTGCGCAGCTCGATCTCTCAGTGGCGCGGAGTAACGCGTGGGAGGCTCACGCTGTTACAGGCTGGGCTACAGCTCCGCCTTGTGGGCGTGCTGGGCCGGTGCCTGTATGATATGACGTGTCTCACTTCCTGGGGAAGGTGTGGTTTGTTTACTTGTTGCTTGGCAATACACGGCATTAAGAACCAGCGCGACTCGACTCTTTTATTGTACAGCTACACATACAAACTTGGTGTCAGAAGTGGAACTAGGAGGACCCAAAGAGGATTTATATACGGCCCGAAACAGCTGTTTGCAATAACAGCGGACGTTTATGTGTTGTTTGGGTGAGAGTTTGTGGCGACAATGGCATCCAGCATTCCGCCTCCGGAGCCAATGAAGATGACGGGAGACATTCACGGCAACTGGGTGAGCTTTCAAGCAGAGTTCGAGGACTATCTGCTTGCGACCGGGCTCAGCGAGAAGGAAAAGCCAGTACAGGCGGCGGCGCTCAGACGGTTAATGGGGAATGACTGTCGTCATATTTACAAACACAACCTGGGACTCACCGTGGCGCAACAAAAAGATGTGGGGGCTATTCTGACAGCACTGCAGCAATACTTCACACCGGCTAAGAACGTGATATTCGAGAGGTACGTTTTTGGCAACTTGAAACAGGAGGATGGAGAGCTGTTTGATGCTTTTGTTACAAGACTGAGAGAAAAGGCTGCCTCTTGTGAATATGGAGCTATTAAAGATGAACTCATAAGAGACAGTATTGTCCTACGGATAACTGATGAGGGCGCTAGACGGCGCTTATTAAGAGAAAAGGACCTTAAATTGGATCAGGCCATCAGTATTTGTCGAGCAGCTGAGGTCATGGACAGTAGGTTAAAGACCATGTCTCTGGGCAGCGGCAGCTCCGGGCCTGGGGACAGCGTTAACGCCACACAAGGGCAGCGATATGGACGGAGGCCTGCCAGCAGGCCATCCGAGGCCAACACATCGGCACAGCCACAGAACATGAGAGACACTGGTGAATGCAAGTACTGTGGCACACGGCACAAACGTGGGCGTGACCAGTGCCCCGCCTTTGGTAAATCATGCCGTTCATGTGGCACGGCTAACCATTTTGCAAAAGTTTGCATGAAAAGAGGCCAGCAGGCTCGCCAGTTAAATGCTGTGGATGACCCATGGCCAGGGGAACGGGAGGACAGCGACCGGGAGGAGAGAGACGTGTACACAGTAGAGAGCGTGGGGGCTGTGAACACTCAAGGTAAAAAGTGGTTTGTCAACCTACCACTGCAAAAAGGCCTCCAAAGGTGCCAGCTCGACTCGGGAGCCACATGCAATGTGATGAGCATCAAGGACAAGTCAAGACTGGCACCTAGAACACCCCTTCAGAAGAGCTTCATCAAACTGAAACTTTACAACAGTGAGTGGATGAGCTCGTTGGGGGTGTACAGCACACAATGCGTCATTAGGGGTAAGACGCACAGACTGGACTTTGAAGTCGTACATACTGGCCAGAGGCCCTTGCTTTCGGGGGAGACATGTGAGAGGCTTGGTCTGATACGTTTCACCATTCCTGAGGAGCTGAATAAAGTGGAGCACTGCAGGAAGGTGTCACTGACCAAAGAGTGGCTCGTCAGCACCTACCATGATGTGTTCACCAGCCCTGTTGAGTCTCTGCCCGGTGATATTCACTTTGAGCTGGACAGCACGGTGGCGCCGGTGCAGTGTGCTCCCAGGAACGTTCCAGTGGCCCTGAAGGCAGCTGTTAAAGCACAGCTGGATAAATATGAAGAAGATGGGCACTTGACCACAGTCACTCGACCCACGGACTGGATTAGCAATCTGGTCATAGTGAAAAGGCCAGACAAATTGAGACTGTGTATAGACCCAAAGCCCCTTAACCGAGCTCTGAAACGGTCCCATTACCTGATGCCCACTTTGGATGACGTGCTGTATAAGCTGCCAAAGGCACGTATATTCACGCTGGTGGATGCACGGGATGCATTTTTACAGTGCCGTTTGGACGAAGAGAGCAGCCTGATGACAACGTTCTGGACACCGTGGGGTAGGAAACGTTGGCTAAAACTCCCTTTCGGTGTGTCAGTGGCTCCAGAGCTGTACCAAAGAAAGCAGCATGAGCTGCTGGCTGGCTTGACGGGGATTGAGCCCATAGCTGATGATATCCTCATAGTGGGCTGTGGGGACACAGAGGATGAGGCCAACCACGACCATGACACGAACCTCGTCGCTCTGATGGACAGATGCAGAGAGGTAAAGCTGAGACTGGGCCTGAAAAAGCTGCAGTTTCGACTGAAGGAGGTCCGCTTCCACGGCCACATACTGTCCGCAGAGGGCCTCAAGGTTGACCCTGACAAGGTCAGGGCGGTTCTGGACATGCCAAACCCCACAGATGCAAAAGGGGTCCAGCGATGTGTTGGGTTTGTGAACTACCTGTCGAGATTCATGCCACGCTTGTCAGCGGTATGTGAGCCTCTGAGGAGACTGCTCGACAAAGATGTGATGTGGCACTGGCTGCCCAAACATGAGGCTGCCATGAAGGAAATCAAGGCTCTGATCACGGCGGTGCCAGTCCTAAGGTACTATGACGTCCACAAGCCGGTCACCGTACAGAGCGACTCCAGTCAGACGGGTCTGGGCTGCTGCTTGCTTCAGGGGGGACAGCCTGTCGCATTTGCCTCTCGTGCATTGACCCAAACGGAGCAAAATTATGCACAAATAGAAAAGGAGTGTCTAAGCATCGTATTCGCCTGTCAACGCTTCCACTACTACCTATATGGGAGGGGTGATGTGACTGCAGAGACCGACCACCGCCCGTTGGTGTCCATCTTCACTAAGCCTCTCCTCAGTGCGCCAAAGCGCCTTCAGAGCATGCTCCTCACACTGCAGAACTACTCCCTGGCGGTGGTGTACAAGCCAGGTCCCGAAATGTACATAAGTGACACACTCAGCAGAGCCACCACCCCACCACAGAGAACAGATACACTGTACAGACGGGAAATGGTCTGCAGCATGCAGCAGGAGCAGTGGGACACGGCCGCCATTCGGCAGGCGGACTATCTGAACGTCAGCAGCCAACGTCTGGCACAGATTCGAACACACACTGAGGAGGATGTGTGTCTGCAAACACTCAAGTCAGTCGTGCTGAAGGGATGGCCAGACCACAGAGAGGAGACCCCTTTAGCCGTCCGGGACTATTGGGCCATCAGGGACGAGATAAGTGCACAGGATGGCGTGCTCTACAGGAGTCAGCGCATCATAATTCCGAAAGCTATGCGTCCGGAAATGCTGAGACGGATCCACTACAACCATGTGGGGGCCGAGGCGTGCTACAGACAGGCTCGTGATACACTGTACTGGCCCGGTATGCAAGGGGAAGTCAAAGATTACGTACAGCAGTGCTCCGTGTGCAATGAGTATGCACACGAACAACAGAAAGAGACTATGATGTCACACCCGCTCCCCACACGGCCCTGGCAGCTGGTAAGCATGGACCTGTACAGCTATGCAGCACAGAACTTTCTTCTGGTGGTGGACCACTATTCGGACTTCTGGGAGGTCGACTTGCTCCCTGACCTGTCAGCGGACACCACGATCCGACGATGCAAGGCACAGTTTGCTCGCCACGGGGTCCCAGACAGGGCCATTTCTGATGGTGGCGGCCAGTTTGCCGGTGGGGAGTTCCGGGCGTTTGCGAGGGAGTGGGGCTTTGAGCACGTTATGTCCTCACCGAGGCACCCGAAGGCTAACGGCAAAGCGGAGTCGGCGGTAAAGATTGTGAAGAGCCTGTGCAGAAAGGCAGACCGGGCCAGAGAGGACCCCTGGAAGGCCATTTTACATTGGAGAAACACACCCACTGAGGGTATGCAGTGCAGCCCTGCACAGCGGCTTATGTCGCGGAGACTGAGAACCCTTCTCCCTGTGGCCGACCAGCTGCTGGTACCTCAGGTCGTCACAGGGGTCCCGGACAAGCTGAGAGTGAAACATCAGGCAGCGAAGTTGATGTATGACCGATCGGCGAAGGATCTGCCGGAGCTGAACGTCGGCCAGCCCATACGGATGAAGCCACTCCCGGGTGACAGGACGGGCCGATGGAGAAGAGGCGTGTGCCTGCAGCAGTTGGGACTCCGGTCCTATCTGGTCGACGTGGAGGGAACTGCGTATCGCCGCAACAGGGTTGATCTCCGACCAGCAGAAGCGGCCCCTCCCCAGCCGTCAGTTCACCCAGAATTGGCCCCAGAACAGCCTGCGAGGGGGGGAAGCACCGAAGAGGTCGTCAGCGGTCCTGAGGAGTCTCCAAAGTCATCAGCCCCGAGGTCGACGCCGTCTTCCCCGCAGACTGGTAACACACCAGGCCGTGAGTTACAGGCCCGGGCCTTCTCCCGGAGCGGGAGGCCGTTACGGCCTCCGGACAGACTTAACCTCTAGGTCGCACACAAACTGAGACTGTCTCACACGCACACATGCACACACACACACACACACACACACACACACACACACACACGTAGTCACGCTCGCACCCCAGCACACAAGGACTGTGCACATGCGTATGGACTGTAAGATATAAAAAAAAAAAAAAAAAGGGAATGGGAATGTGGGAAAATTGTGATTCTGTGTTTAATTGTGGTTGTTATTGATGAGGTGTTTTGATACTACTTAGGTCTGCACGGATTGATGTTGTTACTTACTAAAGGAAGGGAGATGTTACAGGCTGGGCTACAGCTCCGCCTTGTGGGCGTGCTGGGCCGGTGCCTGTATGATATGACGTGTCTCACTTCCTGGGGAAGGTGTGGTTTGTTTACTTGTTGCTTGGCAATACACGGCATTAAGAACCAGCGCGACTCGACTCTTTTATTGTACAGCTACACATACAAACACACGCTGCCCCCGACACTTCCTGATTCTACTGCGCAAGCGCACCAACCGACCTGTAGGAGTCGCTGTCCACAACGCCCGATCCCCACCCATCAGTTTCCCACCCCCTAATACGGCCAATGTGTATTAGTATGAACGACCAGCTAAACTGAAAGCAATGTGGAGCGCTGGGCTCGAACAGGCAAGCCCAGCGTCTCCGTCATTTGTGGCGAGCGCCTTGCCCACTACGCCACGTAGCCGCCCAAGTGGGCGGATATCATATGACTCGCGGAGTTGCTAAGGGTTTTTCAAAATAAGAGTATTCAAAATTAATTTGAATTCATTATTAATTAATTAATAGAGTATTTTGATTGCAAGGTCTGACATTGACCCCCTTTTCAGGAGTTGACCTAGAGCCCACCAAGGTCATGCATATCAAGTTTGGTCAATGTCAGACCTTGCAATACACTGTAAGGCACTGTAAGGCTACAGCCCTGCCTCACTTCCAGTGATGAAGCTAACCTATGCTAACGGAGCGTCTATTCCCAAAGCTAAAATGCACGCACAGAGACAAAAAAGGTATGTATCTTCTTGTCTAACTCCAGGGAAGATGTTAAATAAGCTAATTTCCCAAAATGTTGGAGTTCCCCTTTAAGTTTTTTACTGCAGCCTACTGCAGCCTAGTTGATTATTGAGTAATTTCCAAAGTTCACATGGTTTGTTTTTGTTTTCCTCGGTTTTGTCATCGATGAATTATTCTTTTTGCGGTTTTGATCATGGTGTTTACGTCATTTCTTAGTCTGTTTCTTTGAATTTTTTGTTCAACCACGTGGGCTTGTAGTTCACTGTTTGAGCTTTTGGAAAGCTTTGTCTGACTTTTATGAAGTTCAGAGCATTTTTTGTCTCTGGTTTTCATAGCGGCCAGTATTTCAGTGTGTAGGCCTGCCGCGATAAGCAATAAATCGATTAATTGCCGCGATAATTTAAATGAATGCAATGATTTTGACGGACGCGATTAATTGCTATTTGCGCGTTTGTTTTAATGAGGCGGAACCAGTGCCCCTTGTCAGTCACTGTCCGTGTTGGGAGGCGGGCCGCTGGCTTTACTACAGCACAGCACAGCTTAACTACATTTCTCAATAGTGTTGCTCCTTTTAACAAAGTAGCGTTATTTCAAGTTCAAGTTCAAGTTCAAGTTCTTTAATAGTTGTCATACAGAAGTACAGAATACTTTCATACAAAATGCTTCTTACTGTTACGCTCCAGAGACTGTGCTAGACAAGATAGTATCAAATAACATAATAACTAGTGCTGTCAGGCGATTAAAAAAATTTATCTAATTAATTACAGGATTTGTAATTAATTAATCTAATTAATCGCATTTTAATCGCATAACCATTTTATGCCTGATATTCTATATTCTATAATCATATTTCAAATTGCATGTGTCCGGATGGCAGAATTCAGTACTGTATCTACAAAACCTTCTGTTTAATCATCTTCCATCATTCATTTGCTTAGATTTTTCAGGTCTGGTCAATTTGAGCATAGTGTTATTCACAGTCAAAGGTAAAAAAAAAATTGTATTGATATTCTCATTTGGTTCATTACAATTTACTCAAGTCTAGTAACAGACACAGTATTTCTGACACTGGGAATACATTCCCTGCGATCCATACAGTAGATGTCCCTAGAATCAGATACCAAGAACATGCAAATGGACCATATAAAAAAAGTCTGTAATGTGTATTCTACGTTCTTATGGAATGAATGAGATAAAAAATAAAAATTATAAAAAAAAAGAAAAAAAAAACTTTTTTTTTGTAATTAATTTTGAGTTAATTTTCATAACGCGATAATTTGCTGTGTAATTAATTAATCTAATTAACGCGATAAACTGACAGCCCTAATAATAACATAATATAGCATGAATTTAGAAGAAGAAAATGAGGTCACAGTTGTTCGGTATAGACATATGTACAATGTTCTGAGTTACCATATAATATACAATACACAATACTATGCAGTGTACTAATGTACAGTACTATCTAGTGCAAAGCAGAAATGGGATGAGGTACAATTTTAGGTACAATTTACAGTAAGGTGTACGAGTTGTAGTGCAATCCTTCATCCATAAATATAAAGTGTGGGGAGTGGGTGCTACAGTGTGTTTGTTTAAAGTGGGTGTGTGCTATAAAGTGTGTGTAGTGGGTGCTACAGTGTGTTTGTTTAAAGTGAGTGTGTGCGTGTGGATGTGTGTGCTATGTGTGTTTGGTGGTTGTTGTTGTGTAGTGTTCATTCATTGTTCGTTTAGCAGCCTGATGGCCTGGGGATAGAAGCTACTTCTGAGTCTTTCTGTGCTCGCCTTGAGACTCCTGTATCGCTTGCCTGACGGCAGCAGTTCAAAGAGGCAGTTGTTCGGGTGGCTCGAGTCCTTAATAATTCTCTTAGCCTTCCCCTTGCAACGCTTGTAGTAAATGTTCTGGAGGGTGGGGAGCCCCCCTCCAATTGTGCGTTCGGCTGAACGTGTCACTCTTTGTAGTCTGCTTTGGTCTTTTGCAGTGCTATTCCCAAACCAGGAGGTGATGTTGCCGGTCAAGATGCTCTCTATTGTACATGAGTAGAAGTTCTTAAGGATCTTCTGGCTGACTTGGAACTTCCTTAGGCGCCTGAGGAAGTAGAGGCGTTGTCGTGCCTTCTTCACCACACTGTTAATGTGTATGGTCCATGTCAAGTCCTCGGATATGTGGGCTCCGAGGTACTTGAAGCTGTTGACTCTCTCAACCGGTGCCCCGTCGATGCTGAGGGGGCTGTAGTCCTTGACCCCCGACCTCCTGAAGTCCACAATCATCTCCTTTGTTTTGCTGACGTTCAGGGAGAGGCTGTTTTCCTGGCACCATCCCGCCAGGACCTTGACCTCTTCCAGGTAGGCCCTCTCGTCGTTGGCAGAGATCAGGCCCACCACCACTGTGTCGTCAGCAAATTTGACGATTGTATTGCTACTCCGCTGAGCCACACAGTCGTGTGTGTACAGGGAGTAGAGGAGGGGACTCAGAACACAGCCCTGGGGGGCCCCTATGTTGAGGGTGATGGATGAGGAGGTGCAGTTGCCTGCTCTCACCACCTGGGGTCTGCCAGTCAGGAAGTCCAAGACCCACTGGCAGAGGTCATAGCCCAAGCCCAGGTCCCTGAGCTTGGCTATGAGTATGGAGGGGACTATGGTATTGAATGCCGAGCTGTAGTCGATGAATAGCATTCTCACATAGTTCCCCTGCCTCTTGTCCAGGTGTGATGCTGCTGTGTGCAGCACATGGGATATGGCGTCCTCCGTGGACCTGTTGGGGCGGTATGCAAATTGCAGGGGGTCCATGTTGATGGGGAGGGAGGAGCAGATGTAGCCCTTTACTAGCTTCTCAAAGCACTTCATGGCTATGGAGGTGAGAGCTACAGGGCGGTAGTGTAACGTTAGAATAACACAGAATAACGTTAATACAATTACATGCATCATTGTTTACAATGAACGGGTGGGGCTAGTCAAAGGACTGGAGACGGGGACAAGTTAAACATGAATTAATTTATTATAACAGGTCGTTTTCGAGTCGTGCTGCAGTGCCTACGCACCACAGCTATTCTATTATAATACTGCTTTGACGCTTCCTCCTCATCGTTGATTGCCTGTAGTAGCTGCATCTAACGTTAGTAGCTAACGTTAAAACTAAAAAACACAACCGGACGAGACAAGTTGTCGGCTAGGATAATTACAACAATACTTCCGGTCCGGTCGGTGGGCTTCAAAATAAAAGTCTTAAACACCGGAAAAGACGGAGCGGTGGGCTTCAAAATAAATGTTTTGGGAAATAAATTTCTCAAAAAAATTCTCTAACCGGTCGCAATAATATCGCTTATCGCGATATTTTCGGGGGCAATTAATCGCCCAGCAAAATGTGTTATCGTGGCAGGCCTACCGCCGCCTATCGTCTCCCGGATGGTATTGCACATCATTGGATTGGCTGGGACTGTGCATCAAAAAAATAAGTCCGGTCCAGGTTTTACTTCTCGGGCATGCAGCTGGATGCTATTGCATTGACGGGTGGGACTGCGAGCATCGTGGATTATGTGTTTTGGACTATAACGTTGGATCAATGGATGCCATCGATATTTGGAATGGTGATCAGGAATTGGATTAATCTTTTTGCATGACATCAGATGTGAGGTAAGGCCTTTATGTTACGAATCTTGGGGTAATCAGATGTTCCTTTCTCCGCCATCAGAGCGTGTGTGTGAGGTTCGTGCTGACCAAAGTACGGAGAAGCGATTTTTCAGACCCTGCTTCTCTTCGTGCATGAGGACACATATACTATCGACAATCTAGCGTTTATTTGAAAACGATTCATAAATCAGCCGAAAATTTACGTGTTTTGTGTATTCCACTAAAGGGCTATTATCATGTCTTTCTCTGGAATTACTAGAAATCTCCAAAACTATACTCGTATTCAAAACGGTATAAAACGGAAATGTACAGATAAAAAAACAATCCGTTTCGTACATGTTGACTGCAAGCAAGTCATTGATAAGCGACGGGTGTATTAGACCCATAGCCATAATTTAAGATATAGTTTAAGCGTTCGCAAATATCCCTGTCCTCCCATTGATTAAAGCGGTGACAATCTAGACCTAATTTTCCGGAAGGGGCGTGGCACTCAATGTGTTAAGTGTGCAGGGAATGCAAGTACCTTATTAGGTGCAATGACCCTTTAAACTCTTCCTTTGCAGGTGTAATACCAACAAAGTACCAATAGAAATATTCAATGTTTTAGGAATGCAAGTACCTTATTAGGTGAAATGACCCTTTAAACTATCTTTCTTTACAGGAGAACCATCAGCGATTCAACTATAATCAATGTGTTATCAATGAGATTGGGTGCATTGACCCTTTAACTCTCCGTCTCTACAGAAGAGGTATCAGTACCCATATATACAATGTGCATCATTCAAATACAAGATACAATATTAGAATACAATATCAAAATACAAAAGGTAAAACGGGGTCAAAAGCCCTTGGAAGTCCTTGTGTTCAAGTTCAATTAGTTCGTTAATTCCTGATAACAGATCAGGCTCCTGGGTATAGCCCTGATCTATATCTGAGGTTCTTTGGGTTGGCTCGCCATCTTGTGTCGGTCCGGCACATTGCCTCGTCCCGCGTGGGCACACGTGATGAGTGGTGGTTGGTCGGGACTCCTGGGAACTCCTCCCGGGGGTGCAAAAACCTGGCCTGCATAACAGGCATTCAGAAAATAAAAGCTATTTATCATCTTTCATTGCTTCATCATCTTTCATTGCTTTTAGAATGGATAATCAATCAGGCTACTTTTGGCTATGCTAAGCTAAAGTAGGCTACAATGTCCAGTCAATGTACATTTGACTTATGCTAAATTAGGCTAAAGTGCACTAGCACATGGAAACATTCCACACATTCCATATTAAACTCTCAAAAGCAACCGAAATGTATATAGACCATGTTCTTATCATACAGCATATCAATACAATTATAAGTACTTCTGAAATGGTTTCTTTCTAGTTTTCATTTAACCAAATTGAGCTTGGAGCTTCGCTAGCATGACTCAGGGTGAAGCTACATTGTTAGCTAGCAATACAGTTTGCCGATGTAGCTTGTGTCGTCTGGATATGTTAGCCGATTAGCATTGAGCTAGCGATATTATACATTCGACAATGAAACAGCACAATATTGATGAAACTCACGAAAACCGTCTTTGGAAGTGGTATGTTCTTTAACACTTTCACTGCCCAAGCTTAATTCCTTTTTACCTCCTTGAATGCCCAGCACCACTTCAATGTTAACGTTAATATCGCCTAATCTATGTTTTAAATGTGTCTAATCTGCCCGTCGCTTATCAAAGACTAATTTTCCAGTCAACATTGTCGTAGCAGATTGTTTTTTTTTTTTTTTTTTTTTTTTTTTTTTTTTACTTTGGTCATTCCCCTGGCTCTTTTATACGTTTATCGCATTTATTCTGGTCAAGGATGACCGACAGAAACAGGCTGAAAGGGTTCAGATGGGGGGGAAGACACTCTGGGAAAGGCACGGCTGCAGTCCGGGATTCGAACTTGCTAAACCCCAGATCCGTGACGAGCACGGTTGTCCACGGCGCTGAAATAGCGCTCGTGGTACGTGGTGAGCTACTGGAGCTCCCCTGCAGATTGTTTTTTTTATCGCTTCATTACCGTTTTCTAGCATTTTGAAAAGCACTCGTTTTCATGAAAAAATGAAGACATTCCATGATAATCGCCCTTTACTGGAATATTCTAGAATGTTGAAATTTTTCGGCCTATTTATGAATAGTTTTCAAATAAACGCTAGATTATCGATAGATAATGAGAGCTTCCAAAACAAATGGAAAACAATAAACAGAAAAGGAGAGAATTTTTTTTAAAGTAAAATAAAAAACGTGGTATAACATCTATAAAGCGCTTCTCAGTGACCCGAAGCGCAGACAGTAGTTAATAGGAAACAAAGAACAAATAAAATAAAATGGCAGTCTTAATATAAGTAGTATTTTCAAACTCTGAATATGTACAGGGGCGTACCCAGATAGCAAAAAAATCGTTGAATCAACATTGTGTTTTTGTCAGGCTGAAGATTGGAATCAACATTGATATCAGACATAGAAAATGGCATTGAAAGTGCTCGCTATGATCAACATGGAAAGAACATTGGATTTTCAACCAAAATTTTGAAATTTCAATTTTAAAGCCGACAATGAATCAACGTTGATTCAACTATGATATGATCAACATTGAAATAATGTAGCATTGCATCAACATTGATTCAACTATATATATATATTGCATTATACATTGAAATAATGATATTATTGAATGACCATTTCAGCACTTTTTCAACCTTCCTCTGTATGCTTTTAATATGCCTCATTAATAAAGAAAAATAATCACTTTACATCTAAATTATATTATTAGTTGTAGTTCCACCGGGAGCATGCTAAAAGGTGTCTACTAGTGACATTACTGCCATATGCCTGAATGGCAGTGATGTCACTGATAGACAGGCTTGGAGCAACCCCTGCAGAACTTTAAAACACCAAAAAGAGTAAAGTGATTATTTTTGGCTTAAATGAGACATATTAAAAACATACAGAGGAAGGTTGAAACATGCTGAAATGGTCCATATGCTTTACTGCAGTGGTTCTCAACCTTTTTATACAAAGACCTCACAGGAAAAATATTTGGGGACTCCAAACTTGATTATAATTATGCCATTCTAGGTGAATATTCGAAAATATGTTGCAAGCTTGTAGATCGGCTATTTCCAATAATTTTTTCTTCAAGAAACCAAGGTTGAGAACAGCTGCTTTATGACATGCTCTATGAACAAAGAAACAGACAATTTATTGCTTTAACCATTTATTAAAGCCAATTAATTCGCACATACATATTCTCTTTGAAATGCCTGAGTTCAATTTGGATTTAGTATCACCAGGCGTGCATGAGAACAGATAATGAAATCTACTGTAATGTACAGTAGCTTTTTTATTTTATCAGGGTGGCACCATTGAAACAATTTAATGATGCGTGTCCCTTCTCTTTCTATTAGACTTCGATGCCAACTACGCACGTGGCTCCAGATCAGCTGACTTCAGCTGACTCCCCCATACACAATGACAGAATAATAACAGTTATTGAAAATATTCATACAGAACTCTGAACCTTCGCACATACATATTCTCTTTGAAATGCCTGAATTCAATTTGGATTTAGTATCACCAGGCGTGCATGAGAACAGATAATGAAATCTACTGTAATGTACAGTAGCTTTTTTATTTTATCAGGGTGGCACCATTGAAACTATTTAATGATGCGTGTCCCTTCTCTTTCTATTAGACTTCGATGCCAACTACGCACGTGGCTCCAGATCAGCTGACTTCAGCTGACTCCCCCATACACAATGACTGAATATTTTCAATAACTGTTATTATTCGTACAGAACTCTGAACCTTGAACCCCTATAGAATCTTCCAGGAAGTGTTGTTTTCCAAAATTCCAACGCAGAATCAAATCTAAAAGTTAAATCTATCTAAAAACACTTTTACCTATTGCTAAACTAAGTATAATACTTCAGAGTATTATAGAGACACATTAGAGATGTACATCTATATAATATATTCACATCCACACTATAAATAGCATCCATTAATCCATCATTAATCATCACTCCATTCAGACTACCGACTACTGACAACCTTCTGAACTTGAATAAGCATGCAAAACCAACAATTAGCATTTTAGCCAAAACGTTTCTCTTTTGTTCTCACCATTATAGACTCTGTTTAATGGGAATCGAGTCAATTACAATGACTGACAGAGAGGAGGGGTGTGGGTGGGGTGGTGGGGGAGCAAATAGGGGGTGGTCAGGAGGGGGGCTGAGTCTAAACTAGGGGTGGTCTAGAGGGGGGCTGAGTCTAAACTAGGGGGTGGTCCTGAGGGGGGCTGAGTCTAAACTAGGGGTGGTCCTGAGGGGGGCTGAGTCTCAACTAGGGGTGGTCTGGAGGGGGGCTGAGTCTAAACTAGGGGTGGTCCTGAGGGGGGCTGAGTCTCAACTAGGGGTGGTCTGGAGGGGGGCTGAGTCTCAACTAGGGGTGGTCTGGAGGGGGGCTGAGTCTAAACTAGGGGGTGGTCCTGAGGGGGGCTGAGTCTCAACTAGGGGTGGTCTGGAGGGGGGCTGAGTCTAAACTAGGGGGTGGGCTGGAGGGGGGCTGAGTCTCAACTAGGGGGTGGTCCTGAGGGGGGCTGAGTCTAAACTAGGGGGTGGTCCTGAGGGGGGCTGAGTCTCAACTAGGGGTGGTCTGGAGGGGGGCTGAGTCTAAACTAGGGGGTGGTCCTGAGGGGGGCTGAGTCTCAACTAGGGGTGGTCTGGAGGGGAGCTGAGTCTAAACTAGGGGGTGGTCCTGAGGGGGGCTGAGTCTCAACTAGGGGTGGTCTGGAGGGGGGCTGAGTCTAAACTAGGGGGTGGTCCTGAGGGGGGCTGAGTCTAAACTAGGGGGTGGTCCTGAGGGGGGCTGAGTCTCAACTAGGGGGTGGTCCTGAGGGGGGCTGAGTCTCAACTAGGGGGTGGTCCTGAGGGGGGCTGAGTCTCAACTAGGGGGTGGTCCTGAGGGGGGCTGAGTCTCAACTAGGGGGTGGTCCTGAGGGGGGCTGAGTCTAAACTAGGGGGTGGTCCTGAGGGGGGCTGAGTCTCAACTAGGGGGTGGTCCTGAGGGGGGCTGAGTCTAAACTAGGGGGTGGTCCTGAGGGGGGCTGAGTCTCAACTAGGGGGTGGTCCTGAGGGGGGCTGAGTCTCAACTAGGGGGTGGTCCTGAGGGGGGCTGAGTCTCAACTAGGGGGTGGTCCTGAGGGGGGCTGAGTCTAAACTAGGGGGTGGTCCTGAGGGGGGCTGAGTCTAAACTAGGGGGTGGTCCTGAGGGGGGCTGAGTCTAAACTAGGGGGTGGTCCTGGAGGCTAAACTAGGGGCTAAACATATGCACACACGCACGCATGCACGCGACAGCTGCAACCAGAGATGCTGGAGATAAATGTTGCCCCTGGATCAGCTTCCAATGATCCAACTCCCATGAAACCCACTGTCCTCCAAACCATTTGTCCTTTTAAGTCTTTGTCTTTCTTCGTATCCCGCCATTCCTCTCAGGTGCATAACGCAGCCACTTCTGCAGTGCATCTCTGTATATCAAGTCAGTCAACTTGCGGTCAAATTGACGAGCAGCCGCTGGGAAAAAAGAAAAAAATAATACTTAAAGATAAACAAGAAAGCTGCAGTGGGCACGTTCCATTCCAAAGTGAACAGTGTCCTTTTTAGTGTACTAGATTTTCAGGTGGCCTTAGGTGCATTTTCAACCCCATAGTCATATAATTGATCCACACTAATGCTCGTAAAAAATCGTATTGTGAGCATTACAGAGGACCACTTATATGACGTTAAGGTTGGAAATGGGTGAGGTGTTTCTTTAAGAGTGGTTGCATGTTCCATCAGGCTCATTCCATGGTGATAAAAATGCATCCATTCGTATTTACTTGAGATAAAAGTGAAAATACTTAATTAAATGAAATATCCATCATCAAAATAGCTAAATCCACTGTAGTAAACCTAGTATTTTGAGGTGCAGATTGACTCACCAAACATGCAGTCCTGCATCAGTGTGTCCTTGAAGGCCCTCTTCGGTCCCTTTCCCGCCCAGTTGAAGATGCATGCTAGACAGTTTGTCATGGTAGCGGATAGCATTCGCCGGATCATATTTTCTGAGTTGGTCCCTCCGATTAATGCCAGGCGGGTTGTCTTACCAGATTGGAGAGGAAAAAAAGTGAGTGTGCTAAAGTGTACATTGTACTATGTCAAATGGACAGAATATGATGTTTTAAGTACACATTTTAAGACTTTTTTTTATTAACTCTAAAGAAAGACCATTACTGTGTCAAAACTAATCAACAAACAATACCATCAAACAAATTAGCTAAATGAATTGTCAAATATTGACTAAGAAATAAATATCATCCCGCATATCATTGCAAGGCTATTTTCACAATATTTCTATGCCAAGCACACATCCAAGCAAAAAACTAAATAAATGCCTCCACTCCTACAATTCAGACATTATAAACACTTAGATTTCAAACAATAAATTTAAGAAAATACAAAAATGTTCACCATCTTTCGACGGACTGTTTCGTCCTTCAGTGCAGCTTCAGCCTCATCAAACTGCTCCTCATTGGTGAGTGGCAGCACGATGGGGAAGTTCTCTTCTCTCTGTGATTCAGGTCCAGCTCCGTGATCGTTAAAGGTGGATTTAGCCATTTCAGTCTTCAGAAACTGAACGTCATGTGAAATTTGCTTCACCTCCACGAGTAGCTCTGCAAGCATCCTGGTGTTTTTGTTGGCAGCAAGGTCTTGAAGAAAAACAATTGGTTTTACATTAAATTTCAAGGATAGATTCCCCATTTCAATCATTTAGAATGACACTAAGCAACTCTGTGATAGCTTAAGTCTTTGCACCCCTAACTTATAGTAACCATTAAGTGCTTAAATATTAAGCCTATAAACACCATGACAAATTACATGAAAAAAAAAACAGTGACAAAGACTGTAAAGTCACAAGGGACATGTTTCTCAATGCATCAGAAAATGATACTTGCCTTGTAACATTTGACTGGGCTCTCCATGGAATCTTCCCCGCGGCGTTTCAGGAGCTGAAGCTGAAGAAATCAACATGGCATCAGCATTGCACATTAGGTCATTGTGTATGGGGGAGGCGGGGGGTAAAGTGGAATATAGGCATCTTTACCCAGGCGATGTGAGCTGAAGTCAGCTGATCTGGAGCCACGTGCATAGTTGGCATCGAAGTCTAATAGAAAGAGAATAAAGGACACACATCATTGTTTACATTGAACACGAATTATGGAATTTTACCCAAAAAAACAACATTTAATATGAGAAATGCATACCATTGGGGCGGAGCTGAGCGATCATGGAGTAGACGTGTTTTCACATGAGCTCCCTTCTACCGTGCTGAATATACGTTTCTCCCCATTAGTCTTTATTTTATTTTTATTTGTTTTTTATCTGTTTGCTAGGTCGTCGTGTTTAGTATACATTCATCAACTTTTTTCGACTTTCTACGATGGCGGGGGTGGAAACCAGAGCCATGAAAGAATTAGGCACGACACCGACACCGCCGAGCATGGCCGTACCGTCTCCCGCTGTCGGGGAGTTAAGCGAAGCTGTGCTCTTGGTCATGACCAAGCTACACGCAGACTCTGAGACACGCATCGCTGAAGCACAGAAGAAAGTACACGCAGACTCTGAGGCACGCATCGCTGAAGCACAGAAGCAAGTGCTGGCGGATTTCTGTATCAGCCTCCGTCGTGAGATATCAGAAGAAATACGGCTGGCGGTAGTCCCGCTGACAGACAAGATGGAGACGATTCACGCTGCCTCATCGGCTAATGCTAACGAACTAGCCATGCTAACGACGGAGGTATCATCACAGTGTGAGAAGATGGCGGGTCTTGAATCCGCCCTGCTGGCTAGGCAGGCTGAAGTCAACAAACTACAGTCGGCGATGGAGGAGATGCAGTCCCGGGATAGACGCCACAACGTCAGGATTGTTGGAGTACCGGAGACCAGCGGTGAAGGCCGTCTCTCTGAGACCATGCCCGAACTGCTGCAGAAGATACTAGGGACGGACGTCCTCCCCTCGCCTCCTATCTGTGAGTCGGCCTATAGAGCGGGCAGGTTTTCTCCCGGCGTGAACAAAGAACCGAGGCCCATCATAGTCAAGCTGAACAGACTCCAACAGAGAGAAATCATCATGCGGTCGGCTCGTACCAGAAGGGGTACTCTGAGGTTTGGCGATCACAAAGTGGCCATTTTCGAGGACTTTACACCGGAGGTTCAAGCTCAGAGAGCCGAGTACAAGGTGGTCCTGACTAAGCTATGGAGACTAGGCCTGAGGCCCACGTTATTCGCTCCCGCGAAACTATCTGTGTTGGAGAAGGTCGGTGGTCAGCGTTTGTTTTGGTCGTTGGCTAAAGCGAAGGAATATCTCGCGAAGACACCCGAGTCTGTTGCTTGATATCTATGGAGGGTGAGTGACTTGGCGGTTTGGGCCTATATACATTGATTAGGTCGACTATTCACAAACACTTGCTGTCATGCCCAGACATGCTAACTGTCCTCTGCCCATCCAACTAGCGGGGCTTCCCAATGACTTCTGTTACTTGCTAAAGCTGACCTCATGGTCGTACTTGTGTATCGCCCCTTTGGAAGCTAACGAGCTAGCTGAACAATGTACATAGTAGGCTAACGTGCTATCCGGATTCGTCACTAGCTTACGCGCTAGCCTCGGGCTAGCCAGCGGGCTCCGACTATGGTCTGCGCTGAGACATTCGTTAATGGTTACGTATTTTGGTTGCTGTTGCTGTTCAAAGGGACATTGGTTTGCACAGTTCAAGAGTGACCGAGTCCCTAACTAACTTCTGGTATGCTTTTTATTTTTATATCCAGGTTGTTTTGAGCTTTGGTGATCCAAAGTAGATGCCAAGGTCGGTTGAATATGCATAAACAATATTTGATAACAGGTTGGGTCGGGTATGGCTTGCACTTAATGGCTATATGGTTATATGGCTTGCACTCTAGCCATTACCCTCTCTTCCCCCTTTTTTTTTTTTTTTTTTTTTCTTTCCTATTGTCGCTGTTTTTATGTCATCTATATGCGCGATTTAAATGTGATCCGGTTCTACCTTGGACTAACTACTGACTCGCCTTAATTTTGTTTTGAATTTTCCGTGAGGCACTTATGCTATAACGTTGATACATTAATATGCAGACTCCAGGGTAGATGGTTACAGGTTGATGCTGAGTAATTATATAATAATTAGTGTCGCTGTTTTAAGGGCAATTGAATGAGCAATTAACCTGTGACCCGAACCTGCCTTGGACTATCGGCTGGGATGCTTTAATTTAATTTTGTATTGAATTTTCCTATATGTTTTAATGGCATTTGAATGAGCAATTTAAATGTGATCCGGTTCTACCTTGGACTAACTACTGACTCGCCTTAATTTTGTTTTGAATTTTCCGTGAGGCACTTATGCTATAACGTTGATACATTAATATGCAGACTCCAGGGTAGATGGTTACAGGTTGATGCTGAGTAATTATATATTAATGGCTAATTTTTCCATTATAGCTGTCATGTTAGGGCCAAGGCTCACGTTGGCTCTCGACCGAATATACATAAAATATGTGATAACAGGCTGGCTTAGGTTTAGCTTTGCTTGCACTTTAGCCATAACCCTCTTTTTCCTTTTTCTATTATTGTCGCTGTTTTAATGGCATTTGAATGAGCAATTTAACTGTGATTCGATCCTACCTTAGACTAACTGCTGATATGCTTTGATTTTGTTTTGAATTTTCCTTTTTCCATTTATACTATAATGTTGCAACATTAATATGCAGACTACGAGGTAGTTGGTCACAGGGTTGATGCTGAGTAATTATATAATAATGGCTAATTTTTCCATTATAGCTGTCATGTTAGGGCCAAGGTTCATGTTGGCTCTCGAACGAATATACATAAATATGTGATAACAGGCTGGGTCAAGTTTAATTTTGCTTGCACTTTAGCCATAACCCTCTTTTTCCTTTTCCTATTATTGTCGATTCTTACATAGGTTATGTCATGTCAGCCGTTGTGCCTGATCAGAGGGACTGCTTCAGGGGTGCACTTTAACCATAACCCCTTTTTTCCCTTTCTTATTTTTGTCATTGTTTAATTGACATTGTTCACACAATTTTGCACAATTAACCTGTGACCCGATCCTGCCTTAGACTATCGGCTGGGATGCTTTAATTTAATTTTGTTTTGAATTTTCCTGTACCCATTTGGGCCATAACATTGCGACGTTGAAGCGCAGATTCGGAAATAGATGGTTGCAGGTTGATGTGGAGTTATTATTTAATAATGGCTATTTTTACCATTATGGTTGTCTTATGTTAGGGCCAGTGCTCAGGTGGTTTTCGACCGATATCTTTATTGAATTTAATTTTTATTATTATTTGTGTTTATTGGACTAGTGGGGGTTTACTCAGGGGTTTAACTAGAGGGGGGTGGGAGTGGGAAGCGTCTTATTGATCCATGTCTCTAGTGGGAAGTGATAGGAAGATGACCATCCTCAGTGGGTGGGGCATAGGGTGGGGATTGGAGAGTGGGTATAGAGGAACTTATAGTAGGACGGGTGGGTTAGGGTTTAGAGTAGAAGGGGGGGGGGCTGTAGCTGGGGTGGTATTTTTATGTGTTCTATGTACTGTTGTCTTATATATGTGTAAGTGTTCCTCCTCTGAACTCCTGGGATTGACCGTCCGGGCCCGCCGGGATCGGCACCTCTGTACTCAGCCTGGCTGCACGGGTATGTTCTCTACGCACTTATACAAGCTCGACCATGGCTAAATTGAATATTTTAATTTGGAACGCAGGAGGGCTTAACGCCCCACACAAGCGTGCCAGTGTCCTTTGGCTATTGAAGAGGAGAAATATTGACCTTGCTCTCCTTAGTGAGACGCATTTAATGGTAGGTGACGTGTCAAGACTGGCAAATCGGCAATATCACGTTATCTCCGCATCCTCAGCCGATGATAAGACGAAAGGAGTAGTCATAGTTACAAGACGTAACCTTGATATCAAAATCTTGGATGTATGGTCGGACACGGAGGGAAGGATTACTATAGCAAAAGTTGAATTCTTGCATAGGAAGATGGCTATAATAGCATTGTATGCTCCTAACACATTTGATTCAGCGTTCTATAATACAATCACGAAGAATATGTTGGAACTTAATGGATACGCTCTCATTGTGGGTGGCGATTTTAATGCGTGCTGGGATGCGGAGATGGATAGGTCTGGGCCCTCTGAAACGAGCGACCAGAAACGGGCCTCTAAGGCCCTCAGGATGTGGGCCAAAGACACGGGGCTCTCAGACCTCTGGCGCTTATGCAACCCCACCCTCAGAGATTACTCTCACCTGTCAGCCAGACACAAAAGCTTTTCTCGAATTGACTATGCATTCGCGTCCCCTAATATGTTTGATAGTTTCGATGTCTCATTGGTTCCCTTGGCTCTCTCAGACCACAAGGGGATTTTCCTTACGGCAACCTTTGGCAGGCTCTCCGCAAGAGCTCCCAGATGGCGTTTTAATTCGACCTTGCTAAAGAACGATGACTTCTGTTCTGAGTTCAGGAGTAAACTAGCAGAATTTTTGCAGATCAACGTTGGCACAGTAGAAGACCCTAGGGTCCTGTGGAACGCATTGAAAGGATTCATCAGGGGTCATGTCACACTATTTGCCTCCAATTTGCGAAAATCCCGGTCAAAAAAGCTAGAAGGACTGGAATCATTATATGCGGACCTATACGCATCCTTGCAAACTGACTATAATGAACGACTAAACACACAACGTAAGATAGTTAAAAAAGAAATAAACTCCATACTTAAACAACAGTCTGAGTTTTTGATACATAGGACAAGACAAAATTACTATTTTCACGGCTCCAGACCTAGCCATCTATTGGCAATGAAAATACGCTCAAATGATCATTTCTCAGATATCCCCTCGATTAGGACGAGCCAGGGTGCAGTCACTACTGATTCGAAAAAGATCAATGACACTTTTAAAGAGTTTTACT
This sequence comes from Notolepis coatsorum, assembly GCF_963971535.1. Lineage (NCBI taxonomy): Eukaryota > Metazoa > Chordata > Actinopteri > Aulopiformes > Paralepididae > Notolepis > Notolepis coatsorum. The sequence continues at coordinate 76,992,029 of NC_140177.1, read as the reverse complement.
CACAGTTATATAGCTCAGAGGGTAATCTGGATGACTCTAGATTTGAATCGTTCATCGGCGGGCTTGAGATACCCCACATTTCTGAGGAAGAGGCCAAGGAACTGGGGAGACCGATTACTCTCGTAGAATTGAGGGAGACTATTGTTGAAATGCAGAGGGGTAAGGCGCCAGGCTGGGATGGTATTCCACCCGAAGTGTATTTAGCTTTCTGGGACCAACTGGGTCCATTGATGCTCGATATGATCAATTACGCTATCGAACAAGGGGAGTTCTCAAGAGATGTCAATATGGCGTTGATTTCTTTACTTCTCAAAAAGGACAAAGATCCCAATGATTGTGGTAGCTATAGACCCTTGAGTCTTCTCGGGGCCGATTTAAAGGTGTTTGCCAAGGTGCTGGCCCGTCGCCTGCAGAGATTTATGCCTGTATTGGTACACTGCGATCAAACTGGTTTTATCCCGGGGCGTCTGGCTGCAGATAATCTTAGGAGGCTGTTGCATGTAATCGATAACAGTAAAGACAATACAACTCCATCCACAGTTCTGTCTTTGGATGCCATGAAGGCGTTTGACAGACTTGAGTGGTCATACCTGTGGAAGGTACTTGAGGTCATGGGTCTTGGAAAGAGTTTTATTCATATGATTAAAGTCCTGTATGCCTCGCCGTCTGCGATGATACTGACAGGCAAAAACTGTTCCACACTCTTTCCAGTCTCCAGATCTTCTAGACAGGGTTGCCCTCTGAGCCCGGGACTGTTCGCGCTTTCCCTCGAACCTTTGGCCCAATTTATTAGGCAATCGGAGGACATCGTCCCCATAATGGTCAACAATACTCCACACAAAATTGCTCTCTATGCGGATGACCTGCTGATTTTCATGGACGACCCCTCCCGGTCGGCCACAAAATTATTGAGGATAATCGACGACTTTGGTAAATTGTCAGGTTTTAAGATTAACTGGAACAAATCAGCCTGCCTACCTCTTAATGAACTGGCCAAGGCGGTACGACTACCAGCTGATATCCCCATAGTAGAACATTTTAAATACCTGGGCATAGAGATATTCCCCACGCTGAACCAAACTACTAAGTACAACTTCACGGGTACTTATGATAAAATACGCCAGGATCTAGACAGGTGGTCGTCCCTTCCTAACTCCTTACAAGCCCGGGCTTCCATAATCAAAATGAACATCCTGCCTAGGATAAATTTTATTAGCTCAATGCTCCCCCTGCCCCCTCCAATAGACCACTGGCGCAAGGTACAATCGATGGTATCTAAGTTTGTCTGGAATAACAAACGCCCGAGAATCAAAAGGGCTACTACTCAACGTAGGAAACAAGATGGGGGCCTCGCAATCCCTGATTTTAAACTTTATTTCTGGTCCTTTTCACTGAGACCTCTGATGTGCTGGCTAGACCCTGTAGAGGCTGTATCGTGGCGCTCCTTAGAAGCGGCGGCGGTGTCTCCGCTAAGATTGCAGGATGTAGTGTACTCCACTGTCTCTATTGCGAAATGCCGGCTGAGGTATGGACCGATCATAACTCACGTGATCCAAACGTGGCGTAATGTACAGAGGTCGTGTGGGGTTAAATGCCCTTGGCACCTGGACTCTCCAATTTTTAATAACCAGCAATTACTTGTTGGACACAAGCCGGTTAATATTCCTCAATGGCAAAGGAGGGGAGTGCATACTCTGGAGGATATTTATGATAAGAACGGCCTCCGTGCGTTTCAGGACTTAAGAGAATTTTATGATCTTCCCGGCGAGTCCTTCTTTCTTTACCTTCAACTAAGGTCAGCACTGAGGGCGCATGGCGTACCGTGGGCTCAAGCCTTGCACCCACACCCCTTCCTCAGGCTCATAGTGGACAGGACGACATCCAGAGGGTTTGTCTCCGACTTTTATACGCTCTTAATTCAATCCACGTATAAAAATTTATCATTGGATACAATCTGGCGTGTGGATATCCCGGAGTTGGACCCCGAGTTTGACTGGGATGATGTTTGGGCAAATGTGGCATTATCTTCCCGCAACCCCAATCACCAGCAAATTAATTTTAATTATATTCATAGGACCTATCTTACACCTAGGAAGCTATTTGCTATGGGACTGATAACCGACTCTCGGTGCACTTTGTGCTCTCAAAAGGCCACTGGCACTTATATGCATATGTATTGGGATTGCCCACCAGTGGCCCGCTTCTGGAGGTCAATAACGGACAAACTTTCAGATCTGTGTGGCTTAACTATCCCATTCTCAGCTGTTACGCTACTCCTGAACGATATAACGACACTACCCGCGTCCGTACAACTGAAAAGGGTTGTCCTAGCGGGCGTCACAGCAGCGAAGAAGCTAATAGCAATGAGATGGAAGGAGCCTGAGAAGCTTACAATGATTAACTGGTCCCTAACTCTATTGGATGTGATTTATCTTGAGATATCCACAGCCCGGGTGATTGGGGTGGGACAGGCTGGAATTGACCTGTGGTTCGCAGCAGCTGAGAAGGTAAAGACCGCAGTGTGCGGCTGAGCGGGGTTGGGGTGCGTGTTCGGGTGAGTCCGGCGGTCTCTTGGGAGGGGGAGGAGGAAGTGTTTTTGTCTGTCTTGTCCCTTGTCTTGTCATCTTGAGTTTAGCTGGGGATATTATGGGGGGGCAGCTATTTAACTAGTTCTTCACTGTTTGGCCACTTTTACACGGTCTCTGTGAGTCTATGGAACACCTACAGGTTTTTGTTTTTTCATGAAGGTTCATTGCTCTGGTTTCAGGTCGTGTTCCCCCAAAAAATGGTCCTTGTGGTGGGTTGGAGATGTACGTTTTATTAATATGGGGTCACACGGCCGGGAATCGGGACTGAACACTGGGAAAGACCATTTATTAGATAGTACCCCTTGGAATTAATTTAGTAGGTTGAACTCTGGTTTCTTTTCTTTTGTCTGTATAATTGTTAGTCATTATTATTATTGTTTTTGTTATTTTCTTGTGAAGTTCTATGTATTGTGATTGTGGTTAATGTGTTGTCTTGTCTCGTGAGAATGTCAATAAAAAAATTTGATCAAAAAAAAAAGAAATGCATACCATTCCTTGCTCGCTCTGATGGCACAGTGTGGTAGGGGCTGGAGTTATACATTGGCTTTCCTAGAGAAAGAGCGACAGAATTAACAAAATAAGGTAAGCACCATCAAAGTATCAATGAGCACCATATACAGTAGCAAGTGTACCTAGCTTCATATACCTAGCACATGTCTGGTGGTAAAAAACAAAACATGATTTGAGAATGTGTTAGTTAACTCACCTTGATATCCTTGGGGGTGGTGATGATTGCCAGCTAATTCTAAAAAGACAATCAAAATATTCTATGTCAGTCTTTCATAAGTTACAGTATGTCATGGCACAATAGCCAAGGCACAGCAACTATTTAGTGATGGCTAATAAAATAGTCACAAATGTATAAAAAGGCTCTTGTTGACACAGGGACAAAAGACATACCATTCCTTACTTGTCCAGTGTGGTTCCCTCCTGAAATGGATTAAAATAACCGTAATTAGTCACTGTAAAATACAAGTTCTCATATAATATCATGCCAACATTAACAGCTCATTGAAAAATAGTGAGACACTGAATAAGCTACTCATATATGCACTCAACTTTACATTTCCACCCATTTAACTAACATTTCCAGTCAGTAAGGTATCCAGTAAGGCAGGACTAGTAATCCAACCGCCACCTATTGAAACAGACTGGAGACACAAGAGTGGCTGAGAGAATCACATAGCTATATCTAGTTTATTAATCTACTTACCATCATTGCAGTGGTCCATTGACTCCAACTGTGCCAAGAAGCTTCCACCAAAGCCTAAAATGAGAGAACACAACAAAACATGAACAATGAATGATATCAAAAGCACATTTACAATCTGTCCACCGGCTCCACCCCGACTTAGTAGTGTGAAGTGATTCACTTACCATTATTAGACTGGTTATTCTCCGAGCAGCTTCCTCCAGAGACCGAGCAGCTTCCTCCAGAGACTAAAAGAAGGGAACACAAGACATGAATAGTGGACACTGTAACTTTTGAACACATAACCTGACTGATATGTTTGGATGTATTGACAGAGGAACTAAATGCTTGTAAAGCTCTCATGCAACTACATTTTGTTCTGCCATGTTAGTAAATAATGACATACCACTGCTTGCATTTGATGTTGGCACAGAGGGGTACTGGCTGGATTCTGGCTGCACTGTATTAATAAATAAATGGAATTATACATGGCAATACTTAAAGTAGGTGTAGCAGTTAGTGTCATAACTGACAAGTGTCACCACTATACCTGGGAAATGAACATCAGGTGGCTTGGCATATCTTTGCTTCACACTGCTGTTGTCTGGCTCTTCATCTGACTCCACTGCGTGCATACGATTTGTCCTAAAAAAAAACATTTAACATTCCCAGGCTCGCAGGATAATTCAATTACTTGAGCAATCCTTGAGACACTGTTCAGGAGCCAGCCCATGGCCCATTTCTGTTTAACCAAAAACTATCAAGGGGAATTCAACTGTACCTTGCTCTTCTTTTCCGACGTACATCTGCTTCCTCTTCAGATTCCAAATCAGTGGTTAGACATCCAGTAGTCACGTACTTGTCTTCATGTTGCTTGGCCTTTACAAATGAGTGTAAAAGAACAAGCAGAGAATACAGCATGACATTAATAAGAAGTATGAGGAACAATTCACATCAGACAACAATAGCAGTGACTATACTTACCACAAGTAATTAAGAGCCGAATTTTGTCATATGTGGTCCATCCTTCACAGGGCATCATGTTTTCTTCTCTCCCATTTTCTATATTTTCTCCCATCCCAATTTCGTATCATCCAATTCAACCCTCCCCTGTCACGAACGCTGTTTCTTGCCTCCCACAAGCCGGCTGCAATGTGGACTAAGTCATACATAGCACAAGTCCCCTCCGGTACTTGAGGTAACAGCAGTCGCATCTTTTCACCTGCGCAGCTCGATCTCTCAGTGGCGAGGAGTAACGCGTGGGAGGCTCACGCTGCCCCCGACACTTCCTGATTCTACTGCGCAGGCGCACCAACCGACCTGTAGGAGTCGCTGTCCACAACGCCCGATCCCCACCCATCAGTTTCCCACCCCCTAATTACGGCCAATGTGTATTAGTATGAACGACCAGCTAAACTGAAAGCAATGTGGAGCGCTGGGCTCGAACAGGCAAGCCCAGCGTCTCCGTCATTCGTGGCGAGCGCCTTGCCCACTACGCCACGTAGCCGCCCTGGCATCATGTTTTCTTTAAGGGCCTTTGAATAATTTGTCTTTTTTGGGGGCCATAATAATGTACCTTCCGTTGGATTGAACCAGCTGGCAAGAACTGTTGCAGTTCCGCCATTTGGAAACAGTACAACGCCCCAGAGCACCACCTCACTTTCCATTCTGTGTACAATAAATTAAATTAGAATATTAATGATAAAAAAATTATAATGACAAAAACATGAATCATAAGATGTCTACTGCAGATGAGCTATTGGAATAGCTATGAGGCTATTTCCCTCTGGATACAGAACACATTTACGTTTAATAAAGCTAATTTTACCAACCCCGATCTCATCACACAACTCTCTAACCTTGTATGTACCTATGAGGGAGGACTCGCAGGGATAAGTGTAATATAATTCTTGGTGTCTGAACTTTCTGTAGATCACATAGACCTCACCTTCTTCCTGGACTATATTCTGCACTACTGCAATTGTATCTCCCACCTGAATACAATTATCCCCCTGCTTTGTAGACAAGGTAAAACGACAACTGGAGACCTTTGTGTACTGTAGAGCAACACTGAAATGTTGAGGAAGTGGACCATCAGTATGAATGTGCTGTAAAACTGGTTGATCTGTTGCTAATGGAACCTCAACATGTGGCATTTCTGACAGCCTTTTGACTACCTGTTGTAGATGTTGGTGTGGCTTGCGTAAAAGATGCTTTATTTGGCCAAGATAATTCTCAAAAGGGAACCCTGAAACATTATCTAAAGGTCCAAATTGTTTGTATTCATCTGCTAAATGTATAAGCTGGTGGACACTGAACACAATCTCACCCGTACCATACAACTGTCCAAAGTGGCCCACAAAGGATATCATTAATCTATGTGAAAATTCAACCATTTGGCCAGAAGTTCCAGGAGACAAAAACAAATACATGGTCACTGAAAACAACATGAAGTTGTCATAAAACTCACTGGGAAGGCAATCCTTCAGAACTACAGGACCCCAGTATAACATGAAGGATCGGAGCTCAGTAGCTTTCCAACGATCAAGCTCATTCAAACCTCTTGCGATTGAATTCAACAGGGGTGTGGGAATGTAACACCAGCAGTTTGCTTGATATACTGTTAACTGTTTGTGAAGGAAGCCTAGTGGCTAGATTGCCCTTTAACCACATATGCAACAGTTTTCTCATCAACCCAAGACAACAGAGGTGCATATAATCTATTGGGAATGAAGAAACCATCTTTACTATCCCTGTTAAAGGACTGAGTTTCTGTTTCAAGTGGTGTTCCTCATAAATCATATCACAATAACTCGAATCCGTCCTGAGCCTGACATTTGTTTCTGGATACGTCATTTTGTTCCTCCACACACCCTCTTGGTCACACTTGTCACACCCTGAATAACCATTATGTGACTTAATATTCTTAACGTAGGCCCTAGCAGGAGCATCACACACAAATGAGGAAACCTGTACATTCAATTTCTTACCATTATGAACAATGCCATTAGCCAGCACATTTTTAAGGTCGCTAACAAATTTCTGCAGATACTCAACAACACACTTTGGCTTGCTTAAACCACTAAATATACCGACAATAAATGGGGACTTAGTGTAATCACAATTCAGGATTGCAAGTATAGGCCAGAATTGAAGTCTTGAACTCCTAAAGAGGGGGAGACCATCTATATTGAACTGTAAAGTAAGAGTTGTGAGGTTCACTGGTAAACTTAAACATTTTAATCGTGAAAGTATTCCTCGCACCAATCCAAAATGATAGTACTCGCCACCTTGCATTTGAGTGGTTGCAACATGAGATTGTGTTCCAAGCAGAGTCCTTCCATCTTTAGGGAGCTTAGGGTGAAATAGCTTTAAGATGGACAGCAGAGCAGACAAAGGAACAAGACTAATGGAGTAGGATGTTGCCCAATATCTTAGGCTCCTTATAAGCAGATCCTGACTAGGCGGCTGCTCCTCATCGCTCTCATAGTGAGAATCTGATTCATCTTCATCATTGCCAGCTTCATCGTCTATATCATCATTTTCCATTTGCACATGATCAACTTCATTTCGAGCTACTGCACTACCATCAGAATGATCATTTTCCATTTGCACATCGGACTCAACTTCATCATTGTCAGCTACACTGCCATCTATATGACCATTTTCTATGTCTACATGTGAAGCTGGTAGTGCATCTAGTTGGGAAAAGTGTGAGCTTGTGAAGGCAGGTTCCCTATTCACACAGGGGTAAATATTTTCTCTTTGATTATGCAGAGATTCCTCATATTCCTTAACACTTTGGGTGCCGGGAAACACCTAAACACGTCATTCCCGGCCATGCTCAAGTTGCCGAAGACGCCTTACAGCGTCTTTAATATCAATATTTCAAAAATCTGGGATCGGATTCATATGTCCCCTCCGCTGGCCTGAGATCCACCAGGAGGACCCACTGAGCTCTCTGGCGGTTCAGGAGCGCCATCTGGTGGCCGATTGGCGCAATCGCTTAACAGGAAGTGCCGTAGAGGTTGTGCTGGACGGCCGTATTACTTCCGGGCACTCGCTAATAGGTCCCGGGACTCGATCTCGACACACTACATAGCGATCGATTGCCAATAACTCGATAAACAACATGGTTTGGACGTATATACCATTATACAAGCTGGAGATGGACCGGGTAAATCTACATCCCATAATGATAACATTTCTACTCTACGATGATCGCCCAACGGCGCGCGGAGACTGGGGTGAGTTTTAGCGTGTAAAGTTACCGTCTTCGATACTAACTGCTATTATCAACATTTGACCCACATTAGATGATTGGTATAACGCTGCCCACGGAATTATAAACGCCCCCTAGCCCATCCGGTCAACATCAGATGACGTGTAGTAACTTCTAGAAGTACGTCTAGTTGGAATTTTTTATATCGCGCTGATTGCCATAAAACTGTATTGCATCATTAATATAATGTATTTGGGGCTATAGATCACGTTCTGGAGAAAGCTGCAGAAAGAGATGAAAACATACTTATACATTAGACCAGGGATCGGCAATAGGCGGCCCGCGGGCCGACATTGGCCCGCCAGCAATAATTTCTGGCCCGTCAGATTATTTTGAGAATATGATATTTATTTTACGCGCAGGAAATATTCACTCGGGACGCCAGGGTGTCTTTTATTGTGAAGCTGTATCTATCTACCGGTAGTCATCAATAGCACTATAGCCAATTGAAATGCTAGAAATGGTCACGTGGACTGGGAGAACCAATGGAATAGTCCCTAACGAACTTTCACTTCCGCGTTCGAGATGGAGCGAGTAACAAAATGTGTTAAAAAACAAAACAAACATCTTTGGATAGGGAAATGCAACAGGGAAATATAACGCTTCTTTTAATAAACAGGAGCCATACTTAAAATACGGGTTTATTGCAACAGGTCGGTGATTCTTGCGTGCCGAGCCGACGTCCTCTCTGCATAATATGTGGCGACAACAACAACGAGGAAATGGTTGTTATTACAACTGTGTTCAAGTTGGCAGATAAAGTAGCTGCATTCAACGCCAATCTGGAATTGGAGGGCGGCGAGTGGATATGTGACATGTTTCAAACATTAGCAGGGATTTTGGAGGACTGAACAACAAACAAGGTATGGTGAGTCGTGTTTTCATGCATTCTGTCTTCTGATCTGTTCATCACCCGCCGCGGTGATCTGCAACAGCTGATCTGCTGTTCATGAATGAATGAATGAAAACTTTATTTAACAGATTGCAGAATGGGTACAATACAGTACGGCGCAATACACACAATTGTTAAGCTGATCTGCAACAGCTGAGAGCTGTTCATGAATGAATGGATGAGTGAGAACTTTGTTTGGCGGATTGCAGAGTGGGTGCAGTGCGGCGCAGTGCACACGGTTGTTGGGGGGATGCAGACCAGAGAAAAACGTTTGTCTTTTTTCAATATCAGTATATTAAATTAGCCATTGTTTTTGATCCTGGCCCGCCAAGCAACGGCTTGGGGAAAATCTGGCCCGCGGCAAAACCTAATTGCCGACCGCTGCATTAGACCATACTTTACTATGAATATGTGAATGAAAAAGTTTAACGTTGCTACACAATGAACAATACATATAGGACTTTGAATGGGCCCTAATAATGGCAATGTAGCAATAGAATTTAAAAAGTTATAGCCCTGCAAAGAAGGGGACTTTCTCTATAGACAAATAGAGCCGGCAACCTACGGTTGATAATGAATTTAACCCATGGCAGCCAAAGTGTTAAGGATATCTTTCTCTATGACCCTTACAGTTCGAATGACTCTACGTCTTTTAGCCCAATACGATTCATAAGAAGCCATCTTAACCCATTAACTCCCGGATTGAAAGGTATATAATAACGTATAGGTTACAACAGGTCTAAATAGAAAAGAGGTGGTGCTGATTATAATTTTTTTGTTATTACTTGGCCAGTGTTTTGCAGTGAACCCTCCAGTCCTCTTCTCTTGTAGCACAACCCTGAAAATAGAGGGGAAAAATTATTAAAATAATATATGCATAAAACAAATATATATATCAGCCAAATTATTAATTTATCAGGTCCTTCCAACATATTTTAAAATATTTAACCTCTTCCACCCGGAGCCTATTTTCTGAAAATCCGCCTAAAATATATACCTGGTAAATGGAATATTGCTCCACTTCTACAAGGGCCATTTGCATATTCTTGTATAGCGTCATCTATCTATCTAATGTATATTCACAGTGTCAGAAATATTGTGTCTATTACTAGGCTTGCTTAAATTGTGATGAAACAAAGGAGAATATTAATTATGATTTTTCTTTGCATCTTTGACAGTGAATAACACCATGCTAATAATGACCAAACATTAAAAACTGCCACTGATCTTGTTCAATACCTTCTTGAGTGTAAAATAAATAAAGGGAAGATTATTAAACAGAAGGTTCTGTAGATACTGTACTGAATTCTCCCATCCGGACCAATGTAATTTGAAATATTATCATAGAATATACAATAGCAGGCTCATAAATTACCTTATTATAGCCAATTCGCACATTTATATATATACATATATTATCTTTCAAATGCCCGAGTTCAATTTGGATTTAGTATCACCAGCGTGCATGAGAACAGATAATGAAATCTACTGTAATGTACAGTAGCTTTTTTATTTGATCAAGGTGGCACCATTTTGAAACTTTTCAAATCTAATTGTTGCTGAATGCTAACAATAGGGAAGATAAACTAACTATGTTTCAATATTTGTCATAAACGTTACCTTTTGTGGTAGAATGATCCCGAATAATAGCAGTTATTGGAATCATTCTCGAAGTCAACTTCCTTTCTGTTTAACTTTCTGTCTAAGTGCATGTCTATGGCTTGGGGGGGAAACATACACTTTAGAATCACCAGAAAGGCTTTCGAAATAGTGAAATGCCATGTTGGCCTCAATATTTTCAAAACAAATTATATGAAAAGGTTATGAAATTGATGAAGAATGTGATAAAATATGTAATAAAAACAGAGCTCAACGCAGACATTTGATCAGTAGAAATCCATTTGTTTCCCCCATACCAAGATGGCGCCGTTCTCGTGACGTCAGAGTGTAGCTGACGTTAGCTTGCTAAGCTATCAGATTCGCATGGTCTGTGTAGCTGGCTAAAGCTAGCAGACTCGCATGGTCGAGCTGACATTAGCTGGCTAAGCTAGCAGACTTGCATGGTTGAGCTGACGTTAGCTGGCTAAGCTAGCAGACTCGCATGGTCTGTGTAGCTGGCTAAGCTAGCAGACTTGCATGGTTGAGCTGACGTTAGCTGGCTAAGCTAGCAGACTCGCATGGTCTGTGTAGCTGGCTAAGCTAGCAGACTCGCATGGTTGAGCTGACGTTAGCTGGCTAAGCTAGAAGACTCGCATGGTCTGTGTAGCTGGCTAAAGCTAGCAGACTTGCATGGTCTGTGTAGCTGGCTAAGCTAGCAGACTTGCATGGTTGAGCTGACGTTAGCTGGCTAAGCTAGCAGACTCGCATGGTCTGTGTAGCTGGCTAAGCTAGCAGACTCGCATGGTTGAGCTGACGTTAGCTGGCTAAGCTAGCAGACTCGCATGGTCTGTGTAGCTGGCTAAGCTAGCAGACTCGCAGACGTATAGCTGACGTACGTTAGCTTGCGCTGTTATAAGTTAACGCTACTTTCCAGGCCGGGGGTTTTGACATTTTCAAACCGTGAAACCGGTTACCGGCACATGCCTAATGTGAATAGCATAATACATTATATTGTCAAGGACTTACCAAAGACTTGTGCGCACTTGACTAGTCACGCTGAATGATGACACCATGGCGCCAAGTTTTTCTTTTTATGCCTCAAGTCCCGTGAGATCTTCTAGCTGGCCTCGCGAGTTGCTTACGACCTACCCCCTCGAAGGGGAGGGGGGAGGGGGGATTGGAGAATTATCCGACGTTTTTCCCAATATATTTATCATTATTATCCTTCATTATTATCATGAGTAACATTTATTGTATACATTTATTGCATGAGTTAATTATTATCTGGTGCCGCCTAGTGGACGCACTTTGGAGTACGTATTGCGACTCTGAGCAGGTAAGCTGTCTCTGCGCAGGCGCGTTGCGCTATTTAAGTGACACTCTCAGTCTAGACTGTAAGGTGAAAAGCCCTGTGGGCGAACTCTTGACTGGCCAACGGTACGTAGCATTATATGCGCCGTTAATATCCGCATTTCTCTTTAATTCATATATCTAGTTATTAACTAATGCTGTTTGTTTTCCTTTCCTTTGTATAGGTAAATAATCTGACTAACGTCTGACTAACGTCTGACTAACGTCTGATTGTACGTTGCTGACTAAATGCTGACTGAATGTACTAACTGACTTAATGGAAACGCTGACTACATGCTGACTACACGCTATTAACAATAGACTGGCTAACGTCAGACTGAATGTACATGCAGACCAACTAATGTCTGGCTACACTAACCAGAACTGGTTGCTAAATCGCAACTTAACTATTAATGAACTATCTACTTGGTTGAACATTACCGATACCACTTCGACCTCTACTAACATTATCCACTAAAGCTTGGATGTAAGCTACTACCAACTATCAGCTACACGCTAACCCCTTGTTAATTGACCACCTGGTGATTACTGTAACAGAGGATGAGCTGGATGCTGGACTTCAAGGTCCAAATAAACGAACATTCTTATGAAGTCCGAATTGTTTCTATGGTTTAAGAAAAGTCATTTCGCCCACACCCTTCCAAGGGGGACATCTAGTTGACTCATTGACTGAGACTGCTAGATAATTGGACAATTATTTACCGAACGCGCCTGCGACGAGACGGGACGGACGGAACGCAGAAGGAGGTGCCGCGTGGGATACCCCTCAACGTCAAGGTGGAACCAGGACGGAGTGGATACACGCAACAGGGCACATTGGAGAGGACGCGGTCAGCTCAAGGGAAGTGAAACGTTGATGTTGACTGCTTACTGGGTTGGAATCGCTGTATTCCGCCCACATGCTGGTTGCTTGAAGTGGTGGGGTCGCCGAACTCCATCCAAAGTGAATGCTTAACGCTAGCCATTAGCCAACCAATGCTAATACTGCTAGCCACCAATAATGCTTAACGCTAGCCATTAGCCAACCAATGCTAATACTGCTAGCCACCAATGCTAACGCTGGTAGCTAAAGACTGCTAACACTGCTAGCTGCCAATGCTTAACGCTAGCCATTAGCCAACCAATGCTAATACTGCTAGCCACCAATGCTAACGCTGTTAGCCAAAGACTGCTAACACTGCTAGCTGCCGATGCTTAACGCTAGCCATTAGCCAACCAATGCTAATACTGCTAGCCACCAATGCTAACGCTGTTAGCCAAAGACTGCTAACACTGCTAGCTGCCAATGCTTAACGCTAGCCATTAGCCAACCAATGCTAATACTGCTAGCCACCAATGCTAACGCTGTTAGCCAAAGACTGCTAACACTGCTAGCTGCCAATGCTTAACGCTAGCCATTAGCCAACCAATGCTAATACTGCTAGCCACCAATGCTAACGCTGTTAGCCAAAGACTGCTAACACTGCTAGCTGCCAATGCTTAACGCTAGCCATTAGCCAACCAATGCTAATACTGCTAGCCACCAATGCTAACGCTGTTAGCCAAGGACTGCTAACACTGCTAGCTGCCAATGCTTAACGCTAGCCATTAGCCAACCAATGCTAATACTGCTAGCCACCAATGCTAACGCTGTTAGCCAAAGACTGCTAACACTGCTAGCTGCCGATGCTTAACGCTAGCCATTAGCCAACCAATGCTAATACTGCTAGCCACCAATGCTAACGCTGTTAGCTAAAGACTGCCAACACTGCTAGCTGCCAATGCTTAACGCTAGCCATTAGCCAACCAATGCTAATACTGCTAGCCACCAATGCTAACGCTGTTAGCCAAAGACTGCTAACACTGCTAGCTGCCAATGCTTAACGCTAGCCATTAGCCAACCAATGCTAATACTGCTAGCCACCAATGCTAGCTAATGAACATGATCATTGACACCCATGCCTTGGCTGTGTTGAACCAAGCAACTACATTGTTGCTCCAAACGCTGTGAACATTATCATTGACACCCATGCCTTGGCTGTGTTGAACCAAGCAACTACATTGTTGCTCCAAACGCTGTGAACATTATCATTGACACCCATGCCTTGGCTGTGTTGAACCAAGCAACTACGTTGTTGCTCCAAACGCTGTGAACATTATCACTGACACCCTATGCCTTGGTGGTGTTGAACTAAGCAACTACATTGTTGCTCCAAACGCTGTGAACATTATCATTGACACCCTATGCCTTGGCTGTGTTGAACTGAGTAGCTACATTGTTGCTCCAAACGCTGTGAACATTATCATTGACACCCATGCCTTGGCTGTGTTGAACCAAGCAACTACGTTGTTGCTCCAAACGCTGTGAACATTATCATTGACACCCTATGCCTTGGCTGTGTTGAATCAAGCAACTACATTGTTGCTCCAAACGCTGTGAACATTATCATTGACACCCATGCCTTGGCTGTGTTGAATCAAGCAACTACGTTGTTGCTCCAAACGCTGTGAACATTATCATTGACACCCTATGCCTTGGCTGTGTTGAACCAAGCAACTACATTGTTGCTCCAAACGCTGTGAACATTATCATTGACACCCTATGCCTTGGCTGTGTTGAACCAAGCAACTACATTGTTGCTCCAAACGCTGTGAACATTATCATTGACACCCTATGCCTTGGTGGTGTTGAACTAAGCAACTACATTGTTGCTCCAAACGCTGTGAACATTATCATTGACACCCATGCCTTGGCTGTGTTGAACCAAGCAACTACATTGTTGCTCCAAACGCTGTGAACATTATCATTGACACCCATGCCTTGGCTGTGTTGAATCAAGCAACTACGTTGTTGCTCCAAACGCTGTGAACATTATTGTAACTGAGGGGTACAATTCCCTGACTGTATTAATCAAGTATTGGTATCATTAAACCACTACCGTCTTATGTACATTACTGGCCATACTGTACACAAGTATATGATGAGAACTTCTCCACAATGACACGGTTTCCACACAAATACTCGTTTAGAATATTTATTACAGCAAGAATACAGAATATACTTTAATCTAGATGCGCTTATAAGGCAAGAATATGTGCATAAGCAAATCAATAATGAATATTAGGAATTATCTATGGTACTCTGGGAAGGGGGTGTACTACCGGTTGTAAGCCAGCAGGGGGAGGCAATGCTCTATGAAAAGTCAATGGTTCCACAGGGAGCTTCAATAGGCACCTGGAGACGGTATATTGCTCCCTGGCTCAGCAGCGGATGAAAAGGCAGCTGGTCCCAGTGTGCGCGCCGCACAGATGAAGCCGTGGAGTCTCTGCTCCGACAGAGACGGGCTCGAGTGATGTCCTCACGGGCATGTGTAGATCCCACAGCAGTGGGTGTAGACGGTTCTCTGCTCCAGCAGCTCGGTCAAAGCAATGAAGAATAATAATCCTGCCGGAAAGGGCTCTGCAATCACCGGTGTAAATCCTCCGTGGCGCAGTGGTCCACAGTTGAACTTGACGTTACTATCTTATTAGCACGCGGCAATAAGTGCTCTATGTAGACACACAATTACTCACTTCACGTGGTCTTTGACTCGTAATGAAGGCTTACTAATAAATAGCGAACGATACGTTGAACAAACGTAGTAGGATAACACGACTCTATTTGAGGCAATACGAGCCCTACTCTACCGCACGTTGCATGGTGGGTGAGACGTCACTTGGGTAACTGAACTGAACTGAACTCGAACTGGAAAGGCGAACTGAAAAGGAAATTCTGTATTCGCCGCGCCATATTTATATGTACGGGGGAGAAACGAGTGCCAGCCTGCTCACTGTCTCGTAGCCTTGGGCAGAAGCGGGCATGCACAGACATGTCGTGTCGGTAGCTTTCAAGTCGGCTCTAGGGGGTAAGTCACTGGCGCCTGGTGGCACGCCATCCAATAGGAGAATGAAATATTATGGGCTATAGTAACTACTAGGTTAAAGGGACATTCCGTGTATATGTACAAAGAATACACAAGGGATATCAAACGACATACAAATACCATTCAATATATATCCATAAATAAATATATATATTCGGTTTAATCTGACCCTTTGTAACAATTATCATTGACACCCATGCCTTGGATGTGTTGAACTGAGTAACTACATTGTTGCTCCAAACGCTGTGAACATTATCATTGACACCCCTATGCCTTGGATGTGTTGAATGGTGTAAATACGTTGTTGCTCCAGACGCCGTAAACTATACTATGAATGGATTAACCAAGGGCTGAAACGGTGCTCATTTACTTTATCCTACTTGTTCACTCTCATTGTGGCCATTACCAGGTTTCAAGTGAGCGAAGAAGCTGTAGCGGTGCCCACAAACTCTATCCTATTTGCTCACCCTCATTGTGGCCATTACCAGGTTTCAAGTGAGTGAAGAAGCTACGTTGACCCACTATACGGTCCCAGCAAGTTTCAAGTTTCAAGTTTCTTTAATAGTTGTCATACAGAAGTACAGAATACTTTCATACAAAATGCTTCTTACTGTTACGCTCCAGAGACTGTGCTAGACAAGATAGTATCAAATAACATAGTATAGCATGTAATTTAGAAGAAGAAAATGAGGTCACAGTGTTCGGTATAGACATATGTACAATGTTCTGAGTTACCATATAATATACAATACTATGCAGTGTACTAATGTACAGTACTATATAGTGCAAAGCAGAAATGGGATGAGGTACAATTTACAGTAAGGTGTACGAGTTGTAGTGCAATCCTTCATCAATAAATATAAAGTGTGGGGAGTGGGTGCTACAGTGTGTTTGTTTAAAGTGGGTGTGTGCTATAAAGTGTGTGGAGTGGGTGCTACAGTGTGTTTGTTTAAAGTGAGTGTGTGCGTGTGGATGTGTGTGCTATGTGCGTTTGGTGGTTGTTGTTGTGTAGTGTTCATTGTTCGTTTAGCAGCCTGTCTCCTGCTTAGAGCAGTGTCATTGTAATCACTCTGCTACACGCCAACTGTACGAACTGTGCTTCTGACTGTTGACCTCATTGTTTATTACCGCCTGCGACCAGCGACTCAGCCGCAAGAGGAGCTCCAGTTGGGGCAATGGCTGACTGGGACAAGATGGAAGGTGTGGATGTGGAAGAGCTAAAGAAGAGGCGTACTGCGGCGCAAACTGCTTTCACAAGGAGAGCCAACCAAGTAGCTGACAATGTTGACACTGCATCGCTAGCGGAGCTAGTCAACGACAAGAAAGCTCTGCAGATAGAGTTTGCGAAGCTCGTTGACACGACAGGGGACTATATTGGAGCATTGGAGGAGGCCGACGGAACTGCGCATGCTACCGTGATGGCCGACGCCACAGCAAAGAAAGACGGAAGCAAGCAGAGGAAAATGACACTAGAGAAGAAGATCTTCTCGGAGGTATGGTCCCGCTTCGTTCAACCAAAGTTAGGCCCCCTTGAAGCGGAGTTTAAGGAGGCCTTGGAAGAGGCAAAGAGGCTCAGCACCCAATGGGCACCCCAAGACAAGAGAGCATTGGAGGGGAACAAATTGGAGAGAAGACTCAACGCCTTCGAACAAATGATGAGAGAGTGGAGATACCTTCTCCCGACTCCCAACATATCTGAATTAGAAAAGCGGTACAGGCACTTGGACGAGGAAAGAGCAGCACTGATGGACAAGTGGTCGACCCTTCTAGAGCCTAGGGGAAAGGGTGACACTGGATGTGCTTATGAGGGTGAAGAGGATATAAGGACACACAACATTGAAAGGGGCGGTGAGGTAACCGGCCCACTTGATATTTCAAACGATGTTTCGCAACGTGTCACAGAGGCCAAACCTTCCCCGTCCACCAACAGCAAAGGTGAAGTCCTTCACATCCACTCGTCATCCCCTCAGCTTGACAGTAGTCAAATAGAGGGCGCTTCCAAAGACTCTCCCTTACCTTTCGGGAGCCACGAGGGGGCCCCGAAAGAAACCCATCTCCAGCTTGGAGCAAAGACCACAAGAAGTGGACCTCATGAGTATACAGACAGAAGTTCGCTCCCACGGGTAAGACAACCCGGCAGCGAACCCTATCTCTACCAGAGCGCTGACCTCGCTATCATGCCTCAGTTATGAGGTGACCATGCCACGCCATCAGGCGATGAGGGCGCGACGCGGGAAGGTCTCGCTCACCACAGAGCCTACCAGGGGGCCCGACCTAAGATAAAGCTTGCCGCCATCAATCTGCCTGGATTCTGTGGCGACAGAAGGACCTATTGGCGCTGGCGGGATAATTGGGAGGACCTCCAGGCTTTGGCCGAACCATCAGGATTGCCTGTATGCAAATTATATCACCTTCTTGACAGCGTAGAAGAGCCACTGAGAAAGAAACTCGGGCTGGATCGCTGCAGAACAGCGGACAACGTTTTCAGGCTCCTGGACAACCGTTTTGGAGACAGGAGCACAACCGCAAGTCTGATCCTCAAAGGTCTGGAAGAAGTGCCCCCAGTACGGAGTAACCAGCCTAGGCCAATGATTGACCTGGTCCAGGCAGTGGAAACCGCACTGTACGACTTAAAGGACCTTGGGATGGAGGACGTGATCAAAAATCACCTAACTGTTGCCGCCATAGAAAGAAAACTGCCTATAGGCATGCGAGAGAAGTGGATCTCCTATGAGCGTGACCCTGCGAATGGCGTCACTCCCGCAAGTTACTTTGACAGACTCTTGTCATTTCTGAAAGGACAAGAAAGGATCCTCGAGAGGCTAGCACAGTTAGAGATCGGAGCCACCCACGCTGGCGAAAGACCAACCCAGCGTGAAAGGCTGAGCGACAGGGGAGGTGATAGACGGTCATTTACAAGAACGACAGCGAGCGAAGTAAGAAGAGAGCCCCAGAGGGACTCGTGCACCATGTGTGGAGAGGAAGCACATGGGAAAAGACTGTACTTCTGCCCGGCCTTCAAGAAGGCTAAACTACTAGAGAAACGAGCCCAGGTGAAGAAAGCTGGAGCTTGCTTCAAATGCCTCGCTTATCACGGGGCCAACGGCCCATGCGAGAAAAGATTCCTCTGTAAGAAAGATGAGTGTGTAAAGGGGGGCGGCCCTGTCAACCATCATTTTCTCCTCTGCTCCAAGACACAGAGCAGGAATGAAACAACCAATGAGCCCGGCGCTCGTAAAGAGCTCCGAGGCCTTACGGCTGAGCAGGAGAAGGTGGTCACAGAGTTAAAATTGTCAACGCTCCAAATGGAAGCATTCAAGAAAGCCTTCATGAACAGAGCGACCTCCCAAGTGTACGCCAGCAAGAGCCTGTTGGACAAGAGTGGCATAAAAGAATACCCAGTCCTCATGATGCTCATGGACGTCACGACAAGAGGAGGAGACTGTGTTGGAGCGCTGATGGACCTCGCCTCCGACACCAACTATATCACACACAGAGCCGCCAAGAGGCTCGGGCTGGCCGGCGAACCTATCACACTGGTCGTGTACGGTGTTGGGAAGATGGCAGTCAGAGTCGATACCAAGAGGTATGTGGTGGCAATAAAAGTATGGACCCCGAAGGGGACCTTGAGAGCCCACGAAATGCTCTGCTACGGCCTTGAGGACATCGCCAAAGTAGATAGAGTGGTGAACTCCGAGAGACTAGAAAAGTTTTTCCCATGTGTCAAGCCAGGAGAATTGACCCGGCCTGATACAATTGATCTGCTCATTAGCACCCGGGAAGGTCGCCTGGCCCCACAAAGAATGGAGAGAGCCGGTGATCTGGTGCTATGGGACGGCCCACTGGGCAAAACTGTGAGCGGTGCGCATCCGGACCTCTTCGAAGAAGTAAAAATGACCACGCGTCATTCATTGACCCACTTCGCACGCTCCATGGGAACAACCATAAAGAGAAAATGCAAAGACCTCATGGTAGACTTAACCAAGAGGAAAAGCATGAAAGAGGCAGTAACTGCCACAAGCAACAAGGAAGTCTTCGACTGGCTGAAATGGGACAGCATCGGAGCAGCCTGTGACCCCATCTGTGGGGGATGTCGCTGTGGCAACTGTCCTCCCGGAGGAAAGGAAATGACACTGGCTGACGAGCGGGAGCTAGAGATCATCAAGGCTGGCTTGACCTTCAAGGAGAAAGACTCGCACTGTGGGGACTCCCACTGGGATGCAAAGTACCCCTGGAAGGAACAACCAGCATCTCTCCCTAACAATCGCCGAGCTGTGGAGTCGACCTTCTTCAGGACAGAGAAACGCCTTGAGAAGGACCTTTCATGGAAAGTAGCCTATACCAGGCAAATCCACGAAATGGTGGAGAGAGGAGCTGCCGTGAAACTAACTAGGTCTATGATGGACCAATGGAAAGGAGCAGTATGGTACGTGAGTCACTTGACCGCACCGAACCCACACTCCGTCACCACTCCAGTACGCATCGTCTGGGACAGTAGCCAAGAATACAGAGGTGTAAGCATGAACAATATCCTACTGAAAGGTCCTGATGTGCTGAACCAAATCCGTGCAGTACTCCTCAGGTTCCGAGAGGGAGAACATGCAGCCATCGGTGACATCAAAAAGATGTATAACTCAGTGTGGCTTGAAGAGGAGGAAGTTCATGTACACCGTTTTCTATGGAGAGACTCACCGCAAGACGAGATAGAGGATTACGCCGTCGTCAGGGTGAACATGGGAGACAAGCCGGCCGGATGCATCGCCCAAGTCGCTATGCGAGAGACCGCATACCTCCCTCGGTTCTCCCACCTGACGGAAGAAAGATCTGTCATCGTGGACAACAGCTACGTGGACGATCTCCTCGTATCACACAATGACTCTCACAGACTGGAAAAGATCCTTAAGGGGGTCGAAGTCATCTTGAAGGCAGGCGGCTTCCACCTCAAACCCTGGGTCCGATCTGGTCACAGTGGGAGGCACGACACCCCGGAGGCCAAGCCAGAGACACTAGTTCTACCGAACCAACTTAAGGAGGAAGATAACAAGGCTTTGGGAGTCGGCTACCTTGTTCAGGAAGATAAGCTCTTCGTAATGGCGTCCATCAACTTTTCCCGGAGAAGGCAAAAGATGAGGATGGAAGCAGATCTAGCCGAAGAAAATATCATAGAGAGGACGCCTAACCCTCTGACACGCCGAGTTCTACTCAGCCAAGTCGCAGGACTGTATGACCCGATTGGTCTCGCAACTCCACTCAAGCAGAAGGGAGTGATCCTAGTGAGAAGAGCATTCCAGGAGGCTGGAAAAATTACCAAGGACACTTGGGACCAGCCACTATCAGAGGAGCTCCGAGAGAAAGCAGTGGAGTTGTTCAAGGAATATGCTCGCCTGAGCCGCGTCACATTCCCAAGAAGTATCACGCCCGCCGGCTGGTTGGGCAAGCCATGGGGGATCACGTTCTCAGACGGGAGCTGTGATTCCTATGGCGCAGTACTGTATCTACGATGGGAGACGTCTGGGGGAGCAGTTGCCCGGCTAGTGGAGTCAAAAGCGAAACTGGCCCCTCTTGATCTTAGAGGTGATCCAGTAAAGGCGGAAATCTGCGGGGCGGTGTTCGCATCCCGTCTAAAGAAGTATGTGCTTAAACATGGAAGAATCAAAATCGAAAGGTGGTTCCACTTCGTCGACAGTCAGACGGTGCTAGGAGCCATCCAAAGAGAAAGCTATGGCTTTCAGACATTCTTCGCGAATCGGGTCGGAGAGATCCAGAAGGCTGGTCCCGTCACTGATTGGTGGTGGGTACCAGGAGAACGCAATATTGCTGACCTGGTCACAAGAGGCCACTGCTCCCCAGAGCTACTCGGAGAGAATTCTGCGTGGCAGTGTGGCCCTGACTTCCTCGCCTACCCCGAAGAGGAATGGCCAATGAAATCAGCCTCAGAAGTTTCTACCGCTGCGAGAGACGCAGTAAGCAGGCTTCAAAGAAAGGCCTTCACAGTTGCTATCACAAGAGCGCAAGCAAAGACAATGCTTCCCCTTGCCAGCTCAGAGGAAGGGAAGAAACCAGCCACAAAAGAAGAATCAGATATCATTATCTCGCCAAACAGAAGCCCTGACAAACTTTGGGGCGGGGCTCTCATAGGCCAGATAAACCCAAGGAGATACAGTTCTCTCAAGACACTCTGCAACGTCGTCGGCTTCATCCAAAGGGCACTGAAGTTCTGGGCGACAGTAAAAACCCGGAAGGCCCAAACGACGAAAGCTCGTTTGCCAACCCACACATTGTTAAAGTGGGAGGCATTAACTGTAAATGAACTGCAAAGCGCATTCAGAGAACTATGCCTGGCCGCACAGGAAGGCGCAGAATTCCCCGTGACCACACTAGACAGACTTGTGGTCCACAAAGAGGAGGACTCCAAACTTTTGCTGTGCCATGGCAGAGTTCAAGCCATGGCCAAAGAATGGCCTGGGGTGCCTTTACTTCCCTACAGGGAATGGGTGAGCATCCTCCTGGCAGAGGAAGCTCACAGGGCAAACCATGAGGGCATTGCAGGAACCCTCTTGCGCATGAGTGATAAAGCCTGGGTTGTGCAGGGGCCAAGAGTAGCCCGAAGCACAATTGACTTGTGTATACACTGCCGAAAGAACAAGGCAAAAATGTGCCGTCAAATCATGAGCGAACTCCCCCCGGAGCGCACAGAACCGGCCGCACCATTCGAGTATACCACGTTGGACCTCTTTGGTCCCTACAGGATCAAAGACTCAGTGAAAAAGAGAACAAGTAAGAAAACCTGGGGCGTAGTTTTCTGCTGCATGGCATCCAGAGCAATACATGCCGACATAGTGGAAGACCTCTCGACTGAAGGTTTCCTAAAGACATTCCAACGCTTCACTGCATTGAGAGGCCATCCTAAGAAGCTCTGGTCCGATAAAGGGACTAATTTCGTGGGAGCAAAGCCAGCGCTGGAAGAACTTTATAAGTTCCTAGCAAATATCGACAATAACAAAATACAGAAGAAAGCCGCAGAGTCTGGTACAGATTGGACTTGGGTGTTCCACCCCGCTGACTCTCCTCATAGGAATGGTGCGGCTGAAGCAGCTGTGCGAGTATTGAAAAGAGCACTAAGCAGCATAGGCGAAGAAGGGAGCCTCACGGCCCTGGAGTTCCAAACCCTCCTATACCTTGCTGCCAATCTATCAAATGAGAGGCCTATTGGCGCCAATGCCCAGCTTCGGGATGGCACCATTGAGGTCATCACCCCCAACACTCTCCTACTGGGACGTGCAAGGCCCCGTGGAGACCCCGGAGGTTTCGAGTCCGCTAGCTACCCCTTCGTCCGTCTGAGAGCAATCCAGATTGAAGTGGACAGGTTCTGGAAACGATGGAGCCAACTGGCGGGACCAGAACTCTTCGTCCGAAAAAAGTGGCACACTCCCGCTAGGAATGTCACTGAGGGGGACCTGGTCTGGCTTGCGGACCAGAACGCACTCAGAGGCCAGTTTCGACTGGGCCGAGTGATAAAGACTCACCCTGACCCAAAGGGTGTCATCAGGGACGTGGAAGTAAGGACTTGCCATAGCCTTCCCGTTACCACCGGTCATCCCAAGCGTGATCGTCACGTCGGGGTGTGCCCCACCACTGTCCTCCACAGGGACGTCAGGAGGTTGGTGGTACTTCTACCTTTCGAGGAACAATGACCAAAAAAGGGCGTCTAGAGTCGCCTTGTTTCTGGCAAAAAAGGGACGTCGAATGTCGCTTTGTTTCTGGCACAAAGAAGGACGCCGAAAGTCGCCTGTTTCTGGCGCAAAGGACGTCGAAAGTCGCCTGTTTCTGGCACAAAGAAGGACGCCGAAAGTCGCCTGTTTCTGGCGCAAAGGACGTCGAAAGTCGCCTGTTTCTGGCACAAAGAAGGACGTCGAAAGACGCCTGTTTCTGGCGCAAAGGACGTCGAAAGTCGCCTGTTTCTGGCAGGATTGAGGACGTGAAGAATCACCCGATGCCGATGGTACCTGAGTAGTTTTCGCGGGAGCCACTTGTGCTACCACCGTAAATGCGGCATAGTTTAATTCTTCGTGCCCCTGTGAAGGAATAATAATATAGACCGGGATCACTTATATAGTTTGAATCGTTTTAGGAGCCTGACGTTCAGAAAACTAAGTGGGAGGTGGAGAATTATCCGACGTTTTTCCCAATATATTTATCATTATTATCCTTCATTATTATCATGAGTAACATTTATTGTATACATTTATTGCATGAGTTAATTATTATCTGGTGCCGCCTAGTGGACGCACTTTGGAGTATGTATTGCGACTCTGAGCAGGTAAGCTGTCTCTGCGCAGGCGCGTCGCGCTATTTAAGTGACACTCTCAGTCTAGACTGTAAGGTGAAAAGCCCTGTGGGCGAACTCTTGACTGGCCAACGGTACGTAGCATTATATGCGCCGTTAATATCCGCATTTCTCTTTAATTCATATATCTAGTTATTAACTAATGCTGTTTGTTTTCCTTTCCTTTGTATAGGTAAATAATCTGACTAACGTCTGACTAACGTCTGATTGTACGTTGCTGACTAAATTCTGACTGAATGTACTAACTGACTTAATGGAAACGCTGACTACATGCTGACTACACGCTATTAACAATAGACTGGCTAACGTCAGACTGAATGTACATGCAGACCAACTAATGTCTGGCTACACTAACCAGAACTGGTTGCTAAATCGCAACTTAACTATTAATGAACTATCAACAGAGGCGACTTGGTTGAACATTACCGATACCACTTCGACCTCTACTAACATTATCCACTAAAGCTTGGATGTAAGCTACTACCAACTATCAGCTACACGCTAACCCCTTGTTAATTGACCACCTGGTGATTACTGTAACAGAGGATGAGCTGGATGCTGGTCCAAATAAACGAACATTCTTATGAAGTCCGAATTGTTTCTATGGTTTAAGAAAAGTCATTTCGCCCACACCCTTCCAAGGGGGACATCTAGTTGACTCATTGACTGAGACTGCTAGATAATTGGACAGGGATTATCAGCACTACGTTGTAACCATGTAATTTCATTGTTGGGCATTTCAACATTGAAAAACAAGCATCTATACTAAATCGATTCAACAACAGTTTTTCAAATGTTGAAATGGTGTCTGTAATTTAGATATTGAATAAACATAGCTTTTTCAACCTCAACCAAAAATAACCAATCTGACCAAAATCCAACAATTAATTAATGTCTTTTGCTATCAGGGTAACTTGCGGGGGGGTCCCCGGAAAATGTCCCCCGCATGATTTCAGAATGCAGTATTTGTCCCCCCCATGTTTTTACCCCCAAACCGCTGCAACTGCGCGGCCTGGCGGCCAGCACTGTGACTCGCTAGTCGCTACTACACAGTGCCGGCACTGCAGATTTACCCTACTCTTGGAATTCATTGCCAGATCCTCAAAGTCATACATGTCTCGATAATGCAGTGTTATTAAAGCAGCGTGTAGCCGACGCATGAACCAGTTGGAAGCGTCAACGCGGAACTGGAAATCCGTTGGTAAAGAAATAGCGGCCTGGAATCATTTTTGGGACGCTCTCAATTCGCAGTAAAGGAATATATCTGCGGTTTCCCTGGCGGATGGCGAACAAGCCAGCCGATTCTACTATGAGTCATGACATTTGACATAGTCTATGACATCATACTTAATTTAAACTTGAACACGGAGGCAGTTACAAGAACTATCCGAGCCCCCGGGAGGGTGGTCGAATACCTTTTGCGATGTATGCAGGGAACGAATTGCAGAGGGAAGTGGAGAGCTGCCTGTCGCCCATTCTAACGCAGAAGTCCTGGACCCCCGACAGGTAAGGTAAGCGATTTTAGATGTATCACTTTAAGTGTGCGGCTGTTGTCCGAATACTAGTGAATATTGAAAAATAAAGGCATGACATTTAGAGACGTCCCCGTCGTAGCGTTCTGGTGCGGGGATATGGGTCTCTCTGTGCGGGGGCGCAACAGCAACAGGTGGGGTAGGCTGGGCAGAGATGTATGCATCAAAACGATTACATTGTTTGTCTCGCATACATTCGATTTATAATGCGAGCACCTGCATTACAATCAAATGACTGATCTGTTATGTGTTATGGACCTGAGTCTCGAGAGGCACTTTATAATAGAAAAAAGACAGTGCAAACATGTATATGTCGCTTACAGTTTATTATGCCTATGCAGCTCGTTTATTTTGACAGAGTTAAAAAAATGTCACTAGTATCATTATATTAAATTAGCGGACGTGCAGCTGGACAAGCCCTGGCTCCACGATGACCACTTCTTACAAGAGGCGCCACCGCCTGGGAAAATGCGTATTGCACACCTGGTATAAAAAAAAAAAGTCACTGACCACGCCCCCTAATATGTCCCCCCCACCGCTAGGAACAAAGTTCCGCGCCTGAATATGTACCCATATCTAAATCAGAAATTTGACTTTTTAATATGCACACTGGCTTCTGCAATCAGTGTTGTTTAACTTCCCTTGTTGTCGTTCTCAGTAGCAGTCACAGTGGACTACAGTAGCAGTCAGGTGTCTTCCCACTCCTTCACACACAGAACGATATATATCTG
The DNA here is from genome assembly GCF_963971535.1 of Notolepis coatsorum. NCBI lineage: Eukaryota > Metazoa > Chordata > Actinopteri > Aulopiformes > Paralepididae > Notolepis > Notolepis coatsorum. The sequence goes on along the minus strand of NC_140177.1, from coordinate 76,965,593 downwards.
TTGCAAGGAGGCTGGATGCCGTTGAGTAGAGTAGCAGTCATCTCCCCATAGTTGAATACAGCAGCATACCAGGTGCAGGGAGTAGGGAGGTAGGATATTCATAGCGGGCGTTGTTTGTACAGGCCGGGGCCATCGTTGGCGTGGTGGGGTAGGTCCTACTTATGCAAAAAGGGCTTGTATTGCCGACTGGGGTGCGTGGTAGGGGTTCCTGTGGATCCCAGCAGCGGTGCGTTCTTATCTTTGTGGCAGGGCGGGGCTATCGCACAGGGAGCTTAGCTGGAGTTCCTGTCCCAGTTGCCCTCCCAGGGCCTCCACTGATCCCTGGGCCCCGCTTCCGTAGCACCGGCCCTGCTGTGGTGTTGCCATATCATGCAAGATGTTGAGCAGGCGGTTCCTGTTGGACTTGGGACTGAACCTGATTAGGTTGTCGTCGTCCTCCGTGGGTTCATATGGGTATGGTGGCTGGTGTGCCGGTGGAGATGGGGCCCCTAGGTGGTGTGGTTGCCCAGGGACAGCGTGGCCCTGCAGTGGGAAGTACGGCCCTGGTGCATATTCGTTATCTTCTTTCTCCTGCGCTGAGAGAAACGCACCATACTCCCCCTCACATTCCATAGATCTGAGTTCCACAGCATTGATTAGTACTGCATCTTGGATGTCATGCGTCGCGTTAATGAGTTGCATGATTTCGCCGGCCAAAGGAAAATAAATCAAACAATAAAAACAACAACAATTTCAAACATGGTCAGTGTGTTACATGTCTGGATATACAACAGGGAGGTAGGGACTCCCTCATAGTTGTACTGGCTGGAAACAAAGGAAAAAAAACTGTTTACAGTTAGCTGTCGCCCAAGTTGAAACATGTGGAAATAGTGACCACCAGGGGTTACAAGTTGTAACATGCAATCAAATATCAAAAGGAATGACAAACCCAACTTTAGGACGCTGGTATTACAAACGCTGTGATGGCGGAAAGACAAGTGCCTCAATAAGCTGTATAAGACAGTGTCTATGAAATTCAAAAGTGCTTGGAATAGAGGCAAAAAAAAAAGAAAAAATGCCTAACTGCTGTGCAGTGGCAGAGCAGGTATAACATTGGAAAAGCATGATAGAGATAAACACAGATAGTGACCAAAGCCTTGAACTTATCGCATTGTCACATACATAATCAATAACGCAGATAGTGACCAAAGCCTAACCAGGGTTGACTTATCGCATTGTCACATACATAATCAATAACACAGATAGTGACCAAAGCCTAACCAGGGTTGACTTATCGCATTGTCACATACATAATCAATAACACAGATAGTGACCAAAGCCTAACCAGGGTTGACTTATCGCATTGTCACATACATAATAACGCAGATAGTGACCAAAGCCTAACCAGGGTTGACTTATTGCATTGTCACATACATAATAACGCAGATAGTGACCAAAGCCTGACCAGGGTTGACTTATCGCATTGTCACATACATAATCAATAACACAGATAGTGACCAAAGCCTAACCAGGGTTGACTATCGCATTGTCACATACATAATAACGCAGATAGTGACCAAAGCCTAACCAGGGTTGACTTATCGCATTGTCACATACATAATCAATAACACAGATAGTGACCAAAGCCTAACCAGGGTTGACTTATCGCATTGTCACATACATAATCAATAACACAGATAGTGACCAAAGCCTAACCAGGGTTGACTTATCGCATTGTCACATACATAATAACGCAGATAGTGACCAAAGCCTAACCAGGGTTGACTTATCGCATTGTCACATACATAATCAATAACACAGATAGTGACCAAAGCCTAACCAGGGTTGACTTATCGCATTGTCACATACATAATCAATAACACAGATAGAGTTACATTCAGACGGCCCCCCCCCCACTCCTGCTTACCTAACTCGCCGCGACGCTGCGTGTAAAAATGCCCGTGGAATGCCGTCCCGACCAGCCGATGCAGACAGACAATTCACCCCCAGTACTCCTCACTGTCCTAGACGTGGCTGTGTTGTAGAGCGATGAAGAGCCCGTCTGCACCGGCAGGATCGGTTGGCAATCCCACTTCAGACACCAAGAATGACGTCTCCAGGGATGATTAAATGAAATACAGAGACAAGAGATTGGCCTTAAATCAGCGTGCAAACCACCAGGTTCTCCACGGACATCCAGCAGCCTAAAACAGTGTCACACTGCGAATCAGATATTCTGAAATAATCAAACAGGAGCAGAAAGACAGCCGGAGAGGCGGTTAGGTGGCCGAGCGGAGATTGCGTTCGTCACCAGCCCCGGAGCTGAGCTGGATTTGCCTGTTCGAATCCAGCTCACAGCTCCGGGGTTGTCACCAGCTTGGCTGGCCGTCTGCACTGATACAATTGGCTGTATCAGAGGGTGGGAGAAGCTGGCGGGGTGGGTCCGGGTCGTTGTAAACAGCGACTCCTACAGTTCGGTCGGGGCGCCTGCTAAGCGCGGATTGGACGTGAGGGGGATAGTGTGGTCCTCCCACACGCTACGCCCTCTCAATGAGAATCCGCGCTGCCAGGTGAAAAGAAGCGGTGATTGGCTGGACGTGTGTCGGAGGAAGCACGTGGTAGCCTCCACTCTCCCAGATGATCTGACTGTGGGGGGTAAGTGCGCAGCGACCAGGAAGGGACTGGGAATTGGCATACGACTAACATTGGGATGGGAGAAAATCGGAGAAAAAAAATGGAGGGGGAAAAAGACCAATAAAAAAATTAAAGAAAGACAGCCGGAATACTCACGTTAAATGAATACAATACAGGTTTATTGGAAAAGAAAATATATATATACAGTACGCCCATACGGACGGACTTTCAGTCTGTCAGAGTGCATATTCACAGGTCTGTCAGAGTGAAAGTGAAGACAAAGCAATATTGTAATGGCTTAAGGCGAGACACTGCAGGTGAATAGTCAAATATACTTTTTTTGTTGATTTTGAGATTTTGTTATATATTGCTTCCTAAACATGTCTTCTATGAAACTAGTGACAATAAAACATCAATAACACACATTTAGTTGTTTATTTTACATCATTTTGCCTTATTGCATCCATAAATGTGCACATATCTAATGGGGAAGTGCCTCATTTGCATATATAAACATACATTTCAGAAAACTTGCAATATATTTTTTCTTAGTTTATATGTACATAACAAATTTGGAAAGTTTCATAGTGATATCTATTCAAATATTTTTTGCCTATTAGGGGGTACTACACTGTACTACACTGTTTGTAGCCTGTGTGTAGTTCTGTTCAGTTCAATAACATCATTATTATTATTATTCAGTTATCAGGCATGTGTTTAGGTTGTCTATTACTAATGGTTTGATTAGGTATTGTGTTTGTAAATATCCATTTAAAAAAAAAAGTATGGCATTTTACAACTTTGAAGGCGTTTTCCCAAAAATGAGTTTTAAGAGTTTTTCATCATACTCTGAGCCAGAAATCTCCACTTCAGTAGCACTCACATACACCAAACCTTCCAGTTATATTCATATCTATGTTCTGAAGGTATTTACAGAAGGGTTTGTTGATATCGCATTCATACCCTGATTTATATCACATTTTATTCCTAAAAACATGGCGAAATATGGAATTTTACCATAAAAATGGACTGAATGGAGTATTTTCTGATTTATGGAGTGATAAAAAGAGATATCCAAAATCCCCTCTGTAATAACCTTTGGCTCTAATATGTCAACAAAATGAAACTATAATTTTGAAAATGGCTTTATCCAATGTTCAGATTTCTGTCCTGGAATTATATGCAAATTAGTGCATATTTAAGTAGATCATGCCTCATTTGCATATTTAAACATACAATTTCAGAAAACTTGTAATACAAAAAAGTCTTGTCTTAATATAAGTAATCAACTGGGGAAGTTTCATTGTGATATCTATTAGTTAATTTTTTTACCCTATTCACCTGCAGTGTCTCCCCTTAACACAGTGAGATAGAGACGCCTCCGTCTCTGATTGGGTTGGCTTTATATGGTCATTTGGGGAGTCGGATGGGATCGGCCCTTGCGGAGGGCTCGCTGCGGCCTTGGATGCAAGCATTATCTGGCCTGCTCTGAATATAATTAATGGATATAGTGTTTTAACAGTTTTTGAGAGAAGGATAACATGACTTCATGGATCAACCCTGTTGTGGGGCCCCAGAGGATTAAGAATGTGAAATTACCCTTCACAGTAAGATGTCTACTCACTGTCTGTAAATATAGTTCTGGTCTAAAAGAACGTTATGATGGTTTAAATGTTGTAAATAAGGTTTCGGGCTATGAACCATTTGTATATAATAGTATCTATGTTAAGGATGAGCAGTTGTGCACTTGTTGTGGAGGAATTTAGCCGTGGTAATGAACTTTTGTAAGAACACATGTTGATTAGGCTAGTAGTATGGTCTGAGAGTTGTGTAGGCCTCGACCTGACAGTGTGACATATTTCCCTCATTGCAGCCTGCAAGCTGTTTGGCGCCATCCTGTGGACAAAGGATAATTGTGTTTATCTGTTTTGAACCACAGGTAAATGAATGACCCATATTGTTTATTTTGTATTGGTTTATTGTATTGTTTTATTAGAAATGTTTTATTTCAATGCTTGATTAAAAATGGCAGTCACTACTGGGTGTTGAGGAGCCTGCGAGCTGTTTGGCGCCATCCTGTGGACAAAAGATAATTGTGTTTATCTGTTTTGAACCACAGGTGAAATAAATACTAAAATGGATCACAAGCCTGTCTTCACTTCCTATACACGTTCGACAGACGAGTAGGCTGCAGACCGGCTACACCTGCCTATACGGTGCTTATACATGTATGGGCTTTGATTTGTCCCTGTACACTGTTTTTTATAGATGCACGAATGCCTAGTGAGAGAATGTACAGAATATGATTTAAACAGTTTTTATATTAGCTTTAACACTTTGAGTGCCAGCGACGAGAATTCTCGTTAGTTCATGCCAACCGACGAGAAATCTTGTTTTTAATCGTTATTTTTTTTATTATCGATTTCCATTCATTTTTCATCAATCTAGCCTCACGTTACCAGTGGGGATCTGTCTGAGCTCAAACAGGGAAAATACCGCCCCCTATCGTCTCTCCGGATGGTATTGCACCCCATTGGATTGGACTGAGTGGGGGAAAAAAGAGTCCGGATTCCACATTTGACTTGTCAGGCATGTAATCCGAGTCTATTGCAGTCATCGCCCACGATCAGAACAGCGTGGAATATGTCTTTCGACCACCCAGCGTTGGATCAATAAACGCGATCGATATTTGGAATGGCGATCAGGAATTGGAATAATTTTTTTGCAGAACATCTGATCTGAGGTAAGGAATCTATTTTACCAGTCTTGGGATAATCAGAGCTGTTTTCACCTATATATCAACGTGTCCCATATGTGTGTGTGTGGCTGTGAGTGTGTGTGCTGATCAGGAAATAAGATAATCGATTTTTCAGCCCGCTTCTATAGAGTGCATAAGTACACATATACTATCGATAATCTAGTGTTTCTTTGAAAGCGATTCATAAATAGGCCAAAAAATTACAACGTGTTTTGTGTATTACAGTAAAGCGCGATTCTAGCATTTTTCAAAATGGTATAAAACGGAAATTAACAGATTAAAAAACAATCCGTTTCGACAATGTTGACTGCAAATAAGTCATTGATAAGCGACAGTCGTATTAGACACATAGCCATAATTGAAGATATAGTTTATGCGTTCACAAATGTGAGCGCTGTCATTGAATAGAGCGTTGGCACTCAACAGGGTATCTAGGACTGGCATGGCTGGCACAGAAAGTGTTAAAATGTCCTATTTTTCTGTTTCTTTTCTGGCTTAAACATCTAGCCCAGAGACTACAACTGAAAACTAGCAACCCTGCTAATGTTGGCATATTTACAGTTTTTTTTTATTTGTATTCATTTATTGTTTATTTATTGTATTGATTGATATGCACTGTCCCTGATCAAATAAACTGAGTAAACTAAACTAAAATCTGTGTGAATATGATGAGAAGGCTGCTTGTTATTTCACATAACATAACATTCAATACACACACACTATGCATACATTTCCAATCATTGACACAACATATGTATAATGGCAGTTGTACCATGGTATTGTCATTTGTCGTATCACCCAACAGGCCGCTATCATAAATATACTTCTTAAGATGGATAGGGCTACGCAACACTTCCTTTTCAACAGCGTCCGCAATGTAGTACTATGAGTTGACTGGAGACTGCTAAACACTGCAACGCTCACTGTGAATTGTGTTGTGGCTACAGCCTGACTTAAATAGAGTCAAACCCATGAGGCGGGGTTCACAGTGTCAATGGCTGGTGACAATCAAAACATCTCCCCTCCCACACCTAAGGAGTGTTGGAGGACTACAAATCTTCTCAGCTGTCAAACCAAAAATAACTACAAAAAACTAGAAACCCAGCATGCTAAAGAACTACAAGACCCCACCGCAATCCAATATGGCCGACAGCAGGGGTGGGGGGGTCATGTCTTTTAATCACTACTTTGTGTTTTCTTTTTCTTGCATTGCCCACCTAGGCAGGAAGAAAAGAACTGGCAGACACAACGCAATCTAATTGAAAAGATGAAATACTGGATGCCGGATTGACAGTGTCACAGTCACAGAGAAAAAAGTCACAGCGTACCAATCTCTCAGTATATGTCACTCTCACAAACTTTCATACATTTATTTTGTGGTTTCAAAAGCAAAAAAAATTTATACATTGGAGTGTATTTTGACAAGGGGACTCTCTAGGCAACCTATGACATCAGGCCAGTGGTTATCTAGAGCTGAATACAGCTCAACAGATAATATAGAAAATACTGTGTTCCTACTGTACCTCTCAGCTGTATACAGTAAATTTGATTTGGCCTATTCCGGAACTAACTAGAACACTGCCTACTGTATTGCAAATGGTAAAAACTAGGCCACTTTTACAAATTAATATTTTTCTTGAGCTTGTTTCAACTGTATCAGGGTGGGGGTTGTATGTCGACTAACTGCTCTGCTATGAATATAATGGGGACGGAGCAGATGGTGCAGACATCTCCCCAGGTCGTCTGAGAAGCACAGTGCCATTCATCAAACTCCCTCTCCCAATATGGAAATTCACCTACAGTAGGGACAGGGGAGAGATGTGTGTGTGGGGGGGGGGGGGGGGGTAAATCTACTGTAATACTAAAGGAGCCGTTTTATTCATACACCGTTATAACAGACTGCTCAGATTTATAAATTTGGTTGGGAGAGGATCCTATAATGCATCCAAACCACAAAAAGCAACAGATTGATAGGCTACGACCATCTACATACCATCACGCCTAGTGATAAACACAAGCAAATAAAGGCTGCCAGCTAAGGGCAAAAGGATAAATCGTAATCTATTAGCCCTTGTGCTCTTCGCATGTTAATGGCACCTGACTGGCCATTCCTCCCACACTTATCTTTTTTCATAAAATTCATTCATCCTCTATCATGCTTCAGAGATGAGTTGTTTTGTCTTCCTCCGTTGGTCCCCGACAGCTGGGGTATTATTGATTGGCTTTCGATAAGGACGGGGCACTTTGTATGCAAAGCGACATTGGCTTTGACTTGTTTTGAGCATGGCTGTCAAAATAGATGCCTAAAACACAAGTTATACCCAGGCAAAAGTTGGGGAATCGATTGTACATTTGCGAAAAGGCGAGTATCGCCAACAGCTCAATGAGTTGTGTGTGCCGTGGTGAGGTCATGTTTGGATAGAGTAATCGATTCCCAACTCCTCAAAGTTGACCAAATACCCTTTCGCACATAGGACAATGGAGTTGACTAAGAGACGGAGAGAGAGAATAATCACCCTGTGTCCTCGTTTTGTCTCCTCCCGCGGGGTAAAAGAAAATGGAAAGTGGAGAAAGTGACAGACAACATTATGGGCAGTTTGTTCTGACAGGCCTTTTCTTTTGTGACATATTACACATCAGATCCAGATGATGTTATAGGCCACAGGGGATGGACTGTATGGTCTACTGGTGTGAACATTAGCCAAAGTCCAGTTCGGAATTAATGGGCGATGAAGACCCGAGGGCAATAGGGAATTATACATAGTTCACTCAAGGGATGGTTCCAGTTCAGCGCTCTTTCTCTCTCCGATTTTCTATCTCTGCCTTTCTATCACTCTGTATGTTGCTCTATCACCAGAGAGGTGTGGAGGGGAATGAAAACCATCACCGGCCATAAGCAGGTAAACTGCCAGGCAGAGGGTGATGTGGACAAGGCCAACGAGTTTAACCAATTCTACAACCGGTTTGACCAGGCCACACCAACCCCCCCTACTGTTAGGGATTTCCTTCCCTCGTAAGTCCTTGAATTGATATAGTATGGACCAGCTGAACCAGATATATTCAGAGCGACAAAGTTTGGTATTTTCTCACGGAGTCTTTATTGCACAGAGAACACAGAACTCCGACCAGCCCTTCCACGGGGCTAAGTCTCCCAGAATGAAGACACATGACATATTTATACCCTCATGGATGAAGAAGAGAAGGGGAGGGGTGTGTGTATGTATGTGCGTGTGTATGTATGTGTGTGTGTGCTTGTGTCAGAAGAAGGGGGCTAGGGGTAATGGGTTAGAGGAGGGAGGGGTGTTTAGCTGAGATCATGGCAGCAGGTGGCCCAGGGCAGGGTGGCAGAAAGGCCAGGGAGGGGAGAGGAGAGGGATGTTTAGGAGCCACACAGAGAGAGAGGGGAGACAGAGAGAGGAGGGGAAAGGAGAGACACATGAGACACATGGTAGTAGGGCTGCAACTAATGACTAATTTGGTAGTCGACGAATCTGTCGATTATTTTTTCGATTAGTCGACTAATCGAAAACCAATTAAGTAAAACATTTTTTTTTTTTTTAAACTACCTATCTTTGTGAAAGTGGCTTCTCAGCTCTGGTCCAGCTGAAGACAGAGCAGAGGAACAGATTAGACATTGAGCATGACCTCAGAGTTGCTTGTCTACCATCACCCCAGACTTTGAGACTCTTGTCAGGACCAAACAACAACATCATAACATGATGATCCCATAGCAAATTAAAATAATGACTCATGAAACATTTTAATTTGGATCTTAAGCCACTTTAAATGAAAATGTATTTGAAGAACAATACAGCAATCACTCATAACAAGATAAATAAATTAAATAATACAAATTAAAGTGGAAGTGTACTTTAAATAACTAAAAAAATAATAATAAAAAAGAAATAACTAGCAGCATCTGCCCCCAGCACCGCGGCTGATGGGGCTGTAACTTGGTCCAGGACCAGGAGGGTGACGTGGAACAGCTGTAAGGGGAGAGGGGGATGAGTCAGATCAGACAGACTTCTAGGTCTTTTGTTTGCTGTGTGTGAGAGGAGTCCGTGTGTGTGTGTATGTGTGTGTGTCTTACTCTGATTGCTGTGTGAGTGAGAGGTTTGTACCGTGTAATTTGTGTATGTGTGTGTGTCTTACTCTGATCGCTGTGTGTGAGTGAGAGGAGTGTGAATGTGTGTGTCTTACTCTGATCGCTGTGTGTGAGAGAGAGGAGTGTGTATGTGTGTGTGTCTTACTCTGATCGCTGTGTGTGAGTGAGAGGAGTGTGTATGTGTGTGTCTTACTCTGATCGCTGTGTGTGAGTGAGAGGAGTGCGTGTGTAATGTATTGTGTGTAGTCTGATCATCATCTCCTGCAGGGGAACAATGTTTTCAATGTCCAAAATTTGCTATGGGATCATCATGTTATGATGTTGTCTGGAACCCTGAGAAGCCACTCTCACAAAGATAGATAGTGCAAAAAAAAATAAAAAATAAAATAATTTTTATTTTTTATTTTTTTAATGACTAATCGACGCAACAATTTCTCGTCGACGATTTTTTATAATCGATGTCGTCGATTATGTCGACTAATCGTTGCAGCCCTACATGGTAGCATGTGAGCTATAGCATGTGAGCTGTCGTCATGCTGATCAGGACAAGAGCTAATTGAGAAAGTGGCTCCATTGACCGGCCTGTGACCAGGGCCCCGTTCCCCGTACCTGGATAACTGAGTTAGCCGGATAACTTTCGGTCAAGTCTGACTTAAGCCGGACCTTCCTGTTCCCCGAAGCTGGATTGTCTAAATCACCATGACAACAGATCAAAAAGTTTGAGCCTGGTCGAGAGCAGGGTTTAAGTTCAAGTTAGCCGGATGAACCATCGCCACGCCCCCGCAAAGAAATGACAGCCCGTTTCCTGAAATTATTCCCACAGTCTACGATCTGCATTATACCATTCTGAATTACGTTTTTGTGCTCCATTCTTCCAGAGGGGGCTTTTGAAATGTAAAATAGACCCAAAATGCTGATACTAAATTCACTTTGTCCTAAATAATGCACGTTATATACCGTGGCGCTCGCTCAGTGCGATGTACACATGTGGTTATTTTAATTGTAACTGGGATTAAGATGTCTGATGAGATGCGCTGTTTGACGGATTTGAGAAATTGAATGAGCCGTTGACGTCACATTAATGAATGAGAATAAAGAGATAAAACTTCATTCAAAATAAAGAATATTCTAAACACGGGTCTCTCGTTCATTAATGTATAAACAATGAATTTATCCCATCTGGCACAGTGGCGCAGCGGTAGTGCTCAATCCTGGCAACCCGGCGACCGGTGTTCGAAACCCCGTGTTTCCAATATAATTTTTTGGAATATAATATGAATGATTATACGCCAAAGTAGCCTAGTTTTAAGTTAAAATATTATAAATCTACATGCATTGAGGATGCCATTCTTTATATAGCTCTCAACGTGCACCAAATTGAATTATTCCTACATCGCAAAAAGAAGGAAAAGACTAGGGTTCGAACCCCGGTCGTCTGCGTGAAAGTCAAAAGAAGAACCCGTTACACCACAGTGGAGATAAGTAAAAGATCGACCATACATCAATCAATGGGTAAGAGAGCCGTATCGTTATTCTGTATAACAGTTTAACTAATTATTTTCGCTAGCAAGATCTCATTTGATTATTCAATCCAGCAGGCAAGTTTAAAGAAATATAATCTGATTGATTGAGGTAATGAGGGACTTAAAATTAGCCTATAGATAACGCATTTAACTTGTCGGCGAGGCAATTGAGCCGTACTGCAATATGTTAAAGTTTTAAATCAATTAATCAATCAATGCCGCTAGAGAATCAGGATCTCTGCTATCGATACGTGCTGGCTTTTCAACTGGAGCGGCCGCGCGCACTTATCCTGGGTCTCAAGTCTGGTTTGAGTTAACGAGACTGAATCCACCTTCGAGGAACAGGAAAATCCCGGCTTCAAACATCGGGTTAACTGAATCTGGATAATGACATCTTGATCGACTTAGTTGAACCAGGTACGGGGAATAGGGCCCAGGCACTGTGTGTGTGTTTGTGTGTGTGTGTGTGGGGGGGGCAGATGTACAGAGAGCCACAGAGACGAGCATGTGAGCTATAGCATGCTGATCAGGAGGGGCACTGGACCCTACAGCCTGAGGGCCCCGGGGGAGACAATCATGCTATCATCAGAGGAGAGCTTCAAATATTAATGAAATATCCTATACTACCACCTCTCCAGCTGCAGCTCCTCCCCCTGCACCATCTCCTCACTGCTGCAACCACAACTCTGCAGTTGCGCCCCCTGGCCCCACCCCTGTCACCTAGCCCCCCCCTGTGACCTAGTCTCCCCCCCTGTCACCTGCCTCCCCCCCTGTGTCACCCAGCCCCCCCCCCCTTGTCCCTCACAGTAGATGAGGTGAGGGCGGAACTAAGGAAACTGCGTCCAGGAAAGGCGGCTGGCCTGGATGGCGTGTGTTCGAGGCTGCTGAAGCTCTGTGCAGACCAACTGGCTGAGCCACTCCAGAAGCTCTTCAATATGAGCCTGCGGGACGTGAGGGTGCCGGTCCTGTGGAAAACATCATGTCTTGTGCCGGTACCCAAAGCTGGGCGCCCGGCCGAGCTCAACGACTACAGACTGGTGGCCCTCACATCACACATCATGAAGACACTGGAGAGGCTGCTTCTACACCATCTGAGGCCACAGACTGAACACGCCCTTGACCCCCTGCAGTTTGGGTATCAGGAGAGCATCGGGGTGGACGACGCAGTCCTCTACATGCTCCACCGGGCCTACTCCTACCTGGATGAGCCGGGGAGTTATGTTAGGATTATGTTTTTTGATTTTTCGAGCGCTTTTAATACCATTCAACCTCCCATACTTGAAGACAAGCTCAGGAAGATGGGGGTGGATCCCTCCTTCACTTCCTGGATCACGGACTACCTGACAGGACGGCCACAGTTCGTCAGGCTGGGGAAATGCGTCTCTGGGACAGTGGTGAGCAGCACCGGGGCCCCGCAGGGGACCGTTCTGGCTCCTTTCCTGTTCACTCTTTACACATCGGACTTTAGCTACAACAGTGAGTCCTGCCACATCCAGAAATACTCTGATGACACAACTATTGTGGCGTGTGTGAGGAGTGGGCAGGAGAGGGAGTACAGGGACCTGGCGGGAGCCTTCGGTGCCTGGAGTGAGGAAAATGGCCTCCTTCTGAACACCTCCAAGACCAAGGAGATGGTCATAGACTTCAGGAGATGTAAGCCCCCCCTTTATCCAGTCAACCTAGGAGGGAAAGACATCGAGATGGTGGAGTCCTACAAATTCCTGGGTGTGCACCTGGATAATAAACTGGACTGCTCTCTGAACACTGATGCCCTCTACAGGAAGGCACAGAGCCGGCTGTTTTTTCTGAGAAGGCTCAGGTCGTTTGATGTGTGCAGTGACATGCTGTACATGGTGTCAGACATTGGTGTCAGCCAGTGGTGGCAAGCATCGTTTTTTATGCTGCAGTCTGCTGGGGAGGCAACATGTCAGCCAAGAACACCGGGCGCCTGGACAGGCTAGTAAAGAAGGCTGGTTCAGTCCTTGGCAGGAGGGTGGACCCACTGGGGGTTGTGGTGGAGAGGCGCACATGGAGCAAGCTGCAGGCCATCATGAGCAATGACAGCCACCCTCTCCACCACACCCTGACAGGACAGAGGAGCAGTCGCAGTGGACGACTTATATCGCTGCGCTCGCGGACTGAGCGGTTCAGGCTGTCCTTTGTCCCCACAGCCATCAGACTGTTCAACACCATGTGACCCCCCTCTCTCTCTCTCTCTCTCTCTCATGACCTGGGCGCGCCCGCCCACCCCCCCCCATTGGGACAATGTGCAATTCATTTTAAATTAATTTTAAATTTGTTTAATTCATCACAACTTTGTACCTCAGCGCTGCATTGTTTGTTTGTTGTATTGGTTGTCCTTTTTTATTGCTCTATTGCAGGGGTCTCAAACTCACGGCCCGCGGGCCAATTGCGGCCCGAGGGATGATATTTTGCATCAAAGTTTAGTGTTAATGCGGCCGCACAGCTGTTTGCCGAGTCGTTGCGCGAGACTTGGAAGTTTTATTTATTTTATCACTTGTAGGCTACCATAGCGCAGGCTCATGACAGCAACGTTACGTTAGTGACTTAGTTGAAACGTGATTCCGGAGTGATATCAAGTAAAGTGGAAGGCAAATGCATCCTCGCTATCTCCTCTGCGAGCAGTGCTCTGCATGTCCGGCTGCACTGCCACTGTCTGTCTGTGTACGGGTCTGGTCCAATCACATTCAGCGTCCCGTCAGTGTTTTCCCCCCTCACCCACATTCTGCGAATCAGAGGCAGAGTAGGGCGGGTCTTAAACAGTCTGAGTCAGAGCAGAGTTGACAGCGCATATACAGTAAACTCGCTCCCAGTTTTATCTCTGTGAGATAAATGTAGCTACTAGCCTAGTTTCCCAGCAGGCAGCCAGCAGAAAAATATGGCATTTTCAAAGATGGTCAGTAAAAGAAAAGTCGACTGCAATTCAAAGGTGAATGGACTGAAAAATATGCGTTCATCCTGAGTCCCAGGACCAAACCAATGTGAATATATGCCAAGAAACGGTAGCTCTTGTGAAGGGTGGCAATTTGAAAATAATGTATGACTGAAGTGATGGAGACTGTAATGGCAGAATTTCTTCGGAGTTTCGTTTACCATTTCGTTTTCAGTGCGTGCAGCAAAAAAGTTTCAGACTCGTGTCCAATGGCTAATACAAATCTGTATCCACAGTTATGATGTACACTCACGGACTCCAGGATTACGTTTGAAGGTTCTTTACTTTCTTTGGGCAGTCACACAATATACAACATCATTCTTCAACAGGATATAGATCGAATTAGGATCGGTGGACTACGTTTTGGACTACGTTTTGGACTACGGTCAAAAAGTTATGTGCTTCCATACTGCATGGGCACTGTCTCACTACTAACTAGGCACTTCAAGTTCACTGCATATAAAGACTCTCGCACATGCGCAGTAACACATCTAACGTACATGTAATGTTAATTCTTAGAAATAATTCGCAACTAAACTATAAATATGGCTTATAGCATACCACAGCATTACAAATTAAACTACTGCTAGTTTTCTAAATATATAGAATACAAATATATTCAAAATATAAACTTTCAAGGTTTGGCTCTTACATTTTCCGGCCTCTAATTGGAAGACAAGCAGGCTGCCAATTACTCAATAAACAAACTAGAGCCAACGTAAATTTCAAAAATAAAGCATTATCCTATATGCTAATCAAATTCTAGCGTGAATGTACTGAACGTACAAAGGATATGTAGATCAAAGTTCTTTTGTTTAACTGTCCTTCTCATAGATGAGACACAGCTGACAGGTCTTTCAAGGGTGTTCGTCTTCGTCTTGACCAGCACACGCCTCACAAGTCCGTTTGCATCGGGAATGATCTGAGCGACTCTTCCCAGCAACCATGAGCTCCGTGGCGCTGATTCATCCAAGATCATGACGACATCTCCAATTGACAGATTCTTCTTGATCTGGGTCCATCGCTGACGCTCTTGCAACTGGGGAAGGAACTCACGCACCCATCGCTTCCAGAATAAGTCGGCGAGATATTGTATCTGCTTCCATCTTCTGCGTGCGTATGAATCCTCCTTGCTGAACAGTCCAGGCGGCATGACTGGCTGCTTCTTCATCAGTAGTAAGTGGTTAGGGGTCAATGCTTCGAGGTCTGAAGGGTCGTCTGTTGTTGTTGTGAGTGGTCTGTCATTTAGTATGTATTCCACTTCACACAGCAATGTGTGTAGACACTCATCACTGACTGTTTGTTCCTTCAGCACAGATCTCATTACTTTCCTTACAGATCGGATCTGTCTCTCCCAGACTCCTCCAAAATGTGAGCCTGCAGGTGGGTTGAAAACCCATTTGATTCCTCTTTGCATCAGTGCATCTTGAATCTTTGTTTGATTCCACTGCTGAATCGACTCTCGCAGCTCACGCTCAGCGGCTACGAAATTTGTCCCATTGTCTGAGCGCATAATTGCTACTTGTCCTCTCCTGCACAGAAAACTACGGATTGCATTCACACACGAGTCAGTGTCAAGCGAGTGCGCTACTTCAAGGTGTACTGCTCGCGTAGTGAGACAGGTAAACAGGACGCCATATCTCTTCACAGTGCTGCGGCCCTGCTTCACGTCAAACGGACCAAAATAATCCACCCCTACGTTAGTGAAAGGGGGCTTGTCAGGTTCTAGCCTGTCTGGAGGCAAGTTTGCCATCTTTTGTCCGAGGGTCTTGCCTTTGACTTTTCTGCAGACCACACATCTTGACAAGAACTTCCTCACCATTGAGTTCGCTGAGGGGATCCAATACCTTTGACGCAAACGTGAGAGCATATAGTTTCTTCCACAGTGTCCGATTTTCTCATGAGTGTCTCTCAGAATCAGTGTAGTGACGTGCGAATCCTTTGGGATGATGACCGGATGCTTCACATGCTCCGGCATAGCAGATGCACAGAGACGGCCTCCGACCCTCAGAACTCCATCCTGGATCACTGGGTCAAGCTTTGTTAGATGACTGCTCTTCTTCATGTTGCTTCCTTTCTCCAGCATGAGTACTTCTTCAGGGAAATGCTGGGTTTGAGTGAATCTGATGATCTCCATCTCATCTCTCGTTAGACATTCAACTGTCAAGGTGCCCAGGTCTGGCATCGTCTTGTTGTCGTTCTGGTTGTCAGTTCTTGTTTGACGATCGGGATCTGTTTGTAGATCTGTCTTCTTCTTCCTACAGCGCTGTAGCAGCATATCCTTCAGTCGGAGAATCCAGGCGACGGCTCTTTTCAATCTGTACCAGCTGGAATAGTGGTTGATCAGCTTGTTCACAGCGTCTGTGTCTTCGACTGCGTGTGTAAGGTGTACGTGTCTCACCTCGCTGTCGTCCTCTTCGACCTTCATCTCGGCAGGTCTGTCCGGCCATTGACTCTCTGGTTCTCGAAGGAAAGCTGGACCATGAAACCAGCTAGGGCTCTCCATGAACTTGGTAGGTGTAAGCCCCCTGGAAGCACAGTCGGAAGGGTTGATTGAGGTATTGACATACTTCCATTGGTGCGCCTTCGTTGCATCTCTGATGGTGGCGACATGGTTGGCAACGAAGGTCTTGAAACGCAGTGTTTCATTCTCTATATATCTCAACACGGTTGTGCTGTCAGTCCAGAATGTCGAGTCACGAAGGTCCATCTGGAGCTCTCGTCTCAACATCTTGTCAGTGTTCACGGCCACTACCGCTGCTGTCAATTCCATTCGTGGAATAGTAGTTTGCTTTGTTGGAGCAACACGGGCTCGTCCCATCATGAAGGCGCAGTGAACCTGTCCATTGCCGCTTGTCAGTCTGAGGTAGGAGACTGTCCCGTATCCATTTTCAGACGCGTCAGAAAAGTGATGAAGCTGTGCTTCTGCAACAGGTCCGAAGTCCACTGGTCTTACACATCTGGTCACACCCACTTCTGACAGTTGGTGAAGCTCTTGCAGCCACGTGGTCCATTTTTGGGCAAATCTTTTAGGAATTTCGTCGTCCCATGCAAGCCTTTCTTTGCACAGCTGCTGCATGAGCATCTTTGCAGGGAGGATTGCTGGGGCAAGGAAACCCAGAGGGTCGTAGATAGAGCTGGTTACTGAAAGGATTCCTCGTCTTGTGACGGGTCTGTCTTTAAGATTGATCCTGAACTTGAATGAGTCGGACTCGATGCACCACAACACTCCTAAGACCCTTTCCACAGGGAAAGCATCGTTGGTCAGATCCAGGTCTCAGTTCGTTTGCTCTTTCGTTGTCTGGGACAGACGCAAGCAGCCTGCGACTGTTACTTGTCCATTTGGTCAGGTGAAAACCTCCGTCGGCGCACAATGCGGTGAGGTCTGCTCGTAGGGCGATAGCTTGAGTTTCGTTGGAGACCGACTTTAGACAGTCGTCTACATAAAAGTTCTTGAGAACTGTGTCTACAGCCTCAGGTGGAGCCTTGCTCCTATTCTCTTGTGCTGTCCTCTGTAGAGCAAATGTGGCGCAGCTGGGTGAGGAGGTCGCACCGAAGAGGTGCACAACCATCTTGTACTCAGCGATGTCCTGGGTGATGTCTCCCTCGGGCCACCACAGGAAGCGCAAGAGATCGGTGTCTTCATCAGGCACGCGCACTTGGTAGTACATCTTTTCGATGTCAGCCATCATGGCGACTGGCTCCTGTCTGAAGCGAGTCAACACTCCGACCAGGGTGTTCGTTAGGTCTGGTCCTTGTAGAAGCTCACTGTTCAATGAGACTCCTTGGTAGCTGGCGCCACAGTCAAACACCACACGAATCCTTTTCTTCTGTGGGTGGAAGACTCCATGATGGGGAAGGTACCATACTTTTCCATCCTGACGACTTAACAGTCTTGTTGGTACTTTCACTGCATATCCTGCGTTAATCATGTCACACATGAAGCTGGTGTACTCTGCATGGAACTCAGGATTCCTCTTCAGCTTGGTCTTGAGGTTTAGTGCTCGCTGCATAGCAGCACTTCGATTGTTTGACATTTGGACACTCGCTCTCTTCAGCGGAAGATTTATGTAGTAATGTCCATCCACATAGCGTGCAGAGCCTGACACAAAGTCCATGAAACGATGGTCCTCTTGTGACATCTCTAACTTGTCATCACAGTTTCGTTCGGGAAAGTCATGGTTATATTGCTGGAGAAGAAGCCGTTCTATATCATCAGTCTCGACAGCAATTCTGTTCACTGCAGCACTTGATTGTTCACCGTCATGTGCTGTAGTGTCCGTTGGCTCTTCCAGTGGGCCATTCAGAATCCACCCAAGAGCAGTTTTGACCGCATATGGTCCGTTTGCTTGGCTGTGGATGACTTTCCATGGCTCTAGCAGCTTGTGTTCTCTTGTTCCAATGAGAAGCTCCACTTCGGCGTTGATGCGTGGCAACCTGACTTCGTTGAGGTACGGCCATTTGTCAACATCCTTTTGTTGTGGAACGTTCTTCACGGAGACGGGGATGTTCCTCTGTGTGAACACCTTGGACAGTTCAATGAAGTTATTCTCCTCTAACCCACTAACTTCCAAGTCAGTGAGGATGTAACTCTCCACTCGCTTCTTTGCATTGATGGTGCTTAGCACTAGCTCCGTCTTTCTGCCTTGAATGTTCAATCGCTCTGCCAGTGTCTCTGTACAAAATGTTGCAGAGCTGCCTGGGGCCATGAATGCATAGACCTCCACAGCTTTGTTGCTTTTCTTGTTCTTTACTCTGACTGGCACTATGGCGAGCACGCAGTTGTCTCCGGCCCCAGTGCAGGCACTTAACACTTTGTTTTCCTCTGTACTGGCTTGGGAGGCGGGTTCATCTTCTTTTGAGGCAACTTCTGTTGTCTTCTCCTTTGCACCTTTGTCTTGCCTTGCAAAATGTAGCATGCTGGGATGCTTCATGGAACAGTGTTCACATGTCATTTTCTTTTTACACTCCTTGCTAAGGTGGCCTTTCACCAGGCAGCCGAAACAGAAGCCGTTCAGAAACTCCACTCTTTCCTTATGTGGTTTGTCTCTTAGCTTGCGACATTCTTCCAGGGTGTGACCTTTCTCACAGAACACACATGGCTTTGTAAAGGCACGGTTGAAGTATGTAGCATCCTTTGATTTTGATGATTCACCTTTTTCATCATCCACTTGTTCAGCACTGGTAGCGAAGCTGCTTCCCCTTTTAGCTTCTCTTTGATCTTTCTTTCCGTGCTGAGGTTTCTTTGTATCTTTCTTGTCCGCTGTTGCAGAGTCGAGATCTCCAAAGAGAGGGTCAGATGTGATCTTTGCTTGGCGATCTACGAAGCTCACCAGATCTGTAAACTTGGCTCGCCTCCGACGGCGTTCTTGAAGGTCATATGCATGAACTCTCCATCTCTCTCTCATCTTGAATGGCAGCTTAGCAACAACCATGGTCGTCGGATTGTCCATCTCTTCCATGTAATCGACATCTTCCATAGCGTTGCGACAGCTCACAAGAAACACTGAAAAAGCGCTGAGGGCTTTCCCATCCTCTGACTTTATCAACGGCCACTTGCAAGCCTTGTTGATCAAAGAGTCTGCGATCTTCAGCGGGTCTCCGTAACGTTCATGAAGCAGTCTCACTGCCTCTGCATATCCACGCACTGCAGTCATATGGTGGCAGCTCTTCACGAGGTCCTGTGGTTCCCCTCTGGTGTACTGCTCTAAGAAGTACAGTTTGTCAGCGCTGCTGTCGGCTCGTGCATCAATAGCATGATTGAAAGCTCTCATGAAGGATCTGAACTCTAATGGTTCTCCACTGAACACTGGCACGTCTCGTTGTGGCAAACGAGAGAGCTCCTGGTTCTTTGCGAGCATTTCAGCGAGGTCTGTCTGTCGCTGCATGAGCCGATACATTTCTCTAGCACTGTCCATTTGTTGCGGACTGTCATCGTGTAGTTGATGATCATCACATTGTTCTGTATCAGGTCTCAGATGAGTATGTTTTTGCTTGGAAGTACTTTTCACTGGAAACGTGGACATTTCTTTCTTTTGTGGCTTGGCGGGTTGGGAGCCACTCGTGCAGCCATACCCAGCTCCAGACTCCGATTTTACCTGGCGCAGCGTAGTCGACACGCGTTTGTTCCTGCTCACATTGCTCCGCTGTTCCTCACATTCCTGATACACTTTAATCTTTGCATTGGATACTGCTAGAGCTGTATTGATCTCTAACTGTTCCCGTTCAGCTTTAAGCTTTGCTTCTTTTTTGTCTAATGCCTGCATTTCTGTCAGGGCTGTCTTCTGTGCCATGAGGGCAGCTCTGGTTGCTTCTTCTTTAATGCGTGCTGAACTTGTAGTAGAAGCACCTGTGGCTGCATTAGACACACTGTCCTTACTTGTCACCTCATTGTTACATATTGCAGCCTGAATCCATTCTTGTATTTTTGTGATAAATTGTTCACATTTATCTGCTTTAGGCTGAAACCACATGTCTTGATCAGCATTCTTTTCTTCTTCATCACTGAGATATAACAGCACCAAGTGATTAACGTGTGTAAATTCTTGATAGAATGTGTCATACATTCTTATTTCCCTTTGCACAATAGTTATATCAGGGGCTTGTTCTTCTTCATTTGCCAGAAGACTTTCTATTTCGTTTGACTTTGCAGTTAATTGTCCTAGCTTGCATCTTCTGGCTTTTATAAGCCCAGTCAGCTTGTCCTCTAATCCCTTGGGTGTTAGCTCCCTCTTGCGGACATTTTGTGTAACTGCACCCTCTGGCTCAGGCTCCGTGAGTTTCGCTGCAGGTTCACCGTCCATCTTTGTTGTTATTGATGAGAAGATACAACGTGAGAAGAGAACGGTAATGATTTAACTCTTTGAGTTCTTCAGGTGTCACATGAGACACTAGACACTTCTTTTATTCAGTTGACATGCACAATGTTCTTATTTGTTTCGTTTTTGCAACGTCGTCATCCAGTTTAGCTCAGCAAAGTAACGTTAGGTTCTAAAGCTGACGTCACGTCACGAGTCCACATGCTGATCGTTGCTAGCTCCTGCTTTCGTCGTCAACGAGGGGCTTCTTTAACTAACTCTTCCAATAGCCAGTTTATTTTCTTGATAACGATGTCAATAGCAATATTTCCTCTTGGTTAGACAACTTTTTGACTAATGTAATGGCAGAATTTCTTCGGAGTTTCGTTTACCATTTCGTTTTCAGTGCGTGCAGCAAAAAAGTTTCAGACTTGTGTCCAATGGCTAATACAAATCTGTATCCACAGTTATGATGTACACTCACGGACTCCAGGATTACGTTTGAAGGTTCTTTACTTTCTTTGGGCAGTCACACAATATACAACATCATTCTTCAACAGGATATAGATCGAATTAGGATCGGTGGACTACGTTTTGGACTACGTTTTGGACTACGGTCAAAAAGTTATGTGCTTCCATACTGCATGGGCACTGTCTCACTACTAACTAGGCACTTCAAGTTCACTGCATATAAAGACTCTCGCACATGCGCAGTAACACATCTAACGTACATGTAATGTTAATTCTTAGAAATAATTCGCAACTAAACTATAAATATGGCTTATAGCATACCACAGCATTACAAATTAAACTACTGCTAGTTTTCTAAATATATAGAATACAAATATATTCAAAATATAAACTTTCAAGGTTTGGCTCTTACAGAGACCATGTTTGAAGGCAAACAAAAGCAAATCCCCCTCAGATAGCACAGCAACCAGAATAACTGAAATACTGGCTGGTGATTTGATTAAACAGCTTTGTGATAGAATAAAAAAAATGCACAGTAAATTTCCATAGCTGTGGATGAGTCCACTGACACCACTGAGAAGCCTATGTTCTGAAGAACCATTCATGTTCTGAAGAACTGTTCATGTTCTGAAATGTTATTGTTAAAGATTGAGAAGATTGGATCAGTTGTACCTTTTTTTGAATACTTGAAACCCTTTTTTTGTGGAATATTTGATGCGGCCCAGCCTCACCCAGACTCTACCTCCAGCGGCCCCCAGGTAAATTGAGTTTGAGACCCCTGCTCTATTGTCTGTTAACTGCCTGAGCTGTTACTGGATACCTGAATTTCCCCAAGGGGATTAATAAAGTATCTATCTATCTATCTATCTATCTATCTATCTATCTATCTATCTATCTATCTATCTATCTATCTATCTATCTATCTATCTATCTATCTATCTATCTATCTATCTATCTATCTATATCTATATCTATATATCTATCCCTTCATCTTTTTGTCTGTCTCTCTCTCCCTCTTTGTGTCCATCTGTCTTCCTCTCGGTCTGTCTTTCTCTATCTGTGTGTCTCTCTGGCTCATACTATGGCATTTAGGCATTTAATTAGTCTCAAAACCCATGCACAAAAAACAGCAGGTGCATGCACGTTATACGAGCACACAGAACAGTGGCTCGGGAGGTAGTAATCCGGAGGTTCTGTCACGTTTTAAACTCGGACGTGAAAGTTGTAATAAGATATTTAAAGATAAAAGAGATTAAACACTTTTTTTTTTTTTTTTTTTTTTTATCGCTTTATTGCTACTGGGCAGTCCAGTAGAGAGAGCCAGAGGAGGAATGGGAGACAGAGTGGGGGGAAGACATTCGGCAAATAACGACGGGTTCGGGAGTCGAACCCGGGTCGGCCGTGTCGCGGCTGAGCATGCTATGTGGTTCGCCACTGGGGCGCCCAGATGAAACACTTTTGACGGTATTTATTATAAAAAGTGAACAAGCAAAGTAATATAAAAAGTGAATACAGCAAGGTACAATTGAAATCTAGTTGGTACAACCGGCCGGTCGTGTAGAAAAGAAATGCAGTCGAGTCAGTGGAGTCCAGTCAGTCCCGCAGTGTCCAGAAGAAGTCAAAGTAGAAATCCTGCTCCTTCCCTGTCAGGGTGTTTTATTAGCGGCTCCTTAGTCCAGTGTGTATGTGTCTTTGTCCTGAGTGCACGTTGTGTGTCTGTGTGTATTGGTCAGCCTGTATGTCCACTGTGCATGAGTGCGTGGTACGCACATTTACGTGCACATATGTGCGTGTGTGTCTCTATCGATAACAATCTGTGGAGACTGTGGTATTTGACCAGTAACTGACCGGGGTTTTATAATCCCTTGGCTAGTCGTATATTAGTGACTTGTGGCATCTTGTGACAATGAGTTGAATTATTTGATCTGGCTAATCTGGTGAGATCCCTCACCAAAGGTTCTAATGGACTTAAGTGGATACACTGATTGTGATCTGGTCTGGAGCTTTGCCAGATGCAGCCGTGTCCAGCGTGAACTTGAAGTCAATGTGAGGAATGTATCAATGTGTCTCCTGCAGTGTTATGGAGAATTGCTACGTGGCCTATGTGCTGTGTCTTAATTTAGTAATTATTTAACAGTCCCCCCTTTCCTAACGAAGTCCAGCTGTCACCATGGCCCGTCCCCCCTTTGACAGAGGAATCCATGGCTAAGAATTGGGTCCGTCAGGCCAAACACCATGTGGGATCCGAGCAGAATCAAGTCCGCTGCCCGCCCCAGAGACACAGAGAGAGAGAGAGAGAGAGAGAGAGAGAGAAGAACAGAACAGCGGCCCTCCCCGCCAACATTATCAATCAATCCAACACATTAAAATGACATCCAGACAGAGATTAGAATAAAATGGCGAATTTAAAATGAATCAGACTCAAAACCCAAAAAGAGTAGAAAGAAAAAATACACCCAAAAAAATAAAATGAACGTAAAATAAGGACCAAATAGGGAGAGAGAGCGAGGGGGGAGTGGGTGTTGTGTGTGGTGTGCGCGCAGTCAGCGCGTGTGCGTGTGTATGTGTGCGTGTGTTCGGAGCAGTCAGCGTACGTGTGTATCAGAGTGTGTGCGTGCGTGCGTGTAAGGGCGTGTGCGAGCGAGATTATCAGCGTGTGCGTCAGAGCTTGTAGATGCCAGCGTGTTTTGGGCGGGACCTGCTGTTGATAACCCTGTCTCGGCTGTAGGGGGGGGGGGGGGGGGGGGGGATACTGTTTCAGGTGAGGGGCGTGACCTGGTCAGTGATAGGTGCATGCTTAAAAAAGCGTTCAGTGTGGCCACCTGATGCGGAGCATAGTCCAGTGGGCGGAGCAAGAGGAATGGTGTAACCAGAGTATGACATAATAAGCACTGTTCTATCCTGTTTATACATAAGATAAGATGATCCTTTATTATCCTTTACATGTGTTTGCATATGACACACACACTCTATTACTCTATAATATCTAACTGCTTTAATGTGCAAAAACTATGACATTATAGGCACATTTCCAATCGCCAACATGTCCCTCCAGCTTTTTTTTTTTTTACTCCATGTCAGCCTTTTTATTTTTTGTAAGTTGTTGCAGCTATAGGCTACATTCCTTTATTTTTATTATGCAAATGCCATCCTTTCACTTTCAATAAATGTCTCGGCTGTAGGGGGTAAGTGGGAGGGTGCCGAGACAATTGACCGCACCCTGATGACAATTCCGTGCCCAGTGACCCCTTCCCCCGCAGACATAGCAATAGGTTGTGTCATTCCGCTGCTGCCGATAACCTTGTTGTGAAAAGGGGCCAAAAAACCCTAGACCTCCCTCGTGGGTTCCCCTTTCCTTCTGATAGCAGTTTCGGGCCCAATGACCGGCTTTTCCACGGGTATGGCAGCACGTGAGGTCCCGCTGTCGCTCCGCGCCCCCTGTCCCTCGTGGTGCACGTCCAGCCATCTGCCAGTTTGATTACAAAATACAGACACAGCACTCGTTGGATGCAAGAGAGAGAGAGAGGGACGCGTTCACACTGCACCATCATACAATGCACATACTGAAGTTGTGAGTGGTGTAAAGTTGTGCATGACTGGGCAGTATGTAGCAGACTTTCCCTCAAAATCCCCCAAATCAAATGTATTGTGCAAGGCAGGTAATCTACAAATCCAAAGATTCATTTAAACTTCGGCAGTTCAACAAGTTGAAAGTACTAAACTCCTTGGAGTGATCCTTGGAGTGATGCTGGATTGCACTCTGTCTTGATCTCAGCATATTAATTATATTGTTTTTAAAATGGGAAGAGCAATTGTCAGGAAATGTACCCCCTAGGTTGCCCGTCCCCTTTTATGTCAGATAATGCAACGTGCAGTTACATGACATCCTGACTATTGCTCCGCGATGTGGCGCTGCCAGCGGTGACCTCACGGTTGGTAATATGGGCTGCTGACTAAGGTCTAATGTGAGCCGTATGCACGCACGCCTCTCTTGGCTTAAAGCTGAAGATAGATTGTCTTATAATACACTCATGCTGTCCAAGTTGGTCATGAGCAGTAAAACTCTTGTATCCATACATAAACAGATTTTTTTTTGTAATACTGTGCATGAGCAGTACACTAGAGGTTCCAGCAGTGCAGCAGCTTGAATTGCCAGTTCCTAAAACCAACGCTCTAAGGAGATCTTTTATTTTTAGAGCATTAACTCTTTGGAATAACCTGCCTCGAAACCTCTGCTACGCCCAGAGCAGACTCACTTCAAAAAGGAATCTCTAATTGTAATTAATACTGGTATTAAAAAGTACAAGTATCTTGTCCTGTCTACTTTTGCTTTCCGTCCTCCTGTGCACGCACGTAATTTCAGCCATTCAACCTGTAACTGAGGGGTTACAAAACCCTGACTGTATTAAAGATTGTGATAGATTAAACCACTGCTAGTTATGTACTTTAATTACTGGCCAGACAGTACATCAAATATAGATGGTGAACACCCACAAGAACACGGCATTGACAAAGAAATAGTATTTGAGGGTAATTTATTATTATTAGGCAACGTTAGGTTACAGAATGAGAATTAGGGTCGCGCTTGTATGGCGAAGAATATACGTAAAGTCAGTCAATAGCATGAGTCACTAAGAATAGCAGGAATCCTACGATGGGTCTAAGTTGACACCACCTGTCGTATAGTAGCAACTAGATAGGGCAACACTGGTACCGCCTGGAGACAATGGGTTCCCTCCGGGGGTGTAAGGCCTGGAGGGTAGAGGAATGTTCGGGTACGCCGTCTGATTCAATGAGGAATAAAGAGACTCCAGGTACAGGAGTCGGTCCTTGTAAATCCCTCGATCAGCAGCAAAGTAATAATTGTAATCCAAATGCTCGACAGCATTGATGACAGCCAGCCAGCCTCCGTCCACGAGGCCGGCCCGAGTTGTAATCCTCACGAGGTTGAATCCCAAACGATAGTGGAAATCAACGATGCTCTTCTCCGGGTACCACGTTCCAAATCAATATAATCCAACCAGTAATGGTTCTGCAATCGCCGACGCCGATTCTCCTGTGTACATGTCCAACGGTTCTCCGCCTAGGACTCCTCGGGTGTGGGCGACGTATTTAGGCCACACACCCTGGTTAAGTACACTAGCTAAAGACACGACGAACCGCTGGGTAATGCTACACACGAACGAACTGTGGCCGCACGATATACAATAAATGAACGACTATTCACTTCACATTAGATTAAGTCGAACTCAACGTTACTTCATTAAACTCTGACACTTTTACCATTCTATTCGCACGCGGTTCTCAATGCTCTGTTAGACGCAAGGTTGCTCACTTCACTGCACGTTGACTCGTGGTGAAGGTGGGTAAGGTACTGAACGAAGACACGAAGCTAAGCACGGTGTGCGCACCTTGCGCTGTATTTATACTTAAGTGAATATCTAGTCCCAACCTCAGTCCTTGTCTGGTATCACTACGCTGACTCCGGGCATGTTCCGACATGCCTGCACTTGTCTTTGAACCTGCCGTTGGGGGCTTGCGCGCTGGCGCCTGGGGGCGCTGTCCAATAGGAGAGCGAATATTACTCTGGTTTGAACGCAGGTAAAGGGATATTCCGT
Source organism: Notolepis coatsorum (assembly GCF_963971535.1). Lineage (NCBI taxonomy): Eukaryota > Metazoa > Chordata > Actinopteri > Aulopiformes > Paralepididae > Notolepis > Notolepis coatsorum. Next base: position 76,938,755 of record NC_140177.1, on the reverse strand, counting down.
GTATATATATAAATAATATACAAAGTATATCAAACAATAAAGGTAGATTCTCAGTTTAATCTGGCCCTTCACAACAGCCGCCTCCTAATTAGTCCGCACCTAATTAGTTAAAGGGAGACAGATTAATAGTCCAGTCAACTGCTCAATGTCTGTTGTGGGGAGTAGGGCAATCTACAAAGTCAGTGGGTCATGATCGTCATCAGGGGAGTCAGGGAGCCTCGGCAACTCTATCAGCCTCGCCACGGGTCGGGTGTGACAGTGAGGCAGATCGGCCATCCTGGGTATACTGGGCTGTGCTCGCCACTTGCAACAGTCTAGACGAGTCCGCTGGAAGCGACGTACTGCCTCTCTTCCGTTCAGTATCCAATAGCGACGTCGGATCTCAGCGAAGACTCTCTCTGCCCCAGCGTGGTGCACATCCTCGTCGTATTTCTTTATGATGAGCTCAGTGACCTTGTGTCGGCTGTTGAGGACTATAGGAAACTTGACGTCATCCGTTAAGTCCGGGGCCCGTCTCAGACGACCACCCACCCTGATGAGGCCATGGGTGTCGCGCTCGGGGGCCAAGTGGAGCAGTCTGCTGTCTGACGGGATTGGCTTTGTTCCCTGCAGGCAGTCTAGCTCGTCGGGGAACGAGTCTCTTTGGGCTCGCTGTAGCAGAAGGAGTTCTGCCTCTGCGTAGTTCGATGCGTTAATGTCGGTAGTGGGGGGGACCTCAGGGTGGTGCCACAGGAATGTCTTTAGCTGCGCACTCTCAAAGGTGAGGCAGTCGTCTATGTTAGGGTCAGTGGGGACTGGGGTGTGCGTCAACCCACAGAACATCTGCCTCCTCTTGACTAGCCTCCCGAGGGGTGGGGGTAGGCCACTCTTCCTCCGGGAGCTTGAGGAACTCAGGACCGTCACTGTAGATATTGTGACGTGTGAGGTCATCTAGGGACATCCCCCGTGTGATGACATCGGCTGGGTTCTGTTTCGTGTCCACGTACCTCCAGCACGCTGATCCTAATAGGTCTTGAATCTCTGTGATTCTGACTCCCACGAAGACCTTGTATCTACAAGAATCGGACTGGATCCATGTGAGTACGGTCATGGAGTCTGACCACAAGATTGTTCTTTGCACCGGGATGGTGAGTTCACGTTGGATTAACGTGGCGAGTTGCGCGCCTACCAGAGCTGCGCAGAGCTCTAGACGCGGGATCGATTGTTGCTTGCGGGGGGCTATCCTTGAGCGAGCCAGGATGAAGGCTATGTGTATTTCTCCTCCCTCCTCTCGGGCCCGCAAGTAAGCCACTGAACCGTAGGCCACTTCCGAGGCGTCGCTGAAGACGTGCAGGTCCATCTGGCACGTCTCCAGCCGCACTGTGGGTGGGAAGTAGCTTCGGCGTATGTTCACATTTTGGAGCGAGCTGAGTTCTCTCTCCCACTCTCTCCAGGTGGAAGCTAGGTGGTCGGGTATGGGGTCGTCCCAGCCCTGTTCCTTGTCCCACAGCTCTCGTACAATCATTTTCGCCCGAGTGGTGTAAGGTAGGATACACCCCAGCGGGTCGTATTGACTTGCGAGTGTTCTGTATACGCTCCGTCTGGTGGTCGGTAGAGGGGTCGACCTTCCCTGCTCCGTGGTCAGGGGTGTGTATTTGTAATGGAGCGAGTCTGTTTTGAAGCGCCAGACTAGGCCCAATGTCATTTCCTGTGCTTCACCTGGGGTGGTCGCCATCCAGGTCTCGCTGCTTGCTGCCTTTGTCTCTGGGGAGAGGCTGCGAAGTACTTGAGGGTCACTGCTGGCCCACTGCCGGAGATCAAAGCCGCCTTTGATCAGTGAGGCGCGGAGCTTGAGCAGGAGGGCTTCGGCTTCTTCTGGCGTCGAGACGCTTTGCAGACAGTTGTCCACGTAGAAACTCCTCTCTACACTTTGTCTGACCTCCTCGTCAGCTTCAGGGTCTTCTGTCACATGTTTTTGCAGTGCGAACGTAGCACAGCATGGGCTGCATGTGGTTCCGAAGGGGAGGACCTCCCATTGGTAGATGGATGGTTGCTCACCTATGATCCTCTCTCTCCATAGGAACCGCAGCAAGGGCTTGTCCTCCTCCACTAGTCGCACCTGCAGGAACATCCCTTTGATGTCGCCGCTGATGGCCACCTTGTCTTGGCGGAAACGTAGTATTACGCCGAGGAGAGAGGGGCAGAGTGTCGGGCCGGGCAAGAGTTCTTTATTCAGATTCTGTAGTCCGATCTGGTAGCTGCAGTTGAATACAATGCGATCCTTGCCGTTGTGGTGGACCTTGTGGTGGGGCACGTACCAAGATTCGATCGTCTGGTCGGCCTCTTGAATGTCAATTTTCGTATGTGTCCCGCTGTGATCAGCTTGTCGATCTCAGCGCGGTACACAGTGGCTTGAGTGGGGTCTTTGGCTAGACGCCGCTCGGTGTTCAGTAGATATCGCTGTCGCTTCTTTTGAGGCGTGGAGGGTGGGCATACCCTCTCGCCTCAAGAGTGGAGTTGCGTATCTCATCACTCCATTGACCTCGACTCTTTGTCTTCTGCTCGAGGAGGGCTATGGCATAAGTGTCTTCCTTTGAGCGAACGAGTTTCTTTTCATTCTTAAAGGGCATCGCGTCTAGTGTCCATAGCCTCTCGACGTGCTGTAAGGGTGGTGTCTTCTTCGTTTATCCTCGTGTAGAGACAGCGAGTGGCTGTCGGTCGGTTGGAAGACCCGGAGAGGGGGCCTTGTAGTGTCCAACCCAGGTGGGTCTCGACCGCTGCTGGACAGCCTCTGGGCCCGATGTGGACCCGGTCCGTTGGGACGATGAGGTGTGCGTGGTCGGATCCTATGAGCAGGGTCGTCGTCGATGAGCGGTATAGGTAGTTGACGTAGGTGCACGTATTTCTCCATCAGCTTTGGGATGGGGTAGGTGTACTGTGACAGGCCTATGTCGTGGCTGGTGAAGGCGTTAGTGATGCTATACTGCTTCTCGGGCTGCCCGACCGCTGCTATCGTGAAAGAGACATTTTCACCCTTTATGGTCTTCAGGTCTCTTCTAATGGTACGGATTGTCATTGTTTCTTCACTCCCCCGCAGACCCAGCCGGGCTGCGGCGGATGCGAGGAGGAGAGTCTTTTCTGACCCATCGTCTAGGACGGCGTAAGTGTCCATGACCTTGTCCTCGTAGCTTAAGATCACTCGGACCACCTTCAAGAGCACTCGGGAGCTCCCGCTCTTCGCAGGGTCTATGTACATGACGTTCACTCTCGAGCTGCTTGGGGGTACGGGTTTCTTCTTGTTGCTGTCGTGTAGGACCTCCAAGTGGGCGCCGTCGCACTTGCTGCATCTTTTCTTTAGGCGGCACTCAGCTGCCATATGGCTGCGCGCGCAGCGGAAGCAGCAGCGGTTGGCTTTGATCCACTGACTCACCTCGTCAGCGGTCAGCTTCTTGAAGGTGTCACATTGAGACAGCCAATGTTCATTTTCACAGTACTGGCATACAATCTTCCACTTCCCCTTGGTCTGGGGGGTGCGGTGGTTCTTGTGCTGCGGCACTGACTCGGCCTGGTGCATAACTGTCACTGACCGGCGGTTATCGTTGGACCTCCGAGGTCCATCTCTTGGGCTAGATCCACTCCACACGAATGTGTCCAGTCGTAGGCTGCTAACTTCCCTTGCGAGGAAAGCGGCCAGGTCTAGGAGGGATGGCTCTGTGCCGTTGGGATCACGGTGGTCTCTCTGCCGCCGAAAACGCTCTTGGCGGGCTGGAGGGAGCTTCTCCAGTATTCGCTCCACATTAGAATTTGCATACAGTTCATATCTCCCCTTCTCCTTTTGGGACCCCAGCATCCCCACGAGGGATTGTACCTTGATAGAGAGGTCATCCAGTGCTCTATTGTCTTTGGCTGGGGGGAGGTGGTCGATATCCTGTATTTCTTGGATCACGTAATCCCATATGCGTCCATAACGCTGGTCGAGGGCCACCAGAGCCGCGGAGTATGGGGTGCTTGAGTTGGAATATGCCAGCGCTATGTTATGCGCTCTGGGCACCTTGAGATGCTTGAGGAGGATGGCATATTTGTACGACTCGTCGGGGACATCGGACATCATAGTCTCCAAACACATGCGTAATTCCGTGTACTGTGCTCTGTCCTCGCGCGTAAAGTCTGGGAACGTCGGTGTGCCAAGGTACGATGCCATGGATGGCTGGTACATTGGTGAGCGTAGGGGAAGAGGCCTCCTGGGCGAGTCTCCCCGTACGTGTGTTCGTGGGTTAGTACTTGGTGGGTACCAGAGGCCGGGTCCCCAGGTGCTGTTCCTCGGTGCTGACTGTACGTCAAACTCACCCGTGAGTTGTGTCGGGGGTTTGTAGTGCAGTGACTCGGGGCTGAAGTCGGGGCTGTACTGGGCCTCCTGGTCCAGAGTACGTTCGTGCTGGTGGGCTTGATATTCCTCCTCTTCCTCTTCTAGGTCCTGGAGTCTTCTAGTTAGTCTCTCGGCGACGTAGGCCGGTTCTTCCCGTTGGCTGGGTCTCGTATGGACCGGTCGGGGAGGGGGCTCGGAGACGTAGACAGGTTCCTCCTGTTGGCCGGGTCCCGGATCGCTTTGTCGGGTAGGGGAAGGTGCCCTAGACCCTTGTCGTGATGATCTCCGGGAGCTATGTGCGGAGAGAGGGGGTGTCGCCCTGGCGATCAATTGTTCTATCATCTGCGCCTGCAGCCGGTCGCGCTCTGCTTCGCGCTGTGCATTGGCGGCGTCGCGCTGTGCATTGGCGCGGTCTCGTTCGATCTTCTCTTCCGTCTGAAGGCGCCTCTCCTCCAGTCTTATGCGGTCGTCCTCACTCCTTTGTTGCGCCCGGAGGCGCTCTCGTTCAGTTGCAGAGTGTTCGCGCTCACTAAGGGCTTGCGCTTGGAGTTGCGCGTGAAGGCGCTCTCGTTCCGCTGCAGAGTGTTCGCGCTCGCTTAATTGTTGCGCCTGGAGGCGCTCTCGTTGTTCGCGCTCGCTCATCTGTTGAGCCTGGAGGCGCTCTCGTTCCACGGCAGAGTGTTCGCGCTCACTTAATTGTTGCGCCCGGAGGCGCTCTCGTTCCACGGCAGAGTGTTCGCGCTCACTAAGGGCTTGCGCTTGGAGTTGCGCGTGGAGGCGCTCTCTTTCCGTGGCAGAGTGTTCGCGCTCACTAAGCGTCTTTGCTTGAAGCCGGTCGCGCTCACCCTGGAGTCGGTCTCTTTCGGTTGAGGCTGTCAGCGTGGCGATCAAGGCTTGCGCCAGTCTCTGGTCCGCCTCGCTGGGGGATGACACTGACGGAGGTGATCGGGTGCTGACAGGGCTTGTTGGAGATCTGTTCTCCTGGCGCGCTCCGAGGTCTATCTCCTGGGCGCGGTTCTCTTCTCTTGGTTGTGTGTCGGGTTCTATCCCTGGAGCGCGTTCTTTATCCTGGAGCGCTCCGGGGTCTATCCCGGTGACGCTGTCTGGAGGTATAGTCACGTCATGTCCCACCTGGTCCCCCCCGTGAGCTGAGTCAGTTTCGTTTGAACCCACTGGGGTCTCTACTGGCAGGGTCGCCAAGTCGATAGGATTGGACATGCTTAGACTATCCGATTTATCCGTATTTAACGTCTGTTTAGATAAGCTAGGGGGTAGAACGAAAGCGAATTCCTCCAGATATGGAGGTAGCTGACGTTTGTGCTGCGGGCGTTCTAGCTTAGGGGAGCCGCTTGGGGAGTGTTCACCACTGGCCATGTCAATATTAATATTATATTAAATATTACACTGATACCATCCGGCTCGAAGGACCAATTGTAACTGAGGGGTTACAAAACCCTGACTGTATTAAAGATTGTGATAGATTAAACCACTGCTAGTTATGTACTTTAATTACTGGCCAGACAGTACATCAAATATAGATGGTGAACACCCACAAGAACACGGCATTGACAAAGAAATAGTATTTGAGGGTAATTTATTATTATTAGGCAACGTTAGGTTACAGAATGAGAATTAGGGTCACGCTTGTATGGCGAAGAATATACGTAAAGTCAGTCAATAGCATGAGTCACTAAGAATAGCAGGAATCCTACGATGGGTCTAAGTTGACACCACCTGTCGTATAGTAGCAACTAGATAGGGCAACACTGGTACCGCCTGGAGACAATGGGTTCCCTCCGGGGGTGTAAGGCCTGGAGGGTAGAGGAATGTTCGGGTACTCCGTCTGATTCAATGAGGAATAAAGAGACTCCAGGTACAGGAGTCGGTCCTTGTAAATCCCTCGATCAGCAGCAAAGTAATAATTGTAATCCAAATGCTCGACAGCATTGATGACAGCCAGCCAGCCTCCGTCCACGAGGCCGGCCCGAGTTGTAATCCTCACGAGGTTGAATCCCAAACGATAGTGGAAATCAACGATGCTCTTCTCCGGGTACCACGTTCCAAATCAATATAATCCAACCAGTAATGGTTCTGCAATCGCCAACGCCGATTCTCCTGTGTACATGTCCAACGGTTCTCCGCCTAGGACTCCTCGGTGTGGGCGACGTATTTAGGCCACACACCCTGGTTAAGTACACTAGCTAAAGACACGACGAACCGCTGGGTAATGCTACACACGAACAAACTGTGGCCGCACGATATACAATAAATGAACGACTATTCACTTCACATTAGATTAAGTCAAACTCAACGTTACTTCATTAAACTCTGACACTTTTACCATTCTATTCGCACGCGGTTCTCAATGCTCTGTTAGACGCAAGGTTGCTCACTTCACTGCACGTTGACTCGTGGTGAAGGTGGGTAAGGTACTGAACGAAGACACGAAGCTAAGCACGGTGTGCGCACCTTGCGCTGTATTTATACTTAAGTGAATATCTAGTCCCAACCTCAGTCCTTGTCTGGTATCACTACGCTGACTCCGGGCATGTTCCGACATGCCTGCACTTGTCTTTGAACCTGCCATTGGGGGCTTGCGCGCTGGCGCCTGGGGGCGCTGTCCAATAGGAGAGCGAATATTACTCTGGTTTGAACGCAGGTAAAGGGATATTCCGTGTATATATATAAATAATATACAAAGTATATCAAACAATAAAGGTAGATTCTCAGTTTAATCTGGCCCTTCACAACACAACCCGTTAGTTCCATCATGCATCGTGTGTTGAGTAATGGCTTTAAAAAATTCAATAAAATTGCAATAGATGTGTTTTTGTGGACCCCAGGAAGATTGGCTGGTTGCAATGGCACCAGCCAAATGGGGATCCGTAATAAAACAAAAGAAAATCAAATAATGGGTCAAATTACTAAAATTATAATTCATGGTCGCTCACTAATTCGCCGTTATAGATAGCGAAATGCATGCTTGTCTCGCATCGGAGCGTAGCGGTGCTGCAAGCACAAATCAAACTTCACCCATTTATCAAAAGAAAAAACAAAACACCTGGTCCTATCCTAAGACCCGCTTCTCCTAATTATAGTAACTGCAGTATCATTTCCATTTCATTAATATAATGTTCTATCTATGATGGTGTGGTGACCGCTTGTCACACCCCCCATCCTGACAACGAGCCCGACGCATATAATACCAGACGCGTTTCTATTCTCTTTCCGTAACATAAAATCCATTGACCCTCTCACACTGTCTCAGTCCATATCCTCTGCCTTTCCCCCTGACTCCGCCCCCTCTAACCCCGACGACTATGCCCTCCTCCTCAACTCTACTCTCTCTGACTCCCTCGACTCACTGGCACCCCTGAAAACCATCACTGTCTCATTCACCACCTCCTCCCCCTGGTACACTCCGGAACTCCGCTCTATGAAGCAGACCGGCCGTCAATTAGAACGCCTCTATAAAAAAAACCACCTCACCATCCACGCCGACCTCCACAAACAGCACGTCTCCTCCTACCATGATGCACTTCAAGCTGCCAAATCTGCCCACTACTCCACCATCATCAACAGCAGCAACCGCAACCCCCGGATCCTCTTCTCCACTGTCAAGAAACGTCTACAACCCCCGGACAATAACTCACTCTCCTCCCCTGACCTCTGTAACTCGTTTCTCCTCTTCTTCAATAATAAAGTATCTCTAATCAACAGCTCACTGACTGCCCGCATCGCCAATTCCCCCACCCTCGCCCCCCCCACCATCATTTTCCCCCCACCTGACTCCATCCCTCCCACCCCTTTTACTGCCTTCGCCCCAGTCGACTCCTCCTTCATCATGGACCTCATGACCACCTCCAAGACCACTACCTGCTCCCTTGACCCCCTACCCACTACTCTCACCAAAGCCTGCCTCCCTGCTCTCATCCCCCACCTCACCGCCCTTTTCAACCAAGTTTCAAGTTCAAGTTTCAAGTTTCTTTAATAGTTGTCATACAGAAGTACAGAATACTTTTATACAAAATGCTTCTTACTGTTACGCTCCAGAGACTGTGCTAGACAAGATAAGTATCAAATAACATAGTATAGCATGTAAATTAGAAGTAGAAAATGAGGTCACAGTATTCAGTATAGACATATGTACAATGTTCGATGCAGAATAGACGTAACTGAGTTACCATATAATATACAATACTATGCAGTGTACTAATATACAATACTATATAGTGCAAAGCAGAAATGGGATGAGGTACAATTTAGGTACAATTTACAGTAAGGTGTACGACAGGGCTATTCAACTGGCGGCCCGCGGGCCAGATCCGGCCCGCGGGATGATTCTGACCGGCCCGCCAAAGATTACATGATAATTTTTTTTTTTTTTTTATATATATATTTTTTTTAACTTTTTTCTTTTCGTGTCAACGTTAACACGCACAATTGAGCCAAAAGTCACTAAATTAATGACAGATTTCATTGATAAATTGAGGGAAAACTTTGCAAGTCGATTTGATGAATTTGACATGTCCAGAGAATTGATGCATTTTGTGAGCAACCCATTTGCCAATGTAGCTGCTATTTCCACAAAAGGACAAGAGTTCCTTGCATCACATCACATTGATGAAGGTCTCCTGCAACTTGAAATAATTGACATGCAAGCATCATCTGCTCTGAAGCAGGCACTTGAGAATGAATCCACCACAACATTTTGGATAAAGTGTATTCATGTCAAGACATTCCCCAAAATAAAAACGCTGGTAATATCCGTGCTAACAATGTTTGGCTCAACATACACCTGTGAATCCAGTTTCTCTCACATGAATGCCATTAAAACAAGCAACCGTGCCTCCTTGACAAATGAGCATTTGCATCACTGTTTGCGGGTAGCCCTCACTTCCTATGAACCCTCTTTCTCTGCCATGGCCCAGTCAAAGAAGTGCAATCGCTTTTTTTCACAAGCTCAGCTGCAATATAAATGTGTTTTTTTGTTCAAGTGTTGATGTTAGAATGTTCAGATGCACATCATGCACTTGTTTGTTTTTTATTTTATTTTTATATTGAAATGTTGAAGAGGAGATGTTGCAGTTGTTGCACAGTCATAAATGAAGCACTTTTTGCATGAGATGTTGCAGATGTGGCACATAAATGAAGCACTTTTTTTTAAAAGTATACTACTTTTGCAATGTAGTTAAATAAAAGTTGTGAAAATGTGGTTGCGTGTTGTGTCAAGTGTACATATATTCATAGCACGGGGAGGCGCCGTGGCAGTCCGGCCCCTGGCCCCTTGGGTTTCTGACAATGTGGCCCCCTGAACAATTTAGTTGAATAGCCCTGGTGTACGAGTTGTAGTGCAATCCTTTATCAATAAATATAAATTGTGGGGAGTGGGTTCAAGTTTCAAGTTTCTTTAATAGTTGTCATACAGAAGTACAGAATACTTTTATACAAAATGCTTCTTACTGTTACGCTCCAGAGACTGTGCAAGACAAGATAAGTATGAAATAAAATAACATACTATAGCATGTAAATTAGAAGTAAAAAAAAAATGAGGTCACAGTGTTCAGTATAGACATATGTACAATGTTCGATGCAGAATAGACGTAATTGAGTTACCATATAATATACAATACTATGCAGTGTACTAATATACAATACTATATAGTGCAAGGCAGAAATGGGATGAGGTGCAATTTAGGTACAATTTACAGTAGGTGTACGAGTTGTAGTGCAAATCCTTTATCAATAAATATAAAGTGTGTTTGTGTGATCTAAAGTGTGGAGAGTGGGTGCTGCAGTGTGTTGTTTGTTTAAGTGAGTGTGTGTGTGTGTGTGCTGTGTGCATTTGATGGTTGTTGCATAGTGTTTATTGTTCGTTTAGCAGCCTAATGGCCTGGGGATAGAAGCTTCTTCTGAGTCTTTCTGTGCTCGCTTTAAGACTCCGGTATCGCTTGCCTGACCGCAGCAGTTCAAAGAGGCAGACGATACAGTGTGTTTGTTTAAAGTGAGTGTGTGCAATAAAGTGTGGGGAGTGGGTGCTACAGTGTGTTTGTTTAAAGTGAGTGTGTGCATGTGGATGTGTGTGCTATGTGCGTTTGATGGTTGTTGTGTAGTGTTCATTGTTCGTTGAGCAGCCTGATGGCCTGGGGATAGAAGCTTCTTCTGAGTCTTTCTGTGCTCGCCTTGAGACTCCGGTATCGCTTGCCTGACCGCAGCAGTTCAAAGAGGCAGTTGTTCGGGTGACTGGAGTCCTTAATGATTCTCTTAGCCTTGCCCCTGCACCGCTTGTTGTAAATGTTCTGGAGGGTGGGGAGCCCCCCTCCAATTGTGCGTTCGGCTGAACGTGTCACTCTTTGTAGTCTGCTTCGGTCTTGTGCAGTGCTATTCCCAAACCAGGAGGTGATGTTGCCAGTCAGGATGCTCTCTATTGTACATGAGTAGAAGTTCTTAAGGATCTTCTGACTGACTTGGAACTTCCTTAGGCGCCTGAGGAAGTAGAGGCGTTGTCGTGCCTTCTTCACAACACTGTCAATGTGTGTGGTCCATGTCAAGTCCTCGGATATGTAGGCTCCGAGGTACTTAAAGCTGTTCACTCTCTCAACCGGTGCCCCGTCGATGCTGAGGGGGCTGTAGTCCTTGACCCCCGACCTCCTGAAGTCCACAATCATCTCCTTTGTTTTGCTGACGTTCAGGGAGAGGCTGTTTTCCTGGCACCATCCCGCCAGGACCTTGACCTCTTCCAGGTAGGCCCCCCCTGTGTCGTCAGCAAATTTGATGATTGTGTTGCTACTCCGCTGAGCCACACAGTCGTGTGTGTACAGGGAGTAGAGGAGGGGACTCAGAACACAGCCCTGGGGGGCCCCTATGTTGAGGGTGATGGATGAGGAGGTGCAGTTGCCTGCTCTCACCACCTGGGGTCTGCCCGTCAGGAAGTCCAAGACCCACTGGCAGAGGTCATAGTTCAAGCCCAGGTCCCTGAGCTTGGCTATGAGTTTGGAGGGGACTATGGTATTGAATGCCGAGCTGTAGTCGATGAATAGCATTCTCACATAGTTCCCCTTCCTCTTGTCCAGGTGTGATGCTGCTGTGTGCAGCACATGGGCTATGGCGTCCTCCGTGGACCTGTTGGGGCGGTATACAAATTGCAGGGGGTCCATGTTGATGGGGAGGGAGGAGCAGATGTAGCCCTTTACTAGCTTCTCAAAGCACTTCATGGCTATGGAGGTGAAAGCTACAGGGCGGTAGTCGTTGAGGCAAGCAGGCTTGGATTTTTTGGGTACAGGGATAATAGTGGACTTCTTCAGGCATGTGGGGATGACAGCCTGTTCTAAGGACAGGTTAAATATGTCAGTGAATACCGGGGCCAGTTGGTCGGCACAGACTTTTAGGACGCGGCCGGGGATGCCGTCCGGTCCTGCTGCCTTCCTGATATTCACTTTTTTAAAGGTCCGCCTCACCTCATGCTCTGTTACCCTGAACACTGAGTCTCCATCAGCAGCAGACCTCCCCCCCATTGCCGTGGCTTGTGGGCTGGTGTTGTTATTACCAGCATCAAACCTCGCATAGAAGGTATTGAGGTCATTTGCTAAAGAGATGTCACTGTTCAGTTTGAGGGAGGTGCCTTTGTAGTCTGTCATCGTTTTGAGCCCCTGCCACATAGCTCTGGAGTCGGCCTGTTCAAACTGGAGTTCAATTTTATCCCTGTAGCGCCGTTTTGCCTCTATTACTGTCCCAGGGTTTTTGATTTGGGTAAACTTTAATTGTGGTAGTGGAGATTGTTTCTTCCACCAAAGTACGAACAAAGTCCAGCACTGTCTCCATGTAGACATTAATGTTATCTGTGTCGCGGAACACACCCCAGTCTGTGCACTCAAGCGCAGCTTGGAGCGTCTCCTCTGACTCCACATCCCATTTCTGCACCTCTCGCGAGACTACAGGAGAACCAGTCACTATCCCTAGGCCACGTCCCCTCCCCCTATATCAATCAATCAATCAAATCCTTTATTTAACCAGATAAGCATCATTGAGATTAAAATCTCTTTTTCAAGAGCGATCTGGCCAAGCAAGGCAGCAGAAAGTTTCAACATAAAAAAGAACATCACAATAAAATACAGATAAAACATTTACATCAAGCTCCAATTTCAGGCAAGTTATCAAACAGGCAAATGATCAAACACAGTTGCACTGACCAAGGGAACTGAGTTCGTAGGATTTTAAAATGGCTTTATAAACTCGCCGCTGTCACCCCTGTCCTCAAAAAACCCACTCTTGACCCATCCAGCCTCTCCAACTACCGCCCCATATCCAATCTTCCTTTTTTCTCTAAAACACTGGAACGCATTGCTGCCTCCCACTTCTTACTGGGAATGGGGCGTGGCCGTATTTGGTCCCAGACAATAAGAGTGGCTGCGATTGGTCTACGTTCCGTTAACGACAAAACGCGTCCGTGGCACTCAAAGTGTTAATGACGCACACCCCCATACACAGACACAAAGGGAGTGCAACATCGGCCGCATACCACCAGGCGGCGGTATCAGACCGTTGCGATCTCAGACACATTGCCACACAGTACCACAGCATACCAGGATGAATTATGAATGGAAATAGCGAATAAAATAAATAACGATCATAATAACGAGTATACTCGTTGCCGTCCAACGATTGGCGGGCTATAACGAGTATACTTGTCGTTGGCAGGGAAAGAGTTAAATGGGTTACAAATGTGGAACTATGGAAGGAGTAAGCCGACCGCTAAAAAGAAAACTCACCGTGGCAGCGAGAGCGGGACCACCTAACAAAATAAAGTTTCGAGAGGAGTGGTAGTTTGGAGATGGCGGTGTTTCAAGAGACTGGCTACAGTATGAAGCTGGGCTGTAGCGATGAGTTGTTCCGTGTGGCGTGTGCCGCAAGTATGTCAAAAAGAAAAACGGAAACAACACGTTTGTCATTGGTACTAGTAAATCAATGAAGCTGGAATCCATTCGTGGACAGAGCCATTGTCACATTGGCTGCATGTCTGTGTCCTGGATTCAATCGGAGCCTCTCCTCAAGACCCTCTGTGGCTAGGCTAACAACCATGTCAGAGCAGAGGTGGAATGAATGAATGAATGAAAACGATAGGTTATGTATATAACCTAGTTATATGAGTACTGGCTGAGCGTCCCGCTCTTAAGCCTATCGAGATACCTCATCTCATGTACCTATTGTACCTCCATCAACGAATAAAAAACAAATACACCCACACCTGCCGGGTCCCGCCCCTATGGAGGCGCAGCCTACAAGACAGCGGGCCTGGTCACCAAACACTCTTCCTCGCCAAGAAATCCTGTTCCCAGTAAAAGATCCCTCAAAGGGAACTCAGGGCCGCTTAAGAGCGGGACGCTCAGCCAGTACTCATATAACTAGGTTATATACATAACCTATCGTTATATGTCGTACTTGGCTTATCGCGTCCCGCTCTTAAGTCTATCGAGATATGGGTTAGAGCGGACGCGAGGCCCGACAAATGTACCCCCTGAGGACCCGTAAGCCCACATCAAGGGGTTTGGGGAGTCCCGTCACCCCATCCTTCCTAATGAAGGGGGGGCGCAGTCAACTCCACCGGAGTGCGAGCAAGGAGGAACTAGAACCCCTTGAACACACAGCACAGGCGGAACCACGTGTGACCTAACACACTGTGGCCCATACCCACACACTCCTGCTACCCTACCAACGGACGGGAAGCAGGAAAGGCCACAGACCCCAGAACCGCCTGGGAGACAGAACCCCCGGTCATGACCATGAGGTAAAACCTTACAAAAAGGCCCGGGGAGGATCATGAAGCTGCAGCACAGATGTCCTCCACCGAGGCCCCACCCAGCAGAGCGGCAGAGGCAGCCACCCCACGAGTGGAGTGCGCCCTGACGCCCCCAGGGGGATCCAGCCCGGCCAACGTGTAGCAGAGGGCAATGCCCTCGCACAACCAATGGGACAGGCGTTGTTCGATAGTGCCTTACCGGCCTGAGAACCACCGTGACAGACAAAAAGCTTATCGGTGACCCCGAGGTCCTGAGTACGGCTGAGGTAATTCCCAAGCACGGACCGGACAGGATTAGGCCGCAGAGTGGCACCGCAATCGGAACGAAAGACAGGCACTCTGGTCGTACCGAGAGAGCACAAAGCACACCCACGCGTTCAGCGGAGGTGACGGCCAGCAAGAACGCAGTCTTGAACGACAGCTGTTCCAACGGCGCTTGCTCAAGAGGCTCAAACGGGGCCAAGGACAACCGACCGAGGACCAATTGAAGATCCCAACTCGGAGCCAAAGAGCGCTGCACCGGCTTAACGCGTCGAGCGCCAAGCAGGAAACGCTTCACAAGAGGGTGGCTGAACAAGACATCCCCTTCAAATCCCTCATGATAGGAGGATATAGCTGCTGCATATACCCTCACCGTCGAAGCCGACAGTCTATCAAGGAGAGACTGGAGGTAACTAAGGACAGCATCCAGGGGGCAGGAAACCTTTTAGGGTCCCGGCCCCCCGCCTTACACCACACTTGGAACATACGCCATCTGCCCGCGTAAAGCGCAACAGTGGAGGGAGCATGCCCATTCCGGATGGTATCAACCACAGAAGGGTCCATCCTCTCCAGACTACCAGTAGCCGGATCAGGACCGGGAACCACACAGCTGCGCCCCGGTCCGGCGCCATCAGGATCAAGAACCTGCGCTCCTCAACGTACCCGTCCCAACAACTGACCTAACAGATGTATGGGGAAGAATCCCAGGCGGCACGGCCGCCGCCTGGTGCAGACGGGGGCAGAATACACTCCGTAACCCCTGACGACGCAGAGGCCCCAGTGCGGCCTCCAGGCACTTGGTGAAGATGCGGGGAGCCAGAGAAAACCGAACGGCAGCCTCTGGTACTCATACGCTAACCCTGCAAAGGAAGCGTAGGTAAGCCCTAGGATGGAAGATCGGAGATGCGCATACGCATCCTACAGGTCTATGGAGGAGAACCAGACCCCCACCTGACAGTGTTCAACAGGTAGGAGATGATCCAAAAAATGCTGAACCTTCCCATGGGACAGGTCCAGCCTGGGTCTGACACCCCCCATCCCGATTTCTCAGGCACCAGAGAACACCGGGAGGAGAACGCCACGACGATGGCATGCTTCGTCCACAGAGATTGGATCTCGTTGACCAGAGCTGTCACTGCTGGAGACCCTGACAATAAGGTCTGTACCAAACCGGAAAACGGGTGGGGTTGTGTAAACACAAGTCCCCGCCTCAGCGTTCTCTCCATCCACCTCGACATATGGTACTGCCGTAGTCATATGTGATGACACTCCCAACGCACCCGCCGCCATGTGGCGCAGGTCCGCCAGGAACTGTAGATAGTTGGCCCGGTCCCACTCGCTGTGCGTAGCCAACCCTGGACCCGTGCGAGCAGATCGTTCCGTGTCGGGACATCTGACCCTGACACTACCCACGAGGCAATCGCACCCAAGGGGGGACCCCGACAGAAAGGGCCAGTTTGATACGGGGGGCTTTCTAGGTGAAAAAAGCCCCCACACTGAACACCCCTCCAGAACATGCTGAGGAGTTGTTCTGCAGCCGGACATGCAAGGTGTGAGGACCCCATGGGTTCCTACACACCGTAGCCCTGCAGTGATATTACTACCACCCAAATCAAGCGTGCCTGCGAGACCACTGCCAATCTTTCAGGAGTGGGAGGCACCAACATGATACCTGGCCTGGCGAAGGCGAGGCCGGGGAAGCCCGCACTGTGTGCCTCAAAAGGTTTCGAGCCCCCCTGCTGACAACACTTATAGTTGACAGACGTAACACCAGGCTCAACCAACACAGCTTATGGTGTGGGAGCCGCTTGACAGCACAACATTCTCACGGACAGACCCAGGCTCAGCCATCAACTGGGTGTCAGCCCCTGTCCCCATGAGAAGCGAAAAGTGGGGCCGCCCGCGCTTCAACGAGGGCACACGGCCCACAGCCAAAGGAAACAATCAGAGCCCACTTTTTCCGCTGGTGTTGGGGGAGGGAGTGATCGGAGAGCGGGCTGCTCGCGGCAGGACGGTGACGGCTTGTTGTTCAAGCCGAGCCCATCCAACATGGCCGATCCCTCGGCCGCCAAGGCTGTCGGCCTTGTGGACACCTGTCGATTCAACGCCCAGGATACCTCTGGCGGGGGAAAAACATGGCCGCCTGTCGAGGGCCTCGTCATCGCCGCTGACGAGGCCGTGCTCTCTCTTCTTCTGGCTGCGCGGTGTGAGGCGGTGTGGGGCCTAGGACAATACCGGCCGCGCTCCAGCAGAAGATAAAAAAACCCTGCGGAGAGGGGAACCCTGAGCGGTTATAGCTTGCGGCTAGGTCAAAGCTAATAACGTCAACAACCTCGTGCGATGTGTCGACGTCGGCTGGCCCTCAAGGCCCCGCCACCAGACACAATTTCTTTTATAGAAAAAACAGCAATTCGAACACAGTTCTAATCGCTGCCAATTCCATACCGTGGCGGTACAGGCTTTAGCAGCCCACCAGCCACTCGCCAGGCCGACCCACCCGTGGCGTCGGCCGGGCGGGGCACTGTTTCAATATGTCAAAAGCAAAGGACTGATGTTAACACGGAGCACCATTGGTGGTTGCAAACAGCAACCTCCACTGTGGTGTGCACCATGAAGGGGTTAAATGAATAAAAGAACTAAACCACAAAATACTGTAGAATGAGCAAGCCCATATACACAACGTTAA
This sequence comes from Notolepis coatsorum, assembly GCF_963971535.1. Classification (NCBI taxonomy): domain Eukaryota; kingdom Metazoa; phylum Chordata; class Actinopteri; order Aulopiformes; family Paralepididae; genus Notolepis; species Notolepis coatsorum. The sequence goes on along the minus strand of NC_140177.1, from coordinate 76,921,667 downwards.
GGGGAGGCGGACCAGAGCGAACCAGTCCCGCATTCATTCAAAATATTCACAACAGCACACCAGCCCTGGCTTAGCCCATTTACCAAAAAAAGGTAAACAAAGCCCCCCCCGCACTACTCCCCCAGTAGACACCGATTGACCGTCAGCATGAAATGGTTGAGAGGAGAGAAAGCTGTAGCAAAGACCTTCTCATAACAGAGCGACAGAACAAAACAGTAGCCCACTACACTACTATAGCATATAGCGTTCAACGCTACTATGGACAGAAAACAGTCAGCTGAGCCACAACACGGGCCGCCGTTAACACTTTAACTGCCGAAGGTTAAATTCATGATATACCATCCCTTGCCAGCTCTATTTGTCTATGGAGAAGTTCCCCTTCTTTGCAGGGCTATAACTTTTTTAATTCTATTGCTAGATTGCCATTATTAGGGCCCATTCAATGTCCTATATGTATTGTTCAGGGTGTATGAACGTTAAACTTTTTCATTCACATATTCATACTAAAATATGATCTAAAGTATAAGTATGTTTTTATCGTTTTCTGCAGCTTTCTCCAGAACGTGATTTATAGCCCCAAATGCATTATATTGATGATCAAATACAGTTTGGTAGCGATCGGTGCCAGATGAAAAATTTCAAATGGACGTGCTTCTAGAAGTTTCTACGTATCATCTGATGATGACCGGATGGGCGGGGGATCGTTTATAATTCCGTGGGCAATGTTATACCATTCATCTAATGTGGGTCAAATGTTCATCATAGCAGTTAGTGTCGAACACCGTAATACTACACGCTAAAACTCACCCCAGTCTCCGCGGGCCGTTGGGCGATCAGCGTGGGGTAGACAGTTTTCCATTATGGGATGTCGAAATACCCGGTCCATTTCCAGGTTGTATAATAGTATATACGTCCAAATAACGTTGTTTATTGAGTTAGGGCGAGCAATCTATTATCGAGTGTTTCAAGATGGAGTCGCGGGAGCTATAGAGAGTGGCCGGAAGTAATATGGGTGATCACCACTTCATCCACATGACTTCCTGTTTGGCGCTTCTGCCGATCGGCCACCAGATGGCGCTCTTGAACCGCTAGAGGATTGAGAGGAGCTCAGAACTGTGTGTGAAGGCAGCAGAGGGGAAATATGATTCCGATCACAGATTTTTGAAATATTGATATCAAAGACGAGTTACGGCGTCCTAGGCAACTTGAGCATGGCTAGGAAAGACGCCTAAACACGTTTTCGGCACTTAAAGTGTTAAGTCCCATCCTGCAGTAGTATAGCTCTACTGCTACCCGCCGAGCTTCAAGCATCGGCTCCCAGGTGGGGACACCGTTCAACAACCCCGCCGGGACACAGGGGTAACGCTACCTGGCTAGGCTACCTAGCCACGGCCTACCCTGTTGTCAACCCATTTACCCGTAAAAAAGGTAAATAGGACTCTGCAAAACCCCCACATCAGCTACTGACTGACCTTCATTGACGGGCAAGAGGAGGGAAAGCGACAACATCCCACGGCGGAGACATTAGAATAGCGTAGCAGTAGTGTTAGCATGTAGCATTAGCATCAGCATGCAGCATTAGCATTAGGTGTTTAACAGCACGCTTCCAGGATCGTTCGGAACCCGTTCACTGCAGTGAAACGTTCACCAAACCATCCCGCCCCTGGCGCCGATACACAACATGGTCGTGTAACAAAACAACCCAGCATTACTAACACTAATACCCATGCCTGATGACACAGGGCCTACCTGTGTACAAGCTGGCCCGATAGCCAACCTTGCACGCAGGGGGCGAAATTAAAGCCCGCCGCCCGCCAGGGGCGCTCAGTTTTTACCTTTGGCGCTTGCCACTGGGGGGTCTGCCCGCCGTGTGGCGTGTAGACGTGTAGTTCATAACGATACTCTTATTTTGAAAATCTGTGCGGGTCTCATTTCCGCTCCGCATTCGGTTCGTATGATATTCTTATTTTGAAAAAAACCGTGGCAACGAGTCATATCCGCCCAGCCGGGCCAGCCCTGCAGCGGGATACTATTGGCTTCTGCTCGTATCAACACAGGCAGTCTGCTACTCTGCTCTAGTCTAGACCGGACCTCCATGAGCTACCGTTACTGTTTAAACAATGACCCAGTCAGCTATTCACTTTTAGTTTAATACATGACGAGGCATTGTCTAACGGTATCTAGCTGGCTAGCTACTGATATCAACAAATGCTCCAGCAATAGTCGACTCGAGTGCATAATACCTCCGTTCCCTCGTTAGCTAGCTCACGTTAGCTAGCTCACGTTAGCTAGCTCACGTTAGATCTATATGTCCCAGTAAACTAAATTGTCTTAACGTTACCTAGCGGGCTAGCAGTAGCTACAGATAGCTCCTGATATCAATGTCTTATAACATTGATTCAATGCGTATTGTAGCTGAGGGCTTTATGAATGTGATTTGACCAAAGAACCCTAACATTATACCAATAGGGTCCAGCTGCAGCGCCGGAGAATCCTTGCATGCTGAATGTAGAGTATTAGTATAGGGTCCCGCTGCAGCACAGGAGAATCCTTTTTGGAGCTGGAGGCTACTAGAGTACACACAGACAGTGGAGCTGTTTGCAAATAGCGAGCATTTTGACTTATTGCGTGGTGGCGATGTCTCGCAGATAATACAACTACAAGTATGATTATATAATATATATTTTATTTAAAAAAAAATGTTTATATAAAATATATATATATATTTTTTTAATCAAATTTTTTTTGGCAGGTAAGAAATATGCTTGGCGAGTAGATTCTTCCCATCTACCCGCCACTGGCCGGTGAGTCAAAAAGTTAATTTAGCTCCCTGCTTGCACAGCTGATCCTTGGTCTGCTGCCATCAGACGAGGAACATCAACACAGGCCCGACGTGTCGCTGAAAACATGCCTCGAAGATGCCAGGGGTAAGCAAACCTCCGGTAACATTCAACATTACGCAATTCCTCATAATCTTTTCATAACAACTAGTTAACATAAGGTGCACTGCATCCGTTATGATGGGAACGAAAATAGAGGAAGAGTGTTTGGTGACCAGGCCCGCTGTCTTGTAGGCTGCGCCTCCATAGGGGCGGGACCCGGCAGGTGTGGGTGTATTTGTTTTTTATTCGTTGATGGAGGTACAATAGGTACATGAGATGAGGTATCTCGATACCGAAGAATATGTTGACTGTATGATTTTTTTTTTATATATATATATATTTTTTTCATACAGTCAACATATTCTTAAATAATAGCGCTGCCCGAGGCTGGGCATGATACAGTCAACATATAGCAAGAGAGAGAGCGAGAGAGAGCTCCCGTTCTACAGTCAATATACAGTGTACAGAGAGAGAGAGAGAGAGACACATTGGAAAGAAATTGAAATGCTATTTGGCCCTAAACAGAGAGTACACAGTGGCAGAATACCTGAGCACTGTGACTGAAGATCCTTGACTAGGTACAGACTCAGCGAGCACAGCCTAGCCATCGAGAAAGGCCGCCATAGGCAGACTGTGTGTGTTAGAAAGAGAGAGAGAGAGAGAGAGAGAGAGAGAGAGAGAGCATGTGTGTTTGTCGTGTGTGTGTGTTAGAGAGAGAGCATGTATGAGAGAGATAAGCAAAGATGATATTCAACTTTTAATGAAAGAACAAAACAGAAGGAAAAGATAACTTCACAAAGGCAACATGAATATACATAGATCCAAAAGGACAAAGATCAACACTTAAATCCAAAGAGAAGAGGGTCTATACCAGAGAAAACAAAGCAGCAAGGAGCCAATGGCCGACATCAGCTAAATAGGCTAGCCAGGTAGGCTGCCTGTACGTTAATGCCAAGCAAGCAGTGCAAAAATGCTTCCGCATTCGTCACCGCACGCTAGTGCGGTAAAGCGCCCTTCTTTTCAGACAAATGCTACCGTGCGTGCACCGGCGGCGGCGTGCTCGCTCAGGTGCGTGCGTGCGCCGGCGTGCTCGCGCGAGGTGCCCGCGCATGCGCATGAGATCCGACACGAGCGGAGCTCAATATATATAAGTCACCGCCCCTTATTCAGTATCTAGCAATAGCTCAATTGGCAAGGACACATGGCTGTGGATCCTATGGCTTGTTTGCTGGCGAGTTCGAATCCCATCGAAAATATTTTTTAACGTGATTTTTTTTTAACGTGTATTCTTTCGGTTAAGGTTAAGGTTAAGGTTAGGCATTGTTTCGGAGTTGGTTAAGGTTAGAACGGTTAAGTTTAGGCGCTGTTAAGGAGCTGGTTAAGGTTAGAGTTTGTCAAAGAGAATGGCAATATAATTTCTATGGTTAAGGTTAGGCATGGTTAAGGTTAAGGTTAAGGTTAGGCATTGTTTCGGAGTTGGTTAAGGTTAGAACGGTTAAGTTTAGGCGTTGTTAAGGAGCTGGTTAAGGTTAGAGTTTGTCAAAGAGAATGGCAATAGACAGCCTATTTCCGCGCGACCTGGGCGCTGGGCGGCGGAAAATGAAAGGCGCATTACTGCATGCCACTACGGTAAATTTTTGCACTGCTTGCTTGGCATAAAGCTACACGCAGGTAGGCTACTGACACCAGGCCACACACAGCTTTGGCCAACGGCCCAATGCTACCCAAGCTACACAAACGACCAAGACAATTAATTCACACACAGCACATGTCGTATCTCCAAATGTTGTGAAGTAACATATGTTTTGCCTGGAAAAAAACATCGTTATTAACAAAACATTCGGGAGGGGAAGGAAGGAAGAGTGGGGTAATGTCATGACATTTTCATTCATCTTACCTGCACCAAGGAACGCAGGGCGAAAGGCCACAACACAGGTCTCCACGTTGACGAAAGGCCTCTCGCTGGCGGCACAAAAAGAAGCTATGGCCGTAGCCTTGTCATGGTGCAGGCCCGACTACATCTTCTGTCAAAGATGATGTCGTAGTCAGAGTGCCAGAACCCCCTGCTATTCTCACGGCTAATGTCAATGGTCGTAGCACAAGCTAACAGCTAACTCTAGGCTAACTGATAGCATCAAACTAACGTTCCCAGCCGAGCGCAGCCGGCAGCTAACGTCGTAGCTAAACAGTTAACTGGCTAACAGTTAGCTCAACCCGGCTATCGCTAACCATTAGCTAACGCAGAAGCAAGCTATGCGGCTACCACTGAAAAACTGTACAATGTGAGAAAAGCAATACAGGTGCTGACACCAGGAAACACATCGTTAGCTACTAGTACTACAACAGCTAGTCGGCCAGTTTGGCTCCAGAGAGAGAGAGAGAGAGATATCCACGGCGGGAATAGAATAGAGTTAATAGAATAGGTTAAAAACTCACCAAACGTCCAAGAGGATGGAGACAACCGCGTGGAGTTGACGAAGTTCATCTGCCAAACGACCATCCTCTTCATCTTGGCTGCATGCGCTGTCTCTAGGTTAGCTAACGCTAGTTAGTCTTTAGCTAAGCTAGCTACTAGCCGACATCATCATGGCTATATCCCGACTGCACCATGACAAGGCTCCGGCCATAGCTTCTTTTTGTCCCGCCAGCGAGAGGCCTTTCGTCAACGTTCCTTGGTGACCGACCGATTGATAATGACCGACCTCTTCGTCTTGGCTGGCATAACTAAGCATAACCTCCAAAGCTGCACGCGCGAAATAGTCAAACGCAGCTGACTAACGCCGGCGTACACATGATGTAACCACTCCCTTCGTTGAAACCAATAGTATGTCTGCTGCAGAGCCCCAGAGCTCCAATAGTGAGTATGTCTGCTGCAGAGCCGCAGACCCAGGAACAAGTCAGACACATTCTACAAACGTGTCTAATGTGAAATATATAAGCATATAAGCAAAACTAGATTTTAGGTCTGTGATGAAAAAGGGCCTCGCGGGAAGGGGGGCATCGAAAAAAAAATAAAAAAAAAATAAAAAAAATAATAATAAATAAAAAATATTTTATTTTTATTTTTTTTTGTGCGAGGCCCCCCTTCCCGCGAGGCCCTGTGCGACCGCACTGCTCGCACACCCCCTGAGGCGGCCCTGCTTACAGGTATATAGTACTGTTACATTTGTGACATATACGATATGCAAATATACAGTACTGTTACCCATAGATCCTGACAGAGTATATACATATGATGGGGAGGAGACTGTACATTAGGAGGGGGTGGGTGGGTGGGAGAGAAATATACATACGGTGGGGAGAGAATATATACATACGGTGGGGAGGAGACTGTCTATTAGGAGGGGGTGGGGGGGTTTGGACATTTACGGTGGCCAGTTTCGAATTGCAGCCTCCCGTAGGTGCTCTTTAAGAGCGGTTTTGAATGTGGGTAGGGATTCACATTCCTTTACAGCTTTGGGTAGGGCGTTCCACATTGATGTGGTATAATTGCGAAACGTGTTTAGTCCCTTGTTTGAGCCGAATCTGGGTTTAACATGATTTGTTGAGCTTCCTCTGGTGTTGTGGTCGTGGTATTCACTGACCTTTGGGAAGTATTTTGACATGTACATGGGTTAGCTTAGTCGTATAGTGTATCTTGTAGACCATGGCCCATTGCAAGTTGCTGTATTCTGTCGTCTACTCTAAGCCATCCTAGGTAGTCAAAGTTGGCAGGGATGAGGTGGGTTCTAGGAGTAAGGTCAAGTAGTAGTCTGACCAGTTTGTTTTGTGATGTTTGTAATCTTGTTTTTAGTGCCTTTGAGGTGCTTTGGTACCATGAGGTGCAAGCATAGTTGTACTACCCTTGAATGAGTGCTCCTGCCAGAGTCTTCAGGGTATTCTTGTTTACCAGAGAGGAGATCCGGTACAAGAATCGAGTTTGTTGGTTGACTTTTTTTATTACCTTGGATGCCATTTTGTCACAGGAAAGATTTGCCTCTAGGATGCAACCTAGTTATGTAATTTCATCTTTCCTTGTGACAATATTGTCACCCACTGTAACTGAGAAGCCGTCGGTCTTGCTGAGTTTGTTATTTGATCCGAAGATAATGGACTCTGTTTTACCCAGGTGTAATGATAGTTTATCAGCGAGCCAGGTGCAGATTCTGCCGAGTTCTGAGCTGAACTTGTTCTTGTCAGAGACCAGCAGGGCTGAGTCGTCCGCGAACAAGAACAAGAACAAGTTGCAGTCACAACCTGACGACATGTCATTTGCATAAATTAGGAACAGTAGCGGTCCTAGCATGCTTCCTTGTGGAACACCACAGCTCACTGTGAGGGGGGGGGGGGGGGGGGGATAGAGTACCGTTTACCTCCACCATCTGTTCTCTCCCCTCAAGGTAGGAATGCATCCAGCTCACTGATAAACAATCAAAACCAATTGCTTTTAGCTTGTCAATCAGAATGGAGTGATTGACAGTGTCGAAGGCCTTTTGTAGGTCCAGCATGACCATGAAGCAGTATTTGCCCGCGTCCACCTCTTGTTTGATGTGGTCGTTTAAATAGAGAAGGCATGTGTCAGTGGAGTGGGATGTTCTGAAGCCAGATTGGAATTTGTAGATTAGATTTTTTTCCGCTAGGTACTTTTTGACCTGTTAGTAGAATTTTTTTCCCATGATTTTCGCGATGGAGGTAAGAATAGAAACAGTGCGGTAGTGTCCTGGGTCTAATTTGCTGCCCTTTTTGTGCAGAGGGGTCACTCTTGCAAATTTGAAGTCCTTGGGGACGTGTCCCTGTTTTATGGAGAGGTTTATTATGTGTGTGATGACTGGGGTGATGGCGGCTGCTGAGTCTCTGAAGAATTTGGAGGGGATGTTGTCATGGCAGTGGCCTTGTTAGGTTGGAGGGCGCTCAGTTTTTTGAGTACCTCATCTGTTGTTACCATTTTCAGTTTGAAGTCGTCTTTGCAGACCCCTATGTTTTTGTAGTATGCTACTATGTGTTCTACCCCATAATGCCCTGAGTGGGAGGGTAGTTTGTTTACCAGTGTTGTGGCTATGTTTGTGAAGAAAATGTTAAAGTAATTGGCTACATCCAGCTTGTCTGTGATGAGCGTGTTGTCCGTCTTTATGTTTATGTTTGAGAATCTGGTTTTAAGTTTTTTACTGCAGCCTAGTTGATTATTGAGTCATTTCCGAAGTTCACATGGTTTGTTTTTGTTTTCCTCAGTTTTGTCATTGATGAAGTTTTTTTTTTTTTTGCGGTTTTGACCATGGTGTTTACGTAATTTCTTAATTTTTTGTTCAACCACGTGGGCTTGTAGTTCACTGCTTGAGCTTTTGGAAAGCTTTGTCTGACTTTTATGAAGTTCAGAGCATTTTTTTTCTCTGGTTTTCATAGTTTAATTTCAGTGTGCATCCATGGCTCAGCGTGATTTTTAACCCTGGTGGTTCTTAGGGGTGCCATGTTGTTAAGTATTGTTGTGAATTTGGTTTTGAATCCAAGCCATGTTTCTTCAACCTGTGTACCACTGAGCTCATCTGACCAGTCCATGCTCTCCAGTTCTTGGTTAACACTTTAATCGCCGGAAACGCCGAAACTCGTCATTGCCCGCCATGCTCATTCTGCCGAAGACGCTGTAACACGTCTTTGATATCAATATTTCAAAAATCTGTGATCGAAATCATATTTCTCCTCCGGGGACCTGAGATATACTGCTGAGCTCCACTCAACTCTCTAACGGTTCAAGAGCGCCATCTGGTGGCCGATCAGCAGATCGCCCAACAGGAAGTGACGCGCCAAACAGGAAGTGCTCACCCATATTTCGTCCGGGCACTCGCGATCGTTAGCAGGACTCCATCTCGACACACTGGATAATCAATCGCTCGCCCTAACTCAATAAACAACGTTATTTGGACGTATATAGTATTATACAACCTGGAAATGGTTCATCTAGATCAACATCCCATAATAGAAAACTGTCTACTCCATGCTGATCGCCCAACGGCCCGAGGAGACTGGGGTAAGTTTCAGCGTTTATTATTACCGTGTTCGATATAAACTGCTCTGATGATCATATCACCCACACTAGATGAATCATCTAACGTTGCCCACGGAATTATAAACGACCCCCCGCCCATCCGGTCAACATCAGATGATAAGTAGTAACTTGTAGAACCACCTCCAGTTGAATTTTTTTTATCTGGCACCGATCGCTATCAAACTGTATTTCATCATCAATATAATGCATTTGGGGCTATAAATCAAGTTCTGGAGAAAGCTGCAGAAAACGATAAAAACATACTTATACTTTAGACCGTATTTTAGTATGAATATGTGAATGAAAAAGTATAACGTTGCTACACCCTGAACAATAGATATAGGACATTGAATGGGCCATAATAATGTCAATTTAGCAATACAATTTAAAAAGTTATAGCCCTGCAAAGAAGGGGAACTTCTCCATAGACAAATAGAGCTGGCTAGGGATGGTAAATTATGAATTTAACCATGGCGATCAAAGTGTTAAAGGCCTCTCTAGAGTAGGTTTTGAGGTCCCTAGATGTGACTGTTTTGTGACAGCCGGCCTTTTGTTTTAGCTTTTTGCGGGTACAGAAAATCATATAATGATCACTTAACCCGCATGCTATCACCCCTTTATTGGAGATCATGGACTTGTCAGAGGTCAGAATGAGGTCAATGGTGGTTTGTGTTGAGTCACATACCCTTGTGGGTTGGGTGATTAGCTGGCTGAAACCGTGTAGATCACAAAACCTACTGAAGACCTTGAAGACGGGTGCTGCTTTACGTAGCATATCCGGGTTGCAGTCCCCAATAACAATCTTTTCTACACCCTCCACCCCAGCTAAACACCCATCGTGTGTCATAGAAGCCACTCTGTTCTGGCGGTCTATAGATTGTGCCTACTAGTACTGATTTTGCCCTTTCGAATAAGATTTCAATCCAAACAGTTTCAATTTAGTCATGGTTAAGGTCAGTACGGTTGATGTATTTGGTATCTTTGTGAATATACACACAGACGCCACCTCCATACTGATTCCTATCCCTCCTGACTATTGAATAGTTTTCGATTTCAATCTCTGGATACTGTACAGATGAATCTAGTTTTGTTTCTGTGAAACACAATAATTGCCTTACCGTTCAAAAACAATTGTCTGATTTCAGCCAGTTTAGGTCTCAGGCTGTTTGTATTTAGGTGAAATATATGAAGTCCATTTGTGTTGATTATTTGATTGATGTCATCAGGCTGGAAGTATTTTTATTCATCTGTGTCCGGTCCTGCGGTGGGTGGAGGGGGGCTTTGTTGATGTTTGGTCCGTGAGTGGGAAAGAGGGGAGGGGGTAATCCTTAGTCCTCTGCTAGCGTCTGTATTCATCGTCTGTGTGAAAGTCCGCGGGGGGGGGGTGGTTGTTGATTACAGATGCGGTCCGGGTGGCGGAGGGGGGGGGGTGATACTGCCTTGTATCCCTGTTAATTGTGGGGGAGGGGGGCCGGGTAGCCTAGCTAGCCTGGCTGGGCTAGCTAAGCTAGCAGGCGGGTCCTTGGTGTATATCAGGGGTCTCAAACTCAATTTACCTGGGGGCCGCTGGAGGTAGAGTCTGGGTGAGGCTGGGCCGCATCAAATATTCCACAAAAAAAGGGTTTCAAGTATTCAAAAAAAAATACAACTGATCCAATCTTCTCAATCTTTAGCAATAACATTTCAGAACATGAACAGTTCTTCAGAACATGAATGGTTCTTCAGAACATAGGCTTCTCAGTGGTGTCAGTGGACTCATCCACAGCTATGGAAATGCACTGTGCATTTTTTTTTATTCTATCACAAAGCTGTTTAATCAAATCACCAGCCAGTATTTCAGTTATTCTGGTTGCTGTGCTATCTGAAGGGGATTTGCTTTTGTTTGCCTTCAAACATGGTCTTGTTAGTATAAAAAAAAGTTTTTTGGATTGATATGATGAGCCAGGAAACGAAGGTGAAGTCAATCGATGGTATTTATTGACACAGGAACACACAGAGGAACAGTCCTGGAGACCACAGCCCTCCATGGGGGCTGTGTGGCTCTAGAATGATGACACATCATGGCTTAAATACTATGTGGGTTCCAAATTTAGCGAGCCACTGGTTAATAAATAGATGATCAGACAGGCTTGGTCATATATGGTCATATGTGGGGTTATATGTGAGCTGTTGCTGAATCTGATAATATGTCCATCTTTGCTTCTCTCACTCAGTGGCCTGTGGCCGGAGACAGAGGTCACACAGGTCAATGTATTTCTAGGTGCCTGCCTGGCTTGGCCTCCTGGCACATTCCAGGGTGAGGGAGACGACCAGAGGAGAGCTTAGAAGATATTAATCTATCACTGCTGTTTCTAAACGTTATATTAAGTACTTATATATATATATATCTGTACTTACTTACATGTACACATATGTGTCATATGTACATTATATGTGTCTTATCTTTTGAGTTAGTATTTACATTTTATATTATATTTAATTCTTTTTTTGCCCGGTATAAAATATCCGTGGCGGGTAGTACATTTCGGGCCCTGATTACATATATATTGTTGGTGCTCCTTACATTTAGGTGGGTGCTCCTAAAGTTAATTTCGAGCCCTGATTATGTTTATTTGTAAGGAGCAATAGGGCGTTCACGCTGACAAGGATGAATAATGAAGAGGGGAGACTACTCTCGTCTCAAACAAACAGGGAAAATAAAGAGACAATACCTTCTCCAAAATACATTAATACGAGAATCCTATACTTGAGCTAAACGACAAAACAGGGAAAGTAAAGAGAAGACACTGTCTCCAAAACGAGGCACACACAAAAGGTGTCGGACGGTGCTACATAAGCACATACAGTATATACAAACAATAATGCAAGCGAGGTAATACAATCACGGCAACAAGCTTATCCTCCAAGATGGTAGCGATAATGCCTTCACAATGAAACACACGACTACTCACGATAGTGTTCAGCGAACGGCTGACAAAATAAATAGCAATATCACAGGAACATCCAACATCCAACGGCGTATTATGACAGGAACAGCAAAGCCAGAATATGACCCGACCAGGAAGCCAGGCCAGACAACACTTAAATACACACTGATTGAAACATGAGGGTTGATTGGAAACGAGACACACCTGGGAACAGAACGACAAGACAGGAGTAAGACTAAATAACAACACAGACAAGACTAAACACACTGGGGAAATAACACTAAAGACAATAATCACAAGCTAAACCAGACAAGGGAAAACAAGGGGCAACAGGTACACTGGGATAGACAGCAAGATGGGGAGAACACTCAGAAACATGGACAGTTTGACCAGACATTAACTCATTGGATCCCAGTCACGAGTATAGGCGGGTTAACTCGCCGACGCTTGAGCGCCAATCACGAGTAGGGCTGCAACTAATGACTAATTTGGTAGTCGACTAATCTGCCGATTATTTTTTCGATTAGTCGACTAATCGAAAACCAATGTAAACAACAACAAAAAAAAACAATTTTTTTTTTTTTTTTTTTTTTTTATTACCTATCTTTGTGAAAGTGGCTTCTCAGCTCTGGTCCAGCTGAAGACAGAGCAGAGGAACAGATTGGACATTGAGCATGACCTCAGAGTTGCTTGTCTACCATCACCCCAGACTTTGAGACTCTTGTCAGGACCAAACAACAACATCATAACATGATGATCCCATAGCAAATTAAAATAATGACTCATGAAACATTTGAATTTGGATCTTTAAGCCACTTTAAATGAAAATGTATTTGAAGAACAATACAGCAATCACTCATAACAAGATAAATAAATTAAATAATACAAATTAAAGTGGAAGTGTACTTTAAATAACTTTTGTTTGCTGTGTGTGAGAGGAGTCCGTGTGTGTGTGTATGTGTGTGTGTCTTACTCTGATCGCTGTGTGAGTGAGAGGAGTGTGTGTACTGTGTAATTTGTGTGTGTGTCTTACTCTGATCGCTGTGTAAGTGAGAGGTGTGTACTGTGTAATTTGTGTATGTGTGTGTGTCTTACTCTGATCGCTGTGTGTGAGTGAGAGGAGTGTGAATGTGTCTGTGTCTTACTCTGATCGCTGTGTGTGAGTGAGAGGAGTGTGAATGTGTATGTGTCTTACTCTGATCGCTGTGTGTGAGAGAGAGGAGTGTGAATGTGTGTGTGTCTTACTCTGATCGCTGTGTGTGAGTGAGAGGAGTGTGTATGTGTGTGTGTCTTACTCTGATCGCTGTGTGTGAGTGAGAGGAGTGTGTATGTGTGTGTCTTACTCTGATCGCTGTGTGTGAGTGAGAGGAGTGCGTGTGTAATGTATTGTGTGTCTAGTCTGATCATCATCTCCTGCAGGGGAACAATGTTTTCAATGTCCAAAATTTGCTATGGGATCATCATGTTATGATGTTGTCTGGAACCCTGAGAAGCCACTCTCACAAAGATAGGTAGTGCAAAAAAAAATAAAAAATTTAATAATTTTTAATTTTAATTTTTTTTTAATGACTAATCGACGCAACAATTTCTCGTCGACAATTTTTTATAATCGACATCGTCGATTATGTCGACTAATCGTTGCAGCCCTAATCACGAGTATAGTCAGGTTTTAATCGTTATTTATTTTATTAGCGATATCCATTCATTTTCATCCATCCAACCTGATGTTATCGTTGGGAATGGGTCTGACCTAGCAAAAGGGCAAATACTGCCGCCTATCGTCCCCCGGATGGATTGGATTGACTGGGACTGTGCATAAAAAAAAAAGTCCGTCCAGGTTTTCTTTCTCGGGCATGCAGTATATTATACCACATTGACTGGGGACACTCTGAGCAGCGTGGATTATGTGTTTTGGATATATAACGTTGAATCAATAAACGCGATCAATATTTGGAATGGCGATCAGGAATTGGATTAACCCCGCCATGCGTAATCTGCCAATCTCCTGTTGATCTCCTCTCAACTCTCCAACGGTTCAAGAGCGCCATCTGGTGGCCGATCGGCGGATCGCCCAAACAGGAAATGAGCGGCAGGAAGTGGTGCTCATCCATATTCGGTCCGGCCACTCGCGAGTTGCGACACACTGGATAGCGATCCGTTGCCAATAACTCGATAAACAACATGATTTGGACGTATATATTATTATACAACCTGGAAATGGATCGCATATATCAACATCCCATAATCACGAACTTTCTGCTCCACGCTGACCACCCAACGGTCAGAGGAAGCTGCGGTAAGTTTCAGCGTGATCTATGTATGTAAACTGCTGTGATCTATGTATCGCCCATACTACATAAATGATTTAACGTCGGCCACGGACGTATAAACCCCCCCCTCCGGTCACCAGCAGATGATGAGGCATGACGTTTAGGACCTTGTACAATTGAACATTTTAATCTGACGTCAATCGGTGTCAAACTACATTTGATGATGTAATATATGTATTTATGGCTATAAATCACGTTCTGCAGAATGCTGCAGAAAACGATAAAAACATATTTATACTTTAGACCGTATTTTAGTATGAATATGTCAATGAAAAAGTAGAACGTTGCTACATCCTAAACTATAGATACTTGACGTTGAATGGGCCATAGTAATGTCAATTTAGCAATACAATTTAAAAAGTTATAGCCCTGCAAAGAAGGGGAACATCTCCATAGACTTACAGTACTGGCAGACAGTGGATTAAGATCAGAATAATCCCTGGCAGATAAAGGGTTAATCTTTTTGCAGGACATCAGATGTGAGGTAAGGACTCTATGTTACCAATCTTGGGTTAATCAGATGTTTCTTTCACAGCGATCACAACGTGTCTGTGTGTGTGTGTGTGCATGCCTTTGGCGCCGACCAATGCACGGATAATCGATTTTTCGTGCATGAGGACACATATACTATCGATAATCTAGCGTTTATTTGAAAACTATTCATAAATCAGCCGAAAAATGACAACGTGTTTTGTGTATTCCACTAAAGGGCTATTATCGCGTCTTTCTCTGGAATTACTAGAAATCACCCAAACTATACTCGTACACTCTCCCGGGACCTGAAATGGGAGCTGAATACCATCGCTCTCAATAAAAAGGCCTGAAAGAGGATGTTCTTCCTGCGTCAGCTGAAGAAGCTCAGGCTGCCGAGGACCATGATGGCCCAGTTCTACACCGCCATCATCCAGTCCATCCTCACCCTCTCCATCATCACCTGGTTCCCTGCAGCCACGGTCAGGGACAAGGCCAAGGCCAAGCTGCAGCGGGTGATACACTCGGCGGAGAGGGTGATCGGCTGCTCCCTTCCCTCCCTTGAGTCCCTACACTCCAAGGCCTTGAGGAGGGCGAGGAAAATCATGGCTGACCCCGCCCACCCGGGTCATAACCTCTTCACCATGCTCCCCCATGGCAGGCGGCTATGGCTCCCCAAGACACTTAAAACCAAATCATAGACTCAGCTTCATCCCCTCAGCAGCCCGCCTGGTAAATGAGTCAGGTGTCCCTCTGCTCTCCCCCCCCCCCTCTGGCGAGCTGCTAGGGCTGGACTTTTGAACGTTGTGCTGCACTGTAACACATGTCTCCAACCACTGCACTTTATTGTCTTATCGTTGTCTCACTGTTCTGTCCTGTTTTGCACTTTATTATTATTCTTATTTGTGAAAAAAGTTATGCACTGTAATGTCATATCACGTTGCATTTGTGTATACAATATGGTGAATAAAGTAATCTGAATCCGAAGTAGTGTGGACTTGGTCTGAGGTAGCGTGCACTTGGTCTGAAGTAGTGTGGACTTGGTCTGAAGTAGTGTGGACTTGGGACAAAGGTGCATTAGTTATTTGATTGAGAAGAAAGGACTCTGGCATCCCCTATGTATATCGATCAACGCCTCCTCCTCCATTTGGAGATGAGAAATTAGATGTACTTTAGTGGAGCTAATTTAATTCCTCCCTCAGGAGAACATTGGCATGCTTAAAATGTTTGCCCTATTCCACTTCATTGGGCTGGACAACAAAGTTCCCAAGACAAAGATGGAGAGAGTAATTAGGTGGAACTTTGGTCCATGCATGAATACGCACACTCACCAGTGGACAAATATGCATAAAGTCATGGTCGCAGGTGTGCATGCACACACACACACACACAATCTTTCTCTCTCTGTACACGTGCATGCACACACACACACTCAATCTCTCTCTCTCTGTACACGTGCATGCACACACACACACTCAATCTCTTTCTCTCTGTACACGTGCATGCACACATACACACACTCTTTCTCTCTGTACACGTGCATGCACACATACACACACTCAATCGCTCTTTCTCTCTACACGCGCATGGACACATACACACTCAGGGCTAGATCCACAAAGAATGGATTGCACGGTAAGTAAGTAAAGTTTATTTATATAGCACTTTTCACAGAGTGCTTTACATACAGCAGAAATAAAATATAAAAATAAAAAGCAAGAACCATTCAAGTGATAAGAGACAGAACAAAAACAATGCATCACAGAGAAAAGAAAAACAAAAGACATATTTTATACCTGGAGGAGAAGCTCAAACATTACCCAAAGGCCTGTTTAAACAGTAATGTTTTTAGCTGATTTAAAAAAAATTCAACTGACGCTACAGCTCTTAACACATTCCCGCCCGACCACGGATGAATCCGTGTTTCGAATCCAACGGTTGAGGACCGTGGCAAGGTTGTTTTGGCTTTTATACATTTTAATAATCTACTCGATGTCACCGAGCAGCAGTGCAGAAGTACCCTACTCTTTGAATTCGAAAAAGTGCATTACCGGCCAGATCCTCTTAGGGGCGCTATCTCGATAATGCAGTGTTCCATGTGGCAGAAGTTGTCTTGTTTTTTCTGGAACTCCAATGTAGTTTTCTGCTAACATGAAGCGATGCCTGTAGCTTGGAATACATTTTGGGACGCGGATTTCAGTGTGCAGTAAAGGAATATATCATCAGCCAATGGACATATCGATCGACCAGATGGCGATCGATAACTGGGAAATCATTTGGGGGATCCTACCGGCCCACGGTAAGATCTTTTTCACGTAAATTACATGCTGATCAGGGCTTGTTATGATAGCCATCCACCCGGTCAGCGAATGTGGCTACTGAGGCTAACACGGTTAACGACGTCCCCCGCCCCCCCCCCCCTTTCATGCATTCATGGTGGACCATCATACCGATCATATGCAGTTTGAGTTTTAACTGTAGCTTCTGTATATCCGAAATGCCATTGGATTTAACGTTAGTAGCCTAGCGGCCTGTATCTCGCTTTCCAGGAAATATACTAGATCAAATCCCTTATAACGCTTATATTCAAGACGCTATAAAATGAGAACGTATTGATGAAAAAATTCTTTCTTTAAGCCATTTTGAAAGGACGGTTTATGGTGTCAATTGACAATGAGAATGGACAGATAGCAATACTATAAAGTATAGATTTAGCTCTACAAACAGCCCCACGGACTATGCAAGTCTATTATGGAATGCTGGCCGTCTAGAGTGATTTTAGACGGATCCAAGTGGCCGCGAAAGTGTTAACAACCTGTTCCATCCGACGGGACCGGATCCGGTCCCAAAATGGCATCTGGTCATAAATCAATATTTTACAGAGTGTTGCAAAAAAAATTCGATTTAAAAATCAAACGTATTCAAGTATTAACATCACTAACATGTCATAGAAGCATGTAGAATGTATATTATCATCAATACGTTAGTTTAGCAATAGGTTAAAAGTGCCATTAGATCGTTTTACCTTCTCGATTTGCTGAAGTCTGCGACCATTTTTTTTATTTTGAACCATGGTAATTGTAGTTTTTTGCGGCCATTTTGTCGAGGGCATGCATAGCTGTGGATCAGCGTTGGAATTATTCCGAACTACACTTCCTGTCAGATTCTGTGGGGGTTCAAAGTTCAGCATTCTGAATGAATTATGTCAATAACTGTTATTATTCGGGATAATAAGCCACAAAAGGTAACGTTTTTGACAAATATTGAAACGCAGTTAGTTTATCCTCCCTATTGTTAGCATGTAGCAACAATGAGATCTGAAATTAGTTTCAAAATGGTTGCACTGTGGTGGGGGAAAAAATACAGTAAATTACAGTAGATATCATTATCTGTTCTTATGCACACCTGGTGATACTAAATCCAAATTGAACTGGGGCATTTGAAAGATAATATATGTATATATATATATAAATGTGCGAATTGGCTATAATAAGGTAATTTATAAGGATCATATTCTATATTCTATAATAATATTTCAAATTGCATTGGTCCGGATGGGAGAATTCAGTACTGTATCTACAGAACCTTGGGTTTAATCATCTTCCCTTTATTAATTTCCTTAGATTGTTTTTACACATGATCTCAAGAGGGTACTGAACGAGATCAGTGGCAGTTTTTTAAGTTTGGTCATTATTATCATGGTGTTATTCACTGTCAAAGATGCAAAGAAAAATCATAATTCATATTCTCCTTTGTTTCATCACAATTTAAGCAAGCCTAGTAATAGACACAATATTTCTGACACTGTGAATACATTCCCTGAGGTCCATAGATGTCCCTAGATACCAAGAATATGCAAATTGCCTTGTAGAAGTGGAGCAATATTCCATTTACCTAGGTATATATTTTAGGCGGAAATAGTCCACGGGTGGAACAGGTTATGCCACGAGGAATGGCATTCCAGAGTCTAGGCGCTACAGATTGAAAAGCTCTGTGATCAACCTGGTGCGCGGAATGACCAACAGATCTTGGTCAGCTGTCCTCAGGGTCCTGCTGGGCACATATGGTTACAGCAGGTTGGTTAAATATTCTGGTGCCTGGCCATGCAAAGCTCTAAAAGTGAGCACCAGGGCCCTCATTTATCAACAGTTCTTAGAAAGTGTTCTACTTTCGTTCGTAAGCACAGAATTTAGAATGTGTGTACGCACAAAAAAATCTGGATTTATTACACGTGCGTAGACGTGTCCCACGCACACCGGCAAGTACTCCGTGTTGATAAATGCCACTTGTTCTACGCTCCGCGCTCGTGCACGATTTCCGGCAAGTACTCCGTTTTGATAAATGCCACTTGTTCTACGCTCCGCGCTCGTGCACGATTTTAATTATTTGCATATAGCACCGCCCGTAATTAACCATATACGGTAATGGAACACCCCCATGAAATGTGGAAAAGTGGACTAAGCCGAGCGAAGCGTGTTATGGGAGAAATACGTGACAGGCTGACAGACATGTACACGTACGGTGATGTCGGATATGATATCTATTAACTTAAAGACCACATTAACTAATAAAGACCATGCTGGAATATGACTGCCTTTTTCCGTTTTGTTCTATTAATACCCAGGGATTAAAGTTCTCCTCAATTTTATTCCAAATCGCGATGGATTTTCCGTCAATGTTCTACCTGCATATGATTTGTAGAGGCATACAATCTATTTTGGTATTAGGTAGCCTATATGAATTACATATAATAGCAGCCATAGCCTACATTATGCAACAGTAATTTGCGCATATATAATATATCATATCATATTCCTATATGTCTCCAAGGAATCGTGGGGCTCTGGGGAATAAAGGTTGGGAAGACCCTATCCTTTATAATGTTATAGGCTATTTAATTTACAGTTTACTCTATCAGCCTACCCAGCATGTAATACGTTCTGTTAGAACTCAACTCGTTATTATTTTGCGCATAGATTGCAGAAATACGGGAATGTTTTGATTTATATTTAAAAGGCTTTGACACAAAACGAAATAAGCAGAATCCTCACGCTTTCATTCATTTAAGACACATTTATTGCAAGGGTTTTGTATACACATAAACTCAACAAATAACCTCTGTTCTCGTTGCAATGCGTTTTTTATTCTTTCTTATACAGTAGGAAGGGGGAAGAACACTATATTGTGGGTGTTCATATGACTTGTATTCTGCTTACAGCTTCGAAATTCCACTTGTTTCGTTTAACAATGGCAAAGCCAGGGGCGATCAGGTGGCGTAGCGGAGATTGTGCTCGTCACCAATGCAAGAGGCTGCGGTCTCGACTCCCGGAGAGTCAGCATTGCCTTGGCTTGGGCTGATCGCTATACTAACTCGTTTGGCTGAGTTAGGGGGAGGGAAGCCATGGGTGGGTCCTGGGCGTTGTGGACAGCGACCCCTACAGTTCGGTCGGGGCGCCTGCACAGCGAGGGTAGGATCTGGACCTTCCACACGTTACACTCTCCCGGTGAGAATCTGCGCTGCCAGGCTGGCTGCCGGCTGGCTGCACATGTGTCGGAGGAAAGCATGTGACAGTCTCCGGCCTCCTGGACCAACAGTAAATATAATCAAAGCGTTCCCGTATTTCTGCAATCTATGCGCAAAATAATAACGAGTTGAGTTACGCGGAGCGCAGTCAGTACACCCCGTATATTCCGATAACGCTATAAACCATGCCAAACCATATATAAACCATGCTGCATTCATTCAGAAGGAAAGACCTATTATTCCAAATGCTATTTATAGGGTTTTGACCATAATTACACTACTGTTGCTATTTTACAATTAACTATAATGAATTACGGGGGTCATATAGAACACGTCAGTCAAACTAATGAACGAAAGCTTATTTCCGCATTGAAGCGAATTAGAGTTGTTCCGATACCGATACGGGTATCGGAAATGCCGCCGATACTGCCTAAAATGCTGGTATCGGTATCGGCGAGTACACGTAAATTCTAGCCTCCGATCCCATGATGTAATTTATCTCCTGCCGAGTCCTGCGGAGAGTGAGGATTATAAAATGAACATGTTTTAAAGTGTGATGCTGTGTCATTTTAACAGCAGATACACTTTCTTAAATTCCATTGTCCCCGACAGTGCGGTGTGACGGGGAGCTCGGACGGGAATCGGGATGTGTTTGGCTGGTGTTATGATAGCATTAGCTGGAAAGATAGCTAGTTGGAACAACATCCGCTTTTAACGTTACATCAAATCAGATGATCGCCTGTCCTTTCTCCAGGACCTAACACTGTCCGTGACCGTCTATCAACAATAATGCACCCACGGTGAATTGTATTTAAGTTAAGTAGCTACGGACTAGCGTTAGCTGACTATTACTAACGTTATCTTAATGGCAATGCGGGAAGACGAGCTAGGTCAGTTAGCTTAGCTTGATAACGTTACCGTGTCTAAAGTTGGTGCTATTCACATAATCCAGCAATAATGGCTGCAGACCTGCAAGCAAAGTACAGCAAGTGCCAAAGGATAAGAGTCTGAGGCGGAGTTTCAAAAGAGAATGTTGAATATTTATTTTGCATCAAAAATCACAACATGAACGTTCTATCTGCCACTAGCTTACAGACTGAATAGGGTATATCTGCAGAGCCACTGAGTAGCGAGTGCAACACCGTTTAATGTCCGTGTGGATCATTGGAGTAGGGTATATCTGCAGTGCTGCAGCACATACTCATTGATTAATGATACTAATACAAATCTATACAATCACCTGTTGTTGAATAAATACTATACGTTCTAGTTATTACTAAAAAACAGTATAACAGTATCTGAAAAAAAAAAAAAAGTATAATTTATATAATTTTTTTTTAAAAAAATTTTTTATGCACTGGTATCGGATAAATATCGGTATCGGCCGATACCCAAAGCTTAGGTATCGGAATCGGATCGGAAAGGGAAAAATGGTATCGGAACATCTCTAAAACGAATGCATGAAACTGATGAGAGCATATGCCGTCCGTCTGCAGTATCCAGTTGCTATTTTACAATTAACTATAATGAATTACGGGGGTCATATAGAACACGTCAGTCAAACTAATGAACGAAAGCTTATTTCCGCGTTGAAACTAATGCATGAGAGCATATGCCGTCCGTCTGCAGTATCCATATTCTACCGCCGGGCGCCAGGTACGCACGGCCTGAGCTGTGCGTAGATATACGCACAAAGTCAAGTTCACGTTCAAATTGTCACACACTTTGCTTAGAAATGATCGTACGCACGGGTTACGCACATATCTGTGCGTACGCAACGTTGATAATGAGGGCCCAGGACCTTGAAATTAATTCTAAGATGTATAGGAAGCCAGTGCAAGGAGGCTAGAACTGGAGTGATGTGACACCTTCTGCTTGATCTGGTTAGCAGTCTTGCAGCAGTATTTTGGATGAACTGGAGGCGGTCTATGGATAATTTATTGAGGCAGGTGAGAACCGAATTGCAGTAGTCTAGACGAGAAGAAACGAAGGCATGGATAATCAACTCTAGGTCAGAATGGGAAACAATCAACCTAAGCTTAGCAATGTTCCTGAGATGGAAAAAACAGGTGCGGGTCACCGACTTGATCTGAGTGTTGAGTCATAGGCGTAGTTTGAACTTGACGCCAGGGGGTGCGACTGCTTGGCGAATGATACCCGCGATTTTTTTGACCTTTATTTTATTATTTTAGCGTTTTTACAATGCCCTAACCCCTAATTTTTTATTTTATTTAGGTAGTACAGCAGCACACACACACACTCACACACACAGCACTACGGGGGATCATTTTTAACTGACTTGAAAAATGGAGGCTCTAATTATTATTATTCATAGAGACTCTCGGTCTCGAGCAATAATAATTATTACAGCCTCCATTTTTCGAAAAATATACCAGACTATAGATATCAATTTTCCCGAAATAACGCTACCTGCCTCGACAAAATCCGTGCATTGGTTATCCAGATACATTAATTATCATCTCAGAATAAGTGGCTTTGTACAAGCGTTACAATCTATCGCGCGGGGCATTCTGCTGCTGCTGCTTGGTGCTTGGCCGCGCGTTAACCCTTTCACTGCCACACTACAGAAGGTTCGCCTTATAATGTGACATGATTACTACTATAAAATGAATGTATTGTAAAACAAAACATAATAGAATTCAGATTTGTTTCTCACAATTATTATAATTTTATTAAAATAAAAATAATTTTTTTTTTATTTATTTTTTTTTAAAGCAATTTCACCCCCTGCCACCAGGGGGTGCAATGCACCCCCTGCACCCCCATAAACTCCGCCCATGGGTTGAGGTGCATGGCCTGATAAAAGTTTACCCCAAGGTTCCTGAGGTTGGGGCTCACATTTGTTTCTAGGGACCCAAGGCAACCCGCCACCCTGGATGCAACGACATCAGAGGCCACGATGAGCACCTCGGTTTTGGCCTCATTTCGCTGGAGGAAGTTGCTAGCTAACCAGGCCTTAATGGCCGACAGACACTCATTTAAAACAATAAAATTAGAAAATCATCAGGGCAATCAGGGTTAAAAGATACAGCTGGATATCATCCGCATAAAGGTGGTAGGAGATGCCTTTAAAAGCGTTAATAATGTGTCCTAATGGGAGAAAATACAGTAAAAATTAAATCGGACCAAGTACCGAGCCCTGGGGGACCCCACAGGAGAGGGTAACAGACTCAGACACATGGGGGCCTACTCCGACTGAAAAACATCGGACTTAAACCACTCAAGTGCACTCCCTGTAACACCCACCCAATCTCTGAGCCTATTTAGCAGAATGTTGTGATCCACAGTGTCAAATGCAACACTAAGATCCAGTAGCACTAAAATGGAGCATCTACCAGAGTCGGGGGACATCATTAGATCATTAGATACTTTTAAAAGTGCAGTCTCTGTGGAGTGTTGCTTACGAAAACCTGACTGGAATTTGTCAAAAATGTGGTGTTCATTTAAAATGGATATAAGCTGGTTGGCAACAGTTTTTTCGCAAATCTTGGACATAAATGTTAATTTGGAGAGGGGTCGATAGTTACTTAGTAACGAGGCATCCAGACTTGGCTTTTTTACAAAGCGGCTTAACGATTGCCTGCTTGAAATAGGCGGGGACCTGGCCAGAGACCAAAGAGAAGTTTATGATGGAAAGCAGACTGGGACCAAAAAAGAGAGGTTGGGATTGTGTCTAATGGGCTAGAGCAGGGGTTCCCAAACTTTTCAGGCCGGGACCCAGAAAATAAGACGTCAGAGAGCCGCGGCCCAATGCACATCGTCAGGCTTTTTTTTTTTTTGCCAGGCGACCGATTTTTTTAGCCAAATATCACTTCAATCCTATTAAGTTAGTTCAAGTTAGTTATTCATTTATATGTGCTATTTATGAGAGGGCTAACTTGTTGCAAAATAATAATGATAATAATAATAATAGCCTCATTAAAATACTATTGTTGCTTCGGTTGTTTTCAGCGTTTTATGTGCATAATCTGTTATTTAGTTTGAAATGTTCGTTGAAATAAGTATATTTTTCGTTTTTGTTTATTTATTAAGTTAATATAAAACCATTTAGTCACATTTTAGAATACAATAGAATAGAATTTTAGAATACAACTAGAAACACTGTCCTGTGGCCTGACAAAAAAAATATATATATTTTAAATTTTTTAAATCTTTTTTGGAAATCATCTCGCGGCCCTCCCGTGGCTGCTCGCGGCCCACCTTTGGGTCGCGACCCCGACTTTGGGAACCACTGGGCTAGAGGAGGTTTTTGTGCTTCTCACTAGCTCTGTTAGGTCGTGGAGGGAAATGGGTGAGAAGGAATTCAGAGTAGACTGACGCCCCGGGCAGACCAGAAGCGCACGAAGTCGACGAGCGGGTTCCGTGCAAGATCGCGCACCTGGCCTGGCACACCTACTCCGACTTCAGAGCGCGCTGACGACAGACTGCAGCGCGAGCCCTCCATAGAACCAAAGGAATTTCCAGCAGCAGCACGAGCTCTCTCTCTCTATCTCTCCCCCCTCTCTCTGTCTCTCTCTCTCTCTTTCGGGTATTTCTATGTTTACCTCTCACAACTATTGGACTTTCACGTGTCAGGCCAGGCATTGGGGGGGGTTGTTGTGATTTTTGGTTAGGGCCTACACAACATGCCTATAGAATACAGGCTATTTTTAATTATTGAATTATTATTATTTATAATTAAAAAAAAATGCCAGTAGGCCATGACCATTAATAATTCTATCTTGATTCTAACAAACTAGATTGTGTGTTTAGGTTTATTTGTTATGTTATTGGATGATGACTTCGGCTCAGCTTCTTCCCCCAGGCCATCAGAATCTTGAACACTGAACTCTCCACACAGAGAGAGTTCGTAGCTCCATTTCTGCAGACCCCTCTCTGATTGGTTGAGCCCATTTCTGCAGACCCCTCTCTGATTGGTTGAGCGAAGCCCCTCTCTGATTGGTTGAGCGATTGGTTTAGCTCGTCACGCGGTAAAAGGCGGATGTAATGTTATCATATCAAGAAGATAAAAAGAAATGTACTACCAGATTTGCGTATAACGTTATTTCGCGTGACTTCGCTGTTGTGAAGGGCCAGATTAAAGCTGAGAATCTACATTTATTGTTTTATATACATTGTATATTATTTATATATACACGTTATATCCCTTTAAGCCTGCGTGTAAATCCTAGTAATATTCACTTTCCTTATGGATAATGCCCCCTGACGACGGCGCCAGGCAGTCTCGCACTCAGACAGGTTTCAAGGACGAGTCTGGGCTAGTCAGGACATGCCCTTGGCAGTGTATTGATTCCGGGCAAGTGGTTAGGTTTGGGACTAGATAATCACTTAAGTATATATATCGGCGCAGGTGCGCATAGCAGCAGTGTGACAAGTTCGGTGTTCGGTAACAGTGAAGTGAGCAACATTGCGTCTAACAGAGCGTTGGAACCACGTGCGAATTGAATAGTAAAGTGTCAGAGTTTAATGCAGTAACGTCAAGTTCGACTTAGTTTAATGTGAAGTAAATAGTCGTTAATTTATTGTATATCGTGCCAACCACAGTTCGTTCGTGTGTAGCATTACCCAGTGGTTCGTTCGTGTTAGCTAGTGGACCTTAGCCAGTGCGCGTGGACTAAATACCTTAGTACCAGCACACGAGGAGGCCTAGTCGGAGAACCTGCTGGACATGTGCACAGGAGAACCAGCGGCGGCGATTGCAGAACCATTACTGGTTGGATTATATTGATTGTGGAACGTGTTACCCGGAGAAGAGCATCGTTAATCTCCACTGTCGTTTGGGATTTAACCTCGTGAGGATTTACATTCGGGCTGGCCTCATGGACCGAGGCTAGCTGGCTATCATCGTTTGCTATCGAGCATTGGATTACAGTTATTGCTTTTGTTGCTGATCGTTGGATTTACAAGGACTGGCTTCTGTACGTGAACCCCCTTATTCTTCATTGAATCAGACTGAGTATCCGAACATTCCTCTATCCTCCAGACCTTACAACTCTGGGAGGAACCCAGTGTCTCCAGGCGGTACCAGCGTTGCCTTCTATAATTGCTATTATACGCCAGGTGGTATAATGCTACTGACTGACTTTATGCATATTCTTCGCCATACAAGCGCGACCCTAATTCTCATTCTGTAACCTAATGTTGCATAATAATAAAATACCCTCAAATACTATTTCTTTGTCAATGCCGTGTTATTATGAGTGTCCACCATATCTATTCGATGTACTGTCTGGCCAGTAATTAAAGTACATACCTAGCAGTGGTTTAATCTATCACAATCTTTAATACAGTCAGGGTTTTGTAACCCCTCAGTTACAATTGGTCCTTCGAGCCGGAGGGTATCAGTAATCTTTAATATCATATTAATATTGATATGGCCAGCGGTGGACACTCTCCAAACGGCTCCCCCAAACTAGAGCGCCCGCAGCGTAAACGTCAGCCACCTCCATACCTGGAGGACTTGGCTTTCGTTTTACCCCCTAGCTTATCTAAAAAGACGTTAAATACGGATAAAGCGGATAGTTTAAGC
Source organism: Notolepis coatsorum (assembly GCF_963971535.1). Classification (NCBI taxonomy): domain Eukaryota; kingdom Metazoa; phylum Chordata; class Actinopteri; order Aulopiformes; family Paralepididae; genus Notolepis; species Notolepis coatsorum. Next base: position 76,894,964 of record NC_140177.1, on the reverse strand, counting down.
ATGCCCAATCCTATCGACTTGTCTCTACATCCTGATTGGTTGAAACATCTTACGGTCGTTTTTGGTTACGCCCGGTCTCACATGACTTTCTTAGAGAGACCGGCTTAATATCTCTAAGAGAATATGTTATTTCATTTAGTTAACCGTTTATATCCAGTGTCTAATTTTACTAACTAACAGTTTAATAATTTAGTAATGGCTATATTTTAATCATAAATGTTATCGTTTTTTCTGATCAGAATTTGGAGGTGTATAACCATGTTTAGTCATATTGGGGTGGTTTTAACCAAGAATATTGGCACCTATATTTAGTTGAATATAGCTTTCTCCAGATGATTGTCTATTTTAAGACAATCCTGTTGCATTTCTTAATTCTATAACATTATGTTGGATGTTAGCTTAGTTTTTCTAATAACATTACACATTAACTGTATTTACTGGCACAATTTAGACTTTACAACAGTGGAGAATAGTCTAATGGCTTTCTTTAGCCTATATATTCTTCTATTTGTGGGAATCTATATTCTCTTACTGTGTAGCAACTCTAAACGGTCCTATGCAGTTACATAAAAGGGTTTTTATTAGTGGCTATCTAATTTTGGACCAAATAGCAATTTGAGGGTCAAAGATCACCATCTGTCTGCTTACTTGGTCAACGCCTGTGGCCCAAACCGGTTCTAGGGAGATTGCTAATCAAGGCCTGGGTGTTACCTCCTGTTCTCCTGTTGTCCCCGTCTGCTGTGTCAATAGCACCAGCCTTTGAAATGGTAAAGTCGGCCTGCCAGCCACTCATAACCTATTGTTTTCACCTAGCTATAATTAACTCTAAGACGGGAAATGCTAATCCAATTCTCCCCCAGGGCCTCACTTTTAACAGACAGACCCCCCTAGTATTGAATGTTTTTCAGAGAGGGTCGTTTGGCAGAGTATTTTATTTTTGGGCTATAATACCAATATATGATTACTAATATGAGACTAGACTAAGTGTGGTGTATCGATCATACCAAGTTCAAACCTCCCAGTAGCTTGTCGACCTGTTTTGGGGAATGCAGACTTCAACCATATTTTCCTACCCATATTTCATAATAGTTTTACAGTTTGAGCAGGGAATTATACCACACACTGATTGATTGATTGATTGAAAACTTTATTAACAGATTGCAGAATGGGAACAATACAGTACAGCTCAATACACACAATTGTTAAGGGGATGCAGACCAGAGAAAGACTTTCGTCTTGTTTACATCAGGGTCCCCCATTTTCAATTAATCAGGACATATATGACATACATGACATACAGATAGACAGTACTGCTACATCTATACATTTATGACATACCAGATTTGCAAATACAGTACTGTTTGTGATACAAAAAGAGTCAAGAAAAGGGAGTATTTGACGTAGAAACTGTACATTGGAGGAGGTTGGGTGGGGTTGTGTGGGGGGGGTTGGGTACATTGGGATATTGACAACCATACTGGGTAATTTACATTGGATGTGGTTGGGGGGGACACACTGTATAAACAAGCAAAACTGTACATTGGGGGGGGGGACACACACACTGTACAAACAAGCAAAATTGTACATTGGAATATTGACAACCATACTAGGTAAATTACTGTACATTGGAGGGGGTTGGGTTAGGACATTTACAGGGGCCAGTTTCGAATTGCAGTCTCCCGTAGGTGTCCCTTGAGAGTGGTTTTGAAAGTGGGTAGTGATTCACACTGTCCTGCTAACCATTTGGGTGGAATACACCTTTAACTGTCCTGCAGCCATTTTACCACTATCCTGCAGGCTGCAGCCATTTTACCACTGTGCACTGTCCTGCTACTGTTGCATCACTGTGATGCACTGTCATGCACTGTCCTGCTATTGTTGCATCACTGTGATCCACTGTCCTGCTACTGTTGCATCACTGTGATCCACTGTCCTGCTACTGTTGCATCACTGTGATGCACTGTCCTGCACTGTCCTGCTACTGTTTAATCACTGTGATGCACTGTCCTGCACTGTCCTGCTACTGTTGAATTACTGTGATGCACTGTCCTGCTACTGTTGCATCACTGTGATCCACTGTCCTGCTACCGTTTAATCACTGTGATGCAGTGTCCTGCACTGTCCTGCTACTGTTGCATCACTGTGATGCACTGTCCTGCACTGTCCTGCTACTGTTGCATCACTGTGATGCACTGTCCTGCACTGTCCTGCTACTGTTGAATCACTGTGATGCACTGTCCTGCTACTGTTGAATCACTGTGGTGCACTGTCCTGCTACTGTTGCATCACTGTGATGCACTGCCCTGCACTGTCCTGCTACTGTTGCATCACTGTGATGCACTGTGCTGCTACTGTTGCATCACTGTGATGCACTGTCCTGCTACTGTTGCATCACTGTGATGCACTGTCCTGCTACTGTTGCATCACTGTGATGTACTGTCCTGCACTGTCCTGCTACTGTTGCATCACTGTGATGCACTGTCCTGCTACTTTTTAATCACTGTGATGCACTGTCCTGCTAACCATTTGGGTGGAATACACCTTTAACTGTCCTGCTACTGTTGAATCACTGTGATGCACTGTCCTGCTAACCATTTGGGTGGAATACACCTTTAACTGTCCTGCTACTGTTGAATCACTGTGATGCACTGTCCTGCTAACCATTTGGGTGGAATACACCTTTAACTGTCCTGCAGCCATTTTACCACTATCCTGCAGGCTGCAGCCATTTTACCACTGTACACTGTCCTGCACTGTCCTGCTACTGTTGCATCACTGTGATGCACTGTCCTGCACTGTCCTGCTACTGTTGAATCACTGTGATGCACTGTCCTGCTAACCATTTGGGTGGAATACACCTTTAACTGTCCTGCTACTGTTGAATCACTGTGATGCACTGTCCTGCTACTGTTGAATCACTGTGATGCACTGTCCTGCTACTGTTGAATCACTGTGATGCACTGTCCTGCTAACCATTTGGGTGGAATACACCTTTAACTGTCCTGCTACTGTTGAATCACTGTGATGCACTGTCCTGCTACTGTTGAATCACTGTGATGCACTGTCCTGCACTGTCCTGCTACTGTTGCATCACTGTGATCCACTGTCTTGCTACTGTTGCATCACTGTGATGCACTGTCCTGCTAGCCTGAATGCCTTCTACAACAGAACTGCGTTTCCGCGTCTCTGATTGGCCAGGTCATTTCTGGTCATGTGTAGGCCTGCCACGATAACACATTTTGCTGGGCGATTAATTGCCCCCGAAAATATCGCGATAAGCGATATTATTGCGACCGGTTAGAGAATCTTTTTTGGAGAAATTTATTTCCCAAAACTTCTCAATTTTCTTAAAAAAATTCACTAATATAATGATAATAGCATAATAATGCAAGGACACCGTTTCAAAGTGCAATACACTTTTATTTAACATTGGAAGACATTTTAAATATCCTAAATAAAAAAATGCTCAGTTTGATTGTTTATTATAAAACAAACTGAAACTGGAAACAAGCCCTCTGTCTGGCTTTTTGTGTCATCCTTTTAACATGTACATGTATTATTAATGTACCTTGCGCTGCGGTCAGGGTTTCCGTTAGAAAAAATTGTTGCCGGTCTCAGGGTCCGGTAGATTTAAATCTACCGGTCAAATGAGAGAAATTCCGGTCAGAGTTTATTGAACTTAAAAACAATTGATAGGCAGGCTATATAAAGAATGACATCCTCAAGGCATGTAGATTTATAATATTTTAACTTAAAACTAGGCTACATTTTATTCCAAATAAAATAAGTCCCGAGACTCCGCGCTGCTGCCGACTTTAAATCAAATAGGTGTCTGTGGGCAGTCGCCCGACATTAATAAACAGCAGTCTGTTATAATCAAATTTTTATGAGCTAACGAATTCCGTTATATTGGACATTTGTATTAATTATATCAAGCGAAGAACTGAGAAATTTGGCAGAGAGAGACGGCAACATTATCGTGGGTTTGCGTGATGATATTATCTACTCTCCACCTCCCAACGACTTATTTGCGAGAGTATGTCGCTGCAGAGCAGCAGATTCAGCTGTTTTCAGGCTCTATCTGGGGACCGCTCAGCAGCGCCCCCCACCCAACAGCTGAATTGCCAATGGCTGAATTGGAGTACTGCACTGTGCCGGCATTGCTGGTGTGCAGCTCCAGCTCTGCAGCTGCATGCAGTCTCAAATCTAGCAGCAAGCTCCCGCTGACAACATTATTATACCTGCTTGGTGAAGCAACGATGAAACAAATGTAATGATTGTTTCATTCATCGCATAGGCTATTTAATTTTAGCCTATTTTAATACAATTCAAATAATCAAATTGTGCTTAGAGGGAATTATTTTCACCGGACATTAAGACCGGAGAGATTAAATATGTCGGACTTCAACAGATTTTGCCGGTCAAATACCGGTAATTACCGGACAACGGAAACCCTGGCCGCGGTACCATGTACAAAATGTTAATAAAGTGTGAGGAAAAAACTTGAAACGTAATAAATAAAAAGGCAGTGAAACAATAATCAAATAAAGACCAAAATATATACTATCTCTATTGGAATGGAGACTTCAGCACAGGATAAACTAGGGATGGGCAAAAATAATCCCGATCGATTGATCACATGATGTACTCGAGTACTCGTGGAGGAAAATGCTGTACAAAATAAACGTATTTTCCGGTGTTTTAGACTTTTATTTTGAAGCCCACCGCTCCGTCTTTTCCGGTGTTTTAGACTTTTATTTTGAAGCCCACCAACCGGACCGGAAGTATTGTTGTGATTATCCTAGCAGAACCTATGAGCGGACAACTTGTCTCGTCCGGTTCTGTGTTTTTGAGCTAATGATAAAACAAATGTTGAGATTGTTGGTGAACAACTAACTTTAGGTTAGTTTTAACGTTAGCTACTAACGTTAGATGCAGCTACTACAGGCAATCAACGATGAGGAGGAAGCGTCAAATCCGTATATAATAGAATAGTAGCCCTGTGGTGCGTAGGCACGACTCGAAACTACCTGTTATAATAAATTAATTCATGTTTAACTTGTCCCCGTGTCCAGTCCTTTGACTAGCCCCACCCGTTCATTGTAAACAATGATGCATGTAAATGTAAACACTTTAACTGCCACACACGAGATATCTCGGGTTTCCGATAGTTATGTTGAAAGCCACTCACAAGATTTCTCGGATTTTTTTTTTTTTAGCGATCTGAAATCATATTGCATCACGCGAGCCTACCCGAGTATACCCGAGCACCGCCGGCGATCATATGTGGAAAAAAGCGCCCCCTATCGTCTCCCAGATGACATAAGGGATTTTGGAATGGACTCAATGAAAATGGATGGGGAAAAAAATCCGGTACTCCACATTTTCCAGTCCACTGATCCAGCCGGGGTTACCACAGTTCATTCTGGAGCCTCTCAGCCCCGTGGAATCATGTGTACTACTGTATCACGTTGGATCCATACTGTTACGAAGGATCAGATTAAACCGAATATATATATTTACTGATTGATATATATTGCATAATATTTGTATATCGTCTGATATCCCTTGTGTATTCTTTGTACATATACACGGAATATCCCTTTAACCTAGTACAGACCATAATATTTCGTTCTCCTATTGGACAGCGGTCCCCTAAGCGCCACTGCCATACCCCCAATGCCGGGTTCAAAGTCACCGCCAAAGACTTGCCTGGACATGAACGGCTCTGCGCAAGGATATGAGACAGGAATAAAGCTGGTACTAGTTTGTTCGCCTAACGTATAAATATGGCGCAGGTGAATACAGAAGTAGTTCGAGTTACCCAAGTGAAGCCTCACCCACGATACAACGTGCGGTGAAGTAGGACCCGTTTGGCCCCAAATAGAGCATTGAGACACAGCAGCACTTAGCCTAAAGTCAAGTTACTCTCGAACGAGTTAACCTAGAAACGTGTTACCCTCAAACGTTAAAGCCTTCATCACGAGTCAACGACCAAGTGAAGTGAGCAACCGTGCGTCTAAATAGAGCACTTATAACCGCGTGCGAATAGGATAGTAAAGTGTCAGAGCTTAGTGGAATAACGTCAAGTTCGACCTAGTTAATGTGAAGTACCGCGCACCGGAGAATCTACACCGGTGAATGCAGAGCCCCTTTCCGGCTGGATTATTATTATATTGCTTTGGTCCTGTGGATGTTGGAGCGGAGGAGAATCGTCTACACCCACTACTGTGGGATTTACCCGTGAGGAACATCACTCGAGCCCGTCTCTTGGAGAGGCTGGCTGGCTTTCACCTATGCTGCACGCATACTGGGATTACAGCTGCTGCTTTCGTCTGCCGATCAAGGGAGTAATATACCGCCTCCCATAGCAGGAGCTTATTGAGTCCCCGTTGATCCAGACTTTGCATTCGAACATTTCCTCCCCCTGCTGGCTTACAACCGGTGGGAACCCTACTAGTATCTCCCGCTGCATTACTAGAGTACCATAGATATAATTCCTAAGATACAGGTGGTATTCTCTATCTCCTGCGTAATACGAGAATGGACATACGTTATTGATTTGCTTACGCACATTCTTTTGCCTTATAAGCGCACCCTAAGTAAAGTATATTATGTACTATCATTGCTGCTAATAAATAATCTTAAACCCAGTTTTGTGTGGAACCGTGTCATTGTGGAGGTGTTCTCATCATATACCTGTGTACTGTATGGCCAGTAGTAATGTACATAAGACAGTAGTGGTTTAATGATACCATACTTATTAATACAGTCAGGGAATTGTACCCCTCAGTTACACATACACTTATCGATTTTTTCGAATGGTGATCAGGAATTGGAATATACCAGTTGGATACCATCTGATGTCAGGTAAGGAATCTATGTTATCAGTGTTAGGATAATCAGACAAATTTTGATGAAGATATAGACTGTTTTGTGAAATGGGCTCTTTCGGTTTCACTGTAAAAGTCCAAGAGGAAATCAACGCAGCGATTATCCGTGCGCGGCCCGAATGTGCTTGCGTGCACGTATAATATTGATCATCTAGCGTTTATTTGAAAACGATTCATAAATAGGCCGACGAATATCAACGTTGTGGAATATTCTAGTAAAAGACGATTTTCATAGAATGGTCCAGAATGAACTGTCTTTTATCACAAAACGGATTTGTGATATGCATTTGATAGGGTGGAGTGGGGGTATCTGCTAGAGGTCCTTAATAGGTTTCGTATGGGCCCCAAATTTATTTCTTGGATAACACTTTTATACTCGGCACCTAAAGCATCTGTGAGTACTAATGGGATGATATCCCATTGACACATAGCCATAATTTAAAACATAAATATTTCATTCCGGCTGTCAATAATACAGAATACTCAACTATAGTGATATCGGATCACGCCCCATTACTACTTGACATCGCATTCTCACTCCTACAAAAATCACGCCCCCCCTTGGAGGTTGGACTGCACATTGTTAAGTGATGATGGATTCTGCCAAACAATATCCAAGGTGATTGACGAATTCCTTATAACCAATAACCATGACAGCATATCCCCATCCCTACTCTGGGAGACCTTAAAGGCGGTAGTTAGAGGAGAGATTATATCCTACTCTGCAAGACAAAACAAACTGAGAAAACAAAAACAGGAACAGCTCATGGAAAGTATTGCCAAACTAGACAGAAAATTATCAGTATCCCCAACCCCTGAATTAGACAAGGAAAGACAAAATCTCCAAATGGAATATAACTTACTTTCAACCCGTGAGACTGAAAACAACTTTTAAGATTACGTGGGTCTTTCTATGAACATGGGGAAAAGGCAGGACGCCTTTTGGCACACCAAATTAAGAGTAGATCGACATCCCAACAAATTGAACAAATAAGGACTCCCTCCGGAGAACTCACAGTCATCCCATCTCTTATTAATGAGACTTTTAAAACATTCTACTCCGAGCTTTATACCTCACAAACCCCTGCGGATGATACAGACATGACAAGGTTTCTTGACAACCTGGAATTCCCATCCATAACCGACACGCAAGCGAGCGAAATAGACCAACCTCTAGAACTTGGTCATATAGCAGACTCGATTGGACTGATACAAAGTGGCAAGGCCCCTGGCCCAGATGGCTATCCAATAGAGTTCTATAAAAAATTCATAGATAAATTAACCCCCCTCCTGTTAAAAATGTTCAATCACTCTCTGGACCAAGGGGCTCTGCCTCCAACTCTCACTGAGGCCTCAATAACCTTGCTATTAAAACCGGGTAAAGAACAATCTGACTGCAGCTCCTACCGCCCTATCTCCCTTTTAAATGCAGACTATAAAATCCTAGCAAAAACACTAGCCATGCGGCTAGATTCGGTTATGCCAGGTATCATATCATTAGACCAAACAGGGTTTATGAAAAACCGCAACTCCTTCTCTAATATCCGGCGCCTTTTAAATATTCTTCATTCTCCTGCATCCGGTGAGACACCAGAGGTGGTGGTCTCCTTGGATGCGGAGAAAGCATTTGATAGGGTGGAGTGGGGGTATCTGCTAGAGGTCCTTAATAGGTTTCGTATGGGCCCCAAATTTATTTCTTGGATAACACTTTTATACTCGGCACCTAAAGCATCTGTGAGTACTAATGGGATGATATCCCAATACTTCACTCTTGGTAGAGGTACCCGCCAGGGATGTCCTCTGAGTCCTTTGCTATTTGCCGTAGCAATCGAACCTTTATCTATTGCGCTCAAATCCGCCAACTCCAATCAAGGAATCTTTAGATATGGTTCAGAACACATACTCTCCTTGTATGCAGACGACTTATTATTATTCATTTCTGATCCACTGTCTACCATCCCTCAGACTATCGGACTGCTGAATAGATTCTGAACCTTTTCAGGTTACAAACTTAACTTTTCAAAAAGTGAATGCTTCCCAGTGAATAATCTAGCCTTACAGATCCCTGAAAAGCAATTCCCCTTTAAGATATCTAAAGACAGTTTTAAGTATTTGGGAGTGAACATATGTCGTAAATTTTCAGACCTTATCGAGAATAATTTCTCACCCCTAATAGCCAAGCTTAAATTAGACCTGGAGAGATGGAATAGCTTACATATAACTATTGCGGGGAGGGTAAACTGCATAAAAATGAATGTGCTTCCACGTTTTCTATACCTTTTTCAATCCCTTCCAGTCTTCTTACCCAAATCCTTCTTTACTAAAGTAAATGCACTGATTTCCCATTTTATATGGGGAGGCAAGCCCCCCAGAATCAAAAGAGAGTTCTTACAGAGGCCTAGAGAGGGTGGGGGATTGGCACTCCCTGATATAAGAAACTATTATTGGGCAGCCAACATCCACAAGATGATTTTATGGACCCAATAACCGGCACTGAGCTGGTGTGAATCTGAAGCAGGATCCTGCCAGACTACCTCACTATTGGCCCTGCTCTCATCTGAATTGCCAATCCGGCCGACCAAATTTTCAAGAAACCCAATTGTTGTATCGACTTTAAAAATATGGCTTCAATTCAGGCGCGCCTCTGGACTCCTTGGGTTCTCCAGCCACAGCCCCATTTGCAACAACCACCTCTTTATCCCTCCCCACACTGATGCAGCCTTTTTGACCTGGCAAAGGTCAGGCCTAGTTAGAGTGAGGGACCTATACACCAATAAGGTTTTCTGCAGTTTTAGCGATCTGTGTGAAAGATTTGGCCTCCCGAGATCTCACTTATTTCGATACTTTCAAGTTCGAAACTGGGTTAAACAACACAATACCTCCTTCCCTACTATCTCCAACTCAGTAATTGACACCATTCTGGACATCCCCACAAATCAAAAAGGTCTTATATCAAGGATCTACACCCTGATCTCCCGTAACACAGAAACATGTCTTGATAAAATCAAAGAGGACTGGGAAAAGGAATGGGGTGAGACTATAGATGAGAATATTTGGAATGGAGTATTGGCCAGAGTAAATGACAGTACATCCTGCTCCAGGCTCAATCTGATGCAATTCAAGGTGGTCCATCGCATCTACTTCACAAACTCTAAACTCGCCAAAATATATCCCAATATTACAGACTCTTGTAATAGATGCCACATGTCCCCAGCAAATATGACGCACATGTTTTGGTCTTGTCCCCGCCTACACAGCTTCTGGACAGCTATTTTCAAACACCTCGCCGAGGCTTTTGACATGGAGCTAACTCCCAGTGCAGAAATAGCCATCTTTGGAGTCTTACCAAGACCAGATCACCAAGGGGTTAGGAGAAGAACAATAGATAGAATTGCCTTTGCATCCCTACTAGCACGCAGAAGGATCTTGCTAGAGTGGAAATCACCAGCAGCCCCCAAAGCATCTCTATGGCTCAAAGATCTCATGTTCTTTTTAAATCTGGAGAAAATTAAATACAACCTAAGGGGGTCTAGTGAAAAGTTCGAAATAGTATGGGGCCCTTTTATTGGTTACATAGCCAAGCTAAAGACATTAGGACAATGAGAAGGAAGGATGAGTGAGAGAGATATGTGTTTGTATGTTCTATGTTCTCTGTTGTGTATTTGTAGGATTGGGCAGGACAGGGGAGGGAAAATGGGAGGGAGGGGGGAGGGTTCATACAAGGTACTTGAAATGCTTAGTGCTTGTTTTTGACACAAGGTATTGCTAATTGTCGGAGATTGGCTTTGAGCCATAAATATTGGATCCGATTACATTTAAAAAAAAAAATCTCTTTATTAATTATTATTATAAATTTTTGCTATAGAAAACAGCACTTAAAAGTGATGTATCCTTTTATTTTTTTATTTTATTTTTTGAGAAAGTCCTTGAATTTAATTTTGCAATGTCTGTGGGAACCCTGGAGGGAGGGGGGGAAGGGCGAAAATATAAAATGTGCCATTCAATGTGTACTGTATTCAACTGTACCCTTGATGACTAATAAATAAATGTTTAAAAAAAAATAAAAAATTTAAAACATAGATTAGGCGATATTAACGTTAACATTGAAGTGGACCGTGGCATCAAGGGGGTAAAAAGGAAAACCCGGCGTGGCACTCAAAGTGTGAACGTTATTCTGTGTTGTAGCTATGCTATACATTGTATTTCGTTTGTTAGCTATTTAGCTAATGTTGTTAGCATTGAATGAGCATCAACGCTCAATCTTTCATCTTTATTTAGCAGTCCAGTTTCTCCGGGCAGTAGCGAGTAACTACTTGGGTCTAAAAATAGCTAACGTTACACTACAAATAACGCTACTTGGTTAAAAGGAGCAACACTATTGAGAAATGTAGTTAAGCTATGTGGCGTTGCCCCACGGAGCTCCCGTGCTGTGCTCTGTAGTAAAGCCAGCGGCCCGCCTCCCCACAAGGAGAGTGACTGACGAGGGGTACTGGTTCCGCCTCATTAAAACAAACGTGCAAATAGCAATTAATCGCGCCCGTCAAAATCATTGCATTCATTTTAATTATTGCGGCAATTAATCGATTTATTGCTTATCGCGGCAGGCCTAGTCATGTGACATGTACACCCAATCGTGGGACCGCAAGTTTCTACACTGGTTAAGCTTAGGCGCTCGTTCGAAGTTGGTTAAGGTTAGAGTTTGTCTTAGAGCATGGCGATAGAACGCCTGCCCTGATTCCGACGGTTAAGCTTAGGCACTCTTTCGAAGTTGGTTAAGGTTAGAGTTTGTCTTAGAGCATGGCGATAGAACGCCAGGTAGTTTGCAGGCCGTTAGACCCGGAAATAGGCGCAGAACTTGCTGTCCCACGATTGGCGCACATGTCACATTACCTGGCCAATCAGAGCGCAAAACTCGAACGCGGAAACACAGTTCCGTCGTAGAAGGCTTACACGCGTCCTGCTACTGTTGCATCACTGTGATGCACTGTCTTGCTACTGTTGAATCACTGTGATGCACTATCCTGCTACTGTTGAATCACTGTGATGCACTGTCCTGCTACTGTTGCATCACTGTGATCCACTGTCCTGCTACTGTTTAATCACTGTGATGCACTGTCCTGCTACTGTTGCATCACTGTGATCCACTGTCCTGCTACTGTTGAATCACTGTGATGCACTGTCCTGCTAACCATTTGGGTGGAATACACCTTTAACTGTCCTGCTACTGTTGAATCACTGTGATGCACTGTCCTGCTAACCATTTGGGTGGAATACACCTTTAACTGTCCTGCTACTGTTGAATCACTGTGATGCACTGTCCTGCACTGTCCTGCTACTGTTGCACCACTGTGATGCACTGTCCTGCTACTGTTGCATCACTGTGATGCACTGTCCTGCACTGTCCTGCTACTGTTGCATCACTGTGATCCACTGTCCTGCTACTGTTGCATCACTGTGATGCACTGTCCTGCACTGGCCTGCTACTGTTGAATCACTGTGATGCACTGTCCTGCTACTGTTTAATCACTGTGATGCACTGTCCTGCTACTGTTTAATCACTGTGATGCACTGTCCTGCTACTGTTTAATCACTGTGATCCACTGTCCTGCTACTGTTGCATCACTGTGATCCACTGTCCTGCTACTGTTTAATCACTGTGATCCACTGTCCTGCTACTGTTTAATCACTGTGATGCACTGTCCTGCTACTGTTTAATCACTGTGATGCACTGTCCTGCTACTGTTGCATCACTGTGATGCACTGTCCTGCACTGTCCTGCTACTGTTTAATCACGGTGATGCACTGTCCTGCTACTGTTTCATCACTGTCCTGCACAGTACAGGACACAAAATGATTTAACTGCCTCTCTGAAATGTGGCTCAACATTTTCTTGGTACAATTTGGATATGCGGAAACAAACCATTGTTTTATATCTTTTAGATAACACTGTGCTTTCTGTACTCCCAACAAGACAACCTAATCCTCACCAACTCACTCAAGTTACTACCGTACCTTCCCTCGTGGGATTTCGGAGCAATACTTCTGTTTGAGCCAGACTGTAGTAAAAGAAACACTTATTATAACAGTCTGAGCCTGTCAGCCATGGAAAGAAAAGCTGTTATAATGGAACGTATTATTGACGTGCATGTTTGCCCTGTGTGATTATATTGCAGCCCGCTTTGCGGCTGCCGGCTGAAGCAGTCTCCCTCAATACTGGACCAATTACCAATATTGCTGTCCCTATTATTCATTTAGACCAGGGAGGGGCAACTGGCGGCCCGCGGGCCGCATGCGGCCCTCACCGACGCTCCATGCGGCCCCAGGCCAATATCAGAATATTGATAAATAATAATTTTTTTCACCTGTTAAATATACGCAACTTTCCAATTACAACCATCCACCAGTAGAGCGCGCTCTCGCCACTGGCAAGTGCTCCTTTAGGCCACATGACGTCACGGTGGGTGGAGGTAACAGGGAAGCAAGGTGATAGTAGTCAATGCGGAGCGGTAAACATAAATCATGTGCGCGAAAAGAAAGATTGAGCAAGAAAACCGTACATTTCAGCAAAAATGGGAAATGGACTATCTTTTCACAGATTTCAACGGCAAGGCAATGTGTTTAGTGTGCCTACAGACACAATCGTCCATGAAAGATTATAATTTAAGACGCCATTATATGTCTGTCACCGGCCATAAAGACAAATATCAGAAGTACACTGGCGCTGCCAGAGCTGCTATTGTCGCTGACCTGAAAACAAAAATAAAAAGCCAACAGAGCTTGTTTACCAAAGCAACAACTATACAGGAGTCCAGTCTCAAAGCATCTTATGCCGTTTCACTTGAGCTTGCCAAAAAGAAGAAGCCACTGTCAGACGGTGAAACGGCAAAGCAATGCGCAATACTGATGGCAAAATCTTTTGACAATGACAATATGGTTAAGAACTTTGAAACCGTGTCTCTCTCACGTCGTACAGTGACGCGTAGAATATTTGACATTCAGAATCACATCGAGGGAAAGCTAAAACAAATCATGCATGACTGCAAGTACTTCTCCTTGTCATTGGATGAAAGTACAGATGTGACAGATGTCAGTCAACTTCTTATATATGCAAGAGTCATTAATAGCTAATTTGAGGTACATGAGGAGCTGTTGAAATTGGCCTCTTTGCATGACACTACCAAGGGTGTGGACATATTCAACGCTGTTGAAAGTGCCGTGCAGCAATATGGGGGTTTTGATAAACTGTCGGCTGTTGTTACCGATGGAGCACCGGCAATGAAAGAAAAACGCACAGGATTCGCCGGGCTTCTGAGGCAGAGTGGCGTTGAGTGTCCAATGCTGCACTGCATTATACATCAGGTAAGTTCGCTAACATAATTTCCATCTATTGTGGGTCACTATTATATTATATTATATATATTATATGCGAGAGTCGTTAAATCGTTTTTCTTTTTTTTTATATCTGATATAGGAGGCTCTCTGTGCCAAGAAGCTTGACTACAGCCATGTTATGGATTTGGTTACCAAGGTTACCAATCTAATTCGTGGAGGCAACAGGTCACTAAACCATATAAAGTTTGTCTCCTTTTTGGAAGAGATGGACACTGATTATGGCGACTTGCAGCTACACACAGAAATTCGATGGCTGAGCCGTGGGAAGTGCTTGGAGAGGTTTTTTGCGCTGCGTAAAGAAATCCCCACATTCTTGGATGAGCAACTGACGAGCGGCACAAGCGCATACTGCTGATATTCCTCACGGATATCACTGCGCACCTTAATTGCCTCAATTTGCAGTTGCAGGGAAGAAATCAAACGTATCGGATCTCTATGCACACATGAACGCCTTTAAAGGTCAACCTTCACGTTGTATTTTTGTTCAATAAACAATGTGGACTAGGCCAACAGTGACTTTCATGAAGAATGGAAAAAAAAAGTATTGAAATTGACCCAGTTTTAGCGTTTTTATCAAACATTTTGTCTGCCCAACACAATCACCACGCACGTGCATATTTTAATCAATGGTTCATAACGTGCGTGTGTAATCGAAATGATCGTCACAACAGGTGCAGGGCACCAGGGGGCTCACCAGGGGGCGCTGAGAGTCACACACAGCTAGTGGCAGGCACTGATATATGCTTGCTACTACTAGCCGAATGAAAATGTATCTGTTTCACCTAACACTATTGCTCCGTGATTATAGCCACCCATCTCTAAAGCCACAACCACGTTACCATATTTGTAATAATGTAAATCATTGTGTCGTTGTACACATATTGTGTTTATAACGTTAGTAGCTAACATAGCTTAGCTTGGTAGCTATTGTGCTAACAAAATATCCCGACATCCGGCTCGCTGGCCGGCATGAACGGCCGACCCAAAATGGTTCTCTCCTCTCTGTACACCCCGTCCCCACGGGTACCCTGCTGGGGGGCCCATGGACGCGACAACGGCGACAATGGCTCGAGCCCGTAAAGGCTAGTGGTACACGATAGCTATGAGCTAACAACGGCCGCCGCTGTTGTCGCGTCCACAAGCTCCTCCGCAGGACACCCGCAAGGACGGGGGCACACAAAGAGGAGAGAACCATAGGCTAACGTCAGTGTAGTGGTCCCGACTGTAGGCAGCAGGGACGGCGGAGCTATATAGGCTAACTGTGATGCACCGAGTGGGCCACCATTGAACTAGTACTATGAACCGGACGGGCAAGGCATTTCCTGAAGTGACGTCACGGCCGTGCTAGCGTCTGATAAGCTTTTAGATTCGGCTCATTAATATGCACCTGTAGTGACGTCGGTGTGCATGTTATTCGTGCGTGGACCTTTTTAACTCTTTCAGAGTGGCATTTCCGGTGTCAAATGGAAAAAAATAAATAATGAAATTATATACCAATGATGTAAACTACCCATAATTGATCAGTAGGGTTTAACCTGGAGGTTGGGCTTTAACACTTTCTCTGCCAGAGACGCCTAAACTCATCATTCCCCGCCATGCTAATTCTGCCAATGATGCCGTAACATGTCATTGAGATCAATATTTCAAAAATCTGTGATCGCAATCATATTTCTCCCCTGGAGACTTGAGATCTACTGTTGATCCCCTCTCAACTCTCCAACGGTTCAAGAGCGCCATCTGGTGGCCGATCGGCGGATCGCCCAAACCGGAAACCGGAAACGGAAGCTGGTGCTCATTCCAATTCGGTCCGATCACTCGCTAATAGTCCCGGGACTCGAGCTAGACACAATGGATAGCAATCCGTTACCAATAACTCGATAAACAACATGATTTGGACGTATATACTATTATACAACCTGGAGATGGATCGCATATTTCAACATCCCATAATAGGAATCTGTTTGCTCCACGCTCATCGCCCAACGCTACGAGGAAGCTACGGTGAGTTTCAGCATTTTTTTTTTTTTTATCCACTTTTTCTCCCATTTTTCTATATTTTTCTCCCATCCCAATTTCGTATCATCCAATTCAACCCTCCCCTGTCACGGACGCTGTTTCTTGCCTCCCACAAGCCAGCTGCAATGTGGACTAAGTCATACATAGCACAAGTCCCCTCCGGTACTTGAGGTAACAGCAGTCGCATCTTTTCACCTGCGCAGCTCGATCTCTCAGTGGCGAGGAGTAACGCGTGGGAGGCTCACGCTGCCCCCGACACTTCCTGATTTTACTGCGCAGTCGCACCAACCGGCCTGTAGGAGTCGCTGTCCACAACGCCCGATCTCCACCCATCCGTTTCCCACCCCCTAATACGGCCAATGTGTATTAGTACGGACGACCAGCTAAACTGAAAGCAAATGTGGAGCGCTGGGCTCGAACTGACGAGCCCAGCGTCTCCAGCATTTTGTGGCGAGCGCTTTGCCCACTACGCCACGTAGCCGCCCACAGTTTCAGCATTTTTTTACCGTGTTCGATATAAACTGCTCTAATGATCATATCACCCACACTAGATGAATCATCTAACGTTGGCCACGGAATTATAAACGCCCCCCCCCCCATCCGGTCAACATCAGATGGATGATAAGTAGTAACTTCTAGAAGCACGTCCATTTGAAATTTTTTATCTCGCGCAGATCGCTATCAAACTGTATTTGATCATCAATATAATGCATTTAGGGCTATAAATCACGTTCTGGAGAAAGCTGCAGAAAACGATAAAAACATTTATACTTTAGACCGTATTTTAGTATGAATATGTGAATGAAAAAGTATAACGTTCCTACATCTTGAACGATAGATAATTGACGTTGAATGGGCCATAGTAATGTCAATTTAGCAATACAATTAAAAAAGTTATAGCCCTGCAAAGAAGGGGAACTTCTCCATAGACAAATAGAGCTGGCGAAGAAAGTGTTAAGATGAAACTTGCCCTTTTCAAACATTGCCTTTTATCTGACCACCCGGACTTGTCCACACACTTTTCTGCATGTGAAGAAATGCGCAGAGATGCGCACAGCTGACCCCAAATATAAGGACACATTCGGAAAGTACAGGAGCGACATTGAAACACTGCAAATGCAATTCAATGATCGGTTTGAAGATTTAAACGGCGTGCAGTCATGGATAGCGCTGTTTGCCGGCCCCCTCACCGCTACGGTGTCAGAGCAGCCCCCACCGTTGCAGCTTGAACTGTACGAGCTACAGTCAGATCCTTTTTTTCAAGCAAAGAGAAATGAGAGGGGAATTTCGTTTTGGAAACTCCTACCTGAGCCCCGCTTTCCACTCCTCAGGGACTTTGCCCTCTCTATGGCCAGTATGTTTGGGAGCACATACATATGTGGGAGCAATTTCTCAAACATGAAGCACATCAAGTCAACATTATTTCATCTGATGCAGATCGCATGCACAAACATTGAAGTTGACATTCCTGCTATTGTGCGCCAAATGGAGAGACAACAAGTGTCTCATTAAAGACAGGGGGAGGAGGAGATGATGAAGAGGTGTAGAGGGGGGGAAGGAGATGATGAAGAGGTGTAGAGAGGGGGGGAGAGATGATGAAGAGGTGTAGAGAGGGGGGGGAGAGATGATGGAGAGGTGTAGAGAGGAGACCATTATTATTATTATAACCATTATTGACCCACTGTGGGGCGAGGGTGCATGTCATGCCAGTTTGATAAAGGGTCAATGGGAGGCATGTAGTATTGCACTTTACTTTACTTGCACTTTACTTGTTTACTTTTGTAGCGTTCAGATAACACTAATAACACAAACACAAAGCAGCATTCCTGCTGCATTTCACTGAATCAAAAGTGCAATAATAAATGATTTTGTTAAATGTATAAACTTTTATCCTGCTACTAAACAAAACATTCCTGAGTGCTTCATATCCATAACATGCATTTCAGTGTTATAATGTTTTGTTTAGTAGCAGGATAAAAGTTTATACATTTAACAAAATCATTTATTATTGCACTTTTGATTTACTGTTGTAGTGAAATGCAGCAGGAATGCTGCTTTGTGTTTGTTGAGCAGTGGGCTTTAAGTCCATACATTTATTTTATTAGAAGCCTTAATTATAATTGATCATTTTTGTATATATTTGGCTGGTGCTTTGTCGAAGCGGATTGTTTTTTTATCGGTTCATTTTCGTTTTATAGCATTTTGAAAAGATCTCGTTTTCAAGGAAAATATAAATATTCCATGATAATCGCCCTTTTCTGGAATATTCTAGAATACACAAAAACGTTGTCATTTTTCGGCCTATTTATGAATCGTTTTCAAATAAACGCTAGATTATCGATAGTATATGTGTACGTATGCACGCTATATAGGCGATCTGAAAAATCGATTCTCTGATTTCCTCAAAGCGATCGCCCACACACATAGGGCGAACGCTGAGATCTCAGCTAAATACAACTCTGATTATCCCAAGACTTGTAAAATAGATTCCTTACCTCAGATCAGATGTTCTCCAAAAAGATCATTCCAATTCCTGATCGCCATTCCAAAAATCGATCGCTTTTATTGATCCAACGCTACATACTGTACATATGTATTCCACACTGTTCTGAGGCTCCACAATGAATCCGATCGGCTCGGGTTACATGCCTGAGAAGTAAAATGTGGACTCCGGATTTTTCTTTTCTCATCCATTTTTATTGAGTCCATTCCAAAAGGGTGCATTACCATCTGGGAGATGATAGGGGGCGGTTTTTTCACATCTGAGCTCCTACAGGGGCTGCATACCAACGGGAGACTCGGTTGATGAAATATGAATTCAGATCGCTAATAAAAAATTAAATGATAATTGTCGTCATGGGCATTCAGGCATTGGGCTGATAAAACGTCTTATCACGTTTTGGGCATTGAAAGTGTTAAAGGTCCTGTGTCTTATAAATGGCCTTTTCCAGTGTTTAGCATTGTTTTATGGCAGTGGGGGGTTAGTATCAACAGGGCCGTAGCCACGGTTTAGAAATTAGGGAGGTCCATTTATTTTTTTGGCCCAGACCAGCCCACTATAATCGGTCGGACACCACCCACCAGTACACCATCCTTGCGGCTCCCTTAAATATGCGTACCTACTGTACTATTCCCCCAACCCACTACAAAGCTGGGTAGTAAGTGCCATGGACAAGTGGACCAGTGTACTCACTCGCTCTTGGCTGAATCTTGTTTTGGGTGGTGATGTAAAAACACCTGCATCATAGCAGGCTCAGGATGGGCAAAGTAGTCTATAGCCTGTTCATCCCTGTCTCTCTTCTCCACAACCTGGCTTGACTAGACATAAGGAGAGAGAGATGATTACAATTAACTGGTACATTCAGGTCCAGAATAGTTGGAATTCCCTGACAAAGATGTGCAAAAAGCTGTACAATTTAAACAATACCATACTGGTAATGAGAAAATAGTTGTTTATTCAATGAATGCATGGAGCTGTTCATTCTTATTTCATTTGATACTAACTACTCAGTTCATACAGATTTCAAGTATTCAAATATCAATGATGAATATTGCATAAGGTTTCCACAGTTAATAGATCACCTTCTTGTTTTATATTCATGTTTAGAGAGGAGTAATAGTTTTTATAAATCTTTGTATGTGATTTATATGGCAATTAAATCAATGGTGTGTTTGTTTGGGGAGTTTGACCTACAGTTAATGTGCCTACCACGTGAAAGTGCAAAAACAATTAGTGTAGGTGGTGTGTAGGTGGTGTAGTGGTTAACACTGTCGCCTCACAGCAAGAAGGTCCAGGGTTCGATTCCCGCTTGGGGACCAGGTTTCCATGATGCCAGGTACCCAGGTGGGGTATCTCCCAGGCCTTTCTGTGTGGAGTTTGCATGTTCTCCCCGTGCTCGCAAGGGTTTCCCCCCGATAAGATAAACCCAATGGAATAACATGCACAACAACAGATCGCTAACGCTCTGGCGTCCTTGACGAAGACGGACAGGAACACTTGAGTCAACTAACTTGTGCTTCCACGTTTCTCTGATTGGCCACGACGCCCACGTGACCCCGCGCTAGCACGCCCCCTTATCCTCATAGCAAATATGAGAGCTCTGTAGCGATTTTATTGGTTTGTCATGACAAACCAATTACATAATCCAACATATGTGTAAAGAAACCACATATTCCAGTTAACGGTATATTTTTTTAATGATTCGTTACGGCGTAGTCAATACTTCCATGCGTATAAATTGAGGAAGTTGAGAACACACAGGGACCTCTGCCGCTCTGCCGCGCGCTGCAACACACAGAGGAGCTTGGCTCGGCGTAGCGGCAGGCGTGGATAAGGGGGCGTGCTAGCACGTGGGCGTCGTGGCCAATCAGAGAAACGCGGAAGCACAAGTGAGTTGCCTTAAATGTTCACGCCTCCCGGCTGCCCTTGGGGGGGAAGGACAACGGGATGGGTTAATCGCAGAGACGAATCCCATCGGCGATCCTACAGAGACAATGCATGCGTGTGTGTTCCGGTGTGTGTGTGTGTGTGTTGAGGATAATTGCATGCCAATTAACACTTTGATCGCCGGGGTTAAATTCATAATTTACCATCCCTCGCCAGCCCTATTTAACATGGAGAAGTTCCCCTTCTTTGCAGGGCTATAACTTTTTAAATTGTATTGCTAAATTGACATTACTATGGCCCATTCAACGTCCTATATCTATTGTTCAGGGTGTAGCAACGTTATACTTTTTCATTCATATATTCATACTAAAATACGGTCTAAAGTATAAGTATGTTTTTATCGTTTTCTGCAGCTTTCTCCAGAACTTGATTTATAGCCCTAAATGCATTATATTGATGATCAAATACAGTTTGGTAGGAATCTGTGCGAGATAATAAATTTCAACTGGACGTGCTTCTAGGAGTTACTACGTATGATCTGACCGGATGGGGGGGGGGGTCGTTTATAATTCCGTGGGCAACGTTATATCATTCATCTAGTGTGGGTGATATGATCACTAGAGCAGTTAGTATCGAAGACGTTAAAAAATAACGCTGAAACTCACCGTAGCTTCCTCGCACCGTTGGGAGATGAGCGTGGAACAGAAATTTTTCTATTATGGGATGTCGAAATATCCGATCCATTTCCAGGTTGTATAATAGTATATACGTCCAAATCATGTTGTTTATCGAGTTATTGGTAACGGATTGCTATCCGTTGTGATCAGCTCGAGTCCTGGGACTATTAGCGAGTGATCGGACCGAATTGAAATGAGCACCAGCTTCCACTTCCTGTTTCTGCCCTGGGCGATCCGCCGATCGGCCACCAGATGGCGCTCTTGAACCGTTGGAGAGTTGAGAGGGGCTCAACAGTACATCTCATGTCTCCGGGGGAGAAATATGATTTCGATCACAGATTTTTGAAATATTGATATCAAAGATGCTGTCCAGCGTCTTCGGCAGAATGAGCATGGCGGGGAAAAACGTGTTTCAGCGTTTCCGGCGATTAAAGTGTTAAAGACCTCTGAGCAGGTCCTGCATTATTATTTATTATTATTACTTGGCTGAAAATAAACGTTGCTGCCTGTTGTGAATGTGTTTTTCCCTGTAGGCTAATACATAAGTAGGCATACATTTTTGCAGTTGAGCAAAAACTAGCAGTTGAGTAGGCTATAATGTATATATCTTCCATCGAGGACCACCTTGGAAATAAGTGTTTTAATGAATGCTTTTAGGTGATATCCTCAGGAATACATTGGTCAAGATAATTTGTTTTTATGATGTTTTTAATTTCCAAATAAATCTAATCAAATCAAAAAAGCAGTTTTTGCAGTTGAGCTACAGGTGTTGTATATTATACAGCCTTTTCATGCATCTTTATCAAGGGAACCCTTATCCTAATGATTAAAAAAAATATATTATGATTATACGATATGGACCTAGTAGTTGGGTCATCTGTGGCACTTAGTTTCTCAATGGATTTGTCATCTAGGAGGGTTAATAAACTAATTTAGCCGGGGTGTATTTTTTTAAAAGTCAGGGACAATTTGTGAGATACCAAAATCCAAAATGGCTGCCGTGGAAACTAACTTTTTTAATGGTTTGACCTACAATGATGCACAATACATGGTACCAGCCCCCTCTCAGTCATGTACCAGCCCCCTCTCAGTCATGTACCAGCCAGCCCCCTCTCAGTCATGTACCAGCCCCCTCTCAGTCATCTACCAGCCCCCTCTCAGTCATGTACCACAGCCCCCTCTCAGTCATGTACCACAGCCCCCTCTCCGTCATGTACCAGCCTCCTCTCAGTCATGTATACCAGCCCCCTCTCAGTCCTGTATACCAGCCCCCTCTCAGTCATGTACCAGCCCCCTCTCAGTCATGTACCACAGCCCCATCTCAGTCATGTACCACAGCCCCCTCTCAGTCATGTATACCAGCCCCCCTCTCAGTCATGTACCAGCCCCCTCTCAGTCATGTACCAGCCTCCTCTCAGTCATGTATACCAGCCCCCTCTCAGTCCTGTATACCAGCCCCCTCTCAGTCATGTACCAGCCCCCTCTCAGTCATGTACCACACCCCCCTCTCAGTCATGTATACCAGCCCCCTCTCAGTCATGTACCAGCCTCCTCTCACTCATGTATACCAGCCCCCTCTCAGTCCTGTATACCAGCCCCCTCTCAGTCATGTACCACAGCCCCCTCTCAGTCATGTACCACAGCCCCATCTCAGTCATGTACCACAGCCCCCTCTCAGTCATGTACCACAGCCCCCTCTCAGTCATGTACATGGCTCTACGTGGCACTACAGGGTACCACAGGGCACTACAGGGTACTACATGACACTACAGGGTACTACAGGGTACTACAGGGTACTACATGGTACTACATGGCACTACATGGCACTACAGGGTACTATAGGGTACTACATGGCACTACAGGGTACTACATGGTACTACATGGCACTACAGGGTACTACATGTCTGCTCCTTTGCAGCACCACAAACATGGGAACTCTCTAACTCTTCCCCCCCCCTCTTCCTGGAGTGTTGACCGGAGTGTTGGACGTCCCGTGACGAAGGCCGGGAGGTTGCGACCCCCTCTGCGTGCCCCCCTGTCTCCGGAGGTCTCGTAGTGGTGACCGGAGTGCCGGATGTCCCGCGATGATGTCGGGGAGTTCGTGACCCTCTCTGCGCCGCCCCTATCTCCCTGTCTCCGGCTGTCCCTGAGCAACGACCGGAGTGTTAAATGTCCCTTGACTAAGACGGGGAGGACGTGACCCTCTTTGCGCCGCCCCTGTGCCTCAAATAGATTGCTATCAGCTCTATCTTTAATCTTTCAAAATGTTCAGTTGCTATCGCTATTAGCTCTATCTTTAATTTTTCAAAATGTACAGTTGCTATTGCATGCACTCATCTGTGTTCCACTACACACATGAGTGCATGCTTACCAACTGTCCGTCTGCAACACTACTATCACCAACATCTAAGAAGGGAGATCCCCCCTTGAATGGCCCTTCTAAGGTTTCTCTCCTCCACACTGCCTGTGGAGCTTTTTTTTCCCTATTGTTAGGTTTTAGTGAGTTTTTTCTTACCTTCGCGTGGGGTATGTCTGGGAGTGCTTGCATTCTTTCATTTATTTGCATCCATCTAAAAATGTTTGCACCTTATGGTGTTCTTGTTCTGTTCTTGACTTATTGTTATGTTTTCTTCTTGACTTGTTTAAAGAAGATCTGTACGGCCCATGGGGACATTAACGTGTGTTGTTGGGCCCTATAAATAAATTTGATTTGATTTGATTTGATGTACCACAGCCCCATCTCAGTCATGTACCACAGCCCCATCTCAGTCATGTACCAGCCCCCCTCTCAGTCATGTACCTGCACGACTGGCGGGGGGGTGCTAAGTAAGAGATGTGATTGGGCCAGCCCAGTGTCAGTCAGTACCAATGGGCCGCTGTCCCAGCTTAGTAGTGGGCCGGTCGTTGACCAAACTTAAAAAATATATATATATATATATATATTTCTTTTTATATAATTTTTTTTTAATAGTTACAAATAGTTACCGAGGTCCAGACCTCTGTGACCTCATAGCTGGCTACGGCCATGAGTATCAATGGGTCTGTGTCTCTAATTACCATTTTGGCAGATTGCTCTAATTCAGTTGAGACAATCTCCTCCACCAGTGAATTAGGTCATTCTGATTTGTGTTACGGTTAGGCATTATAATAGTGGACAGACGAACCCAGGAGCAGACCAGCAGAGGAGAGACGAAGACAAAAGTTGACTCTTGAAAAGTGAGCAATGCTCCTTTAATGTTGGAACGAGTAGCTTACAAACAAAAAGAGAGGGCAAGTCTCCAAACGTGCTACTTGCCCTACAAAACAAATACATATAACTAATTATATCCTCTGTGACAAGGAGAGATAGATACTTCGACAAGACAGATTAAGCTACTTACAAACAAAGTTCAGTGAACGGCTAACAAGCAAACGAACACAAGACAGGAACCAGGAACATAGTGTAATGATACGACAGGGAAGACAGGAACTCACAGGCATATATACAGACACTGATTGACACAGGAGGGTAATTAGGTGATTAGACTCAGCTGGGGAAACAGAGTGACACAGAACATTACCAAGTTGAAATATAAATACACACAAACACAACACTGACCAGATCCCAAAACCAACACAGATAGGGAAGACGTTAGTTTGGGGCGGCGTGGCTCAGGGGTAGAGCGGGTCGTCCAATGATCGAAGGGTTGGTGGTTCGAATCCCGCTCAAGCCCATGTCCATCCCACTGCCGTTGTGTCCTTGGGCAAGACACTTAACCTACTTGCCTCGTATGCATGTGAATGAATGTTGGTGGTGGTCAGAGGGGCCGTAGGCGATGATTATTCGCCACGCTTCCGTGAGTCTGCCTCAGGGCAGCTCTGGCTGCAATTGTAGCTTACCACCACCAGTATGACTGTGTATGAACGAATAATAGACTCTGTGAAGCGATATATGATATAATTAATTCATAGTTTTGTTTTAACCCGACACCTGTAGTGAGGCAGGGGAGGAGGGGAGAAACAGCCTGCAGTGCAGAGGGTCAGTGCGCCTTGTTTATTTGTTCTGTGCTGCCTTGTTTATTTGTTCTGTGCTTGTCACCGTGCGTGCGTTTACAAGCTTCAACGTTTTATTCATCATCTAAATTTGTCAATACAAGCTTAATATTCAACGTTAAAGATAAATGTAAGCCAGTGTAAAGTAAAGTAAAGATATAAGAATAGCACTGCACAAGACCGAAGCAGACTACAAAGAGTGACACGTTCAGCCGAACATACAATCGGAGGGGGGCTCCCCACCCTCCAGAACATTTACAACATTTACAACAAGCGTTGCAGGGGCAAGGCTAAGAGAATCATTAAAGACTCCAGTCACCCGAACAACTGCCTCTTTGAACTGCTGCGGTCAGGCAAGCGATACCGGAGTCTCAAGGCGAGCACAGAAAGACTCAGAAGAAGCTTCTATCCCCAGGCCATCAGGCTGCTAAACGAACAATGAACACTACACAACAACAACCATCAAACGCACATAGCACACACATCCACACGCACACACTCACTTTAAACAAACACACTGTAGCACCCACTCCACACACTTTATAGCACACACCCACTTTAAACAAACACACTGTAGCACCCACTCCCCACACTTTATATTTATTGATGAAGGATTGCACTACAACTCGTACACCTTACTGTAAATTGTACCTAAATTGTACCTCATCCCATTTCTGCTTTGCACTATATAGTATTGTACATTAGTACACTGCATAGTATTGTATATTATATGGTAACTCAGTTACGTCTATTCTGCATCGAACATTGTACATATGTCTATACTGAACACTGTGATCTCATTTTCTACTTCTAATTTACATGCTATACTATGTTATTTGATACTATCTTGTCTAGCACAGTCTCTGGAGCGTAACTGTAAGAAGCATTTTGTATGAAAGTATTCTGTACTTCTGTATGACAACTATTAAAGAAACTTGAAACTTGAAACTATTGAGCATAGATTTGTAAAATGGGCAACCCTAGTTTCACCTAGTGGTATGAGACGTATTCTTCGTATGGCTGCACGTACCGCACCGTCAAGCCTGTACCGTAAATTTGTGGGACGAATACACGTACCGTTACACCCCTACTCTGTACACATACATGCACACACTCACACACACGCAAGCTCTCTCTTACCCTCTTTCTTTCTTCCTTTGTTTCTCTTTAGATAGATACAGTAGACATGCCACCGTGTGTGTCACAGTGGCATTGTAAGACAACATGTGAACAGAGTATACACATATTGCATATAAATTCAGTCCATACATATATAAGGTACAAATGAGCAGATTCTTAAACATGCAGCATCAAAAAGAGGAGAATCCACACTGCCAGAGGGCCTTCCTTTGTTGTCTGCTCCTATGCATTAAAAAAAAGGATTTCAACTTGTTTCGTGAGTACATATATAAGGTAAAAATACCCTTTACCCTCTTCTGTCAAGCCTCCACAGAGGAATTACTATTTCTTTCTATGGGGGTTCCAGGCATGGAAAAAAATATAGTCCCAAAACTTGTTCATCCTACCTGCCAGGGTCACTTTAAAATGCAGAACGTAATTTAACATCGTACTGTCAAATAAAGTATGTTGAAACAACTTGTCGAGACAGTTTCACTGAGAGCAAGAATGTTTTAATTTGACACAAAACACACTCCCGGGGTCTTAGAGGTAATACCTTTTGATTCTATTACCAGGGAACATGAACCCACTGCATAATTTTTTGTTCCTGCAGGTGGGTTTTTCTTTGCTTTCTGCTCCACTGCCTGCCTTGGGTTCAGCTGGGTTCGGTCTTTGTGAAGTTATCCAGAGATAGTCCATGCTACTGGTGGCTCTATACTCTGTGGAGAAGCTGAAGCTAGTTGAAATCTCCCTTGCTACCTCCAGAGTTGTACAGTATAACCTAAAAATAGATTTATAAGATAAAGATAAGATATTCCTTTATTGATCCCCTTGGGGAAATGCAGGCATCATAGCAGCATGGGGGGGAGGGGGGGGTACAGGTAGTAAAACAACACAGTATACAGGTAGTAAAAAAACAACACATGGTTATCATGGTGATCCTATCTAAAACACAACAAACACGAGTCTGTAGTCCATTCAAATTAAAAGCATGAATGGAATGTGTTATGTTGTACGTACGTAGTATTTTGTATGTAGGTAGAGGTGTAGTAATAAGACTAAGGAAGCAGGATTACTCTTTAGCCTTTTAGTTAAGCAGGTTAGGTTACAGCATGGTACAGCAGGGTATCATCATACAGCATCGTGTACTCTTCTTCTGAACTTCCTGTAGGCATAACATCATTCTATTAACTACGCCCCATAGTGGAGACTCTTGGGAAGTACAGCTTCAACCTGTAATGTGAGGACACAACATCTCCCTTCTCTGTGAAAGGATGTTACTTCCTACTCAGCATTATGCAAATTTAGAACTTTTGCTTTTTCACTTTCTTAAGTAAACTGAACCAACAGTCAGTATCATAAAACGTGTAACTCAAGGTAATCATTAAACAAAGGGAGCACAGGTTATTCAATCATTATCAAGATATAATTATATATGCTCAACCAATATTACTCTTAGTTCTCACTTAGTGTGCAACAAAGTCCTGATGCCAACTAGGCTTGTTTCTTGCACGCGACTGTGCTGGAGTGTGGCCGCTGAGCGCTGTCAGGGCAGGGCGGATCCCTAAGTCCCGCTCATCTGGAGTGTTCGAAGTGTGAGCCAGACGGGATGCGTTCCATTTCTTTCCATCACTGAGCAGAAAGGTGCTTTTGCCAATCTTCTTTTTCACTGTCATTGGTGCACTGTATCTCGAGTGTGCTTTGGGGACGTGATGTGGTGTTCTAATCCTGACTCTCTCCCCCTCCCGAAAAACAGGTGCACGAGCGCCACGCTTAGCATCTGTGTAGCGCTTCATTTTGGCTTGCTTGTTTTGGACCGTTTCTCTCACAGTCTCGTCCTGTGCACTCACAGTAGGCTGCAAGGGCAGTACGTCCAGTTTGTGTTAGGGTTTGAAACCGACCTCAACAGCACGGCACAGACAGGTAGTTCAGAGTTAGCCAAACACTAGGGCGTATTTATTACAGAATCAAAAATGAGCCAAATAACAAATCAGAATTAACAAAAAGGAGAATGCTTTCGGCAGAGTTGTCTGCGGCTCTGCAGATCTTCTCGGTTTAGAGGTGGGGAATCGGCGTAGGCGCCACTACCTCTGCGGCTCTGCAGATACTCCCGGATCCAACTCGGGGAGGAAACGGAGAGAGAGAGAGAGTGGTCAATAATCAATCCAACTGTACACAGAGGCAGTGCAGTTCAGTCCTCCTTAGCTGTGTCCAGTATAAATCACAAGTGACTTGATCCTCGGTGTACCAACACACAAGTTAGCTGAGTCCAGTACAAAACAAAAACGGTATTTCTTCAGTGTTATCCTAACACACAAATTATCTGAGTCCAGCACAAAACAAAAACGGTACTTCTTCAGTGTTATCCAAACACACAAAAAACAGATAATCCAAAAGGTTTGTTTCCAAAAACTCACCAAAGCGCAAACGCGTAAAGCGGGCAACGAGGCACAGCTCCAACGGATGATCGAGATATACACCAGCGGCGACCTCCAAAGACGTCCTGGAGAAGAAGTAGACGAGGCACAACAACGGGGGGGAACAGGCAATAGCAGTAGTAATCCAAAACGACCCGACAACGATTGATAGAAGGCCCGAGTATATGAAGCCTCTGGAGCGCTAATTACAAACTACAACAGGTGCGCGATGGAAATTGGTAATCGCTCCTGAAGCGTGTGGCGGGGAATGGACCAATCATCACAGTACCTTGAAGAAGCGTGTGGCGGGGAATGGGCCAATCCTCACAGTTTGGTGCGCATTTTACAACCGTAAAGCAGTTCATGTGGTGAAACGCCAGTGGTGGCGTGGGGAGTGGCTCTGTATATTTGCAGACAACCCAACACAGCCTCTTTCCACGGTTGAGACTGCTGGATCGCTGTCTGAATGCAACTCCTCAGAACACGATGGAAGCGTTCGACAGCACCATTAGCCGCCGGATAGTAAACTGAAATCCGATTGTGATCAATGTCTCTTTCCTTGAGGTACTCGGCGAAGGCTGCTGATGTGAATTGAGGTCCATTGTCTGTGACGACGCTCTCTGGGTTACCATGGCGACCGAACACAGAGCTTAGGAACTTGGTTACATCCGTAGTTGTAGCGTTGTGAGAAAAGGCTACCTCTGGCCACTTAGAATAGTAGTCCGTCAGTGTGATCGCGTAACGGCAGGCTGGCACAGCTGACTCGAAGGGCCCGACTATGTCGAGGCCTAGCTGATTCTACTTACATTAATAGGTCTCTAATAGTAAGGGCATTTTATCAGATATTTGACTGATCTGCAAACTAAATCCTTACCAATCAATTTCTTCACTAATGTGTTTGTAAAGGTGTGTAGTAAGATGTATTAAAAAGTTGAAGTTCAAATCCTGTATGTTTTTTCGTAACAACTGCTCAAAGTTGAGGTACCGAATACCGATTTTCTAAAAATCCACGTCACTGGCTGTAGAGGTGCAAAATAAATCTTGGCCGTCTTGTCATTAGACTGACAAGAGACACATTTGGATATGTCGGCCTGAACCTGAGAGTCCATCTTCGGCCACCAATAGAGATCCCGCAGACGCTGCTTAGTGCGTACGACCCCCTGGTGGCTCCCGTGTGCCAGTGTGAGCAATGTATGGCGTAAGGACACTGGTGCGATGAGGCGGTTGCCTCTGAGGACGTAATTGTCCTTGATTGACAGTTCCTCTCTGATCTTGAAGTATGCGATCAGATCTTGGCTCACTGATTTCGCTGAGTGAGGCCAACCCCTGTTAATCTGACCACGCAGTGCAGTCACTTCAGGGCAGGTAGAGCAAGCAGCCCCAAACTCAGTCACCGACAGGGCACTGAGTGTAGCAGCGATGTGTGCTACTATCTCGGGCTCCATATCCATAGCAGAGTCAGTAGAAGCAGTAGTAGTAGCAGCAGTAGTATCCGCAGCAGCAGTAGTAGTAGTAGTATCCGCAGCAGCAGTAGTAGCAGTAGTAGTAGTAGTATCCGCAGCAGCAGTAGTAGTATCAGTAGAGACGGCATCCCTGACCGCGAAAGGCAAGCGGCGTAACTTCTGGTGGACTGGCTTAACAGTAGGGTAAATTTTTACACAATGCACAAAGCCTTTTGCACAGCCAAATGCCGTAGGAGCTGTGACAGTAGTAGCCATCACAGGGGCAGGTGTAGACGGCGTAGGAGCGGAGGAGGGGAGGACAGTAGTTCCACTAATGCAGAGGTGGAGTGCAGTCAACAGGTCCATTCCCAGCAGGGGAGTTCCTTTATCCACGACGTAAAATGTAGCAGGGACCGTGACATTGTCTCTCCTCACCTGAGCCTGTAGGCACCCTATGACAGGTATGCTAGCCTTGGTGTACGACACCAGCCAAACAGTAGGTGCAGATAGGGTAGTTTCACTGAAGTATTTCTCATAAGTAGACACTGGCATTATGGATACTGTTGAACCTGTGTCCACAACCAGTCTCAATTCCTGAGCCTGGGTAGTAGGTGTGTGTACATGCACATTGTATACAATAATTTTTGTAATGTCAGAAGCTTCCACGCATAGCACTGTAGTTTCAGGAATTTCCACTGTACTCACCGACTGTGTTTTAGCACGGCAGACACGAGCAAAATGTCCTGTTTTATGGCATAATTTGCAAGTCTCTTTTACCGCTGAACATTGTGAAGAGTTCGCCAGGTGGTTCGCCGAGCCACATCGGTAGCAAGAGCGAGTGGAAGCCACGGAATCACCTGTATCTGGCAATGTGTAGAAAATCCGCTGACCCTCGGTACCCAGGCAATGTAGAAGGGTAGCTCTCTTCCGAGCTTCGGACCAACCATTTCCAGTCGCATTTATTACCAGCATGTAATTCGTGAACATCTGGTGCCAAGTCTTGAACGGCATAGTAGGTTCTCCAGGGCAGGTTAAAAACGACGTCGGAGAAGCTGTAAATTAGCCATTCCTCCTGCAGTAAAAACGTCTGTTAAAAAATTCCCCGGTTCAACTTCCTCGTCGCCAATTGTTATGTTGTACGTACGTAGTATTTTGTATGTAGGTAGAGGTGTAGTAATAAGACTCAGGAAGCAGGATTACTCTTTAACCTTTTAGTTAAGCAGGTTAGGTTACAGCATGGTACAGCAGGGTATCATCATACAGCATCGTGTACTATTCTTCTGCACTTCCTGTAGGCATAACATCATTCTATTAACTACGCCCCATAGTGGAGACTCTTGGGAAGTACAGCTTCAACCTGTAATGTGAGGACACAACAGAATGCAATGCCTGTTTTCTCCAACCAATAGGTACTGGAATGCATTCTGGACAAGCAAGGCTTAGTAACAAGGCTGAGTAACACCCCAAACTAAATTTCAGTATTCACCAGAACATGAAAACTAAACATCAGTATTCACCAGAACATGAAAACTTAACTTCAGTATTCACCAGCAACATGAAAACTAAACATCAGTATTCACCAGAGTGCAACATGAAAACTAACTAAACGTCAGTATTCACCAGAGTGCAACATGAAAACTAACTAAACTTCAGTATTCACCAGGGTCACAGTGCAACGTGAAAACTAAACATCAGTATTCACCAGAGTGCAACATGAAAACTAACTAAACTTCAGTATTCACCAGAAACAGGAAAACTAAACGTCAGTATTCACCAGCAACATGAAAACTAAACGTCAGTATTCACCAGCAACGTGAAAACTAAACATCAGTATTCACCAGAGTGCAATATGAAAACTAACGTATGGTTATGTCTATAACCATAGTTATATGAGTATAGTGACGCTCTGCGTCTACTGGAATACACTCCCATATCAGTACTAGCACTGAATAAATCTTCACATGCACCTATATACACCCACTCGCTTGGCCACACCCCCATCCGCTCCTCTACATAAGCAGGGGTGTGGCCATACTAACAGCTCCTTCCCAAGTCTTTCACCACTGGGCGAAGACAACGGGGTCCTCAGTGAGTCCGACGCAGAGCGTTACTATACTCATATAACTATGGTTATAGACATAACCGTACGTTATATATCGTATAGCTCCGCTCTGCGTCTACTGGAATACAGGAGCTGAGCAGAGCGGAAGCTTGACAAATGTACCCGCTGAGGCCTCCCACAACCATCAGAACCGGGGAGGACCCGAGCCCCCGGACCCCCCTAGTGGAGGACGGGAGGGAATCGGACCCGACTGTGCGAAGAGGGGTTTAGCAACTCAAAAGCACAGGGTGAGCAGACCGTGGGACTTACCTTCCCACAGAAGAACCCACGACTACACAAACGCGCAACCCACATGCCACTAGGGAACGAACGGGAAGAAACAAAACCCCTGTTACAACCCCCCTAATATCACGGGGTCAAGGGCAAAAACCCAACCCTGTGGCAAGGCCGTAGCAGCGGAGCGCGAAGGAGGACCCAGCCCCAGGTAGGGACTGGACCCCCCGGAAAAGGGGGCCTGGTGAGGCCAACGACGCCGCAGCATCGAGACCCCACCAGGCGGTCACTAGTGACCAGTGTTGTGCTAGTTACTGAAAAATAGTAACTCAGTTACTTTACTAGTTACTTCATTTCAAAGTAACTTCGTTACTGTACTAGTTACTTACACCCAAAAGTAATGAGTTACTGTGAAAAGTAACTATTTAGTTATTTAAAAAAAAAAAAAAAAAAAAAAATTGCTCAAGTCCCATGCCCCATATACTCAAAATCGGTTGATCAACTTGACAGTTTCCATTCACATCACCGAACTCTGCTAAGCAATGTGGTCTAGAGCGTTTCATTATATATTCCCTCCCCGCTGTATGTATATTTCTCTCCCACCCACCCACCCCCTCCTAATGTACAGTCCCCTCCCCATCATATGTATATACTCTGTCAGGATCTAGGGGTAACAGTACTGTATATTTGAATACCGCTTATGTCACAAATGTATCAGTACTAAATACCTATATGTCCCTATGCCATAAATGTCATGTATGTTGTGTATGTCATAAATGTCTATATGAATTGAAAATGGGGGACCCTGATGGAAACAAGACAAACGTCTTTCTCAGGTCTGCATCCCCTTAACAATTGTATGTATTGAGCCGTACTGTATTGTACCCATTCTGCAATCTGTTAAATAAAGTTTTCATTCATTCATTCATTCATTCATCCATTCATTAATTCATTCATAACCATCTTGCAGCGTTGTTATCAAAGCATTGCAACGTTAGAATAGTTAGGATATCAATTGTGCATGAAAGGACTATATTTATATTGTTTGATTAGTATTATGAGATTCCCTGGCAGATTTCGTACAGTCAAAATCCGTTGATCTTGAGTTTCAGTGAACACATTGCACTCACCGTCACCAGTCTGCGGTGGTCGAGATGTAACGTTAGTCCAGTTGACTCCAGCAGCCCTTCAAACATGTTCTTTATCTCGTTTCCATGTTGTATATTAATTATCTCTAAAGTAGTTGCTAAATGGTTTGTTAGTTCGTTATTATTACTGCGTTCTTATTATGTAGATTCATAGCGAGCGTCCTCTTGTTGTTTACTGTAGAGAGCGCCTATTTCTTTCAGAACGTCAGTGGCCAATCAGAAGTGCAAAAACAGAATGAGGCTACGGAAAGAAATAATAATAATAATAATACTTCGTTTTATATAGCGCCTTTCAGTCTACAGTAAACAAAACAAACGCAGGCGAAATAAGGACGCTCGCTATGAATCTACATAAAAAGAACGCAGTAACGAACTAACAAACCATTCAGTAACGTAAGTAGCGTTACTGAATTTCAAAAGTAATGCGTTAGAGTACTAGTTGCGGCAAAAAGTAACTTTGTTTCTGTAACGCGTGTCCCAACACTGCTAGTGACACCACCCCCCACATCGCCAGCGTATTCGGACAGGGCCCATCCAAGAGCAGGCCCTTCCCCCCACAGCACGCCACCCCGAAGCACTCAAGAGGCTACACCCACAGCGGGACCAGGCAGCACACCGGGGAGACAACCCTCAAAGAGGGCGATCCCTCAATCCAGGCAACAGGCCACTCGACTTGAGCCCGGAGCGCTGCGGACTAGACAGGCGCCAAAGGGGTCTGCTGAGAACAGCACCCCGGTGGAAGGGGCGTATGCTGGTATGCTGTGCACCATGTTGCAGCCTCCACAAAAAAAACCCGACCATCTAGAGGGGCCGAGGCAGAGAAGGCTGACATGATTGGCAGAAGTCATGAAAGGTGCAGGGGCACACTCACAGGCAGACGGGGCCAAGCCCGGCCTACCCCGAGAGTTGACTCCGCTACCAACACACCAGGAAACCAACCACCCCTTGGTTATAACATGAGGTGTTTGTTCCTATAACCCCCCAAGAAAAAACTCCAAAACACAACTGCGGGTATACACTGGCTATACAGCAGTACAAGTGTTTCAGTTTTCAAACAGGGGTTAACCCAGGCCAACAGGTCGACGAAAACAAATTCGGACCTGAGCCCGGCGGACCGGGACGTACACAGGGATGCCAGAGGGGTTCTACAAGAACCACCTCGACAGCCCCGTACAACACAATATGGACCAAGCAACAGTGAAGGATAACACGCAGTGACATAATCACGAACATCTCCATAACATCAAACCCTGCAACGCCCGGGCCGACCCGGCATTTCCCCCCCGAAAAAGCACAAGTCCCTCAGGGTACCAGAACAGCAGATCTGCGCCCCGGCGGACAAAGGGTTAACTGACCTGGTCCGGCGCGACCAGAACCAGTCCCGTGTCCTAATCACGCCGCCATCCCCAGTCCCAGGAGGGGGGTAGGTACACGTATCGATCTAAAACATCACAGAGGGCGCCACCAAGCCGTGCCCGATGGCCCACCCCAAACTAACCTAGTACACTGGCGCTCGGAAGAGACAAAACTCCATCCCAGTTGCCCCACAAAAACGCTGTTTCAATGATGAGCAACCAAGGCGCGCAAGCCCATGCGTGGTTCCTATCAGAAGCGCTATGTACACGTCGAGACCCAAAACATATCAATGGTAATTCTAACAAGAACCCAGATAACGTTCCCTCCAAGCCGCCTGGGAGAGCGGCAGGAAGCTGGCCAAGACATAGATATGGGTCCCATATGACGCGCCCAAGGGAAAACACCCCTGTCAACCCTGCCCTATAAAGAGAGGAGACAGGGAACCCCCAGAGAGAGACTTCCCACGTGAGTAATGATTGAAAAGACATATGCAACATTGAGCTATGTAACAATTGGACTAAGACTCTCTGAGGAGGAGGCTCTGAAACTCTGAGGAGGCTCCCTCACTGAGAGGGAGGTTCTGAACTCACCGAGGAGGCTCTGAAAAACCTGAGGAGGAGGCTCTGAAACTCCCTGAGGAGGAGGCTCTAACCCAATATACACACTACTAGTAGGGAGCAGAGCAGAAGAACAATTAGTCTCTACTGCATTGCATCAACTACCAAGCTCAAGACACATACAACAGAGCAGAACTTCTTTTTAAGTTCTACTCACCTTGACAATAACAGAGGTCCACAACATGGAGCCTGAAATGAACTCACGAAAGTCTCACAACCAATAGAAACGTGCCCAGTGACGTACTCTATGGCGGGGGGAATTCCGTGGCCCACCGCCCAATATGGCGTGGGACCAGGAAACTCCCCCCCCCCCACCCTACCCTGTGACGCGCTGACCCAGCAACGCGACAGGAAGCCCGAAGGACAGGAGGCCCAACCCCCTGACCAATCAGAAAAAGGGGAGGGAGGGTTTATCAGTTCACCCCCTCATGACCCCTCACCCCTGATACGATGCAATGGCAAAGCAGAGCCATGACACCAGTCATAGCGTGCTACATGAAGCGCATGTACACCTGTCAAGGTAACAGCTTCACATAGGCTCATGTGCGAACCTGCCACCTGAATTTTTACACCTTTTCCTAAAGGAAGAAAAACACAGACCAAGAGAGGGCCAAGGGCCCTGGTACAAGAGCTTACACACAACCCTCCATCACAACAAAAAAGGCAAAAGTAGACTCTCACTACCGTAAGAGGAACACCGTTTTTCATAACGAGAGAAGACATAAGTCCTCGATTAAGTACTGGTCACAGGCCTTGCTAAGTCCAGATGACAGCGACCAAACAATCTTCCGAAAAAAATTGCCTCTCTAAGCAGGAGCACAACCCCAGAAGAAGCTGAGGGGTTACACTGTATTCCCACAAACATAGTGAAACAATATATTGTAAACAAAATCATGTTTGAGGGGAGGGGGGGGGGGGGGGGCGCGGCCCAGGGGAAAAACCACCCCTCACCACCTTACCCCTGATACGACTTGTTTGAACAGGTACAGCCCTGTTTATATGTGAAACTTGCCACCTGTTTATTGTCATCACAAGCTGAGAGAGGGACTCATCCCTCGATCTCATGCCACTATGCATAGCTTTGTCCAGTAGGCGCCGAAGTGAGTGGCAGCCTTTCATAGCAGCTCCCACCCCCCTATACTTCTTATCCCGTTTTACTACTTTTTACTTATTTCTTTTTGTGATTCTACTTACATTAATAGGTCTCTAATAGTAAGGGCATTTTATCAGATATTTGACTGATCTGCAAACTAAATCCTTACCAATCAATTTCTTCACTAATGTGTTTGTAAAGGTGTGTAGTAAGATGTATTAAAAAGTTGAAGTTCAAATCCTGTATGTTTTTTCGTAACAACTGCTCAAAGTTGAGGTACCGAATACCGATTTTCTAAAAATCTAAAATGTTCTGTTTGGCCTTGGGTAACTTGTGAGGGGTCAAACTAGTTTTTTTTCATGATTCTGAGTTGATTGCATTCATTTATTTTTCACTAAAATCATTCCTGTGTGGAAAAACGGCCACGCCCACCTTTCCCGCTAAGCCCCCCCCCCGCCCCCCCCCCCCCCCCCCCCCCACAATGCCTTTCTACTGCTAGCATTAATTTTTTTTTAATTGTTTTACTATTTGCCCTTTTAGGACGTATTATTGTTTAGTGGTAGTTGCTAGTTGGTTGGCATTCAGAGTAAGGACGTTTAGAGTTAACATGCTGAAGCCATTTGCAACCTTCATTTTATCATAGACAGACCGCTTTTTACGCCTGATATGTACGTATTATCTAAATGTTTTACTTGAAATATTTCATGTCACTACTTTGGTAATGAAATGTAACATACTGTACAAGTTGTCAACTTTGCTTACTTGTTAGCTGTGTAACAGTAGGCGCAATAACATGGCTTTTTGCTCACCCTCAGTCACTTCTCCAATGTCAACCATTGCATGGAGGAAAGTGTCAAGAAACATGCTCCGCTCCACAGAGATCTTGGCAAAACACAGATGAAGAGAGATGCTGAAGCAATTGAACTTGCCCTCCAATGGTTTGAGGAGAACAACCCATTCGACCCCGATCGAGACAAGGAGTTGCTTGTGTCTTTCTCAACAGGATTCAGGAGCACAGGAGATTACCCAGTCAATGCTGAGAGAGCAGCAGAAATAGGGAGAGAGATGCAGATCAAGCTGGATGGACAGTCAGTGACATCGACGATGGAAGTGAAGTCAAAGGTACAAGCCCTGTCATCACTCAGAAAGATTCCCAAGATCAACGAAAAGAAGATACACCTTGACTCACTCAAGTTGTTCAACCGACTGATCATTTTTGTCCAACGGAATATGACAGTTGAGACAAGCTTGGAGTATGAGCTGAGCCTGACTCCCTTCCCATTGTCCCTCTTCAGCAATAAAGATCAGAAAATGAACAAGGCGAACAAGGCAGGCTTTTCCAAGACTAGCCTGAAGGAGTTAACTGATCCGCTTGACCTCACTAACCAATCCTGCTCCACTCTTGTAGTTGATGGCGGATGGCTTCTTTACATGGTAAAGTGGGAACAAGGTCAGACTTGGCAGGAGACTGCCAACAGTTACTTGAGCTACTTACAGTGTCTTGGCCGCCGCTCTCAGAAGATCATTGTGATATTTGATGGCTACAGCCGATCACCAAAAGATCATGACCACATCCGGCGCACTAAGAAGTCAGTGATCTCCAGATTCGACCGGATATGATACACTGGACACCAAGAGCAAAGTTCCTGGACAACACCAATAACAAGAGTGAGCTAATCCACCTCCTCTCTTCAACATTCAGAAAACATAACATCACAGTGGAGCAGTGTGACACTGATGCTGACACTTTGATTGTGAGAGAGGCATTGGCACTGCTACATATGACTCTGTTGAGGTTTTTGTGTAGCATTTGTGTAGGTAGCCTATTTTATTTTTATAAACTGCAATTACTTTGGAAACAAAAGTATTCACTCTCGAGTATTCAAACTTGAATAGTTTTATCTGGTTTTGTATAGTGCAACACGCTTTGCATATCTTGTTCTATTCTCAGGTGCGGGCAGAAGATGCAGATGTGCTGGTGATGCTAGTACACCATATTCCAAGCACCAACCATCCACTCTTCACAACATCAAAGGGCTCTTATGATGTCAGAAGGATCCGTGAAGCTCTCTTTGAAAGAAAGAGATGCTACCTGCTCTTTTGTCACGCCTTCACTGGTTGTGATACTGTTTCTGCAATAGCTGGCCATGGGAAAACAACCTTATTTGACAGGTAATAATAATAATAAGAATGTATTTTGTTTTCTATTTCACTTTATATTTGAAGCAAATCTCAAAGTGCATTTTTTTGCAGGTTCTGTGCAGAGGACAGTGATGAACACATGGACATCTTCCTTGACACACAAGCTACTAAGGATGCAGTGATACAGGCTGGTACTACCATCTTCCAGTACATTTACCATGCACCAGGTACTGCTTTGGGTGAAATTCGACACATGTTCTCACGGAAGGCAGCGGCAGGGCTGATCAAACCAGAAACTCTACCTCAAACAGAGGGTGCAGCTGCACAGCATTCTCTCCGTGCCTACCTACTAGTGACTATGGATGGACATTAGGTGTACATCAGTGGCGTCATTAGCCCTGGGCTTCCGGGGCTTTAGCCCCGGATGTTTTTCTCCTAGCCCCGGATCTAAAAAAATAAAATAAAAATTGTTTAAATTTTTTTTTTTTTACTTTTTTTTTTTTTTTTTAGATGTCAGCATCCCCATTGTCTGTGCTGAATGTTTGTTAGTGTTTGGTATTTTTTGTTGGTTTTTAGTACTTTTAAACATTTTTAGTAAGTAGTTTTCATTTGATCCTATAATTTTTTCATTCACCGATTTGTGGACTTTTTTTTTTAGTGTCCTGAAAGGCGCCTTATAAATCAAATGCATTATTATTATTATTATTATTATTATTATTATTATTATTATTATTATTATTATTATTATTATTATTATTATTATTATTATTATTATTATTATTATTATTATTATTATCATCATCCAGGAGGGAAAAGACACTTTGGATAGTAGGGACTGCATCTCTGCCTGTCCTGACCAGGAAACACTTTGCAACTGTGATCTCCTCTGGCAATAGTTGGATATTGTAATGTGTGGCGAGGGGTTGCAGCAATTCCACTGAGAGAAACTCGTCTGAGGCTGGATAACATGCCTGTATGCCTCTCATAAGTTGTTCTCCAACTCATGAGAACCTGCTCTCAAGCTCTTGCAGCATTCTGTCGACGACTGGATAGAACAGTCTCTGTCTCAGCTGATCTCCTGAGCTGAGGTCTGAGCTTGTGCCACAAGATGACTCAACTACATACTCGTCCATCCTTTTCTGCTTCCTCCTTTGGCTGGTAGTATGTTCCTCAATCCAAAGGCCATTACATATGGCCTTTGTCCTGTCATGTCCACTGCCATCTCTGAGGTGCGATAACCTTTGAGTGTGTCCTGCACTGTGCTTTTAAATAGTACAGATATTGAAGATGTGCACTTTAACGCAGCAGCACCTGGAGCCATCCATACCCATGTCCAGTGTCCTATAATAAGCTTTAATCGAACCTCGGATAGTCCGGTTGGTTTGGGGTGGTGTGAAAGCTCATTCACTCTTGCAAGTGAACCCTGCTGCGGTTCATTTGAGATGTGAATGCAAAGCGGACCAAAGGCAGGAAAAGACCCAAAAATCTAATATTTCTTTTATGAGAAGACTGAAACATATGTATATAATGAAACACACAATACAGTTTTTTTTCGATTGCCTAAGCATGATTTTGAAAACGGGGCCCGGTGTTTCAAAACACACAATTAGCACAACCACACACACAATTATCAGAACACCTCAGATCCTTTGCTAAATTAAACACTTGTCAAAACCATACACTAATTTTGTTACCATATGAAACACACGTTTCATATGACTTAATTCTGTTTGAACCAGTTACACACACTGCTGTGCTTAACCTAAAACACATTTAGCAATTCTACTTCTCAGTGATT
This sequence comes from Notolepis coatsorum, assembly GCF_963971535.1. Lineage (NCBI taxonomy): Eukaryota > Metazoa > Chordata > Actinopteri > Aulopiformes > Paralepididae > Notolepis > Notolepis coatsorum. Next base: position 76,854,100 of record NC_140177.1, on the reverse strand, counting down.
AGAGTACTGTAAGTGAAGTACGCAGAGAATGTGCAAATATACAATAAATTCACCAAACACTACACAAGACCAATGCTGTAGACTGATGAAAATATAATTTATTTATCTACATATACCCAAATCAATGATGCAGACGGATGAAAAAATAACATTTTCTCTCCATATACCCAAATCAATGATGCAGACTGATGAAAATATAAATGTTCTCTCCATATAACCAAATCAGTCAACATTTCAACATGGAGAATCACAACAATACATGTTTGATTGATTGATTGATTGAAAACTTTATTAACAGATTGCAGAATGGGTACAATACAGTACAGCTCAATACACACAATTGTTAAGGGGATGCAGACCAGAGAAAGACTTTCGTCTTGTTTACACCAGGGTCCCCCATTTTCAATTCATCAGCTGCATCATCAACTCCCAGTTTTCATGCTACTATGTGCATAACACTGTAAGCTCAGCAAATATCAGACAAACATAAAATACTGTATCCAGTACAGGTTAAAATTACAGTAACACAATTTCTTTTTTGAAAAAATTTAAACAGAAAATACTAGACATTATCTATTTGCCTAGGTGGATCTGGCAAGATCATTTTTTGTTGTGATTCTCCATGTTGACATGTTGACTGATTTGGGAAAATGGGAGAAAATTTATATTTTCATCAGTCTGCATCATTGGTTGTCTTGTGTAGTGTTTGGTGAATGTATTGTATATTTTCACGTTCTCTGTGTACAGTACTTCACTCTCCTTCCATTTTGGTTGAAGACAGGTGAACTCACCTGCTGCATTTTTATAGTGCTTAAACCTGATTGTGTATCTACAATTAAGCAATGGTGTGTTTGTGCATCTGATGGCTGTGTTTAACCAATTGGCTCATATGTGTGGTAATTTGACATTCTGTGTCTAATGTAATGCAAGTGTGTTTAGTGTTTTGCAAATCACTGTGCGTATTGTTTTGCAAAAAGTGAGGCTGACATTGTAGGGGTGCAAATCTGGGCCTATATTTTGCTCCTTGAGTGTAAGGTTTTGATAATTGTGTAATACTTTTGATTTGAGTGTTTATGCAATTGAAGAAAACTGTAAAGACTAGAGATGAACTGTTTATTTATTTTGTACATAGGCTGTGCATATGTTTGTTTGTTTGTTTGTTTATTTTCTTATGTGTATGATTCTTAACTGTGTTTTTATTTTGTTATTGGTGTATATGTGTATGTATGTACAGTATATGTATATATATTTTATATATATATATATATATATATATATATATATATATATATATATATATATATATATATATATATATATATATATATATATATATATATATATATATGTGTGTGTATATATGTATATTTGTACTCCTGTTGGGGCTTCTTGGCCCAGATCAATGTTTTATCTGGCTAAATAAATAAATAAATAAGAAACTGATGATTTGGTCCTGTTAACTTTGAATTTTCTATGGGGACTGCCCAGATCCCTCTCATGGACCTGGACCTCACTTTGAGAACCTCTAATGATTCTAGTTATTCAGTATTCATCTCTAATTACTCTAAAATTGCGTATTTCTGTGTTTAAAAAAAGAAAATAAAAAAAGGGGGGGGGGCCCCCCTCCACCCCCCCGGGCTGAAGCCCCCAATGTTTTCTAACCCTAAAAACGGTGTACATGGCTATGAGCCAGTCCCAACACTAGACCCCATTGCTCCTGAGGATCTACTGCAGTTCACAAGCTGCAACTGTGAGATTGCAGCAACCGGTGGTGCAGCTGCAAGAGGAATGGCGTTAAGTGCATCTCAGCATGTGGAGTCTGTAAAGGAATTGCATGCAAGAATTGTGGTCATGATGGTGGTGAGTCTGGAGAAGACTCAGAGATTGACTCCTGAAGTGATCAGCACTTGTAACTACTTGTAACTACAAATGAAGCTACTTTTGAATTTAAATATAAGAGTGGGCGTGGCCTTCTTTCAACCAAGGAATGATTTTATGATTGAAAAATACATGATTGCAATCAACTCAGAATCATGAAAAAAACCTAGTTTGTCCCCTCACAAGTTACCCAAGGCCAAACAGAACATTTGAGATTTTTTGAAAATCGGTATTCGGTACCTCAACTTTGAGCAGTTGTTACGAAAAAACGTACAGGATTTGAACTTCAACTTTTTAATACATCTTACTACACACCTTTACAAAGACATTATTGAAGAAATTGATTGGTAAGGATTTAGTTTGCAGATTTTCATATATTTCCCTTACTATAAGTGACGTTGCTATAAAAGCATTGCTTTACACCAAGTTAAGGCAATTGTTAACAACTTCTGTGAAGTTAGCTGAGTTAGGCAAGTTCGGTCGAGCACAGCTGAACAATGGACAACAACAACAACACTGGCCGGCTGCAGTACTCTCTGGAGGCTCTCCTCTGCTTTCGAGGCAGAGTTGTAGCGCCACCGAGGAATCTACCAGCCGACATAAGGATACGCAGACGGGGGAATCGAGCTGGCACGATCGTGAGGAACAGGAGAAAGGATAGCAGGAGATTCAAGCCTTACCTGCCCTCTGTCGTTATGGGGAACGTGCGATCGGGCTGTTGAGGGCCCCCAAGAGCGTGCAAACGAGTTCAACACGTTCTTCAACCGATTCGACCAGAGTGGCCTCCCCACACCCCTCCCCCCACCCATCGACACCAGCACCAGTTCACACCTACCAAGCACCCCCCCACCCACCCACACCCATCAGCACCGGCACCCCACCCCCAACAGCAGCAGCAGACTGCCCACCACCCCCAACCCTGACCATCACTAACAACCAGGTCAGTAGGCAGCTCTCCAGGATTAGTGTGAACAAGGCCAGGGGACCGGACAACACCAATCCCAGGGTGCTCAAAGCATGTGCGGAGCAGCTGGCAGCACCGCTCCAACATCTCTTCAACCTCTCCCTGAGGCTGGAGAGGGTGCCCCAGCTATGGAAGACCTCCTGCATTGTCCCGGTGCCCAAGAAGGGACAACCCAGCACCCTCAACGACTACAGGCCAGTCGCTCTGACGTCACACGTCATGAAGACGTTTGAGAGACTGGTCCTGCAACACCTCAAGCCCCTGGTGCAAGACTCCCTCGACCCCCTGCAGTTTGCATACCAGGCAAACATCGGGGTGAAGGACACCATCATCTACATGCTCCACAGAGCGTACACGCACCTGGAGAAGCCGTGCAGCTCAGTGAGGATTATGTTCTTTGATTTCTCCTGCGCCTTCAACACCATCCAGCCGTCACTGCTAGCGGAGAAGCTCTCTGCGATGCAGCTGAAGCACGGCTTGGTGGCCTGGATCAAGGACTACCTCACTGAGAGACCGCAGTACGTCAGACTAAAGGACAGCCAGTCTGACGTACTGGTGAGCAACACCGGCGCCCCCCAAGGAACTGTGCTGTCACCCTTCCTCTTCACCCTCTATACCTCAGACTTCTGCCGCAACTCAAGCGGGTGCCACCTGCAGAAGTTCTCAGACGACTCCTCCATCGTAAGCTACATCACCGACGATGATGAGGAGGAGTACAGAGCCCTGGTGGAGAGCTTTGTGGGGTGGAGCGACGGCAACCACCTCCAACTCAACACCAGTAAGACCAAGGAGCTGGTGGTGGACTTCCGGAGGGGCAAGAAGAGGCCCCCCCCGATTCCCATCACCATCCGAGGGGTGGAGGTGGTGGACTCATATAAGTTCCTTGGGGTACACCTGAACAATAAACTGGACTGGTCGGATAACACAGAGGCCCTCTACAGGAAGGGACAGAGCAGGCTGTTCTTCCTGAGGAGACTCAGGTCCTTCAACGTGTGCAATAGACTGCTGCAGTCATTTTACCAGTCTGTAGTGGCCAGCGTCCTCTTCTATGCTGTGGCATTCTGGGGAGGCTACATCAACTCAAGGGACACCAACAAGCTCAACAAGCTGGTGAGGAAGGCTAGCTCCGTGGTGGGAGTCGAGCTACCTAGACTAGAGGTGATGGCAGAGAGGGGGATGAGAAGGAAGCTGGCTGCCATCATGGAGAACCCCTACCACCCCCTCTACGACGAGCTAGTCAAGATGAGAAGCACGTTCAGCCACAGACTCATACCCCCTGACACTCAACTAACCGCCTCGGACAGTCCTTCATACCAGCGGCCATCAGGCTCCACAACAGTGGGCAGCGACTAGCGGCCTCCAGGCTCCACAACAGGGGGCAGCGACTGCTGCCAGACATTGACCTAGGACTAATAGGAACCCAAGGAGGACAATAACACTACCTTAGGCATACTGCACCTTATGTGGATACTGTGATACTGTGAATAAAGTATATTTCAGTGGATACTGTGATACTGTAAACAATGTATATTTCAGTAGATAGTAAATTAGAACACTACCTTATGCATACTGCACCTTATGTGACACTGAATTTTGTGAATATATTTTTCAGTTAGTTAGATAGTAAATTATATTGACATTTGTTTACACTGCTTGTGTTGTTTTTACTACCTGTACCCCCTTCCCCCATGCTGCTATGATGCCTGAATTTCCCCAAGGGGATCAATAAAGGAATATCTTATCTTTATCTTATCTTAACCCAGTCAGTTGTGAGCTCAGCTACGTTGTCTAACACAACCTCTCATCATACAACAAAACCAGTTCATTTTTACTCACGTAAAAAACAACGCCGTTTTCTAGGTAGAGAGAAAGCTATACCAGCGATCAAGACAATTCACACACAACACATGTCGCATCCCCAAATGTAGTGAAGCAACATACGCTTTGGAAAAAAAAACATCGTTATTACAAAACATTCGGAAGGGGAAGGAAGGAAGAGGGGGGAAATGTCCAATGGACCCTTACCTGCACCAATGAACGCAGGTTGAGAGGACCGCAACAGGCTGGTCTCCACGTTGACGAAGGCCCTCGCTGGCGGGGCAAAAAAAGCTAAGGCCGGAGCAAGGCTCCGGCGAGACGCCCCCCTCCAACAGCCGATCATGGTGCAGGGCCAACTACATCTTCTGTCAAAGATGACGTCGTAGTCAGAGTGCTATGGCCTGCTATTCTCACGGCTAATGTTCAACAATGTAGCACAAGCTAACGGCTAACTCCAGGCTAACTGGTAGCATCAGGCTAACGTTCTCAGCCGAGCGAGCGTACAGAGCTAGCGTCGTAGCTAAACAGCTAACTGGCTAACAGGTAGCTCAACCCAGCTAGGACGCAAGCCAAGCAGCTACCACCGAAACTGTACAACGTGAGAACACAATATAGGCCAACACTCAGATAGCCGCTGTCTGTCCCTCTCCTCATCCGAAGAGAGAAGAGGAAAAGAAGTCAACACAGTCTTCAGAACGGTGATTATCAGACACAGCGATGCCGGCACAAGTCCCTCATGGGCTGCAGCCGACTTGAGCGTGGAGGTATTCTCATAACGAAACACCAAACTCACATCCCTCGCACCGGGTAACTTTCATCTTGAAAGGCGGGGCCCGCACGGTGACAGAGAGTATCCGTTTTGTCCAGAGATCCGGGGGATTGAACCGCAGATTCGGATACGGTCCCAGGTAACAAAGCTCCCGATGAGGAGCTCATGTAACGTGGGCGTCAAACCAGTACCCTCTCCACGCCGCTAAGAGGCAGCAAAAAAGGGTATCAGCCTGGAGCCGGCTTTCGTAAGTCGTGCAGCCATTCCCCCCATAGCAACACAACTGGTGCTTGCATCTCAAAACCATCACCCGCCCGGAGAGGCAGCTAGCCCTCACACGGCCGAGCGCCTCTCAAGCAAAGTCCAACTGCAGAGCGGAGGTAATACCTGTCCAACTTCATCGTAGCTGCTTTCCAACTATTCTCTAAACTCAAGTGGTGTACACAGACACTTGATGGTGGTGAAAACAAGGAAGGAGCTGTTAGTATGGCCACACCCCTGCTTATGTAGAGGAGCGGATGGGGGTGTGGCCAGGCGAGTGGTTGTATATAGGTGCATGTGAAGATTTATTCAGTGCTAGTACTGATATGGGAGTGTATTCCAGTAGAAGCAGAGCGGAGCTATACGATATATAACTAAACTTCAGTATTCACCAGAAACAGGAAAACTAAACGTCAGTATTCACCAGCAACATGAAAACTAAACGTCAGTATTCACCAGCAACATGACAACTAAACTTCAGTATTCACCAGAAACAGGAAAACTAAACGTCAGTATTCACCAGCAACATGAAAACTAAACGTCAGTATTCACCAGCAACATGACAACTAAACTTCAGTATTCACCAGCAACATGACAACTAAACATCAGTATTTATTCACCAGGGTGCAACGTGAAAATGGAGACCCAATTCTGTCTCGGTTTGAGGATGGGGCATTAACATTCTTTTCAACACCCCTAGCAAAGACAAACACAGCAGCTAGAGCAGCCCCCTTAATGGACAGGCGAGATGATGCAGAGAAAAATGATAACGCAAGGGAGGGCAGGAGGAGGAGGTGCATGAGGTACAGAAGAGGATAAGAGACCACCTCTCCACCCACTCACCTGTCCATCTCCCTGACAAAGAGTGAAAGAAGGATGGAGGGAGTTGAAGGGCAGGAAGAGAAAGGGCAATCTATGAAAAATAGATTGCTGAAATATTAATACCGACATTCCTCAGCCGGATTCACTATGGCATCTGTGTGTGTGCGTGTGTGTGTGTGTGTGTGTGTGTGTGTGTGTGTGTGTGTGTGTGTGTGTGAAGGGGTGACATATTCTTGATGATGATGACATTCAGTGAAGCTGATGCTCCTGGGAAGCTGCACTTCCTGTGCAAACTGACGACTCCAGGACGGTTCAGATGTGAGCGTCATCTTGAATCAGGAGGGGCTGCTGACTGATCAACACTGTTCAACCTGTTCTTATTGAAATTAAAAGCCAGCCCACGCTCACCACTAAAACATTAAAGACAATGGACCACATGATCAAACATGTTCTTAAGTATCTTCGTAACTATCTTCGTAAGAAGTTCGTACGAACAAATTTGCGACTGAAACGGTCTTCGTAAGGGGTCAAAATGTTCGCAGCTGGGTTCCCATGAATGAAGAACGCCACTCATTCCTAAACTGGAGGCCCATTCTCATATACCTGAATTTGCATACAGGCTAAACAATGCACCTCGAGTAGTGCTGACCCGGGAGGACCGTGTACACAGGACCGAGTCCACAGGCAACATGAAAGCAATTTGCGACTGATCAAAATGAGATTGCATTAGATTCAAATGTATTGTCATTATACAGCACAAGTACAATACAACGAAAATAAGTTTGGCATCCAACCAGAGTGCAAATGTAACAGTAATGTGCAATAGTAATATACAATGAACAGGTGATTAAACTGGTTAAAGGCTTCGTCTACAGACATCCTCGGAATTAAATAATTATAGTAATAATAAATACAACAATATTTATATCATTAACAATTACATTTACATTTATAGTCATGACTCAACAAGGCATCGTGAGCATTACACACTGAAAATTACTAAATAAATAAGAACTAAACCCAATTGTGCGGGTATAGTGGAATAGACTAACAAATAGATTAAGGAATTCCATATAAATCTATAGCTTACTAATGATGGCTTGGTGAGGATACTGTACATACAGAGCGCACCTGGGTACCTCTCACACACGCTCCGTATGTACAGTATCCTCACCAAGCCGCCTGCCTCAGCTGCTGCATCGTTAACACTTTGGTCGCCAGGCTTATATTCAGAATAAACCATCCCACGCCAGCTCTATTTGTCTATGGAGAAGTTCCCCTTCTTTGCAGGGCTATACCTTTTTAAATTGTATTGCTAAATTGACATTACTATGGCCCATTCAACATCAAGTATCTATTGTTCAGGGTGTAGCAACGTTATACTTTTTCATTCACATATTCATACTAAAATACGGTCTAAAGTATAAGTATGTTTTTATCGTTTTCTGCAGCTTTCTCCAGAACGTGATTTATAGCCCTAAATGCATTATATTGATGATTGTATACAGTTTGATAGCAATCGGCGTGAGATAAAAAAAAATTCAAATGGACGTGCTTCTAGAAGTTACTACTTATCATCTGATGTTGACCGGATGGGGGGGGGGGGGGGGGGGGGTTAGATGATTAATCTAGTGTGGGTGATATGATCATCAGAGCAGTTTATATCGAACACGTTAAAAAATAACGCTGAATCTTACCGTAGCTTCCTCGTAGCATTGGGCGATGAGCGTGGAGCAGAAATATTCCTATTATGGGATGTAGAAATATGCGATCCATCTCCAGGTTGTATAATAGTATATACGTCCAAATCATGTTGTTTATCGAGTTATTGGTAACGGATTGCTATCCATTGTGTCTAGCTCGAGTCCTGGGACTATTAGCGAGTGATCGGACCGAATTGGAATGAGCACCAGCTTCCGCTTCCTGTTTCCGGTTTGAGCGATCCGCCGATCGGCCACCAGATGGCGCTCTTGAACCGTTGGAGAGTTGAGAGGGGATCAACAGTAGATCTCAAGTCTCCGGGGGAGAAATATGATTGCAATCACAGATTTTTGAAATATTGATATCAAAGACGTGGTACGGCGTCTTTGGCAGAATGAGCATGGCGGGGAATGACGTGGTAAGGCGTTTTTGGCGACCATAGTAATAAGGTAGATTTATATGGAATTCGTTAATCTATTTATTTGTACTTTACAATAGCAGCAATGATGTTGTGGTATTTAACCTCTAGTGCAGCCTTTCCCAAACATAGGGTCTTGAAGGAAATAACTGGTTTTCAGTATGGGTATAACAATCTATATCAGGAGTTCCGGGTCTGCTCATGCTCGAATTCAAAACCTATGATTGCAATCACAGATTTTTGAAATATTGATATCAAAGACGTGGTACGGCGTCTTTGGCAGAATGAGCATGGCGGGGAATGACGTGGTAAGGCGTTTTTGGTGACCATAGTAATAAGGTAGATTTATATGGAATTCGTTAATCTATTTATTTGTACTTTACAATAGCAGCAATGATGTTGTGGTATTTAACCTCTAGTGCAGCCTTTCCCAAACATAGGGTCTTGAAGGAAATAACTGGTTTTCAGTATGGGTATAACAATCTATATCAGGAGTTCCGGGTCTGCTCATGCTCGAATTCAAAACCTCATGCTCGAATTCAGAGCTTCCGCCGCCTCAGTTCACTCCAAACTGGATAGCCTCCAGATGTCTATAGCTGACAATACCAAGCGTCTGACCTCCATGGAGGATGGACTAAATACATGGTCTAACAAGATGGAAGAATTAGAGGCTAGGTGTGTGGCTTTGGAGGAGGGCAATGCCAAGCTAATCGATGTTGAGTCGTGTGGCCGTCGGTCAAACATACGCATAATAGGACTAGACGAGTCTATTCAATGTGACCGGCCCAATGACTTTTTTGCCGAGGTGCTGGTGGAAATTCTGGGCAAGGAAGTGCTTTCTACACCGCCCACACTCGATCGCTGCCACAGGGCTCTGACGGCCAGACCAGCCCCCGGCTCCAGGCCCAGGGCGGTGATTGCTTGTCTACAACGCTTCAGAATTAAGGAGACTATTATTTGGGAGGCTCAGAAGAAGAGAGGGACGCTGACCTACAGGGGGAAACCAGTTTTAATCTTCAACCAATTTTAAACCAGTTTTAACTACTGTCCCGAAGTGGTGAAACAACGCTCCCGCGAGGTTATAGGCCCCCTCTACCAGCAGGGATACAGACCATCATTACAGTATCCTGCGAGGCTCTTCATCAGAGCTAGAGATGGCGTAAAAAAGCATCTTGCTTCACCTAAGGATTCCGCAGACTTTTTGAAGAACCAACTCAGAGAGACGTCTACGTCGGCTTCAGCAGAATGAGACTTTGGGTAACACACCGAGCGTCATGACTATCTATCTATATCTCCGTTTGCACAAAATGACTAATATAATAATACAATGGTAATGATTATATGGGTGATATTGTGACATTGTGTGTCGCTCTGGAGCCTCTTCTTTCATTGACTTAATGCGTTGAGTGCCAACAACGAGTTTTCTCGTTATTTCTTTTATTAGCGATATCCATACATTTTTCATCCATCCAGCCTCACGTTATCATTGGGACTCGCTCTGACCTCGAACATGGCAAATACCGCCCCTATCGTCTCCCGGATGGTATTGCACCCATTGGATTGGAGTCAATAAAATGCATCAGGAAAAAAAACTCTGGATTCCACATTTTACTTCTGAGCCATGTAACCTGAGACTATTGCAATCATTGAGGCTGTTAGGAAACCAGGTAAGAATGTTGAGTTCAAGTGTGGCACGAAAGAATGGAGACGGAGAGGGTGCTGCTCTTCTCGAATACGTGTTATTTTATTATCAGAACCACTTTGAGCGATAACATTACTTTACAAGGTAAAGCAGGTAATAGTAATACAAGGAAAGATACTTAGATAAACAACTTAAAGAAGCAAAGAGAGAAAAGGGCGGTGAGAGATCCGACTTCTCAAGTTTAAAGGTCCCATGCATTATAAATGTCATTTTTCAGTCTCTAGCATTGTATTATAGTAATAGGAGTTCGTATCAATGTGTTTTAGGGTCTAAATACCATATTGGCGAATTGCTCCGTTTCAGCCCAACCCCTCTGTGCCTCTAGTAAATCGGGTCATTTTGATTTGAAGTCCCTGAGCACGTCACTGGGCGCTGTGGATAGACACAGTGATGCGATTGGCTCTGAGGTTGGAGCTAATGCCCGCCCCCATTCTACCTAGACTAGACAGCGAGTGGGGCTGCGGGGCCGAGAGGAAAAGAGAGCCGAGAGGGAGCCGAGAGAAAGGAAGAGAGAGGGAGGGAGGGAGAGAGAGGGGGCACTTGGGGGGGGGGGGGGGGGGGGGGGGGTACCTGCCGGCCGCGCGCCACACGGGAGATTGAAAGAAAGAAAAGAAAAAAGTTGCCTCGTCTCATCAGCGAGAGCCGAGTGGGAGAGAAAGGACAGAAAGGAAGAGAGAAGGAGGGAGGGAGAGAGAGGGGGCACTTGGGGGGGGGGGGACCTGCCGCACGGAGGTCCGCGCGACACACACCTCCGAACGGGAGAGTGATAGAAAGAAAAAAAGGAAGAGAGAGGGAGGGAGGGAGAGAGAGGGGGCACTTGGGGGGGGGGGGGACCTGCCGCACGGAGGTCCGCGCGACACACACCTCCGAACGGGAGAGTGATAGAAAGAAAAAAAGGAAGAGAGAGGGAGGGAGGGAGAGAGAGGGGGCACTTGGGGGGGGGGGGACCTGCCGCACGGAGGTCCGCGCGACACACACCTCCGAACGGGAGAGTGATAGAAAGAAAAAAAGGAAGAGAGAGGGAGGGAGGGAGAGAGAGGGGGCACTTGGGGGGGGGGGGACCTGCCGCACGGAGGTCCGCGCGACACACACCTCCGAACGGGAGAGTGATAGAAAGAAAAAAAGGAAGAGAGAGGGAGGGGCTTCTCTCTCTCTCTCTCTCATGGTATAAATGATTATTTGTGTAAATAAGGTTATACGCCGACCATTAAGAAAATACATGTTAGTTTAGGAATAAGGGGCAGGTAACTATATAACTATAAGATTTATTCTTCTTCCTGCTCCTTTTGTCCATGGAATGACTATGATTTTTTAATGAAGAAACTATGATTGTATTATTCCATGTGGCAAATAAAAACTCTGAACTGAACTGAACTCTCTCTCTCTTCCCCCCCCCTCCCTCCCTCCCTCTACCAGTGCAGACTGTGGTCTGACTGTCACTCAAAGTGCTTATGGGCGGAGCCAGGCCATAACAGCCTGATTTCTCGAGGCTGAAAAATGATGGTTTCGAGTACTTGATTAGAAATATAAAACAATGATTTTTTTTGAAAAAAAAATTACAAATGTCTTCAATAGACTAACAGGAATTGTGTAAAGTTGCCCAAATAGTGCTAGGAATAGCAGTGCATAGCCCCTTTAAGCAAATATAACTCCAATCCACCAAGAACTGGAACCCCCTACCCCTCCGCCTACAACCCAAGATCCTCCGCACTGTGTAGACCGTTTGACCGGCAAGGATGCGGGGCGGAGGAACCGCAGGAAGTGGTGGGGACAAGGGGCGATGAGAGGAATGGCTTCAACAGGGACACAAATGAAAAAATTTAGGAGCACACAAAGAAATTTAGGAGCACCCAAAAATATTTAGGAGCACAGTGAAAATATTTCAAGTAACAGTTTTAATTTTTTTCAAAAATAAATGTATATTTGTACTGTGCGTGCATGTGCAAATGGGAATGGGACACACATCTGTGCAATAGCACATACCACCAAAGTCACTGGCCCACTGTGTGCGTGTGTGTGTATCTAACGTGTATTCCTTCAATTGTACCTATAGCAATATGATCGTTCTTCTCAATGTATAGTGGAATAGCTTACTCTGCGCCGCACACACGTTGTTCATTCAGTTGATTGGCTCCTTGGAAATAAGTCTGAGACGGAGACAAGCGCGTCGGGTTCAAAACAGAACTCTCAGTTGTTTTAATGAAAACAACAGCTTAACCCTTTGATCGCCGGGGTTAAATTCATAATTTACCATCCCTCGCCAGCCCTATTTAACATGGAGAAGTTCCCCTTCTTTGCAGGGCTATAACTTTTTAAATTGTATTGCTAAATTGACATTACCATGGCCCATTCAAAGTCCTATATCTATTGTTCAGGGTGTAGCAACGTTATACTTTTTCATTCACATATTCATACTAAAATACGGTCTAAAGTATAAGTATGTTTTTATCGTTTTCTGCAGCTTTCTCCAGAACGTGATTTATAGCCCTAAATGCATTATATTGATGATTGTATACAGTTTGATAGCAATCGGCGCGAGATAAAAAAATTCAACTGCACATACTTCTAGAAGTTACTACGTATGATCTGATGTTGACCGGATGGGCGGGGGGTCGTTTATAATTCCGTGGGCAACGTTATATCATTCATCTAGTGTGGGTGATATGATCATTAGAGCAGTTAGTATAGAAGACATTAAAAAATAACGCTGAAACTCACCGTAGCTTCCTCTCGCCGTTGGGAGATGAGCGTGGAACAGAATTTCTTCTATTATGGGATGTCGAAATATCCGATCCATTTCCAGGTTGTATAATAGTATATACGTCCAAATCATGTTGTTTATCGAGTTATTGGCAACGGATCGCTAAACATTGTGTCAAGCTAGAGTCCCGGGACCTATAGCGAGTGATCGGACCAAATTGAAATGAGCACCAACTTCCACTTCCTGTTTCTTCCCTGGGCGATCAGGCCGATCGGCCACCAGATGGCGCTCTTGAAACGTTAGAGAGTTGACAGGGGCTCACCAGTACATATAATGTCTCCGGGGGAGAAATATGATTTCGATCACAGATTTTTGAAATATTGATATCAAAGACGCTGTCCAGCGTCATCGGCAGAATGAGCATGGCGGGGAATGACGTGTTTCAGTGTCACCGGCGATTAAAGGGTTATTCATCAGGTTTAACAGCTTGAATTACTTCTATTCTAAAATCAGTCTTCAGGAGGGCTTTCTCGTTCGCGTCTCTGTTCTCGAACTGGTCGGTGGTGGATTTTCCTGCTTCAAGTCGCCTCTGTCTCCGTCTGTGTGTTTCTCCGTCAGCTTCACCTGCAGTTTAAGAAGAGAAAACACCTCCCACTTTCCTGCGTCGTCCCGTGACGTCAAACCAGGGACCTATTGGCTGAATTACTTATAGAAGGTAGCCCTTTTGGTGACACGTCATCCTGTTCTTGAGAAACGGCCTTACAAGGTGACCCAAACCCAGATCTTTCTATAGCGGGGGCAATCCTATTTTCTATAAGCGGTTTTACATCAAATCACTTGTTTTATGAAATGCATTGTTATGATGATTTTTACTAAATCCAAAACAAAAATGCCTTGTCTTGCCTCTATACACACATCGCAAGGCATTCCTATTCAGATTGTGTCGACTTTTAAATACCTTGGCTTTTTACTTGATGACAGCTTGTCTTTTAAACCACACGTTGAAAGCCTGGTCAAGAGGCTAAAAGTAAGGTTGGGTTTCTTTTTCAGAAACAAATCGTGCTTTTCTTTTAATGCAAAGAAGCAACTAGTTGCTGCCACTTTTTTACCAGTATTAGATTATGGTGATGTTTTATACATGAATGCCTGTTCCACCTCACTACACATGTTGGACACTGCTTACCATGGTGTATTAAGATTTATTTCTGGATATAGATCACTTACCCATCATTGCACTCTGTATGCTAAAGTTAACTGGCCGTCCTTGACTGCCCGTAGACTGCTTCATTGGTACACCTTCATTTATAAAGCAATTATTGGTCAGCTCCCTTTTTACCTCGGTTCATACCTCACCATCACATCAAACCCATTTTACAGCTTACGATCCCAGGACTATTTATATGCCTCAGTACCCAGAACCCGCACAGAGTTTGGGAAAAGGGCCTTCATGTTCTCTGCTCCCTCTGCCTGGAATGGACTTCAAAAAACTTTGAAACTGCAGGCCCTCACTACCATATCTGATTTTAAAGTTCAAATTAAGGGCATTTTAAAGAATGAGATGGGAGAATGTCGCTGCTTCACTGCATAATGTGCTGTTATATTTTATGTTTTTAACCTGACCTTCTCTCCCCAGCAACCTCCTGCAGGGCCTCACCTTCCATCCTCTTTCTACCTTTTTACCCTACCCTCCAATCTCCCCCAATCCCATTCAATCTGATTTGCTGCAGCTCAAATGTATCCCCTTGCCCCACTTTGCCTTTTATGTCTTTGTCTGTGTTTTGTGTATTTTTGTATGTTTGTTTTTTGTTTTTGCTGCCATTTTGGCCAGGTCTTGCTCGAAAAAGAGACTTACAACGGATTTACATGCTTAGATTATTTTCTGTTTAGTAACTAGAGTAATACCATTCTTTCTCCCGATTTCTATAGCCTAGTATATATCTTTTAACCTGTTTTTATGGATCTGATCAAACTTAGTTCCTCTATAAGTTAAAAATGGTACTTCTAACTTTTGTTTTGTTTACTCATGCTTTCTTAAACAATAGTCTAATGTGATTCTATAATGTTTTACAGCTTAATTTTACTCTGAATTGATCCATATCTTTCTTGTTTAGTTTTAAACTAAAATGGTTTAGTCTTTAGATTGTTCTATTGGGCAGAATATTCCTGATCATTCTGTCTTTATTATAACTATAAGATTGGTTATAACCCTATTTTACCTCTGTTTCAGCAGACAGAGTCTCTCCTGAGTTTACTGTTTGTCCAACTTTAGGCCATTACTTAAAAATAGTTCCTTATAGCCATGAGGCAACCAGGTGTCCCTGGACGCGGGACCCCATAAAGATTGAAATAGATTACTTACTCAAGCCCAACAGTGGTTTCCTGAGCAACCTGTTGGTTTTCTAGCTAAAGTAAACAAACATTCTTCCGGCTACTTCCATCCAGCCTTCAGGCGGCCATATTCATGGTCTACAGTTATTTAAAGTGGGCCTACTCAATCACACTCCGTTGTGTGAGGGAAGATTTTCATCCTATGCCATTTGTTCTGTTTATCTGAATGACCTCGGTGGCCTTGCTATAGAAGCTATGTGAAAGGGGGAAGGTTGCTTTTGGTGTCCTGTTCCTTTGCCAGAGACCGCTAGATGATTTGATCCATCCTGTAGTATTGTAAACTGGGAAGTTTGATTTAAACAATTTACGACAATCCCTTCTCTGAGGGTTCTAACTCTCATTATATAACCAGTAAATTTCAAAATCAAACATTTATGTAATATTTCTTTAAAACTCTAAAACATTTTTAAAAATAAAAAATTACAAAAACCACCATTTCCTTCTGTACAGTTGTAAAATCATCTTTCACTCTTCCCCCCACCCTCGTTAGCCTCTTCCCCAGTCACACACATTTATCAGTTATTTCAATTTTGACTCCATGTCGTCTATTGGAAGGTAATCATACAAGAATTTGCTTCCAAACTTATCAGCTTTTTTGTTTAGACTATTTTCCATGTAATTAATCAATGTGTCTATTTTGTGTAATTGACTCTGCAAGAAAAGATTATTACATCATCCCAATAAAAGTTTAACAATTCTAAAAAAAAACTAAGGAGACTTAAACAAGAAACCATATAAAATTTAATTTCTCCTTCGAAAGGACCATCTGAGGTCTATTTACTTTAGCTGCAATCCTGCCAGTTATCCTTCATCGAAACCTCTGAGGTCTATTGATAACCCTTTGTGGCCGTGGCCTCTTTGTTGAATTTGCGCTAATCGCCATCTCCTCCGGTCTCCTTGGTACCTCTGTTGGCACGCCTTCAAAGTCCACAGAGGAAAAATCATCATTTTTCAATTCCAATTCATGATTTCCTCTGTCTGGCTCCGGCAAAAATTCTTCATTTCCCACAGAGGGACAATCATGTTGCCCCCTGTCTGGTTCCCCATAATCGTCTTCATTTTCCCCTTCGTCGTGCATTTCCTCCTGTTCTTGTGTACTTCATGTACTCACGCATCTCATGGTCCAAGATGTCCAAACTCGGACCTTTGCCTGTTGCGCGCAAGCCTGGCACAACCATACATCGGCCAAACAACATTTCGTGTAGTGTTAAACGCAGGCTTCGAATTTCGCTTGAACGACACGCCATTAATGCTAATGGTAGCTAATGGTAGCTAATGGTAGGTCACTGCCAGAGACACCATGAGATGCCAACCAGCAAACTTGTGCTGTGGGAACGATCACAAGGACGTCCCACGTTAACCTACGTGGACGTACTCAGGAGAGATGTGGGAACAGAAAGCACCGGCGAGCTAGCCAGATGCATGGAGGATCGGGATGACTGGACGCACCGATGGAGGGCCCGTACGAGGACGACCTAGATGATGTAGCGCACTTAACCAATTTAGACCTGTGTGTTGACAGATCTTAACCAATTTGTTCTTCAGAACTCCGTTCATGCGTTCTTCCTTCCTTGGCGCGACCCCGAGTCAGTCGCCATGGGTTTTGCTCAGCAACGAATGTGCACATTTATAGTTATTATGTTTGTTTTTATTACCTTTTTTATCGAAGCATCACTGGCGGGGACGTCATACGACCGTCAGTCACTTATTGACCTAAACTCCGGACTCAAAGGGGAGTTTAGAGACACTTTATCATGCCAAGAATGGCCATCGGAGATCAGGCGAGACAAAGACAACGCGCCGGCAGACAAAGAAGGACGCAAGACAAAGAGAAGACACAAGGGGAAGAGGAGCGGGATCAGATTAAGATTAAGGAAATCTGCTTACCGTCCGGCTATTCCATCCATCTTCCTAGCGAATGCCCGTTCGCTAGAGAGTAAGATGGATGATTTACGTGCACGGGTCCGATTCCAGCGAGAGATGAGGGAATGCAATATCCTGTGTTTCACCGAGACCTGGCTGAAACCAGTGACTCCCGATCACAGCATCTCTCCCTCCGACTCCTTCACCATCTTCAGAGCGGATCGTACAGAAGCCTCCGAGAAGAGCATCGGCGGGGGGCTATGCCTTATGACCAACAACGGCTGGACTAGCCCCGGGGAAGTGAAGATACTCTCCCGTTCATGCTCTCCCGACATGGAACACATCACGATCCAATGTCGCCCCTTCCATCTGCCGCGCGAATTCACTGCAGTGATAATGACGGCAGTGTACATCCATCCCCAGGCGAATGTCGGCAGGGCGCTAGGGGAACTACACGACCATCTGAACGCGCACCAGATCAAGCACCCGGACGCAGCCATGATCATAGCCGGGGATTTCAATCAGGCAAATCTGAAGAAAGTCATGCCGTCTTTCTTCCAGCACATCGTCTGCTCCACAAGGGGAGGAAATACACTCGACCACTGCTACACCCCGTTTAGAGCCGGATACAAGGCTGTACCGGCTCCACCATTAGCGGGAGCAACAAACACATCGGATCACGCCGCCATCTTCTTGGTCCCAGCGTATAAACAGAGATCACGTGACGCCGTCGTGTCACGTGAGGTAAAAAAATGGGACGACCAATCAGAGGCCACGTTTCAAGACGCACTGGATGACGCCGACTGGGGAATGTTCAGGAGGAGTAATAGTGACGTCAGCGATTTCACAGACGCTGTAGTGTCATTCATAACAACACTGGCTGATACTATCGTCCCCACAAAGAAGGCGAGGGTGTTCCCAAACCAGAAACCATGGGTGGACAGTACCATCAGAGCAGCCCTGAACTCTCGCACCACTGCTTATAACCGGGGCAGAGAGTCAGGAAACATGGAAGAGTACAAGACAACAGTCTACACTCTGCGCAAGGCTGTCAAACTTGCTAAGAGGACGTATGCCGACAAGATGGAGGCACAAATGGCACAGAATGACACAAGAGGATTATGGCAAGGACTGAGGGCTATAACTGACTACAAAGTCAGCGCCCCCTCAATGGGGAGTGACGACGCCTCCCTTGCGGACAAGCTCAACACCTTTTACGCTCGGTTTGGTGCAAACAGTGGCACTGCTAGCCCAACGGCTAGTGACGTCACTGGTGCGCCGGCTGTTGTGGAGGGGGGGGGGCATCCGCGGGGGGGCGGGGACGCTCTCTCATTGACGGTACACAGTGTGAGAAGAGCATTTATGCAGGTCAACACCAGGAAGGCTGCTGGCCCAGATGGAATAACAGGATGCATACTTAAGTCCTGTGCCAACCAGCTAGCCCCTGTGTTCACCGCCATATTCAATCAATCCCTGGCGGAGTCGGTGGTCCCTGCCTGCTTCAAGATGTCTACCATCATCCCTGTACCGAAGAAACCCTCCCCAACATGTCCAAATGACTACAGACCGGTGGCACTCACCTCTGTGGTCATGAAATGTTTTGAGAGGCTGGTCAAGGACCACATTTGTGCCTCCCTCCCCAGTGATATGGATCCTATGCAATTTGCATACAGGACAAACAGGTCCACTGACGACGCGGTCTCCCAGGTACTGCACAGCACCCTCTCCCACCTTGACCGTCAGAAGGGGGGCTATGTAAGACTGTTGTTCATTGACTACAGCTCAGCGTTCAACACCATAGTCCCCACCAGACTGGTGGACAAGCTGATCGAGCTGGGTCTGAGCTCCGCCCTGAGCGCCTGGGTACTGGACTTTCTGAGTGAAAGACCCCAGACGGTCAGGGTGGGGGGTCAGACCTCCAACACCATCACCCTGAGCATCGGGTCCCCCCAGGGCTGTGTTCTAAGCCCCCTGCTGTACTCACTCTACACACACGACTGTGTGGCCAAGTTCAGTTCCAACTCCATAGTGAAGTTCGCCGACGACACGGTGGTGGTGGGGCTGATCTCGGACAACGACGAGAAGGCCTACCGGGAGGAGGTTGAGGTACTGGAACGCTGGTGCCAGGACAACAGCCTGCTCCTGAACATTGGTAAAACCAAGGAGCTGATCGTGGATTATAGGAGAGGACAGCAGGAGACACACACACCACTGATGATTAACGGGGCTACCGTGGACAGGGTGAGCAGCTTCAAGTACCTGGGGGTCCACATCTCAGAGGACCTGACATGGTCAACACACAGACACAGTAGTAAAGAAGGCGAAACAGCGCCTCTACCACCTGAGACAGTTAAGGAAGTTCAGAGTATCGGGGAAGATACTCCAGTCCTTCTACTCAGGAGCTGTAGAGAGCATCTTGACCGGAAACATCACTGCCTGGTATGGAAACAGCACGGCACAAGACAAGAAGGCCCTACAGAGAGTGGTGCGCTCAGCCGAGCGTACCACGGGTATTGCACTACCTCCCCTGCAGGTTCTATACAACAAGAGGTGCAAATCCAGAGCCTGCAGGATAATGAAAGACCCTCACCACCCCAATAACAGCCTGTTCCAGCTGCTGAGGTCAGGCAGACGCCTGCGAACCCCAGCTACTAGGACAGAGCGGCTTAGGCTCAGCTTCTTCCCCCAGGCCATCAGAGTCCTGAACAATGAACATTGAGTACCACTGTAACACTTTAGCATGAGCGGGCACACACTCAGGCCGCACGCACCCTCACTTATTGCCAAAAGGAAAGGCCACTTTAAATTAGTATTAGCAACAGTAACAGTGTATTGCACTACTATTACTACTACTGTTAACTGTCAACTGTTACCCGTCATTGCACAAATTTATTGTTACCTACTACCTGTTATACAACGGCATGCAAATTTCTCGATTCTGATTGGCCATTTACACGTCTTTATTGGCAACAATCCACGGTCCTGGGCTCAGGACCCGCCCACAACCGAATCACATATCACTCCCCGGCTCACTCCGGGAGAAAACAAGATCGCGGACAACAAATGGTTATGTTGAAAGCACCATAACGACTAAATATGAAGCGATTCTGTCAAGGGGAATGTGTTAGTCCTTTAAACAATGTTGGATGATGTAATTGATGGGTCTTGAGTCAATCTAGAACAAAAGAAAAATCGCGGATTGATTGATTGATTAATTGATTGATTTAAATGTCTTCCTTCCTACTTTCTACTGACTGCAGCGTTCTCTCTCACACTGTCCGACGCTGGCGTACCCACAAACACACACACACACATACACACACACACACACACACACACACATACACACACACACGCACGCACACACACACACACACTGTGACACACACACACACACACACACACACACACACACACACACACTCCTGTCTGCAACAGCGGGGGAGTCAGACTGAGAGAGAAGCAGCGCTGTTTTAAGTGAGCATGGTCTATTGAATTGATTGGTTGATTGCTAATTTTATTACTGTACCCCTGGTTTCCAACTGGTTAAGTTTAGGCTAAAAGAAATAAATAAAAAAATAGGGCGAAGAAAACGTTTTTTTCCTATAGGGCAAAGAAAACGTTTTAATTTGTTTTACCTACTTTATATAGAAGCATCTAAGAATGAAGTTCTATGGAAAGTAGGTCTGCATTCCCTTAACAATTGTGTGTATTGAGCCGTACTGTATTGTACCCATTCTGCATCTGGTAATAAAATTTTCAATCAATCATTGTTATATGTTGTACCAATTGCACATCGTTGCGGGCAAGACCACCCGCATTTCATTGTATATCCGTATGCCGTGACAAATAAAACTCTTGACTTGACTTGACTACAGCCCCCTGGCTCTGAGGGTGGTAAACGGACCCGAAACGCTGTTTTACCCCCAGTTGTTGGAGTACTAAACGTACAGTCTTGTCGACAAATTCTTTGCCATTGTCACTGCAAATCTTGTCTGGAATTCCAAAACGACTTATCACGTCACGGCATAAGAACTGAGGCAGCATCTTTATGCTTGGTCGCGCAAGCCTCTACCCACCTTGAAAACCGACACACCACGACTAGAATATACCGCTTTTGGCTAATCGGTTTTATCATGTCTACATAGTCAATCACAAGTTCTCTCATGGGGCCATTTGGTGTGGGGATGTGTCCCGGGGACACAACAATCCCTCTTCGTGCATTATTCTTCAAACAAATCGCACATCTACTTATCACATGATCAATTTGCTGTAGCAGGTTTGGCGCCCAAAAACCATACTCTTCTACTTTCCTACTCACCTCTCTCAGGTGTGCATGACAGAAATCATGCACCGTTTGGATCAGCAGTCCGACCAGGCCCGTTGGTGCAACCACAAGTCCTTCATGGTTCCGCCACAAACCTGTCCCATCCCTACTAGCCCCTCTTGCTGACCAGAGATTTTTCTCCACCTGACCCGCCTCTTCCTGAAAGGTCAAAACATCTTTGTAAGTAATCTTATCTTCCAGCTCACCCTCGTGTGTGATAACCAATTCCTTACCTGCTCTGTCCGCACCTGTCACTTGCTTGGCAGCATCATCTGCCATGTTGTTACCTCTGGTCACCTTAGACTCATCAGACTGATGGGCAGCACATTTGATAATCGCAATTTGTTTGGGTTTCATTATTGCTCCTAACAAATTGGTTATCTGACTACAGTGACGTATGGCGGTACCATCTGCTCTCTTAAAACCTCGCCCTTTCCACACCGCTCCATAGAGAAAAGCGATATTCTGTGCATAGCTGCTATCAGTATAGATATTAACAGTCCTACCTTCTGCCATTTTGCATGCTTCAGTCAGAGCGACTAATTCTGCCAACTGAGCTGAGCAGGGTTGTGTCAAGGCTTCGGCCTTCTCTACGACAAACCCATCACCTTGTGATTTCACTACAGAGTAACCTGCTTTTAGGTCCTCTCCAACTCTGTAACATGAGCCGTCTGTCCATAGTTCCAAATCAGGACTGCTAAACGGAAAAGCCTGCAAGTCAGCTCTAAGTCTGGAGTACCTCTCGGCTTCAGCCACGCAGTCGTGAGGGTCTCCATCCTCAGGCTTAGGAGGGTCTGCGCTGGGTTCACCGTGGAACACCTAGTCAAAGTAACATCTTCCTGTTCCAAAATCCTATAATAATTTTTAAGACGGGGTATCATTAGTGCAGATTTACCAGATTCCAACAAATTTTTTACTGCATGTGCTACCATAATATTTACTGGATACTCCATCATGATACTTGCAGCTTTTTCGTACATCAAGAAGACCCCGGTGCAATCTCGGTAGCACGGAGGCATTCCCATTTCCACCTCGGAGTAGGCGACGAAGTAGTATCCTATTGGTTGTGGATGGATCCCCACCCCGGTGTTCTGGGCCAACACCGCGCATGCATACCTCTGATCTGAAGAGGAAGAGACATAGAGTATGAATTGCTTTGTATAATCAGGCAAAGCCAGGGCAGGGGCAGCTAACATACGGGTCTTTATGGTCTCAAATGCCCGCAGGCCCTCCTCAGTCCATGTTAATTTAGCACTCAACTTAATGTTTCCGCACACTTTTATCATGGCTCTCAAGGGCCCTACTAGCTCTGTGTAGTTCTCCACCCAAGTGGAACTATACCCCACGATCCCCAGAAAAGCCATCATCTGACGTACAGTCACTGGTTTGGGAGCTTTCTTAATAGTCACCAAATGTTCCTCTGAAATAGCCCGATGGCCCTGTGAAATTGATTGACCTAGATATGTCACCTTAGGTCGACAGTATTGCAATTTTTTCAAAGACACCTTGTGGCCCTTCTCTGCTAATAGCTGCAATAATTTAACAGATTCCTTATGACATGTTGTCTGATCGTCGGCACACAAAATAATGTCATCCATATGACTCTGGACTTTAATATCAGGTCTAACCCATCTAGATCTTCTCTTAAGATTTTGTTAAATATGTGTGGAGAATGCTTTAATCCCTGGGGGATCCTAGTGTACTCATAATGCTCATTCTTATAGGTAAAACCAAAATTTTTGTTGGCACTCCTTGCTCAAGGGTACACTAAAATAAGCACTACACAAATCTATAACCGTAAAATACTCAGCTTGTGGTGGTATGAATGTCAGCAGTGTGTGGGGATCTGGGACATCAGCGGGATAGTCAATTAAAACCTCATTGACCGCCCTCAAGTCGTGTACCAACCGGTACGAGGTGTCAGGTTTCTCCACTGGAAGCAACGGCGTGTTGCTCCTGGGGTTATTTGTTTTCTGTAGTACTCCTGCTTTCAGAAGTCCTCTGATTTGTGGCTCGATTCCAGCCACCGCTTTTTCCTTCAGTGGGTACTGACTTTTCCAGGGCAGGGTTGCTCCTGGTCTAAGCTCCACCCTCACTGGTTGAGCAGATTTGATCAGTCCGATGTCGGTGCTATGTTTCGACCACAGCACTTCTGGTACGGCCCCATCATCTCCTCCTGGAGGCTCAATTTCTGGGGGATTTCTTCCACTGTCTCCTGTGACAGGTGCACCGTTTGGGGACGTCCCATCCCTGTGCCTTGAATCATTATCTTGACGAACCGCTTGTCCGGGCTTATCCATATGAGTCGGTTCTCCTTCGTCTGTTCGAAATCCATTTCTTCTGCCTCTTTCATCATCCCTCCGATGTGTTGTTGATCGCACGAGTCTGTCACCTTTAGCGTCACGTGGGGAACGCTGCCTGTGATCTCGTGTTCCTTTTGCAGATAGGTGTTCCGTGCAAGCTGTATTTCTGCTCCTTGGGGTCCCATTATAATGCTGGTGGCGTTGAGCTGTACCTCCTCTGGTTGATTTCTCAGCCACTCCTTGGCTTGTGTCTGATCCGCATCTCTATAGTACTGTAGAGTGCAATGGTATGGTGTCTCTGGGTTCTTTGCTTCTGGCATGTTGGCTGTGATGAATGCCTCCCATTCCAACGCTGGTCCGAGCAATTCCTGGCTTAGGTTTCTGTTGAGAGTCACAGTCAACGAGTGACACTCTGTATAATGACATCCTGTTCTCTCTGTCCCTTGTATGATTTAATAGGTTTATTGTATATATTTGTTTTAAATCTAGGCATATGTTACTGTAGGTGACTAGATGTGATATGTATTCATATATATATATATATATATATATATATATATATATATATATATATATATATATATATATATATGTGTATATGTATATATATGCATATACGCTTTGAACAAGTATCTAGGCCTAGGCTGGTAATGCCCAGTCAGAAAGGAGTTGAGAAGAAACACGGCAGAAACGCGGAATGGAATGCAGAATGCATAGATCCATCTATCCTGCAGAGTTAGCCCTTGTCTTTATGAAGCAGAGGGAGAATGATGGGGAGAATGATGTGCAGAACATATCCACCAATGTATATTGAGCATTTAACATGTTGTTAAGTGCCACAGGTCAACGAGTGACACGTTGTATAATGACATCCTGTTCTTATGTTTATTATATATGATTATGAATGTCTGTATATTCTTCCTCCAACTTGTGTAAAACTGTGAGAACTATGGACTGTGGACTCTGGAACAGTAACTTGTGCACACTACAATCTTCTATCTTGTGTGATCCTGGAGAAGGGAGGGGCCACTATAGCCGTATAAACTATTTTTCACATGTAATGATTATGGAAACATATATACTGTTGGTATAAAGGTATATATATATATAATGCTATATTAATTATATGTTTCATAATTTTCTGCTTAAAAAGAATGATATGCTTGGCGATGATACCTACAGAAGGCCTTGCCTGTCCTGCCTGCATTTTTACTGCCTGTTCCGTACTGATCCGTCTGTTTCTCTTACTGATAGTGTGAGTCAGAACGAGAGGCCCCAGGCCAGGGGAGGTAACGGCGGGAATGCCAAGGCCAAGAGAAGGCAGCCCTAGTCAGAGGGGCATTGTATTCTTATGAATTACTTGATTTGATATGTAACGGCAAAGTAACAAATAACTGAAGGAGGGATATGACACGTACTGTACAATGATTGGAAGCTATGTACTGATGATGGCGTGACGGACCTTATAAAAAGGCCGACTTACCAGATCACAGACAGATTTGAGATTTTGCTGGCAGACACCAGCCGTGTCAGGCTATTGCAATCTTAGAGATGAGATGTTTTGTATTATATAATCTTTTAGACTGTAATGGACATATCCAATACAGTCCTTTTTTGTAACTTCATTGAAATAAAGATTACTTTTTTCTAATTATCCATTGAATTCTTGGACTGATTTCTTTCAGCAATGGGCCCAGAGACTGGCCGCGCCCTGCAAAATTCCTGGAGGTGACTATACGGATTGAATCAATGGCTGGTTAAAGCTTTGCAGCTAAGGTTATATAATATATATATATATGCTATTGGCAGTATTAAAACTTATTAGACGGTGAAGTAATATCACCAAGCTTGCAGGTAATGATCACATATGTCTTTCTTCTCACTACAGAGACCTAAAAAAAGAAGTAGATAATATGGGCTTATTAAAATTATATAGAATTTTGACTCTGGATAGTAAGCGTTGCATTGTGACTTCGTAGAGTAACTCTCTCCAAGTTGCCGTGTGACGGATTAGGGAAATGGATATCATCTGATTAACGACAGGGTCATACTGGTCAGATAAATCCTTCCCGGTGATCAAATAAAATAAGAGATTCCGCAACTTCTATCACTTGACCTGGTCAATGACGGAGGGGGTCGGAACGATGCATTCACTATCTCTGTCGGTCAGGTGTAACAACAACATTTTGTAGACGCATTGGATTCTGAATGTCAACCACATCGCAGGGCCCTGCTTGATGTCAAGATGAGCAGACCAATGAGTTATCAATCTGACCTGAGATTTAGCGTGGCATATATCAGTTTCCCAACCAGTATACTTCCGGTGGTCGGGTGTCTGTCCTTTGCATCATCTGATAGTAGTGATCCTCCGGGACGTCGATCACACAACCATCAGGCATGCATAAAATGTTCATCCCCAGCATACCAAGGCCATCCCTGCCCAGTAAGCCGATGGGTGCGGTCTCGGAGACCAAGATGGAAACAGTCGCTTCTTTGCCTCTGTATTTCAGGGTGACAGGTTCTGTCACTGGGATCAGCTGTTTGATTCCCTCAAATCCAATTGTCCGTACATATCGACCGGACATGGGTAGGTGTGTGGCATCCTTAAGTTGGACTACAGTGAACGCTGCGCCGGTGTCCGCCATCATCCTGACAGATTGATCATTCACCGGTACGTACACTATGGGCTCCTCCCTTAAGTTTGACAATGACAGCTGACACCCCCCCATTGAATTATCTGGGCCCCGTCAGAACGTCTGCTCCGGCCCTCTGGATGGATTACTGGGCCCATGTCCTGTTGCTGATTCTGATCTTGGGTCTGGCCTTGATTCGGATTCTGGGTCTGGCCTTGATTCTGATTCTGGGTCTGGCCTCGATTCGGTCCGTAGTACTGATCCTGGAGTCGGCCGTATCCTCCTCGGCCACCTCCTCTGTTATTTCCTTGACCCCTGTTGCTGGCTCCTTGGGTTCGCCATCCTCTGTCACAGTTTCGGGCCAGATGACTGATCTCTCCAGAATTCCAGCACTCAGCCGAAGACGGGAATCCAGTCGGTCCTCCTCTTTGGCGTCCATTCTGTCCTCGGGGCTGCCAGTTCGGCCCCCTCTGGTACTGTTGTTGTACTGGTGCCGGCCCTCCCTGTGTTCCGGGCTGGGCTGGTTCCTGGTTGTTCAGTTGTCCACCAGTCCCCGTCTCGGCTTTGGGCTGTGCGGCTTGTACCATAGCTTGTAGGTATTCCACTACCTTGGTTGCCTCGACAGGCTGTTGGTACAAGAGCTTTCTGTCTCACTTCACTGGAGAGGCCCAGCTGAATTTTTTCTCTGAGCATCGCCTCCCCCATTGGATTGGCTGCTGGATCTTGGCCGGTCATGTCTCTCCAGGTGGCGTAGGCCTTCGCCACATACTCCCTGGGGTGGGTATCAGGCCCCAAGGGACCAATGTAGATATTGTCTGGGTGCATCAAGGTGGGATAGGTTTCCCGCAGGGCTTGCCACAGTAGTCCCCTGTGGGCGGCGAATAGGTCCTGGTCATGTGCTCCTGAAACTACGTACCTGTGCATACCAGCCTTGTATAGTAGATCTTCCATGGCCGCGACTCCTACTTTGTGAGAGAACAACCGCTTGACATCACCGACAGCCAGCTGTTGGCCTACCATCAGTTCCTCCAGTTTGGCAATCCACGGAAATGGCCCGTTCTGGAGGGATGGCAATTTCTCCGATACTTGGGTCATATCTGAAGCATTCCAGGGCCTGTATTCCAACCCCTGTGGTTTTATTATTACTGGGGCTATGGTGACCGTTTGTTCTCTTGTAGCTGATCTTGTCACTCTTCTTGATTCGACCCTTTCCAACTCTTTGATGTCTTTCGTTATTCTTTCCCCTTCTTCTTCCAAAGCTGTTCGTATGGCTTCGACCTGTCTCCAGGTTTCGATGACCGCTTGGTAGCCCTCGGAAACGGCGTCTTGGTTCTCGTTGTAGACCTGTATCCGTTCTTCCAGATCGCGTTTTTCCTTGATTATTCCCCTGTGTTTTACTCTTTGTTCCTCCAGGGCGTATTTCAGTCGCATCATCTCGCTGCTTTCTTTGGCGGCTGGGGGTGAGGAGTAGTTTGGTCCTGGTCTACTTTTTGGTGTCTTCATGGAGGCTCCCCTCTGTTCCTCCTCTTGCGCTTGCTCCTCTTCTTTGTCCTTTTTCTTCCACTCTTCCCTTGTAACCCCCACCTCTAAGTCTTCCTCTAGTTCGTCCTGGTATCTGCAGGCTGAGGGGGGGGAGATGACGATAGGGGGGGTTTCTCGTTGGCTCTCCCTGGCTGTAGTCTCCCCTGTCGCTGAGGTCTCTGACGGCCAAGGGGGGGGGACCTCTCGCTGACTCTCTCTGGCGGTAATACTCCTCATCGCTGAGGTCGCTACTGTATATATATTTTCTTAAATCCAGTCCTTTAGCCTGAGTCCTCCCTCCGCCCCCTAGGCGTCCATGTCCTTCCGCCCAGAGAATAGCCTTCTGTCCGGCAGAGAGCGGTGCAGTCCTCCTTTGTTGCTGTATTTCTTCTAGATATATCTTCGCCGCTCTGGTAGCAGGAGTAGTTTGGGGCCGAGTTGCTCGCTCCCTCCTTTCAATCTCCTCCTCTTGCTCGTCTGTTTCAGGCGTTAGGA
The DNA here is from genome assembly GCF_963971535.1 of Notolepis coatsorum. Classification (NCBI taxonomy): domain Eukaryota; kingdom Metazoa; phylum Chordata; class Actinopteri; order Aulopiformes; family Paralepididae; genus Notolepis; species Notolepis coatsorum. The sequence continues at coordinate 76,825,536 of NC_140177.1, read as the reverse complement.
GGATTCTTGTCACTGCACGTCCCGCCTCTGTCTCACGGCCGCTGTTGTTCGTTATATTATAAAGGCTGCTCATTTTTAGCACAGGCAGGATAGGGTATATTGGTTCCCTATTCCTGCTGGCATATGGTGGGGGTGCTATAGCTACCTCAGTTCTTACCTGTTCTGCTCTCGTTGGGGTTCTTGGGTGAGCGGGGCTATCTCAGCTGCGCTTTGGGAGGTGACTATTGTCCTGTCAGGGGCCAGGGGAGTGGTCGTGATTGGGGCTATCTCCTCTATCGGCTTGGCCTCTTCACTGACAGTAGCACTGCCCTGTCCCTCATCTCTTGCATGCGTTTTTCCCCTCTTTTCGTCGCTTTACTCCCCTTCCTCCCCTTTTCCTCCTCCGTCTTATAAGTCCTAATTAGCGCATGCAGATCTGCTATTACAGCCAAATCAAAAGAGCCCTCAATAGGCCAACGTTTTGCGATGTGTGGCCATCTTTTGTTCCATTTCTTTGATAATCTATACATTTTTGCCAAATAATAAGGATTGTCCTGTGTGAAAGGATTCTTTTTAGCAATAATTTGTACCGGATTATCCTCCATCCAACCAATTAGGGTAGTCATCTCTTTATTTGCTACGTTTTCCATTTTCTTATATGCGTTCCTTCTTCTCATTTACCAGAGTTTTAATTCCTATTTTGTTTCCTAGTCTAAGAAATCTTTTTCTCTGTTTTTTCAAATGGCAGTAGGCAAGCAAGTGTTTTTTGTTTTCCCTGTCTAAATGTAGGTGTCTATTCTTTTGTGACTATCTCCTGCTTGAACAGCCTCTAACGGCACTTACATTTACATTTAGTCATTTAGCTGACGCTTTTATCCAAGGCGACTTACAAGTTCTGTGCGACAAGACAGCAAGAAGGGTATAACTAGCTGAGTAACAATGTTCATCAAAGTATTGCGTGTTACAGTGTAGGTTAGTTTATTAGGTCAAGTGCATGACAGTAAGGTTAGTCAGGGTTAGATATTTTTTTTATTTTTTATTTTTTATTTTTTTTTATCATTTCAGATAATGGTTGAAGAAGTGAGTCTTTAGTCGACGGCGAAAGATTGGACGGGATTCGGCTGTCCTAACTGGGATGGGTAGTTCATTCCACCATTGTGGGGCAAGGACTGAGAATAGGCGGCTTCTCTTTGATGACCCTCCGGGAGCTTGGATAGGAGTAGATCTGAGGCGGCCAGAAGATGCAGAGCGTAGGGGTCTTGAGGGTGTGTAGTTAGAGACCATTGACCGGAGGTAGGCGGGAGCGGTTCCCTTTGCCGCACGGTATGCTAGGTCGAGGGCCTTGAAGCGGATACGTGCAGCAATGGGGAGCCAGTGCAGGTCCCTAAGAAGTGGGGTGACATGGGCCGACTTCGGTAGGTTTGAGATCAGGCGGGCCGCTGCGTTTTGAACGAGTAGTTTGGTCCTGGTCTACTTTTTGGTGTCTTCATGGAGGCTCCCCTCTGTTCCTCCTCTTGCGCTTGCTCCTCTTCTTTGTCCTTTTTCTTCCACTCTTCCCTTGTAACCCCCACCTCTAAGTCTTCCTCTAGTTCGTCCTGGTATCTGCAGGCTGAGGGGGGGGGAGATGACGATAGGGGGGGTTTCTCGTTGGTTCTCCCTGGCTGTAGTCTCCCCTGTCGCTGAGGTCTCTGACGGCCAAGGGGGGGGGACCTCTCGCTGACTCTCTCTGGCGGTAGTACTCCTCATCGCTGAGGTCGCTACTGTATATATATTTTCTTAAATCCAGTCCTTTAGCCTGAGTCCTCCCTCCGCCCCCTAGGCGTCCATGTCCTTCCGCCCAGAGAATAGCCTTCTGTCCGGCAGAGAGCGGTGCAGTCCTCCTTTGTTGCTGTATTTCTTCTAGATATATCTTCGCCGCTCTGGTAGCAGGAGGAGTTCGGGGCAGAGTTGCTCGCTCCCTCCTTTCAATCTCCTCCTCTTGCTCGTCTGTTTCAGGCGTTAGGAGGATTCTTGTCACTGATGGGTAGTTCATTCCACCATTGTGGGGCAAGGACTGAGAATAGGCGGCTTCTCTTTGATGACCCTCCAGGAGCTTGGATAGGAGTAGATCTGAGGCGGCCAGAATATGCAGAGCGTAGGGGTCTTGAGGGTGTGTAGTTAGAGACCATTGACCGGAGGTAGGCGGGAGCGGTTCCCTTTGCCGCACGGTATGCTAGGTTGAGGGCCTTGAAGCGGATACGTGCAGCAATGGGGAGCCAGTGCAGGTCCCTAAGAAGTGGGGTGACATGGGCCGACTTCGGTAGGTTTGAGATCAGGCGGGCCGCTGCGTTTTGAATGAGTTGAAGAGGCTTGGTGGCAGTGGCCGGGAGGCCAGCTAGGAGTGCGTTGCAGTAGTCGAGGCGGGAGTTGATTGGACGAGGAGTTGGGTGGCTTCTTTTGTCAGGAAGGGGCGTATCCTTCTGACGTTGCTCAGGAGGAATCTGCAGGTTCTGGTTGTCGCTGCGATGTGAGCAGAGAAGTTCAACTGGTCGTCGAGGACAACACCAAGGTTCTTGGCGGTCGGCGACGCGGTCACAGCTGCATTCTCGACTGTGATGGAGAGGTCGGTCAGGGGGGAGGATTTGGCCGGCAGGTGGAGCAATTCTGTTTTGCTTAGGTTCAGTTTGAGGTGGTTGGTCGTCATCCAGGCTGAGATGTCGGACAGACAGGCCGAGATCCGCTCAGAGACGTGGATATCTGAGGGAGGGAAGGAGAGGAAGAGTTGAGTATCATCGGCATAACAATGATATGAGAAGCCATGAGACGTGATAATGTTACCCAGTGATTTAGTGTAGAGGGAGAAGAGAAGGGGTCCTAGGACCGAGCCCTGGGGGACACCCGTCCGGAGGGGGCGGGTGGCCGACAGAGTCCCTCTCCATGACACTTGGTAGGAGCGGTCATTGAGGTATGATGTCAGCCATGTCAGCGCAGATCCAGCCACTCCCATTCCTGCGAGGGCCGCGAGGAGGATCTGATGGTTGACTGTGTCGAAGGCTGCAGATAGATCTAGGAGAATCAGGACAGAGGAGAGGCCTTACGCTTTTGCTAAGTGAAGTGCCTCTGTGACCGCAATGAGGGCCGTTTCTGTGGAGTGGCCAGTCCGGAAGCCAGACTGATTGGGGTCTAGGAGGTCATTCTGTAAGAGATAAGCAGTAAGTTGGTTGGATACAGCACGTTCAAGTGTTTTAGAAAGGAAGGAGAGAAGAGAGACAGGACGATAGTTGGCTATGACGGTGGGGTTCAGGGTTGGTTTTTTTATGAGGGGCGTGACTCTGGCTTGTTTTAGGGAGGTGGGGACCACCCCCGAGTTGAGTGAGGAGTTGATGGTTGCAGTTAGGAATGGGAGGATGTCCGGTGCTATGGTCTGGAGGAGTGGGGACGGTAGCTGGTCCAGCTGGCATGTAGTCGGACGGTTCGACGTTACCAGTGTCAGGTTCTCGGCTTCTGTAATGGGAGAGAAAGATGACAGAGTGAAGGATGAGGTTCTCGATTCAGCGTTTGGAATGGGTGGGGGTTGGGAGAAGGAGCTGCGGATGTTCTCCACTTTTTCCTCAAAGAAGATCGCAAAGTCTTCGGCAGAAAAAAGATGAGGGAGGAGGAGGTGGGGGGGGGGGGGGAGTGAGGAGGGAGGACATGGTAGCATGCAGTTTGCGAAGATTCTTGGCAGAGGCCTCGATCCTATGGTGAAAGAAAGAAGCTTTGGCATTAGTAATGGTTTTGGAGAATGTGCACTTGTACACCCTGTCTACTCTTTACTTTCCCTCTTCACTGGTGATCTGTAGTCTTACCTGACTTGTGGTGCCCTTGTCGCCTGGCAGAACTGCTGAAAGACAGCACAAAATACAACAGTTCTCTTTCATTTCCAACTGGAATTTCACTTTACTCAGTCTTTTCAGTATGAATATATTTTCTATCTAAAATTCATACCACATCTAATTTTTGAGAGATTTTTTACCAACAGTATGAATAATCTTTTACTTAATTCATACAATTTTCAAACAATGAGAGATATTGTGATTGACAGTGGTGTTTGCGTCTTCGGTGTCTACTCCCTTATTTCCGCTGTTTCGTCAATTCCTCTTTTGTCGAATCTCGGCTTCTCCAACGTTCCCCGTGATTTCGCTCCAATTCTGTTTCACCTCGAAAATCACAAACATCAACCCTGATTACACATCTCACTCATTCTTTTGTTTCCATATTTCAATACCATTCCACCCAGTGGACACCTGTCGAATTTAGACACGTCTCCACTAAGACCGTAAAAGCATCTCCGGACATCACTCCCTGCACGCCGCGAGGCCCCACCCTCTGTTGTCTGAAGCATCCATCAAAGACTCCCCACAGAGGCCAGGATATACCTCACCACAGGTACAAGGTAGTCAATGCCCAAACACCCCATCCCGTCATCTAGTTTATCACCCCCAGGAAATCCAGTGCCCTGCCGAACGGTCATGCATAACCGTACAGACCCCAGGGACCTAATAACTCTCAACACATCTTCCTCTTGTGTACCTACTATGGAAACAAATTTCATTCATACATAACAAACATCACCTTACAATATCCCCAGGCACGTCCCCTATTATCATACCCCTTTGTACACCCCAAACCCACCACCCATTGACCCAAAATGTCCACCATTTCAGATCACAGAATGGTAGCCAGGGCGTACTCCTGGTATTTTGGCACCAACGGAACGCCCACCTCTGCTCGGCTCCCCATCTCATCCACCTCTATCACCATCATCCTCGCCATAGCAGGTGCCGCCGAGCAGAGTGACTTCTCTACCGCCGGGCCGGCTGCGCAGAGAGTCCTAATCAGATACCCAAAGCATGCTTTGATCACCGACACACACACGACTAATATCACAAATATCACCACTGCATAGAGTAGGTACTTAACTATCACCCAACCTATATACCCTAGCTGGCCTTGACCCCAATCTTCCCACGATTCCCCCTGAGAATCATGCAGATCCCTTGTAATGTTCTTCAAATGCTCAATTATGTACGGCATGCCCACCTCATCATTCGCAGGCACATAAGTACAGCATTCCTGACCAATTAATGCACATGTACCCCCCGAAGCTGCCAACAAAAAATCCATAGCTGCCCTAGTCTGCATTTCCATCAGCCTTAATGACCGTATCTCCTCATTCTCCAGGCTAAACCCCTTCGCCGATGTGGCAGCCATGTCCTCAAATACCTTAGCCAAATGATCAATTTCCTTCATATTCGCATATGTTCCATACGCGGGAAGCGCCACCCTGAAAAAACGATCCGCATGAGTCGCAGCCCGCGTCTTCCTAGCCCCAGGGTGCGTCGGCAAGACATCAGTTACCCTCAATGCCGGCACCAAATACCCCATTGCACACCTCCCTTTCCAACCCGCTGGCAACGTAGCATACGCATTCTCGCCACAAATCCAATATGTACCAGGGGGAGCCCGTGTAGCTACCTCCGCAGCCCCTAGGCCCACGCTACCCACGCAATTCCCCAACAATCCCACCTCTATCCCTTTTGACTTACCATCCTCACACCTCGTAAACTCCTCCGGCCTAACCGCCACCGGAATAGGCCCAACATCTAACTGAGCCTGCACCGTCTTTCCCCCTAGTGACAACCCCGTCCTACGATAACCCTCCATCCTCTCCTCTCCTACCCCCTTACACAGGAAAGGCAAATTATACCCCTTCACCACTGAGTTATGACACTCAGTCAACGGGTGTGCCATAAGCGGTAAACCGGCTGCTGCAGATTGTGGCGCTAAGCCGCACACATAACAATCTGTCATATTCGCACTCTTTGCCACCGCTCTTGCTATCTTTATAAACACATTTTTGTGAGGTTCCGGCAAATGCTTGCTTGTCCACGTCTATATTTATAAGTTCGGGTGTCTGGTCCCAAAAATACAGCATAACCCCCGCCGCACATAACCAAACCGTTACCCCAGTGCACGTCACTAAAGCGCACCCCGCACGTCTAGACAAACCAGAGCACATCCTCGGACCGGCCTGCCCTCTTCTGCGTTATCTCTGCCTTCCTCCTTCAGCCGCGCGTTTCCTACTTTTCCTGTAACCCCCACAAACAACAAATAACAACACGCCCTTTAACAACACGTCTACCACAAACAACACACACAACGTCTCAATCCACCCTTAGCCAAACCCCCAATGAGGGGGTGTCGCCGGGCAGGGAAAAGGCATGGATACGCAGGGAAAGGAAACGGAAAATCCTCCCGTGAAACTCGGGGATGTAAGTTCTCAAGTTTCAAGTTTCTTTAATAGTTGTCATACAGAAGTACAGAATACTTTTATACAAAATGCTTCTTACTGTTACGCTCCAGAGACTGTGCTAGACAAGATAAGTATCAAATAACATAGTATAGCATGTAAATTAGAAGTAGAAAATGAGGTCACAGTGTTCAGTATAGACATATGTACAATGTTCGATGCAGAATAGACGTAACCGAGTTACCATATAATATACAATATACTATGCAGTGTACTAATATACAATACTATATAGTGCAAAGCAGAAATGGGATGAGGTACAATTTAGGTACAATTTACAGTAAGGTGTACGAGTTGTAGTGCAAATCCTTTATCAATAAATATAAAGTGTGGGGAGTGGGTGCTACAGTGTGTTTGTTTAAAGTGAGTGTGTGGATGTGTGTGCTATGTGCGTTTGATGGTTGTTGTGTAGTGTTCATTGTTCGTTGAGCAGCCTGATGGCCTGGGGATAGAAACTTCTTCTGAGTCTTTCTGTGCTCGCCTTGATACTCCGGTATCGCTTGCCTGACCGCAGCAGTTCAAAGAGGCAGTTGTTCGGGTGGCTGGACTCCTTAATGATTCTCTTAGCCTTGCCCCTGCACCGCTTGTTGTAAATGTTCTGGAGGGTGGGGAGCCCCCCTCCAATTGTGCGTTCGGCTGAACGTGTCACTCTTTGTAGTCTGCTTCGGTCTTGTGCAGTGCTATTCCCAAACCAGGAGGTGATGTTGCCAGTCAGGATGCTCTCTATTGTACATAGAAGTTCTTAATGATCTTCTGACTGACTTGGAACTTCCTTAGGCGCCTGAGGAAGTAGAGGCGTTGTCGTGCCTTCTTCACAACACTGTCAATGTGTGTGGTCCATGTCAAGTCCTCGGATATGTAGGCTCCGAGGTACTTAAAGCTGTTCACTCTCTCAACCGGTGCCCCGTCGATGCTGAGGGGGCTGTAGTCCTTGACCCCCGACCTCCTGAAGTCCACAATCATCTCCTTTGTTTTGCTGACGTTCAGGGAGCGGCTGTTTTCCTGGCACCATCCCGCCAGGACCTTGACCTCTTCCAGGTAGGCCCTCTCGTCGTTTGCAGAGATCAGGCCCACCACCACTGTGTCGTCAGCAAATTTGATGATTGTGTTGCTACTCCGCTGAGCCACACAGTCGTGTGTGTACAGGGAGTAGAGGAGGGGACTCAGAACACAGCCCTGGGGGGCCCCTATGTTGAGGGTGATGGATGACCTACGAACCCAGGCGCGCTGGAAGGAGGAGGGGCGTAGGAGAGTAATCTAGGGAGCTAGGGAGAAATAACTAGGGAGGGAGAGACTAGGGAGGAAGGACGGGAAGGGAGGAAGGGACGGGAGGAGCCAGGAAGGGAGCTAGGAACTAGGAAGGGAGGGAAGCTAGGAACTAGGAAGGGAGGGAAGCTAGGAAGGGAGCCAGGAAAGGAGGAACCAGGAAGGGACCTAGAGGGAGGGGTGGGATGGAGGAAAATAAATTCTACACGTATGAGGGGGGGGGGGGGGGGACTGGAACCAAAACAACAACATTCATACTACAAAAAACATAACTCACGCCTAGAGGGAGGTAGGCGGCGCCACTTAGCCTTCCGACTTTGGTGGAGACCTCCAGCCATATCTGTTATGATTTTCTACTAGGGTTTCAAAGGCGGCCTCCGCCTCCTTCTGGCTGAAAGTCTCCCCACCAGCCTCCTCCACGCTTCTACTAATGCGACTCTGTCCTTTCACGAGGCTTGCGGCAAACTGCCTCATGATGGCCTCCATGGTATAGGCGCTGGACCAACCACGCGGTGTTAACAGCTCCATGCATATGACCCCACCCTCACTCACGTAACCATTCTCCAACCGCGGGGCGAGTACCCGCATGAAAGGCGGAGAGAATGGGAAATTGTCAGGGAAAGAGACACTCAGCAATATGAACTCTGTGTCCGTTTCTTTCATGTCTTGCCACAACGGAGAGTCTACGTCTACCTGGAATAACCGAACCCGCCAGTCGAAGAGGTTGTCCTCGACCAGTTTCACCGTGACGAAACTGCTGCCTAGTCGTCGGATCTCCTGGAGCTCCCTCATAAACCTCCGCGTCCGGACCTGGGCACCTCGAGGTGCCGGTGGCGGTGCAGAAGGTGCACTGGTTCCCCTTAGCCTGGCGACCGCCCTCGCGAACAAGCCACGTGCTGCAGACTGTTGTCCCTCCTTTTCGCCTTTCACCATCTTTTACTGGTCAAATTAGTCATGCATTAGACAATCTTAACGGTTCGATTCTCTATTTTTCACCCAATGACACTACAGTATGTAACTTTTGTTAGTGTTCTAGCCGATCCTAATGCACATGACCACCATGTGGTGCTCTCCGAGAGGGAGAGAGCGAGAGAGAGCGGGCAAAGGCAGAGAAAGAAAGGGAACCTTCTTAAGGAAAAAAATGGGGGGGGGGGCTTTCAAGGAAGGAGGGGGTACACTATGAACAAGGAGAGAAGGAGGGGTGGAAGGAACGAAGGGAGAAGAGAAAAAAAAGTGGGGAGGAGGGGGCAAACATAGAGAGGGAGGGAGGAAAGGACTGAAGGGAGGAGAGAAGAAAAAGTGGGGAGGGGGGGGGCAAACATAGCGAGGGAGGGAGGAAAGGAATGAAGGGAGGAGAGAAGAAAAAGTGGGGGGGGGGGCAAACATCCAGTATCACTACGTATTTTAATTCGTCCGCAGCGTATTTTCTACCACATTTAACCATAGGGGGGAGAGGGAGGGAGGGAGAGAGGGGAGCGAGGGAGAGAGAAAAAGAGAGAGGGAAGGAGAGAGAGGGAGGGCGAGGGAGGGAGATCGAGGGAGGAGAGGGAAGGAGAGGGAGAGGGAGGGAGGGAAGAGAGGGAGGGAGGGAGAGAGAGAGAGAGGGAAGGAGAGAGAGGGAAGGAGAGAGAGAGAGGGCGAGGGAGAGAGAGTGGGAAGGAGAGAGAGGGAAGGAGAGAGAGAGAGAGCAAGGGAGGGAGAGAGAGAGGGAAGGAGAGAGAGGGAAGGAGAGAGAGAGAGAGAGGGAGGGCGAGGGAGAGAGCAGGAAGGAGAGAGAGGGAAGGAGGGAGAGAGAGGGAAGGAGAGAGAGGGAAGGAGAGAGAGAGCGAGGGAGGGAGAGAGAGAGGGAAGGAGAGAGAGGGAGGGAGAGCGAGGGAGAGCGAGGGAGGAGAGGGAGGGAAGAGGGAGGGGAAATAAAGAAAAAGAGAGGGGGAAGAAGCATAAGAGGCAACACCGCCCTCTGCTGTAATGTTCGTAGATCACCCCTATTGAACTACAGTACCCACAACTAGAGCTGCCGCGATTACCGCATTACCGCGGTATCGCTGTTACATCACGCCCACCGCAAGAGTAGGCTGAATACCGCGTCACCGCTGTTTTTTTTTATAATAATAAAGTACCCTTCTCTCGTTGGGCTTGCGGCTCTGCAGATATACCCTACTCCTCTATCGAGGTTCCAAGCAACCCTATTGGGTACCAGAAAAGTCATGTGAAACATTGCAGACCACTGATTGGTCAGAAGAGAGACGCGTCACACGATGGATCGTCTTGCAGTGCTTTTACTTCCTGAATCTCAGCCATTGATCAGAGCTCACAGTCAGTCACAACACGGCTAATATACGTTAGCTCCCACCGGAGACCGGAGTGGATTACCGACGTACCGTCGCTCCTCAGGGAACGAGGCATAATGATTTTACTGCAACGAAATGTTATAATAAAAGCCCTTCGTTCTATACACTTGTCTGATTGAAAACTTTATTAACAGACCGCAGAATGGGTACAACTCTGCACGCTCTGAGCAAAGAAAGGAACTGAGATATGAATTGAGTAACGCTTGCCTTGCTATGGTCCGGTAAATACGAACGTGTAACTATATAACGTAATGCCACAAAACGAATGCCTTTGTAATCATAAGTAGTAACGTTATAATAATAATAAGAAGAAGAAAGGGTCGGGGGGTAACCGGCGGGCGCGCCGCTACCACCTCTGCCCGCGACACAGAGGGGATACTTCTAATCCGTGTTTCACTTTTAACGAATGCGTGCTTGCCGAATCCCAAACAATATTCATGCTGCAAAGTCATCCTCTAAAGATAGACATTTAGACTAGAGGCAGGCTATATGCTATAAAGAGTAGACTACAAAAAAAATGCATTCAAACTTTTTTTGTGTGTGTGTGTGTGTGTGCGGTAATAACCGCAGCGGTAGGAAATATTTCGCAAATTTGTGCGGTAAGGAAAACATCAATACCGCGGCAGCTCTACCCACAACGTCCTGCAGGAGGCGTCTTCACCCTCCTACAACAAGTGCGTCATCACGCAGCAAACCACCACACGACGTCAAACCGATGTTTTTACTCAATAAGAAACCACAACCCCCAGAATCCCTTTATACCGGAAGTTACTGTCCGCGCCTCCCTAAGGTCTCGTACCAGCCACCAAGAGTAGCATCACGCGAGACTTCGTCACGGGAGTTACGTCATGTTTACAAACACGAGGTCTCGTTGCCAGCCACCAAAGTAGCATCACGCGAGACTTCGTCACGGGAATTACATTCTGTTTACAAAATTAATCCATTCACGCTTCTCACCCCTAACCAATAATTCATTCAATATACACACGTTATACCACATCATCACAGTTACTTTCAACCCTTTCATTCAGCAACATTAGCAACATTAGCATTAGCTACATTAGCTTCCAGTATCGCTCGTTAGCTTGCAGCTTAGCCTAGCTTAGCTTAGAACGACTTCCGGTTCAAAGGCCTTGTTGTCAACTGCTTCGAAAATGCTAGCTTGACCCCAACAGCCAACCGTTAGCTCAGCCGTTAGCTTTTAGCCATTAGCCTAGCTTAGCCATTAGTCTAGCTTAGCCATTAGCCTAGCTTAGCCATTAGCCTCGCTACTTAACAGTACCCTAAATACACATCCTAACCGCTTCTAAGTGCATTCTTTAATCCAAACATCGCCCGTACTATGCAAGTAGTCCTAACCATAAGTGCAGTTCAGTCATTCAACTTCAGCAAGTGCTTTATATACACCAAGTTTTTGGAAATCGCCTTGCCCTTTCGGATAGCCACTCCATTCCTGCAAATAGCACGGGAAGACAGCATTGTAGGTGCCTATCGTCAGCTTGAATCGAAGTTTGTGGCCAGAAAGTGCTCTCAGTTTAACCACAAACTTCTCATTCCCCACGTTATCCCTCATCAACAAGCTCATTTTTTCTTTGATTTGGACAAAGGCAAATCAGAGCCGGAATGTGTCGGATGCGTCGAATCAAACTTGTATTTGGGACGTCTCCCAAACATTAAATGTCTCGCGCACCGATTTCTAAGCAAACCCTTCTTTTTGGCAAACTGGCACGAATCCCCTTTCACTCGGTCGCGTGCGATCTGAACTAGATACAGACCATTTTAACCTCTCTTGCTGGCAGCCACATTATTTGCTTGATGGAGGGTTTGTAAAACCCATAACGGCACCCTTTTTCCTTCACCAGCCAGCCCAGAGCGGGGCTTGGTTTGACGAACGAAACAGGGCCCCATTTTAACCCTTCCCTCAACCAAAATGCTACCACCAGACCCTTTTATCATTCCCTGAACGATATTCCTATCTACACCGCTACTGGTCCTGGTTGTAACCAGGGCTAGTCTCGTTGTAAATTCGTTACTACCCGTTGCTGCTCTGTACTATTCAATCTCAATCGCGCGTCCCTCTAATAACTCCTCGATTACATTAGTGCATCACATTCAGACAGTATCGCATGGTCGAGACCAGATCCATTTGTGAGACTTGGTCTCTGATCTCTGCCGCAGTCGACACCATCAGGCTGTTAAACACGATCATTCCAACCCCGTTCGGAAGCTGTCCGATCCCAACCAATTCTAGACACATTCTCTCAGTTCAAACTCACCGTCAAACTTCGCTGTTTGTTGCTCGGCTGAATGGTGAAGAAAACCGTCGCCGCTTGTAGATGAGAGTCTTTGAGATCCAGTTGAGTGTCCTTGTCTGGTTCGGTTTGAATATTCAGCCCGGGAATCAAGGCACCACTTAACGTGTATTCCTTCAATTGTACCTATAGCAATATGATCGTTCTTCTCAATGTATAGTGGAATAGCTTACTCTGCGCCGCACACACGTTGTTCATTCAGTTGATTGGCTCCTTGGAAATAAGTCTGAGACGGAGACAAGCGCGTCGGGTTCAAAACAGAACTCTCTGTTGTTTTAATGAAAACAACAGCTTAATCATCAGGTTTAACAGCTTGAATTACTTCTATTCTAAAATCAGTCTTCAGGAGGGCTTTCTCATTCGCGTCTCTGTTCTTGAACTGGTCGGTGGTGGATTCTCCTGCTTCAAGTCGCCTCTGTCTCCGTCTGTGTGTTTCTCCGTCAGCTTCACCTGCAGTTTAAGAAGAGAAAACACCTCCCACTTTCCTGCGTCTTCCTGTGACGTGAAACCAGGGACCTGGCTTTTCTATTGGCTGGATTACTTATAGAAGGTAGCCCTTTTGGTGACACGTCATCCTGTTCTTGAGAAACGGCCTTACAAGGTGACCCAAATCCCGATCTTTCTATAGCGGGGGCAATCCTATTTGTTTTACATCAAATCACTTGTTTTATGAAATGCATTGTTTTATACGGATTTACATGCTTAGATTATTTTCTGTTTAGTAACTAGAGTAATACCATTCTTTCTCCCGATTTCTATAGCCTAGTATATATCTTTTAACCTGTTTTTATGGATCTGATCAAACTTAGTTCCTCTATAAGTTAAAAATGGTACTTCTAACTTTTGTTTATCACTGTTTTCAACTACTCATGCTTTCTTAAACAATAGTCTAATGTGATTCTATAATGTTTTACAGCTTAATTTTACTCTGAATTGATCCATATCTTTCTTGTTTAGTTTTAAACTAAAATGGTTTAGTCTTTAGATTGTTTGTTCTATTGGGCAGAATATTCCTGATCATTCTGTCTTTATTATAACTATAAGATTGGTTATAACCCTATTTTACCTCTGTTTCAGCAGACAGAGTCTCTCCTGAGTTTACTGTTTGTCCAACTTTAGGCCATTACTTAAAAATAGTTCCTTATAGCCATGAGGCAACCAACCAGGTGTCCCTGGACGCGGGACCCCATAAAGATTGAAATAGATTACTTACTCAAGCCCAACAGTGGTTTCCTGAGTGACCTGTTGGTTTTCTAGCTAAAGTAAACAAACGTTCTTCCGGCTACTTCCATCCAGCCTTCAGGCGGCCATATTCATGGTCTACAGTTATTTAAAGTGGGCCTACTCAATCACACTCCGTTGTGTGAGGGAAGATCTTCATCCTATGCCATTTGTTCTGTTTATCTGAATGACCTCGGTGGCCTTGCTATAGAAGCTATGTGAAAGGGGGAAGGTTGCTTTTGGTGTCCTGTTCCTTTGCCAGAGACCGCTAGATGATTTGATCCATCCTGTAGTATTGTAAACTGGGAATTTTGATTTAAACAATTTATGACATATCATCTGCGTGTGCAAACGGGAATGGGACACAGACATTTTAACTATTAATTAAGTGATTAATGCCTACTGTGGCAAAGTTGTAGCCAACAACTAGGCCTAATAAGAAAGGCAGTGACATTGAACAAAAAGGAGACACTGGCATTACCACCAGGGCCATCAGTAGAGGGGGGAGCTAGTGTTGCTCTTCTAGAAAAATAATCCTTTCAGGGTTGCCTATTGAAATACTGTACACCTCCAGTACAGAAACATTGTTTATGAGTTTGCGTGTCAGGTAGACCATTGATTGACAGTCGATTCTGCCAATTACGACGTCACACCGCTTGCACTCTGGCCGTCCGGCGCTGCAGCTGGACCCTATTGCCCACCTCTGCTGCTTGCACTCTGGCCGTCCGGCGCTGCAGCTGGACCCTATTGCCCACCTCTGCGGTTGATAACGCTAGCCAAGTTAGCTGTACACACATACACAGTGGGCCAGTTACTTTGGTGTAGGGGTGTAACAATGCATCGCAATGCATCGATCCTACTTTGCAATAATTACAAAACATGACATTGTTTTCGAACTCTAGCCATGGGAAAATGTTTAGCCAATTCACGTTAAATTTGTATGTCTTCCCTCCTGCTCCAGTGGGTGTAGCTTCGCTAGCTACAGTGATTGGATGCTACAGTGGGGGTAGTAGTGGGTGTAGCCTCGCTAGCTTGGCCAACTTCGCTAGCATGCTGGCTAGCGTCAGTATCTTGGTTAACGTTAACTATCACCTCTGTAACATGAGCTGCCTCGCCTGACTTCTCATTCTCCGGTATCTTTTGCGCAAAATAAAAATGAATGGCTGTATTGTCTGACTCAGACAGACGCTAATCATTACTTTCAGTTTCCAGTCGCATGACCACAGGAAACTCTACTGTGATTGGAACGTTTATGCGGCTGTGAACTGTGGGACTTGTAGTTTTTTAACGATTCTCGTAGCGGAGGAAAAAAAGAACGAATGAGGCTGTAATCTGCACTTGCATTGATTTTTCAGGTTCGCACACACATATTTTTAGGGGCATATGCGAGCAATATGGTGGCACTGTAGAGCCCTGGACCCTCATAGAGGCCGGGAGCCGCAGCCTGTAAGCCACAGGGTTCACCCGACGAACCACTCTAAATGGTCCCATGAAGCGGGGAGCTAGCTTCCTGGATTCCACCCGGAGAGGGAGATCAGGGGTGGAAAGCCAAACCCGCTGCCCAGGATGGAAAACCGGAGCCGGACGCCGCTTGCGGTTAGCCTGGTGCTGAGCCTTAACCGAGGCCCTCCGCAGCGCCGTCCGAACCCGGTTCCACGTCCTGCGGCAGCGAACCACGTGGGCCTGGACCGATGGTACCTCAGCCTCCTGCTCCTGTTCGGGAAACAGAGGAGGTTGAAAACCATATTGACACTGAAAGGGAGACATACCAGTAGAGGAGGAGAGGAGGGTATTATGCGCGTACTCAGCCCAGGCCAACCTCCTACTCCACGTTGCAACGTAACATCTCAGGACCCCCTCCAAATCCTGGTTGACACGCTCCGTCTGCCCGTTCGACTGCGGATGAAACCCAGATGACAGGCTGACGGAGGCGCCGAGGCTGGAGGCAAATGCCTTCCAGAACCTGGAGGCGAACTGAGGGCCCCGGTCAGACACAATATCCACTGGTAACCCGTGGACCCGAAAGACGTGCTGCACCACCAGGTCAGCAGTCTCTCAAGCCGAGGGAAGTTTGGGAAGGGGAATGAAGTGGGAAGTGGAGAAGCGGTCCACTACCACCAACATGGTAGTGAACCCATCTGACGGGGGAAAGCCAGAAATAAAATCCAGGGATATGTGCGACCAGGGACGTTTAGGAATAGGAAGCGGTCGGAGGAGACCCGCCGGTGCACGGCGAGAGGTCTTACTACGTGCGCACACCGGACAGGCCGCCACAAAGGAACGCGTATCCCCCTCTTCTGTAGGCCACCAGAACCTCCTACAGATAAACTCCAGGGTCCTGGCGGCCCCAGGGTGGCCGGTGAGTGAAGAGGTATGTGCCCACTGCAGCAGTCGCGAGCGTGCAGCCTTGGGCACATACATCCGCCCCGGAGGACCCCCACCGGGATAGGGCTCCCGTGCCAGAGCCGATCTTACCACCCTATCTATGCCCCATAACACGGGCGCCAAAATAAGGGCCTGTGGAATAATAGGGTGGGGCTTCTCCTCCCGGTCCGGAGTATCAAACTGACGAGACAGAGCATCAGGTTTGACGTTCTTGGAACCAGGCCGGTAGGAGATGGAAAATCGAAATTGAGTGAAGAATAACGCCCACCTGGCCTGGCGAGCGTTAAGGCGTTTAGCCCCTTGGATGTAAGCCAAGTTCTTATGATCAGTCTAAACAATGAAAGGGTGTGCCGCACCCTCCAACCAATGTCTCCATTCCTCCAGTGCCAATTTGATTGCCAACAACTCCCAATTACCCACGTTGTTGTAGAATAACTACTTTCCAAAATAATAGATTGTCCAATACGTCGGGTTCCAATAGGCTGTACTTTATATAGAACTTTCAGCGCATGTTACATTACAGTTTTCATCTTCATTCACAAAACGCTCTCTGCAGTCGGCAACTCAATCACCATAAAAGGACGCAGCTGGTTAACATGCCTTTGGTATTTCTACTAACGTGGTGACTAATGTAAATAATAGTATCTCTGACTAGAATAAACACTCTTCCACTTCCACTTCTTCTTTCAAATATAAACAATAATCGATATTAATTAACATATATGAAATATAACTAATAAATCATTAACCTGGCCTATTAAGTTACAACATTCTCCCCCCGATGAACTGCTGGTTCATCCTAGACCTCTAAACAATATAATAACTGAATAGGTCTCCTCAACAAAGTTCCTGAGGTAGTGCGAACTGTGCACGACCTCACAAGTCCATCTCGGCCTTGGAACAGTTCCTTGATTCTTCCCAGCTTCCAGGTTTGTCTGGGAGTGTTATCTTCTCCGATGTGCTGATTTCAGATCCAGTAAGTAATCCTTACGCCAGCTATTCCAGAAGCTGGTTGCGAGTCTCTGCCTGTACTTCCATCTTCGGTTGATCTCTTCACGCTTAGGATTTGAGCGGTGTGTGTCAACTGGGAATGTCTTGGGCGGCAGAGACGTGAGTCTTTTACCCACCAGGAAGTGGGCTGGGGTCAGCGGCTGTGGTTCATGTGCACAAAGGTCAGAGGCCTCGAGTTTAGGATAGCCTCAACCTTCATTAGGACTGTGCACATCTCTTCAAAGTTGAGCGAAGCTCTTCCACGCACCTTCCTCAGGGATGTTTTTACGGATCTGACGAGCCTCTCCCAGAATCCGCCCCACCATGCAGCTCGCTCAGCTATGAACTTCCAGGTGATGCCCTTTTCTGAGAAGAACTCCAACAGCTGTGGATCTTTGATGGCCTTCCACAGCTCCTTGGTCCTGCTCAGCTCTCTTGAATGTTCTTGCATTGTCTGAGTAGATAACTTTACATGCATGACAACTTTACATCTACACGACCAAGGTACCCATGTAGATGTCAAAATACTTCCCAAAGGTCAGTGAATACCACGATCACAACACCAGAGGGAGCTCCACAAATCATGTTAAACCCAGATTCGGCTCAAACAAGGAACTAAACACGTTTCGCAATTATGCCACATCAATGTGGTACGCCCTACCCAAAGCTGTAAAGGAATGTGAATCACTACCCACACTCTCAAAGAACACCTACGGGAGACTGCAATTCGAAACTGGCCCCTGCAAATGTCCTAACCCAACCCCCTCCAATGTACAGTAAATTACCAAGTATGGCTTTTTCAATATTCCAATGTACAGTGTCCCCCACCCACCCCACCCACCCAACCACCTCCAATGTACAGTTCCCCCCCCTACCCACCCAACCCCACCTACCCAACCGCCAATGTAGTTTCTATGTCAAATGTATATACTCTCTTTTCTGGACTGGTTTTGTATCACAAACAGTACTGTATTTGCAAATCTGATATGTCATAAATGTATAGATGTAGCAGTACTGTCTATCTGTATGTCGTGTGTGTCAATCAATCAATCAATCAATCAATCAAATGTATTTGTATAGCACGTTTAAACATGACGCTTGTCAACCAAAGTGCTTCACATAGCTAAGCTAAGTACAAAGAAAAGTATAAAATAAACATAAAAATGGGCGGCTATGTGGCGTAGTGGGCAAGGCGCTCGCCACGAATGATGGAGACGCTGGGCTTGCCTGTTCGAGCCCAGCGCTCCTCATTGCTTTCAGTTTAGCTGGCCGTCCATACTAATACACATTGGCCGTATTAGGGGGTGGGAAACTGATGGGTGGGGATCGGCCGTTGTGGACAGCGACTCCTACAGGTCGGTTGGTGCGCCTGCGCAGTAGAATCAGGAAGTGTCGGGGGCAGCGTGAGCCTCCCACGCGTTACTCCTCGCCACTGAGAGATCGAGCTGCGCAGGTGAAAAGATGCGACTGCTGTTACCTCAAGTACCGGAGGCGTGTATCACTTCCGCAACGGATTTGATTTCCGGGGTTGGCCTGATTGGCCGCGACGCCCACGTGACACGCCGCGGCCCCGCCCCGCGGCAGCGGCAGAGGCGGCAACGCCAGAGGCTGCTGTGTTTCACTGCCGCTTTCCCACTTCAACGCCGCAGCAGCATTGTCGCGCCACATCGCCTGAGTGCAGAGCTGTTTAATCACTTTTCCCACTGCGTTACCATACGGCACGCTGCTGTGGCGCGACGCTGGAGTTCACTTCGCCTTTCACATCGCGCCACGCTTATGCCGTCTAGCACAGTCTCTAACAGTAACAGTAGTCTCACCAGTTAAAAAAATATTAGAAACACGGGTCTCTTGTCCATTGATGGATATATAATGGATATATTTTGTCTGGCACAGTGGTGTAATGGTTAGTGCTCATTCCTGTCACGCGGAGGCCAGCCGTGTATAGGTGTAACAGACTGACAGCCAATGAAATGGGTGCATTTGTCACGCTGTCCAAGGAGCTGAACTGCTCTCGTGCAGCCGTGTTCGAATCCCGGTCGGGGCAAAAGCCTGTCATACATTATCAAAGATAAACAGCTATGTTGAATCAATAAACATGAATATCACTAAATAAACATGAATATTGCACAGATTTAGATTATAATAGTAAAGCTATTATAATAGTTCAATGGTTGTGATGGCAAAGTTTGCGTCAGGTTCCTTACTGTATATTTGCATATCGTATGTCACAAATGTAACAGTACTATATACCTGTATGTCATGTATGTCCCTGTCATAAATGTCATGTATGTCATAAATGTCACTATGAATTGAAAATGGCAGACCCTGATGTAAACAAGACAAATGTCTTTCTCTGCTCTGCATCCCCTTAAACATTTTGTGTATTGAGCCGTACTGTATTGTACCCATTCTGCAATCTGTTAAATAAAGTTTTCATTCATTAATTCTGTCCCCGTCTCTCCTTGTTGCACATATTTAGATTATCATTAGATTGTAGCGGCAGAGGTTGTCAACTTAAATCATGTTTCTTAATTTATGCACAGGACTGTGTGTGGATGACCACAGGCCTGTGGTCCCCAACACCTCTGGGGTCAAACACCATCTCCTCAGTCTTCTTAACATTTAAAACCAGACAGTTATTGTCGCACCAGTTTACAAACCACTGGATTTCCAAATAATAGTCAGCTAGGTCACTGTCATTCTTAATTAGAGCTAAAATGGCAGCGTCATCAGGAAATGTTCATATCATATCTGGTGAATTACCTAGCTCATGGAAGTCGGCCATGGTTCTCCCCTTGTTAAAGGGCGGAGACCCCTCTGACCTAAATAATTATCGCCCTATTTCCAGATTGTCTGTAATGGCCAAAGTCTTTGAATCTCTTGTAAACAAACTGAAAGAGTTTCTAGCTGACCATAATATTCTTAACAAGTCTCAGTCAGGCTTCAGATCCATAGTACTTCAGCGACTATGCTAGTCTCAAATGACATAATTGAAGCACTAGACAAGAAAAAACACTGTGCAGCATTGTTTGTTGATTTGTCTAAAGCGTTTGACTCTGTGGATCACGCATTACTGCAGAGGCTTGGCTGCATATAGGTCTTGGTAAAACGGCTTTGAGCTGGTTTAAAAACGATCTATCTGAAAGAACTGTGTCTCAGTAATAATAATAATAATAACTTTATTTGTATAGCACCTTTCATACAGGGGATTGCAGTTCAAAGTGCTTTACATCAGTAAGAAATAAAACATAAAATCAGTGTAAAACAAGCAGCAAGAGCAAAGCATAAAGTGGGATAAAATAATGCAGATATATTAATCAATTCATATCAGAACCTCACGTTCCAATATGCTTCTGTAATCTGTTACAAAACATGATAAGGTTATAGTATGCACCCAGCAGATAGTGGGGCGTAAAGATAAAAGTAGAAATAAGTCAAATGAGCAGACATATAAAATCACAGTTTTTCACATTAGGATCTAACATCCTTTAGGGCCACCTTGTTTATGGTTTGATTCAGTTTTAGTAGAATGTAAAATACATGAATGATGAAATGAGCACATAAAGTGCAGACATACTATAAAATCCTCTGATATATAAAATAAAGGAGAATAAAGACATCCCTCCAGGCCTCCAACTCCCTCTGAAAAAACTCTGTCTCAACAAAGTCCTGGAATGGCATCCTGGGATTGGTGAGTCCTTCTGCTGCATAGGTCTGGAAGACCTTAGTGGAGCAGTAGAAGTACAGTATCTCACCGCTCCAGTCTGATAAAAAAAAAAGTGGATGGTGGAGCCATCTCTTAGGAACCGGGACTTTGGCTGACCACAGGCGAGGCAGTTGTGTGTCCTCTTGGGGAGCCGCTGACCACTGTTGCTGCTGCTTCTCCAGCATCTCACTGAATGAATGAATGAAAACTTTATTTAACAGATTGCAGAATGGGTACAATACAGTACGGCTCAATACACACAATTGTTAAGGGGATGCAGACCAGAGAAAGACGTTTGTCTTGTTTACATCAGGGTCCCCTATTTTCAATTCATAGTGACATTTATGACACACACAACATACATGACATCATGACATTTATGACATAGGGACATACATGACATACAGGTATATAGTACTGTTACATTTGTGACATATACGATATGCAAATATACAGTACTGTTACCCATAGATCCTAACTATTATAATAGTTCAATGGTTGTGATGGCAAAGTTTGCGTCAGGTTCCTTACTGTATATTTGCATATCGTATGTCACAAATGTAACAGTACTATTGTTTCTGGCTTAAAGGCCAACCTTCATGTTGTATTTTTGTTCAATAAACAATGTGGACTAAACCTTCAACAATACACAGAAGGTTAACCCTTTCACTGCCACACGACAGCCGGTTAACCCTGTAAACCTTCTAGTCCCAAAACATTCTGTGACTAATTCAGTGCAGATTGTAATGTATTGTCATCATGCAGCACAAGTACAGTACAACTAAAAGAGGTTTGGCATCCAACCAGAGTGACTATGTAGCAGTAACGTGAAATAGTAATATACACTGTACAGGTGGTTAAACTGGGTATAACATATATAAATTAGTACTATGAGTACTACATGTAAGAACAGAGTTGTAGTATTAATATGTACAGTGATACAGGTATAAAGACACTATGGTATAAGTCATACTGGCCAGCAGTGTAACTAGTAAGAGTAGGTAAGAGATATGTACAGATTTAGATATAGTATTAATATGTACAGTGATACAGGTATAAAGACACTATGGTAGTAAGTCATTCAAACCCCCGACTCAACTCACGGGTGAGTTTGACGCACCGTCAGCCCCGAGGAACAGCACCTGGGTACCCGACCTTCGGTACCCACCAAGTACCAGCCCAAGACGACACGCAAGAGGAGACTCGCCTAGGAGGCCTCTCCCCCAACGCTCACCGATGTGCCAGTCATCCATGGCATCATACATTGGCACACCGACGTTTCCAGACTTCACCCATGAGAATCGAGCACAGTATACGGAGCTCCGGATGTGCTTAGAGACAATGATGGTGGATGTCGCTGATGAACGCCACAAGTATGCAATATTACTGCAGCACCTGAAAGTGCCCCGGGCGCACAATATAGCGCTAGCCTATGCCACCTCTACGACCCCATACACCGCGGCTCTAGCAGCGCTGGACCAGAGATATGGACGTATATGGGATTACGTAATAGAAGAGATAAGGCATATTGACCGCTTACCCCCAGCAACAGACAATCGCTCACTAGACGACCTGTCTATAAAAGTACAGTCCCTGGTAGGGATGCTGGGAGCGCAACGAGAAAAGGGTATGCACGAGCTATACGCCAACTCTAACGTCGAGAGGATTTTAGAGAAGCTGCCGCCCGCCAGTCAGGAGCGCTTCAGGCGGCAAAGAGACCACCGTGATCCTAACGGTCCAGAACCATCCCTCCTAGACTTGGCCGACTTCCTGGCGAGAGAAGTCAGCAGCCTGCGATTGGATACGTTCGTGCGGAGCACACCAAGCTCCAGAGAGGGACCTAGAAGAGTAAACGATGGCCGAAGATCGGTGACTGTTATGCACCAAGCCGAATCAGTACCGCAGCACCAGAACCACAACACCCCCTCGACGAAAGAGGACCAGTGGAAGATTGAGTGCCAGTACTGTGAGGGAGAACATCGGCTCTATCAGTGCGAAGATTTCAAGAAGCTGACCACGGATGATGTGAGCCAGTGGGTCAAGGACCACCGCCGCTGCTTCCGCTGCGCGCGCAGCCACCTAGCAGCTGAGTGCCGCTTGAAAAAGAAGTGCAGCAGGTGCGGTGGCACCCACCTGGAGGTCCTGCATGACATCAACAAGCGTCAGCCAGGACAACCGAGTGGGCCCGTCGCGGTAATGTACCATGCCGAGGCGGTGGCACCAGAACCAAAGTTCCACCAGACCGCTCCCTGGTGTCCCGACTGCTACGGCAGACACTGGGAGTCAAGGTGCGACTCGTACCATATAGAGTCTACGTCACCACCCACAGGAGTGCTCCACATTGACCAGCACAGCGGGACCCCCCGTGTGCTCCTCAAAGTGGTCAGAGTGCTCCTGAGCCACGAGGACAAGGTCCTGGACACTTACGCCGTCCTGGACGATGGGTCCGAAAAGACTCTCCTCCTCGCTTCCGCAGCAGCCCAGTTGGGCCTGCGAGGTGTCAAAGATACGATGACCATACGCACCATCAGAAGGGACCAGAAGACCATAAAGGGTGAAAAGGTCTCCTTCGAGATAGCAGCGGTGGACAAGCCCGAGAAGCAGTATAGTATAAGTAACGTCTTCACCAGCCACGACATAGGCCTGTCGCAGTACACCTACCCCATCCCACAGCTGATGGCTAAGTATGGGCACCTACGTCAACTACCTATACCGCTTATCGACGGCGCCACACCGACCCTGCTCATCGGCTCCGACCACGCGGACCTCATTCTCCCAATTGAGGCGGCCCACGTCGGACCCAAAGGATGCCCGGTCGCGGTTCAGACCCGACTGGGATGGACGCTCCAAGGCCCCCTCTACGGACTTGACAGTCAACCCACGTCTACAAGCTGCCTACACACAGAGGCGAGCGACACCGGCCTCTCCCCCGTACAGCAGAGGCTATTGACATTAAGCGAGAGGCCCGTGAGAGAACCGTGGGTACCAGAGGGAGTTCGGAACTCCACCCCCCTCAGCTGCGCTTCAGACGTAGCTGACCTCGAACCCAGCACCCCAAGCGACTCCTTGACGGGGCGGCCGGGACCGGCCCTTCCTCACACGGGGTACAGAGCGAACAAGAGAAACAGACGGACGAGGAGAAAGCACAGCCAAGCACAGATCAAAGCAGTCTCAGGCCCGCTTCCTCCTAAGCCCCCCTTCATCCCGTCCAGTCGTCATGACCATAGCCCAGTCACTACCCCGAGCTGCGTGGCCGGCCGGCCGCGTAAGCAAAGTGACCACTGGTGCCGACGGAAAGGTCAGAGTGGCAGAAGTGCTCGGCCAAGGGCGGATCTACAACCGACCCGTGGCGAGGCTGATAGAGTCGCCAAGGCTCCCCGACTCGCCTAATGACGACCATGACCCCTGACTTTGTGAACTGCCCGACCCCTCACAGACATTGAGTAGTGGACAGTGCGGTTAATCTGTCTCTGCTTAGCTAATTAGGTGGGACTAATTAGGGGGCGGCTGTTACAAAGGGTCAGATTAAACCGAATATATATATTTATTGCCTGAGATCCCATGTATAATATTTGTATATCGTTTGATATCCCTTGTGTATTCTTTGTACATATATACGGAATATCCCTTTACCTGGTACAGGACAGACCATGATATTCGTTCTCCTATTGGAAGCGATCCCCTAGGCGCCAGTGACTTACCCCTAGAGCTGACTTGAAAGCTACCGACACGAACATGTCCCAACTAGCCCCGGTTCCGCGTAGGAATACGGCTACCGAAATACGAATGGTACTATTTGTTCACCGTGCACATAAATAGGGCGCAAGAAATGTAGAACTCCTCTTAGTCCCTTGTCCCGTTCAGTCTCGTTCAGTTCCAGTTATCCAAGTAACGTCTCTCCCCACTACGCAACGTGGGCAGAGTAGGGCTTGCATCGCCCCAAGATAGAGTCTCGTGTTATCCTAATACGTTTGTTTAACGTATCGTTCGCTATTTATTAGTAAACCTTCATTACGAGTCAAAGACCACGTGAAGTGGGTAATTGTGCGTCTACATAGAGCATTTATTGCCGCGTACTAATAGGATAGTAACGTCAAGTTCAACCGTGCACTACCGCGCACCGGAGGATACCTACACCGGACCAGCAGAGCCACTTTCCGGCAAGGATTATTATTCTTCATTGCTTTGACCAAGCTGCTGGAGCAGAGAACCGCCTACCCCACTGCTACTGTGGGATCTACACCTGCCCGTGAGACCATCACTCGAGCCCGTCTCTGTCGTACCAGAGGCTCCACGGCTTTCACCTACGCGGTGCGCACCCTGGGACCAGGCTGCCTTTCCCCGCTGCTCCAGGGAGTAAGATCGCCTCCGTGGACCATTGACTTTCATAGAGCATTGCCTCCCCCTGCTGGCTTACAACCGGTAGTACACCCCCCCTCCCCAGAATACCAGATCTAATTCCTAACATTCCATATTGATTTACTTACGTACATTCTTTGCCTTATAAGCGCACCAAAGTAATGTAATATAATATTCTTTATGTAATAAATATTCTAAACGAGTATTTGTGTGGAAACCGTTTCATTGTGGAAGTGTTGTCATCTAATATACTTGTGTACAGTAAGGCCAGTAATGTACATACACGGTAGTAGTTTAATGATACTAATACTTGATTAATACAGTCAGGGAATTGTACCCCTCAGTTACACCTATGTTATTGTGTATGTGTGTGTGTGTGTGTTTGTGTGTGTGTGTGGTCATTTAAGAGGAGCTCAGTATCTGTCCAGTAATCCCACAGGCAATGAAGACAATTTCATTATTTCCCCCCCTTCTTCTTATATATCATTCCATTTCCTCTGAACTTCAACTTTTTTTGTGTCAAGGACAGCCAGGTTGATGCACTTAAGGCTGCAGACCCCCATTTTATAAGATCTTGTCTAAGAAACATCTGAGAAGAGTTTGGTTATTAGTAGGGATGTCCGATATTATCGGCCTACCAATATTACCTGCCGATATTGGCATTAAAATGTGATATCAGAAAATATCGGTTTACATTTTTTTTTTTTAACCTTTATTTACCCAGGCAAGCAAGTAAGAACAAATTCTGATTTTATTTATTGTCAAAAGTATGCATAATGTTGTGTTAATTCCACAACAAGAGATATGTAAGGGATAATGACGAGGTCATTGTCGCAAAATAATTGACCGACACGGAGTTTAGAACACAGAGGCGCCGCGCCGTGGTGTTCTAAATGCAGTGAAGGTCAATTATTTTGCGTCAATGACCGAGTATAGCTATACATTATCCCGCTTATTACATGGCTAACTTACTAACAATATACCTAATTCATTTTACACCATCGACAAGACGAGATCAAATGCAGACGCAGTTGTTCTGTGGCTCCTCTGTCATCGCCGGCAGCCGGCAGGTGTGTGGTCTGATTACCTGATGAGTGCAGCTGTGCATATGCTGAGCTTAGCTTTCGTGACTGTCTGCGACCAAAATGCTTGATTGTGATTGGTCAATAGCGCTGTGTTACCCGTATCAGCGGTCATTATTGCGCGTTGCCCATAGCAGCGGTCCGTTATCGAGAAATAACGGACCGCATAACTGACACGCACACACCCACTTTAAACAAACACACTGTAGCACCCACTCCACACACTTTATAGCACACACCCACTTTAAACAAACACACTGTAGCACCCACTCCCCACACTTTATATTTATGGATGAAGGATTGCACTACAACTCGTACACCTTACTGTAAATTGTACCTAAAATTGTACCTCATCCCATTTCTGCTTTGCACTAGATAGTACTGTACATTAGTACACTGCATAGTATTGTGTATTGTATATTATATGGTAACTCAGAACATTGTACATATGTCTATACCGAACACTGTGACCTCATTTTCTTCTTCTAAATTCATGCTATATTATGTTATTATGTTATTTGATACTATCTTGTCTAGCACAGTCTCTGGAGCGTAACAGTAAGAAGCATTTTGTATGAAAGTATTCTGTACTTCTGTATGACAACTATTAAAGAACTTGAACTTGAACTTGAACTTCTGACCAGCAGTGTAACTAGTAAGAGTAGGTAAGAGATATAGATATAGTATTAATATGTACAGTGGTACAGGTATAAAGACACTATGGTATAAGTCATACTGGCCAGCAGTGTAACTAGTAAGAGTAGGTAAGAGATATGTACAGATTTAGATATAGTATTAATTTGTACAGTGATACAGGTATAAAGACACTATGGTAGTAAGTCATACTGGCCAGCAGTGTAACTAGTAAGAGTAGGTAAGAGATATGTACAGATTTAGATATAGTATTAATATGTACAGTGATACAGGTATAAAGACACTATGGTAGTAAGTCATTCTGACCAGCAGTGTAACTAGTAAGAGTAGGTAAGAGATGTGTACAGATATATATATAATTATATACCAATGATGTAAACTACCCATAATTGATCAGTAGGGTTTAACCTGGAGGTTGGGCTTTAAACATCTAGCCCAGGGACTACAACTGAAAACTAGCAACCCTGCTAATGTTGGCATATTTACAGTTTTTAATTTGTATTCATTTATAAATGTATAACTGTTGATTGATATGCACTGTCCCTGATCAAATAAACGGAGTAAAAAATAAAAGCATTGCAGATAGATAGATAGGACACAATGTATTATCGTTATTATAGATCTGCTGTGCAGAAACAAAACACGACTCAGTCAGCTTCACCGAGTACATCCAACTGTTGAAACTGCCAACACAAACTCAAAAACAGAACCTATTGGTAAACAAACGTATTGTTGAAAATATACAATATGACTGCTGTTGTGACATTGTTGGGATCTTATACTGTAGTTTACATTTGAGAAAAAACGAACTCAGTCACTCGGTAAATCAATTCAATTGGAGTCTCTTTAAACAGCGGCAACACAAACCCAATAACCTATTGGTAAACAAACGTATTGTTGAAAATATACAATATGACTGCTGTTGTGACAGTGTTTAGGAATCGGATCTTATTTAGTAGTTTAAACTCACCTTCAAACGTTAACAGGTTGAAAAACGCTACTTTCTCCAGCTCTGCAAAACGGATCTCTTCTTCTGTTCTTCTCCTCCTAAATGTGGATACAGCAGCGCAGCATCCACAAACTCGCAACAGCGCCACATATGGCCAAAATAATACATGGTTTTGTAAAGAGGGAGTGGATGGTCGTTAAGGGAATGGATCGTTGTTAAGAGCGAGTGAATGGACGTTAAGGCCAACTACTCCAGGGTGCCGCGCGGACGACCTGAGTTCGAAACCCCGCCTTTCTAATATAATTTTTTTTGGAATATAATATTAATGACTGTATATGCAAAAGTCGCCTAGTTTTAAGTTAAAATATTATAAATCTACATGCATTGAGGATGTCATTCTTTATATAGCTCTCAAAGTGCGCCAGATTGAAGCATTTACATCGCAAAAAAAATAAAAAATTCGAAAAAGGGGGGACTCCAATTGAATTGATTTACCGAGTGACTGAGTTCGTTTTTTCTCAAATGTAAACTACAGTATAAGATCCCAACAATGTCACAACAGCAGTCATATTGTATATTTTCAACAATACGTTTGTTTACCAATAGGTTCTGTTTTTGAGTTTGTGTTGGCAGTTTCAACAGTTGGATGTACTCGGTGAAGCTGACTGAGTCGTGTTTTGTTTCTGCACAGCAGATCTATAATAACGATAATACATTGTGTCCTATCTATCTATCTGCAATGCTTTTATTTTTTACTCCGTTTATTTGATCAGGGACAGTGCATATCAATCAACAGTTATACATTTATAAATGAATACAAATTAAAAACTGTAAATATGCCAACATTAGCAGGGTTGCTAGTTTTCAGTTGTAGTCCCTGGGCTAGATGTTTAAAGCCCAACCTCCAGGTTAAACCCTACTGATCAATTATGGGTAGTTTACATCATTGGTATATAATTATATATATATCTGTACACATCTCTTACCTACTCTTACTAGTTACACTGCTGGTCAGAATGACTTACTACCATAGTGTCTTTATACCTGTATCACTGTACATATTAATACTATATCTAAATCTGTACATATCTCTTACCTACTCTTACTAGTTACACTGCTGGCCAGTATGACTTACTACCATAGTGTCTTTATACCTGTATCACTGTACATATTAATACTATATCTAAATCTGTACATATCTCTTACCTACTCTTACTAGTTACACTGCTGGCCAGTATGACTTATACCATAGTGTCTTTATACCTGTATCACTGTACATATTAATACTATATCTATATCTCTTACCTACTCTTACTAGTTACACTGCTGGTCAGAATGACTTACTACCATAGTGTCTTTATACCTGTATCACTGTACATATTAATACTATATCTAAATCTGTACATATCTCTTACCTACTCTTACTAGTTACACTGCTGGCCAGTATGACTTATACCATAGTGTCTTTATACCTGTATCACTGTACATATTAATACTACAACTCTGTTCTTACATGTAGTACTCATAGTACTAATTTATATATGTTATACCCAGTTTAACCACCTGTACAGTGTATATTACTATTTCACGTTACTGCTACATAGTCACTCTGGTTGGATGCCAAACCTCTTTTAGTTGTACTGTACTTGTGCTGCATGATGACAATACATTACAATCTGCACTGAATTAGTCACAGAATGTTTTGGGACTAGAAGGTTTACAGGGTTAACCGGCTGTCGTGTGGCAGTGAAAGGGTTAACCTTCTGTGTATTGTTGAAGGTTTAGTCCACATTGTTTATTGAACAAAAATACAACATGAAGGTTGGCCTTTAAGCCAGAAACAATAGTACTGTTACATTTGTGACATACGATATGCAAATATACAGTAAGGAACCTGACGCAAACTTTGCCATCACAACCATTGAACTATTATAATAGTTAGGATCTATGGGTAACAGTACTGTATATTTGCATATCGTATATGTCACAAATGTAACAGTACTATATACCTGTATGTCATGTATGTCCCTATGTAATAAATGTCATGATGTCATGTATGTTGTGTGTGTCATAAATGTCACTATGAATTGAAAATAGGGGACCCTGATGTAAACAAGACAAACGTCTTTCTCTGGTCTGCATCCCCTTAACAATTGTGTGTATTGAGCCGTACTGTATTGTACCCATTCTGCAATCTGTTAAATAAAGTTTTCATTCATTCATTCAGTGAGATGCTGGAGAAGCAGCAGCAACAGTGGTCAGCGGCTCCCCAAGAGGACACACAACTGCCTCGCCTGTGGTCAGCCAAAGTCCCGGTTCCTCAGAGATGGCTCCACCATCCACTTTTTTTTTTATCAGACTGGAGCGGTGAGATACTGTACTTCTACTGCTCCACTAAGGTCTTCCAGACCTATGCAGCAGAAGGACTCACCAATCCCAGGATGCCATTCCAGGACTTTGTTGAGACAGAGTTTTTTCAGAGGGAGTTGGAGGCCTGGAGGGATGTCTTTATTCTCCTTTATTTTATATATCAGAGGATTTTATAGTATGTCTGCACTTTATGTGCTCATTTCATCATTCATGTATTTTACATTCTACTAAAACTGAATCAAACCATAAACAAGGTGGCCCTAAAGGATGTTAGATCCTAATGTGAAAAACTGTGATTTTATATGTCTGCTCATTTGACTTATTTCTACTTTTATCTTTACGCCCCACTATCTGCTGGGTGCATACTATAACCTTATCATGTTTTGTAACAGATTACAGAAGCATATTGGAACGTGAGGTTCTGATATGAATTGATTAATATATCTGCATTATTTTATCCCACTTTATGCTTTGCTCTTGCTGCTTGTTTTACACTGATTTTATGTTTTATTTCTTACTGATGTAAAGCACTTTAAACTGCAATCCCCTGTATGAAAGGTGCTATACAAATAAAGTTATTATTATTATTATTACTGAGACACAGTTCTTTCAGATAGATCGTTTTTAAACCAGCTCAAAGCCGTTTTACCAAGACCTATATGCAGCCAAGCCTCTGCAGTAATGCGTGATCCACCGAGTCAAACGCTTTAGACAGATCAACAAACAATGCTGCACAGTGTTTTTTCTTGTCTAGTGCTTCAATTATGTCATTTGAGACTAGCATAGTCGCTGAAGTACTATGGATCTGAAGCCTGACTGAGACTTGTTAAGAATATTATGGTCAGCTAGAAACTCTTTCAGTTTGTTTACAAGAGATTCAAAGACTTTGGCCATTACAGACAATCTGGAAATAGGGCGATAATTATTTAGGTCAGAGGGGTCTCCGCCCTTTAACAAGGGGAGAACCATGGCCGACTTCCATGAGCTAGGTAATTCACCAGATATGATATGAACATTTCCTGATGACGCTGCCATTTTAGCTCTAATTAAGAATGACAGTGACCTAGCTGACTATTATTTGGAAATCCAGTGGTTTGTAAACTGGTGCGACAATAACTGTCTGGTTTTAAATGTTAAGAAGACTGAGGAGATGGTGTTTGACCCCAGAGGTGTTGGGGACCACAGGCCTGTGGTCATCCACACACAGTCCTGTGCATAAATTAAGAAACATGATTTAAGTTGACAACCTCTGCCGCTACAATCTAATGATAATCTAAATATGTGCAACAAGGAGAGACGGGGACAGAATTAATGAATGAAAACTTTATTTAACAGATTGCAGAATGGGTACAATACAGTACGGCTCAATACACAAAATGTTTAAGGGGATGCAGAGCAGAGAAAGACATTTGTCTTGTTTACATCAGGGTCTGCCATTTTCAATTCATAGTGACATTTATGACATACATGACATTTATGACAGGGACATACATGACATACAGGTATATAGTACTGTTACATTTGTGACATACGATATGCAAATATACAGTAAGGAACCTGACGCAAACTTTGCCATCACAACCATTGAACTATTATAATAGCTTTACTATTATAATCTAAATCTGTGCAATATTCATGTTTATTTAGTGATATTCATGTTTATTGATTCAACATAGCTGTTTATCTTTGATAATGTATGACAGGCTTTTGCCCCGACCGGGATTCGAACACGGCTGCACGAGAGCAGTTCAGCTCCTTGGACAGCGTGACAAATGCACCCATTTCATTGGCTGTCAGTCTGTTACACCTATACACGGCTGGCCTCCGCGTGAGAGGTATGAGGACTAACCATTACACCACGGTGGCAGATTAATAAAATATCCATTATATATCCATTAATGGACAAGAGAGCCGTACGTTGGCCGTCTAATGAAGTTAGATTTATACATTACACTTTGACTGCTGAATTGACACGTTTAACTTATTTATTCTTTAATTCAGCAACATTAATGCTTCTTACTGTTACTGTTACTGTTACTGCTAGACAGCATAAGCGTGGCGCGTTGTGAAAGGCGAAGTGAACTCCAGCGTTGCGCCACTGGTGCCGCAGTGGGAAAAGTGATTAAACAGCTCTGCACTCAGGCGATGTGGCGCGACAATGCTGCTGCGGGCGTTGAAGTAGGAAAGCGGCAGTGAAACACAGCAGCCTCTGGCGTTGCCACCTCTGCCGCTGCCGCAGGGCGGGGCCGCGGCGTGTGACGTGGGCATTGCGGCCAATCAGGCCAACCCCGGAAATCAAATCAGTTGCGGAAGTGATACACGCGTACCGGAGGGGACTTGTGCTATGTATGACTTAGTCCACATTGCAGCCGGCTTGTGGGAGGCAAGAAACAGCGTTCGTGACAGGGGATGGTTGAATTGGATGATACGAAATTGGGATGGGAGAAAATATAGAAAAATGGGAGAAAAAGTGGATAAAAAAAAAAAAAAAAAAAAAAACAGAAAAATAAAATAAAATCAACGGATAGACAAAGGAAAAACAGAACAACACGTCAACAAGTACGGCAAGAGTCAAAGTGAGTCAGGGAAGGCCAGGTGATATAGGTGGGTTTTGAGTTTTGATTTAAAAGACTCGATGGAGGGGGCAGATTTAATGTCATATATGTTATGATGAATTGAAAATGGGGGACCCTGATGTAAACAAGACGAAAGTCTTTCTCTGGTCTGCATCCCCTTAACTGTCGTATTTGATTTATGTAGAATAATCTTCAGGACGAGGAGATAGCGTTTATATATTTATTCAAAGGTAAGCATCGTTCAGCATGAGTGTAACTCCATTCACGGCTGGCAGCCAACTGACTGTCAGGACCCCTGGTCAGGTATACATAATAGCAAGGTGCGCCTGGCGCGCCTGTCGTAAATGATATATTCACAGCATGAATAATATAGTAAAGATATATTCAAAGCATGAATATTACATCCTCCTTCTTTTAAAGAAAGCTTAATAAGCTATGAACAAAATGAAATTAAGAAGGGTTGTGCAATACTCTGTAAGAGTTTCTTTGTAAACAATAACAAGTGCGTTACCTGTGTCAGGACCAGGCAATGTAAACAGGTAGGATTAATATGTTAAACATAAAGATTCATGTATCAAGGTATTACAGTTCGTATTGTGTGCCCTCTTATTCTGGATAGTCTGCTTTAATATTTGAATACTTCAGCTGTGAATAAGGTATGTATTCATGTCTTATTTGGTCGTGTCTCAACACTCTTACCATATGCAGTTCTTATTTGTAGAAGTAGTTTGCTAACAAAATGGGAATATATCATCAATTAAGCAAGGTAAGAAGGTCATAGATTCAACACATATAGTAAGTCATCATTTCAGCATACATTAATATTTGTTACATTTCACCACCCCTTTTCTTTATTTCTTTATTTATTTATTTTTTAATGGGGCAAATGGTGTTATAATAGGGCAGCGATCCGCCTGCACCCTGTACATTTATAGGTCTAAAATGTCCCGAGGCTTCACTGCTCGGCCGGATCTGGTGTAGTATGAAGCTGAGTTCTCTTCTGAGTCCTCTGACAGTTCAGGGTCGTTGGTCTCCGGCGGTTGATCGACGCACTCTGGACTTGGCATACCGTCGCTGTCCTGGAAGTGTTCCTCTTTTGTGTCCCTCAGGTGCCTGCGGTTGCGGCGGTATTCGCGTCCATCTTGGGTGCGAACGTGGTATGACCGCGCAGTGTCGGCTGGTTGTATGACTACTGCTGGCCTCCAACGTCCAAGTTCTTGTAGCCTGACAGATTCACCACACTGTAGTGGGGGCAGCGGTCTAGCTGACCTGTCATAGTATTTCTTCTGGTGCTGTTGTCTCTGCACTCGCTTGTCATGTCCATCTTTTTGGCTTACTACCCCTGGCCGCAGCTGTTGGTTGGTGCTTGGGAGGGTTGAGCGTAGCCTGCGGCTCATCAACAGCTGTGCCGGCGATTTGAAGTTGTCGACTGGGGTGTTACGATATTCCAGGAGGCTTAGGTACGGGTCTCTTCCGTCTGCCTTAGCCTTGTCCATGAGTGATTTTGCCGTCTTCACGGTTCTCTCCGCTAGTCCGTTGCTTTGCGGATAGTGTGGGCTTGACGTGACGTGTGTAAACTCCCACGACTTGGCGAATGCCTTGAACTCTTTAGACTTGTATTGTGGTCCGTTGTCTGAGACTATGGTCTCTGGGACGCCATGCCTGGCACAGGCTGCCTTTAGCTTGTGGACAACAGCTGCCGATGTGGTGCTGTGAAGTCTGTCTAGTTCGAAGAATCTGCTGTAGTAGTCGACGGTCACAACATAGTCCTGGTTGTTCCAGTTAAAGAGATCTGTCCCTACAACCTGCCAGGGGCGGTCTGGGATACGATGAGGCATCATGGGCTCCTTGGTGTTTGATGGGCGGCACTCTTGGCATATTGAGCACTTCTCCACGACTTGCTCTATATGTCTACCCATTCCAGGCCAGAACATGATGTCTCGTGCTCTCAGTTTGCATTTTTCCATTCCCATGTGGCCTGCATGGATCTTGATCAGCATCTCTCCTCTGAGGCTGGTAGGGATGACTATTTTCTCCCCTTTGAAAATTATTCCATTCGTTTTGGATAGTTCATCTCTGTGATTCCAGTATTCGGTGATGTTCTGGGGGCATTGTTTTCTTTCCTCAGGCCATCCCTCCAGGATAGCCTGGCTGAGCAGCTTTAGCTGTGTGTCATTGTCTGTTGTTTCTCTGATCTCCTGTAGCCTGTCGTCGTGTACAGGTAAGCTGTTGTATACCATGTGTACCTGAAGGTCCATCCCTTCACTGAGACCGTCATCGTGAGAGGTGAGTGATTTCCTGGACAGCGTGTCGGCTACTGGGATGTCTTTCCCAGGGCGGTGCACGATCGTGAAGTTGTACTTGTGTAGTTGTAGTATCATCCTCTGTAACCGCGGTGGGGCTGCGGCGATCGGCTTCTTCATGATCGACTCCAGGGGCTTGTGGTCAGATTGTACCATAACATGGCGACCGTAGGCATATTGGTGGAAACGTTTGAATCCATAAAGGACTGCGTACATCTCCTTTTCGATTTGTGCGTAGTTGACCTCGCTGTCCGTGAGTGATCTGGATGCGTAGCTAATGGGCCTTCCTTCCTGCATCAGCACCCAGACCATACTTTGATGCGTCCACTTGTAAGCTGAGCTCCTTATCTGGGTCAAAGTAGATGAGGACTAGCCCAGGTTCACTGGTAAGTATGTCTTTCATCTTTTGGAATGCAGCGTCGTGCTGCGCGTCCCACAGGAACTCATTCGATTGTTTAAGCAGCTGTCTCATGGGTGCGTTGATCTCGGAGAGGCTCGGGGAGAATTTCGCCAGATAGTTGACCATACCTAGCACGGTCTCCAGTTCTGCACGGCTCTTTGGCGCCTCCATCTCCTTGATGGCAGCTATCTTGCCTGGGTCAGGCTTCATGCCGTCAGCTGAAAGGATGTGCCCGAAGTAGCTCACTTCGGTGGCTCCGATGGTGCACTTGTCTGCGTTGAGCCGAACGCCTCTCTCCCGTGATCTCACCATCATTGCATGTAGGTTCTTATCGTGTTCCTCTCTGGTCGCGCCATATACAAGGATGTCGTCTACTATAGCTGCTACTCCGTTCAGGCCCTCGTATGTCTCGTCGATTTTTCGTTGGAACTCGTCCTGGGCAGAAGCGAGCCCAAATGGTAATCGTAGGAATCTGTATCGTCCAAACGGTGTGTTGAACGTCGTCAGCTTCGATGATTCTGTGGAGAGCTTGATGGACCAGTATCCCGACCTTGCATCCAGTACGCTGAAATAGCGTGCGCCTGTTAGTCTGGGTGTGATGTCCTCTAGTGTCGGCAGAGGGTAGTGCGGGCGCTTGATAGCCTTGTTTAGCTCCTTAGGATCCAAACATAGTCTGAGCTTGCCTGTGCGTGGTTTCTCAACAATGACCAGTGCACTGACCCACTCCGTTGGTTCGATGACTCTAGCGATGATCTGTGTGTCTTCCATACTCTGTAGCTCCTTCTTTAGTCGGCCACGCAGGGCGATCGGTGTCCTTCTCAGTGGGCAGACTACTGGCGTGGCGTCTGGGTCTATATGGATGTGACACTCTCCTGGGAATAGTCCTATCCCTTTAAACACGTCGTGGTATTCTTCCATGATGGTCTGTTTATCTGTGTGTGCATTTACTGACAATACTAGTTTAATGAGGTCCATATTCAGGCATGCCTGTAAACCTAGAACTGGGGGTGCCTGAGTGTCTACTATGTAAAAGTCTAACAACATGCCACGCTCTTTGTATTTACACTTTAACGTGCATGTGCCCTTTACCACTAGCTTCTCTCCACCATATCCTGTCAGTCTGCGTAAAGTAGGCTGTATTTTGCGTTTATCTTGTAAGCTGTGATACTCTCTCAAAGGAATTACATTTACTTGTGCACCTGTGTCTAACTTAAATTTAAGCTCTGTGCCCTGTTTTCCTACTTGTATGTCTGCGAACGCTTGTTCTGTTGTATCAAACCGTCTGTCTGTCACGGTGTCTACATACAGTTCGTCTGACTCTTCTCCTGACTCAGAGCGCATGCTAATCTCGTGTACTGACTTTTTCTGGAAACTACCGGCCCTGCAGACTTTGGCAAAGTGGTTCCATTTTCCACACTTCGTGCACTGTTTTCCCCTAGCTACACAGTTATCCCCTTCCTTGTGAGCTCTACCCCCACAGTATCCACAGTTCTTACGTGTGTCTGTTTCGCTCGCTCTGTTCGCTCTCTCTGTCCACTCTGCTCTGGGGCGATATCTCTGAGCGCTATACTTCTGTTCCTGTCTGTGCACCTCGTGCACAAGCTGCTCCTGCGCGCTGCTCGTGGCGCCAGTAAAGCTCTTTATCTGTGATTGTGCTAGCTCGTGGGCTCTAGCTATATCTACCGCTTTGTCTAACGACAAGTCTGATCCAACGTTTAATAGTTTCTCTCTTACTTTTGCTGAGTGTATGCCAAACACTATGCGGTCTCTAACCATCTCATCATTGTTCACATATGCACAGTCTTTCACCAGTAGTTTCAATGCAGTGACAAATTGTTCGAATGACTCGCTCGGTTGCTGGGTTTTCTCATGGAATTTGTACCTGGCGAAAATTGTGTTCCTCCTTGGAAGTACGTATGCTTCGAAATTGTCATAGTAGCTCTTCAATACCTTTGCTTCATCTTCACTGAGAGTCCATGTGTTGTGAATGTCTCTCCCTCTTTCTCCGCTCCACAATAGCAGGTAGCTACATTTCTCGTCCTCTCCTTTCTTCTTGAGTGGGCCCGAAAACATCAACTCTGCATGCTGCCTGAACTTCTTCCATTCTCCCGGTAAATCCAGAGAATCCCAATTCATCCGTGGCGACGGGACTCCGTTGATATCCATGTTCACCCCGCTTCTGACACCATGTCGTATTTGATTTATGTAGAATAATCTTCAGGACGAGGAGATAGTGTTTATATATTTATTCAAAGGTAAGCATCGTTCAGCATGAGTGTAACTCCATTCACGGCTGGCAGCCAACTGACTGTCAGGACCCCTGGTCAGGTATACATAATAGCAAGGTGCGCCTGGCGCGCCTGTCGTAAATGATATATTCACAGCATGAATAATATAGTAAAGATATATTCAAAGCATGATTGTATTGTATGTATTGAGCTATACTGTACTGTACCCATTCTGCAATCTGTTAATAAAGTTTTCAATCAATCACATATTCCTCTTCTGGCAATGAATCTTTTCAGAGCTAACAGGAATTTCTCTGTCGACTGATCTGAGACCAGTTCCATGTATGACTTCGTCACCGATCCGTCTGCCTTCACATAAAGCGGTCCTGCAAAATCCACACCTGTGACTTCGAAGGGTGGGGATTCAGTTATTCTGTCTCTTGGTAAATATGCAGTGATCTGACATCCAGCCTTTGCCTTGAATCTCTTGCAGACAGTGCATCTTGCTAAAACACCCTTGACTAGCTGTCTAGCGCGCAGGATCCAGTATCTCTCTCTTAGCTGTACTAAGGTGTCTCTCACTGTGTGTGTTACAGAGAGAGCATGTATATGTGTGTTAGAAAGAGAGAGAAATATAGAGAGAGAGCATGTCATTTTGTGTGTTAGAGAGAGATATATAGAACATGTCTGTGTGTGTTAGAAAGAGAGAGAGAGAGCATGTGTGTTTGTGTGTTAGAGAGAGAGAGCATGTCTGTGTGTGTGTGTGTGTTAGAGAGAGAGCATGTATGAGAGAGATAAGCAAGACAGCTAAGATGAGCCCCTAAAGGATAGTCAACTTTTAATGGAAGAACAAAACAGAAGGAAAAGATAACTTCACAAAGGCAACATGAATATACATAGATCCAAAAGGACAAAGATCAACACTTAAATCCAAAGAGAAGAGGGTCTATACCAGAGAAAACAAAGTAGCAAGGAGCCAACGGCCGACATCAGCTAAATAGGCTAACTGCAAATAGAGTAGCCAGGTACTGACACCAGGTACACACCGTTAGCTACAACAGCTAGCCGGCCCGTTTGGCTCAATATAACGTTAGCTACGTTAGCTAGCCGGCCCGCTTTGGCTCAATATAACATTAGCTACAACAGCTAGCCGGCCCGTTTGGCTCAATATAACGTTAGCTACGTTAGCTAGCCGGCCCGCTTGGCTCAATATAACATTAGCTACAACAGCTAGCCGGCCCGTTTGGCTCAATATAACGTTAGCTACGTTAGCTAGCCGGCCCGCTTGGCTCAATATAACATTAGCTACAACAGCTAGCTGGCCCGTTTGGCTCAATAAAACGTTAGCTACGTTAGCTAGCCGGCCCGCTTTGGCTCAATATAACATTAGCTACAACAGCTAGCCGGCCCGTTTGGCTCAATATAACGTTAGCTACGTTAGCTAGCCGGCCCGCTTGGCTCAACATAACGTTAGCCAACATAGCGTTAGCCTTAGCCACGATAGCTAGCCGGCCCGAGAGAGAGAGAGAGAGAGATATATCCACGGCGGGAATAGAATAGAGTGCATTAAAAACTCACCAAACGTCCAAGAGGATGGAGACAACCGCGTGGAGTTGACGAAGTTCATCTGCCGAACGATTGTCCTCTTCATCTTGGCATAACAATGCTGCACGCACTCTCTCTAGGTTAGCTAACGCTAGTTAGCCTTTAGCTAAGCTAGCTACTAGCCGACATGGCTATCCCGACTGAACCACACGTTAGCACTCGATATTATAACGTAGCTAAAGCTAACTAGCTGTCCCTGCCTTTAGCTAAGCCGACATGGCTAGCCTGACTGAACTGTCTAACATGCAACAACTTTCATCTTCAGTCCATCTGCCGAACGACCGTCCTCTTCGTCTTGGCTGGCATAAGCATAACCTCCAATGCTGCATGCGCGAAATAGTCAAACGCAGCTGACGCACGCCGGCCGACTGTACACATGTAACCCCTCCCTTCGTTGAAACCAATAGTATGTCTGCTGCAGAGCCCCAGAGCTCCAATAGTGAGTATGTCTGCTGCAGAGCCGCAGAGCCAGGAACAAGTCAGACACATTCTACAAAAGTGTCTAATGTGAAATATATAAGCATATAAGCAAAACTAGATTTTAGGTCTGTGATGAAAA
Source organism: Notolepis coatsorum (assembly GCF_963971535.1). Classification (NCBI taxonomy): domain Eukaryota; kingdom Metazoa; phylum Chordata; class Actinopteri; order Aulopiformes; family Paralepididae; genus Notolepis; species Notolepis coatsorum. The sequence continues at coordinate 76,785,910 of NC_140177.1, read as the reverse complement.
AGGGCCTCGCGGGAAGGGGGGCCTCGCAAAAAAAAAATATATATATTATCCCTGTCTTTGTTTGATGTCGTCTCCCTGTCTGGTTGTTGTGTGTGTTATTGCTTTTTGTGTCTAGTTTGGTGTTGATATATTCTGTGTTTTGGCCTGGCCCTGATTGCTCGTTGTAATCAGTGTCTGTATATATGCCTGTTAGTTCCTCACTTCCTCATGGCGTCATTGTCTCCAGTACCCTCCTTGTTACCCTCACTTACCTCCGTGTTCCCTTGCCCGTCGTGCCTCTCCCGTGCCTTGCTTCATGTTCTTAAGTGTTGTAAGTAGTTCATGTATTCCGTTTTCGTTCCTCTTTTGTTTCTCGTGTCTCAGTCCGTTTGTATTAGTACCAGCTCTGCTGTGTCTTGTTTGTCCCGTTTTGTAATCGTGTCATCTGCCAAAGTAAAGTCAAGATCTATCCATGTTACCCTGTCATCTCTGCCTCCTCTCTTCCTGTCTGCAATTGTGTTCTCACCTTCGTTAGCACGCCCAATCGTAACATGTTGGACTAGAAATAGTGTCTGTCAAATGAGCCATACTATTGTCTCCATAGCTATAATATAGAATATACAATAGTGCCCGCAATGATCGTGAAATATTGCGAATATCTAGCTGGCGCTAGACAGTGAAGGATGGGGGAAGCGTATGGCGCTCAATGTGTTAAAATTAGATTAGATTAAATTAGTGTTCTCCATTAGATAGATATCAGTGTCATTCTTTGTTTTTGTATAAGTTAATGTTGAGAGAGTGAAATGAGACTTTGCAGTTCAGTTTCTTCTGCATTAGCTCAGTGTTTAGACACCACCCTGCCATTAGTGAAGAAAACAATTGAAAGATACTAATTAGAATGGGGTTGGTGCCATTTATTTCCGCGCAAATTCTTTTTCCCAGGGATTATGAAATTTAAACACCTCCTCTGCACAGCTTTAGTTTGTCATCAGACTCCTGATCCTCAGAAAACAGGGTCACTCCCAGGCAGTGGCGGCTGGTCCATAGAGGCCTCCCCCCCCCCCCCCCCTGGTGGAAGAGAATAGCATCAGTGCGCCCAGGCTCCTCAAGGCCGTTTCTACCGCCGCCTCTACTGCATGGAGCCCGACGCTGCTATGCTCTGCTTCGTGCCGGTTGCCGGACTATACTCAAATCAACTCTAAATGGATCTAATCAGTGAATTGCATATTTTCGTCAAGAAGCAGAATAAGGCTAACCCTCTCTGCCTCTTGGGACATCATAAATCAGGCTACCAACTTGAAGACGTGGTCATTTTTGGATTATCGAAGCTTTTGGACTGCAATAAGAAGATTTTGGATCTGTTTACCGCGCACAGGACCTACCAAAATGAACTGATTAAGACACTTGGACACTTGGACTAATAATGTGAGGTTTCTGTCCTTGCTCACTCACTCGTTCTGTTCCTTTAAACCACCTCGCTCTGTTTTCATTTGTTTCTGTTAATCATTCAATTCCCCCATTCACACGCTTCTTCCCAGTGACGTCGTCAGAGATGTCGTTGATTGGTTCTCTCCCGTCCGCACGCTTTTCAATCACATTCCCCAGCTGTCACTGCTTGTCAATCAATCAATCCCGTATTATTTATACCCCGTTTCTCCACTCTAGTTTTGTTGGATCGTTTTGATATTTCTCTGTTTGCATTCTCCGTTCCTGCTGCTGCTGCTGTTGCTCTCTATGCTTTACCTCCAGGATATTCCAAGAAGCCTTCCTCTTGGACACCTTTCCCCGTGGCGACGCGCTCGCTCCGCTGCTGTTCCAGCACCATTACGCACTACGTCTGGGTGAGTTTTTTACTGACTGTCTTGATCAAATTCCGTTTTCGTGTGTTTCTATAACACTGAAGATTACCACCTTTTTATCAGACAGTCACTCACCCAGCGATCGCCTTTTTGTTGTTCTCACTGGGATAATATTTTGGGACTTTACATCTCCCACTGTGTGTTGTTTTACACCAAAGATATTATTCACATTGGATTGTTTTTTGGACTTCACTCTCAGTGTCTATTTTTGCACCGAAGATATTCACTTGGGGATTGTGTTTTGGAACAGTGCTCACTGTGTGTATTTACACGAAGATATTCACTTGGGATTGTGTTTTGGAATTTTGCTCACTGTGTGTATTTACACGAAGATTAGTTCACTTGGATAATTTTGTATTTGGGTACAAGTCACCTCTCCTGTTCTCCTGCTCGTTCCACCTGCACCCTTGTTGACTCGCTCCCTCTCTCCCTCTCTCGGTCCCGCAACACTTCGGAGATTCTGCCGAGAGAGGTCTGCAGAGCGGCTCAGACGTCAGCATCTGCTACCCCCTACTACCACCACGGGAGAAGCTGCAGAGCAGCAGAACATTTCCCCCCCTTGCTTGTGTACTTGTCTTGTTTGACTTGCCTCTTCTGTGCTCATTAATTAGTCTCAATAAACAAGCCCTTGTTTTTGGCAACTCTGAATTCCTACTCTCTTGTGTCGTGCGTTTGGGGTCGGTGTCAAACCATAACAAATAATGCATTAAGTCATTTGGACGGAGTTGTTAAAACTCACTCCACTCAAATCAATAGAGTTATATTTCACTCTATTCAAATCAAATTTAAAGTGACGTGGCTGGGATAAATGTGCCAGTCAGTCAGCCAAAACAAATTCCTGGACCAAGGTCGAACCAGGGAGCTGCTGGAGTCGAAGGCCCTCTGGGAGATAAGAGTGGCAAGCGGCCTCCCCCAATCCCTACCCAATCCCCCCTCCCGCATGTACGCCCGGCGCCACTCCCACGTGATGGTGATGGCAGCCGACTAGTACGCGTGCTGGAGGGGGGAGCCTAAGACTGTCTCATCACCAAAGTCCTATCCCCCAGCTGACAGCATTGTAGTTAGTGTCATAAATCCCCGCCCCTCCCGTTGCTGCAACTGTGGTTTCTGGACAATCTATCCTGCCTCCCTCCCGCCTGGCGCAACGACACCCCGGTGTTGCTGCAGCCGACTATCGCATACAGTGTCTCAGGCATTCTGTAGTCGACATGTGTCAACAAATGTACATGCCTGTTTGAATTTATGTTGTGCCGTTGTTACTGTAAAAATGTAATGATTGTGATATGATGTTGTTAATGAGACGATGAGCTGTATGTGTGTGTCACTGGAATTTCCCTGTGAGGGATTAATAAAAGATATCCTTATCCTTTCCTTATCCTTAACTCAGCCAATTGAAAACTAAATAAATTAACCTAGCAACTAAATTTGATCCAATCAGCGTCTTCAAATATGATGCCTGTGGCCTCGATACACAGAGCCGTGATGATGAGGATACTCAAGGCCTACGGAGTCCCTCCCAATCTACTCCGGGCCATAGGGACCATGCACACGGGTACAAGGGCCAAGGTGGTAACCCCAGATGGCAACAGTGAAGAATTTGACATCCTGGCTGGAGTGATGCAAGGGGACACCCTTGCCCCCTTCCTTTTCGTCATAGTCCTCGACTATGCGCTCAGGAAGGCCATCAATGGACGGGAGCAGGAACTTGGTCTCACAATAACCCCAAGGAGATTGAGACGACACCCCGCCATAGTCCTAACAGACCTTGACTACGCGGACGACATCAGCCTGCTCTCTGACCACGTGGAGCAGGCACAGGAACTCCTGTGCAGAGTGGAGACGGGGTGCGCCAAGGTTGGCCTTAGGCTAAATGCCAAGAAAACCGAGGTCATAATGTATAACATCCTCCCGGATCATCCACCTCTAAGGACAACAGGAGGCTCTGCTCTAAAGGAAGTCGGTGATTTAAAATACCTGGGCTCGTGGGTCAACTCGTCCGAGCAAGACCTTAAAGTGAGGAAGGCGCTTGCATGGAGGGCTCTGAACGGCATGACCAGAGTGTGGAAATCCAACCTCCCCGTCAAATCAAGCTCAACTTCTTTCATGCAACAGTTGAGTCTGTCCTTTTGTATGGCAGTGAATGCTGGACCTTGAAGCCCACCCTGCAGAAGTCCTTGGATGGGTGCTACACCAGAATGATGCGTGTGGTGCTCAACATCAACAGGGATGAGCATGTCACTAATGCAAACTTGTATGGGGGGGTGCTAAGGGTGAGCGAGAAAGTCAGGAGAATGAGGCTGGCAGGTCACTGCCAGAGACATCATGAGATGCCAACCAGCAAACTTGTGCTGTGGGAACCAACACACGGGCATCGATCATGAGGATGTCCCACATTAACCTACGTGGATGTACTCAGGAGAGATGCGGGAACAGAATGCACCGGCGAGCTAGCCAGATGCATGGAGGATCGGGATGACTGGAAGCACCGATGGAGGGCCCGTCCGAGGACGACCTAGAGAGAGGCGCTTTTCTCTAGCACCTGAAGTAGAGTCATTGTCGAATTGTCTATTCTATTCACTCCAGGAAAATCCCATATGCTCTGCTCGGCTACTAGTTGTTGTCATAGGTCTATGGTTGTTGTAACTTGTCGTTGTCGGAAATTGATAATAATCACAAGATACTGTACATTCAGACAGTGTTGGACTTGGATCTAACTAAATGGATTTATATGGACACGTTTATAGTTGGAGTCGGACAACATCAACAACAAGGCTGTATGAGTTGAAGGTAAGCAAGCGAAAAAATATGCTTCAGTATGCTTCAACACTTGTTATCTTATAGATAGATAAATGGCTTAACAACTGAGCTAACGTTAGCTATCTGCTCCATCCGAATCCGAATTTCATGGATATATCCTTGGGTAAAATAGTTTGTTTATTAACATTTATTCAACATAATAATAATAATAATAATAATAATAATAATAATAATAATAATAATAATAATAATAATAATAATAATAATAATAATAATAATAATAATAATAATAATAATAATAATAATAATTATAATTGTTCAGGGTGTAGCAACGTTATACTTTTTCATTCACATATTCATACTAAAATATAGTCTAAAGTATAAGTATGTTTTTATCGTTTTCTGCAGCTTTCTCCAGAACTTTGATTTATAGCCCCAAATGCATTATATTGATGATCAAATACAGTTTGGTAGCGATCGGTGCCAGATGAAAAATTTCAACTGGAGGTACTTCTAGAAGTTACTACGTATCATCTGATATTGACCGGATGGGCGGGGGTCGTTTATAATTCCGTGGGCAACGTTATATCATTCGTCTAGTGTGGGTCATATGGTCATCAGAGCAGTTTATATGGAACACGTTAGAAAATAACGCTGGATCTTACCGTTGGACGATCAGCTTGGAGTAGACAGTTTTCGATTATGGGATGTTGATATAGATGAACCATTTCCAGGTTGTATAATACTATATATGTCCAAATAATGTTGTTTATTGAGTTAGGGCGAGCGATTGATTATCCAGTGTGTTGAGATGGAGTCCGGCTAACGATCGCGAGTGCCCGGACGAAATATGGATGAGCACTTCCTGTTTGGCGCGCCCCTCCCTCTTGGCCGATCTGCCACCAGATGGCGCTCTTGAACCGTTAGACAGTTGAGTGGAGCTCACCAGTACATCTCATGTCTCCGGAGGAGAAATATGATTTCGATCACAGATTTTTGAAATATTGATATCAAAGACGAGTTACGGCGTCTTCGGCAGAATGAGCATGGCGAGCAAAGACGAGTTACGGCGTTCCCGGCGATTAAAGTGTTAATTTGTAGTGCACTTTACATTTGGAACCAAATCTCAAAGTGCTAAGGTTTGACTGTCAATACAACGTAAAAACTGTCTGCTTGCTAATGCTAGCTAACTGGAACTGATTTGCCGACAAGCAACCAACAATATTGTCCGTGTGGAACCCTTATGCCCAACACATAGTTCCGCCCCACCTAGAATAATTTTCACTAGCCGCCACTGCTCCCAGGGCTGATTAAGAAGTCGTTTTTGGAAATGTTCCAGTGCCATGCGAGTAGCCTATACTTCCAGTGCTGGCATGACATCATCTTCATGGGGTGGCAGTGGCTCAGGAGGTAGAGCGGTCATCTGGTTCCCAGTTCGATCCCAGCTCCTCCTCTAACTGCTCCTGACAAGCAGGTTGCCGTCTTGCATGACTGCCTCTGCCGTTGGTGTGTGTTTGTGTGTGACTGTGAATGTTAGGCATAATAGTAAGTAGTAGAACATTTTTATATAAATGCAGTCCATTTACCAATAATATTTAAAATGTAGAAAAGGTCACAATCTCCAATCCAATGCTGACATTTTGCTTATTTTTTTGTAGATTTTTTACGACATTCCTACTTTGATTAAACGGTATTCACCTAGTGCTTCTAAGCGACAGGGGGACTGCTAGCTTGACACCTTTGCATCTCCACAGTTTCTAGAAAGGAATATATTAGCCTTTGAGGTAAAAATACCAGGATTTTGAACGCTGGTCTATACTACGCCTCTCTCTAGCCGCAAGAATTAACTCTGTTAAAATGAACACCCTCCCAAGATTTTTGTATCTCTTTCAGTGCCTACCTATTTTTCTCCCCAATGCATTTTTTAAGAAAATGTATGGGCTGATTTTGTCTTATATGGGATAAGAAGCCTCCCAGGATAAGAAAGCAGCTCTTACAGAGGCCCAAATCGGATGGAGGCCTCGGGCTACCGGATCTTAGGTTCTACTACTGGGCTGCTAACTTTAGGACCGTTCAGTTTTGGCTGCAGTGTGGTGGGATGGCTGGAGATGGAGGCAGCCTTGTCCGTACCGGCCTCACTGACCTCTCTCGCCTACGCCACTAGTTTAGGCCCTTACAGATACAGCTCTTCAGACTCGAACCTCCACTGCTCCTCTACCGCTCCTCCACCACTCCACGGGCCAAACAGATTTTGTGACTCCTATTGTTCTGGACCGGGCCAGATTTCACACCTCCACTGCCTCCCACAGTGTATCAGGCTGGGGAGACTTTTTCATCGTACATTTTTATTCATCCTAAACACCCCAGCTCTATCCGATTCCTTAGCTTTTTTCACTGTTTACTTATCATGCATTGCAACACTAATATATGGGCAGTACCCCAAGTCAGACTGCCCCGAACCCACTTATTAAAAATTATCTTGGGGGTCTGAGGGCAGTAGCCCCCGACCCCCTCCATGGGGGAGCACTTAAGTTAAGTACCATCCCTTTGTTCTTTTTGGGAGCCAGGGCCAGCTCAGTCACTGAGCCACCATCCCCCCTCCTTGCAAATCCCCCTCAGCGTAGTGGGGCTGCTTCCCACTATGGACTTTAATTATTCCCAATCGCCCCAGCTCCAAACGATCTTTTCCGTTTTTTTCACACGATTATTATTACACATTGAGTCACTTCCATATGGGCAGTACCCCAAACCAGTCTTATAAAATATTCTGGTGGTCTGGGGGCAGGAGCCCCCGACCCCCTCTCTGGGAGAGCACTTGAGTCAAGTACCCTCCCTTTGTTCTCTTGGGGACCCAGGGTCAGCTCAGTCACCCCCGAAATATAACACCTGAGTGCTAGTTCTAAAGTGGTAGAAGGGTGGTACAAGAGCAGTAGAAGGGAACTGAATCTGAAGAGCTTTATCTGTATATCCCCTTTACAAAAAATGTATGTGTCAAATCAACAATGAAAATTTGGAACCAATCTAGACGCCACTTTGGCTTTCACGCAACATCTTTTGCTGCCCCGTGGCCTCAAATCCGGCCTTCCCCCCATCTATGATTGATGGCGCTTTCTCAATATGGACTAGTCTCGGTATTAGAACATTTAAGGATCTCTATATCGACAATACCTTTGCTACATTCGAACAATTATCGGTTAAGTACGGTCTCCCCAGACGTATTTTTTGTTTTGTTTTTACAGATCCGGAGCTATGTCCGCAGCTTAGATACCCAGTTCCCCATCCTTCCTGGTGAAACACAACTCGACATTTTTCTTACCCCTCTTCCCACTCTAAAGGGCTCCCTGTCGAGAATTATAGGCAGCTATGCTCACTACAGTCCACCTCCTTAAACATTATTAAGTCCTCATGGGAGGAGGAATTGGGGGATGAGATATCTGACGACATGTGGGAAAAAGCACTCAAAAAGGTTCACACCTCTTCCATCTGTGCTGGCATGGTCTCATCCAATGCAAAATCATCCACCGAGCTCACTGGACTCCAATGAGATTATCCAGTGTGAAACCTGTTACGAATGGGGGGAGAACAGAACCCAGTAAGCAGAAGGATGGAGGAGTTCTTTAATAGTTGTCATACAGAAGTACAGAATACTTTCAGAGCCCCAGAGCTACAAAATGACAGAGAACGAGACAGTGGTTGCTCTTCACAAAAGGAGGTGTTCAATTTATTTAGAACTGAGAGAAAGCAAGACTAAACTACAAATAACAACAGAACATAAACGGTGCAGCAGTGCTGGTACTAGTGAAACAAAACTTGAGAATACGGAAAATAACAGTAAACAACAAAACACTACACTTACTCAGAATGACAACACAGTGCAACATGACGAGGGCAGGAACGGGGAGGAACAGGAAGTATGTTGCCACACAGAACAGAGGAAGACGACATACTTAAATACTATGCTAATTATAAGTGACAACACCTGGTGAGGCCAGTCCAAACATACAGAAACAATAAACCACAAACTAGACTAAATCAATACACAACAATAACAAAGGCAATATCACAAACCACAACCAGACAAGGGAAAGACCATTACACAAGGAAAGGAAAATGCCAGGACAATAAACATGAAGCAATCAAATCAACAATAACAAAGAAACACAAAATGGTGGCTTGTCTCATCTGGCCCATCTGATGGTGACCACTAGGAGGTAGGAGACCAGGTAGGAGACCACTGTCAGGAGGTAGGAGACCAATGTTAGGAGGGAGGAAATGTTCAGTGTTCCTTTCATAACCGGCCCAGCCAGGGCCGGCCCTAGGGACGTTACAGTACCTCCCCTCGAACGGGGGGCTTCCAGACCCTCAAGAATATCGTCCATGCACGGGCGAAGCAGGAGGCCGGGACCCTGGAAAAACCCCAGGGCGAGGACCTGGAGAACCTGGAGAAAAAAACCCAGGAGGGGCGTAGCAGCCAGGAGGGGCGAAAACGGGCACAGATGCCCGGAGAGGGGGGAAGAAACCGGGAACTGGAGAGGGAAGCTAGACCTGGGAGCAGCGGCCCAACGAGGGGGGATGGGGATGGGTACCAAAACCCGGGGAGGAGGGCTAGACCTGGGAACAGCGGCCCGACGAGGGGGGGTGGGGATGGGCACCAAAACCCGGGGAGGAGGGCTAGACTCGGGAGCAGGATCCCGGATGGGAGCCCCTCCAACCGCTGGACCAGGGACCGGTCCAGGAGAGCTGGAACGGAGGTGCGGCGGCGGCGACCCCCGGAGCAGGACCCACCGTAGACCACGGCGAAGACCACGGCGAAGACCACAGCGAAGACCATGGCGAGGACCAGGACGTGGGGGTGGACCAGACGGGGAGCCAGGACCAATCGAGGAGCCGGACCATTCGTAGAGACTGGGCTGGGTGTGGAGACCGGTTCGGTCTCGGCGGTGAGGCGTGGCGTAGAGGCCGGAGATGAGGAGCCGAGACCCGGCGTTGCAGCCGGACCAGTCGTAGAGGCTGGGCTGGGCGTGGAGACCGGTGCGGTCTCGTCGGCGAGGCGTGGCGTAGAGGCTGGGCTGGGCGTGGAAGCCGGAGGGGGAGTGATGACAGCCGGGGCTACACCGAGCGGAACCAGGCTGGCAGCGACGGCTGCACTAGCCACGCTAGCCCTCTGTGTCTTGCCAGCTCTTGGAGGTCTGGGGGGCTGGGCTAACTGTGGGGCCTGGATTGGCTGTAGGGGAAATGTTATCTGGGGAGATCCGGTTAGCCCTAGGAGCTAGGCTAACAGTGAGGTTAATGGCAGCAGGAAGACCTCGCTAGCTGTAGGTACAATGCTAGCTACGGAGGCTGGGTTAGCTGCAGAGCCACGAACAAGAGACAGATCAGAGGGTGAAGGGAAATTATACCTCTCCATGAGGACTGCGACCTTGTTGGCCAACACCCCCATCTCTGCCTCCTGATCCGGATCCTGGTCTGCTACGGACCGGATCGTCTTAAGTAAAAAAAAACATTTAGCTGGGGCATAGGTGGACAGATCCCCCTCCATTAACTTGAGGATAACTATCATTGTCCCCTTTACTCTTTCTGCTGGGTTCAGTATTGGTGGCGACATTCTGTTACGAATGGGGGGAGAACAGAACCCAGTAAGCAGAAGGATGGAGGAGCCCCAGAGCTACAAAATGACAGAGAACGAGACGGTGGTTGCTCTTCACAAAAGGAGGTGTTCTAGTTATTTAGAACTGAGAGAGAGCAAGACTAAACTACAAATAACAACAGAACATAAACGGTGCAGCAGTGCTGGTACTAGTGAAACAAAACTTGAGAATACGGAAAATAACAGTAAACAACAAAACACTACACTTACTCAGAATGACAACACAGTGCAACATGACGAGGGCAGGAACGGGGAGGAACAGGAAGTATGTCGCCACACAGAACAGAGGAAGACGACATACTTAAATACTATGCTAATTATAAGTGACAACACCTGGTGAGGCCAGTCCAAACATACAGAAACAATAAACCACAAACTAGACTAAATCAATACACAACAATAACAAAGGCAATATCACAAACCACAACCAGACAAGGGGAAGACCATTACACAAGGAAAGGAAAATGCCAGGACAATAAACATGAAGCAATCAAATCAACAATAACAAAGAAACACAAAATGGTGGCTTGTCTCATCTGGCCCATCTGATGGTGACCACTAGGAGGTAGGAGACCAGGTAGGAGACCACTGTCAGGAGGTAGGATACCAATGTTAGGAGGGAGGAAATGTTCACTGTTCCTTTCATAACCGGACGTTACAGAAACCTAACTGTCCACGATGTAATCGGTCCCCAGCAAACCATGTGCACATGTTTTGGAGCTGTCCATCCCTAGTGGATCTTTGGAAAAATATCTTCAATACACTCTCTGAAATATGCAGTACTCAGGTGGAACCAGACCCTTTGACTGCGTTATTTGGTCTTTCCTCACCCTTATAGGGAGGTGTAGTCTGACATCACTGGTTCTTCCTTCCGTATAGGGATTCATCATTGGGAAAATGGATTATCGGCTATTGTAACAATTCTGCCACATGGAAATTGACAAGCTTCCATTTTTGCACAAAATGAGTTCCCTTCTACCACTAACATTACTGTTTAAGCATTTCTGGTTGAAATAAAGGTAGTTATAAGGTTTTTAATTTGTGGTAAAAAAAGAACTACATTTACCAGTAGGCAGCCTGTTGTTCAGTAGGCAGCTGTCGCCTACCTCACGTCACGGCCAGCTGATACCATGCTAGCTAAGTTAGCTAACGTTAACATTACCCCGCTAAACGTACTAGATGTTAGCAATGTCTACTGTCGTGAACCATTTTAAATTGGGGCATGTAGAGGAGTTTCGGGAACAAGTAAAATGTGCAGGTCCTCTTCTCAGACCTGTGGGGCAAGCACTGCACACGCATCATGCCGGCTAGCAAGCTAGTGTAGCATCCTGAATATTCTGCTAAGTATTCAGAAGTGCTGACTAACTGTTACTTTCCCTGTGTGTGTATAAAGTGTGATAAACAGTGTTCCTTTTGATATCTCGCCCGGTCTAATAACGAGGTGAGGTGTGATGAAATATGACACGTATCATGTAATTTTATAAGCAGAGACATTCTCCCATCACTACACTATATAAAGCTTGTTTACGTCTCTCTCTCAGACAGAGGGCCACTCACAGATCAGTGACCTGCAAGCTGACCCCTGGTGCATGGTTCCGTCCCTCTCACACAAGCATATACCAGATACACACACACTTACACATAGGACAAGCTCACACACACACACACACATCCACACCCTCAAAGCACACACACACACAAACCTACACACACACACACACCCTTGCTCTCAACGCGCACACAGCACCCACCAGATTAGCCGGATCACATAATTCAACAAAATGCCACAAGCCAAATAATATACGACCAGGTCATCCAGTGGTCACATATTCCAGTCTCCATTAATCACAGATCGTTATCATAGAGACACACACGCACAAACTTGCACGTAAATGTGCGTTCCACGCACTCATGCACGGCGGACATACTGGCTGACCAATACACACAGACACACAACGTGCACGCAGGACGAAGACCACAGCCACACTGGTCGATTGGGGGACCAATAAAACACCCTGACAGAGAAGGGACTGGACTTCACTTCTTTAACTTCTTCTGCTTTGACTTCTACTGGACGGACTGACTGGACTGGACGGACGAGACTGCTGGACTGACTCACAATGACTTGACTTTTATCCTTCCTTTTATATACTCAACCGGCCGGTTGTAACAATCTAGATTTCAAATTGTACCTTGCTATATTCACCTTGTATAAATACTTTGCTTATTCACTTTTATATTACATTGCTTGTTAAACTTTTTATAATAAATACCTTCAAAAGTGTTTCATCTCTTATATCTTTAAGTATATTTTACAACTTTCACGTTTGAGTCTAAAACGTGACAATTTGGCGTCCCTGGTGGGCATTCATTCAGACTTACCAACCTGTTTGCAGACAATAGTGACTGAACATCCACTCAGAGGATCCACTTTCAAAAAGGTAAGCAGAAAAACCTGTTACGTTAAGTCGAAATCTGCATAGTTAAAACAGCCGTTATGAGTGGATGCATTCTCATTATTGTCTTGTGAATAGGTTGCTAAAAATATAAGTAAACCCATTGAATTGTGTTGTTGAAATGAATATTTGCAAGGTGCAATCTATACTAGAACTTTTTTATTTAATTTTTTTTCCCACTCACACCTTTCTCTTTCTCTCTTTTTGCTACACTGAGTTAGAGTGACCCATTATTTAAGTTAGGGTTGTTTGTTTAAGTTGGAGCCACAGGTAGAAATACCACTATTTAAATCATAGGGTATAACCCTAGACCTCGGGGAGGCCTGGCTGTAATGTACATGGGACTTAGACCATAGCCAGAGTTTAAAGTATACAGACAAACCATGGATTGCAGGTCTGGAGTGCGTGAGGATTACGGCCATATTACGAGTAAAGGCACGATTAGCCTTTTCTTAGTCCTGGAATAGTGTCTCAATTGCGTTAGTCGACTGCAATCCTAGTCTGCGAAATAAGCTTAGTCGATTGAAAAGGTTATGAGTTACGATATACCCATGTTGGATGTGGTTAGGTGGTGAGTCACGTTATACCGATATTTTATTCCCGTATTTTAGTGTTGAGTATTGTATTATACAGGCTTCTTAAATTCTAAGTGTTGTTATATGTCCGAATGTGTGGAATATTTGTTATGTCTTAGAGGCTATATCCATAGGTCGTTGGCTGTTTCCTTGCCATGGTGTATGATGCAGGCTCCAGGCCTCACCGTCGGAGAACGGTGTGTGTAGAGAGTGCTGTAGTAATGAATGGTATATTATATTAAAATTAGTATACTGGTGGTAGGGGGGCCAACCTATTGTTGTTAGAGCATATATGTGCTGCTCTGCGAGGAGGGGTCTTGGCTTCATGGACTTTTGAATCCCTCGTTGCGGCCGCACGAGGGAGGGGAGGTCTGTGGAACCGGAATCTGTTGAACCCTCTTGGCATTGCAGTCCTGACTGCGTTGACGATTAGATGGATGTATCTAGTTCATTAAAGATAGGCGGGTATATACTCCGAATCTGAGAAGGAGCGGGTATTATATTATATTATTATATTATGCTATATAAGCAGTTGTGGGAGCGGGTATTATATTATTACATTATGCTATAATTAAGGCAGTTATGGTTAGTTTATGTGAACACCGCCGTGCGCACTGCCGACCCACCAGCCACCACGGACGCGCGACTCGTGGGCTGGAAGCAATCGTTTTCGTTTTGGTTGGATATAGAGGCGTGCACCACATATCTGCGTTGTTACCACACTTATCTTTTCTAATGCGAATTAGCCATATTGCGGGGTACAGCCGCACTGATCATCATTCTATAATGAATTCTGATATTCTAATTAAATATATGATAGCTGGTTATACATGCAAGATGGACAATGGAACACTGGAACTGGAAATATTTGAAGACACATATGGACTATGCATTTATAGCTATTCGCTTTCAATGCAAACCCGCAAGTGTCTGAGGGCGCCGCTGCGTCCTATAGGGTTTCACGTATTACATATGCATGAATAAACGTATTATTGATAAACGCAAGGCACAAAGACCAAGTATAATATGCCTAGTGGGACGATACAGATATCATTTTCATCGTTCATTTGTTTGGCTCTGAAAACAACCTTCCCATGTGATAGAATGAGATATACTAAAGACTGTCCTTTTCCGAACCATACTCCAGGGGAGCGTTTTTATTCTTTTTTTCTCTGGTCCGCGGTGCGGGGACTCTTGGTGCCGCTGCGCACACAGGACTGCATTGATGAAGAGTAGACGCACGTATTGGTATATAGAGCATACAATACTGGGACGCGCCGCCTATTCGAGGCCGCGGGCTGTTCATTCATTGTTTTCTTTTGGACGATGTGGGCCCCTTGCGCTCGGTTCAGCCGACGTCCACGTCTTATTACCTGGCCCGAGGAAGAGCGAGATGCGTCGAGCGCGTTGTCAGGATGGGGGGTGTGTGACACTGACAAGCGGTCACTGCACTAATCATAGAACGTTATGTTACTGGAATTGGAATAAGGATGCTGCAATTATTATGAATTGGAGAAGCGGGGGTGTTTTGTTTTTTATTTTGATAAATAGGAGACGTTTTGATTTGTGCTTGCAGCACCGCCACGCTCCGATGCGAGACAAGCATGCATAACGGCGAATTAGTGAGCGACCATGAATCATAATTTTAGTAATTTGACCCATTATTTGATTTTATTATTACGGATCCCCGTTGGCTGGTGCCATTGCAACCAGCTAGTCTTCCTGGGGTCCACCAGGAACAGTAATTATTATTGCGATTCTTTGTTTTTTAGAGACAGTACCAGACACATATTGCATATACGGCTCACATTAGACCTTGGTCAGCAGCCCATAGTACCAACCGTGCTGCCCTGTTCTGGGCAACCTGGAGCTTACAGAGGTCACCGCTGGCGGCGCCACAAGATGACATGTAATTAAACGTTGCACTATCTGACATGAGTACGTCTCCTGGGAATACCGATTGCTCTTCCCATTTTAAAAACAATATAATTAATATGCTGGGATCAAGACAGAGTGCTATCCAGCTTCACTCCAAGAAGATTAGTACTTTCGACTTGTTGAACTGCCGAATTACACAAGTTTAAATGAATCTTTGGGTTTGTAGATTACCTGCCTTGCACAGTGCATTTGGTTTTGGGGATTTTGAGGGCAGGTCTGCTGCGCTCACGGCTACAGTGTGCATTATTGTGTGATGGTACAGAGTGGACGCGTCCCCCTCTCTCTCTCTCTTGCATCCAACGAGTCATGTGTCTGTATTTTGTAATCAAACTGACAGATGGCTGGATGTGCACGCCGAGGGACAGGGGGCGCAGAGCAACAGCGGAACCTCACGTACTGCTTTACCTGCGGAAGGCCCGGCCATTGGGCCCGGAACTGTTGGGACAGGGGAACCCGCGAGGGAGGTCTAGAGATTGGCCCCTTTTCACAACGAGGTTATCACCAGCGGGTCCAGCCCCGACACACACGGGCATCTACAAGCTCTGACGCGCACGCTGATGATCTCGCTAGCACACGCCCGTACACTGGCGCGCACGATCATGACACGCACACACACACACGTTGTCTGCACACACACACAACCTATTACGGACACAGGCACACATACACACACACACTCTGACACACACACACGTACACTGACACATGAACACACAGACTCTGATACACACACGGGCTGACTGCGCGCACATCACACACGACACTCCGCTTCGCTCTCTCTCCCTATTACATTCGCGCTCACCCTGACTATTCTCTCTCTCCCATGCTCTCTCTCTTTCTCTTCCTCTCTCTCTCCCTTCTCAAACTCAGCACAGAGGACACAGCTGTCCCGGGTGGGAAGAGGAAGCTGAGGCATTTTTAGCTAGCTGCTCCTGTTTTCTGGGAGAAGTTAAAAGTGGCTATGGAGATTCCCCTGGGCATTCCGATGGCTCCTGGTAGCAGTGCCGAAGGGACTAATCGACGCCTGCACCCGATGGCCGTACACCCCACGGCCCCACTGGGGGCTATAGGCCTTACGTCTAGGTCAGGCATTATAGCTCAGCTACAATCAATGGGCGCGGAGAGATTTGTGTCAATGTCAATCCGTGACGTAGCTTTCTTTAAAGAAGGTATGTTGCGAAATAGGGCAGGAGAAGGAAGGGTGATTACGTTTCCCCCCCTCAATCCCCATTAATCTATCTTGTGTTCCCTCTCTTTTAGGCCTAAGGGGGAGTGGGTGTAGACTGGAATTAGCTGAGATTGAGGGTAGAAAGGGAGGAAGCCGCCACTGTTTGTTTGCCTAATACGATACTAAGTGCATGTCTTAAGATTCCAACTAAAACATGTGTGTGTTGATACCGGTGTGAAAGGCAGTATTGACTAACGTTGTTTTGTTGTGTTTGAGTGGTAGATTTTGTTTGTCATGGTTTATAGGTAAATGCATGGAGTACATGTGTGTCCTGAAGTATAAGCGGTGAAGGTTATGTTTGGTTTTAATTTGGTTCCTATTTCCTTAATTTTTTTGACTGAGTGGTGATAGAGGATTCAATTACTGCATGTTTCTATGGACAGGGTGTTGTTTTTTTTGTTTTTGTTTTTCTTTCTCCTCTCCTCTGGGGGCCGTCGGACGCTGGAATGCTACTGTATACTCATTAGGCTACTATTAGGCTACTGTATACTCATTAGATGTATACTCATTGGACTGCTGTATAATCGTTGGACTACTGTATGCTCGGTAGACTACTGTGTGCTCAATAGATTGGATCGGCATGGTGCGGCATATAGGGATGTGTTTTGTTTGGGGTTTTCCTTACGGAATGAGCTCACTTACTATATATGTTTTGTTCTAATTTTGTCCCCTGTTGTTATTTAAATTTTTTCATTTGTGGCGCTGATGATGAGCACGGAGGATGACGCTGATGAGCCGGAACTGGAAATCTGAAAGTTGAGTGGTTCTTTACGCATTTTGTATGAGTTTCAATCAATGGGTTTTCTCATAGAAAGTGTCTAGATGAATTGTAATCTGCTTGTGGTTGTTGAGTAAGCTGTGGTGTTCTGTGTGCTTTGTTTCTTCCACAGGCTGTTGGGTTGGGGAGTGGCTGAGCGACCATGGACGCGATGGGGGAACGGTCAGCTGTCGTCCGCTTCCTTGGGGACGCTGTGGTCATGCTGAGAACCGTACCGAGGCCCTTCTCCTCTCCATACCTCTGCCGGTGGTGACGGAACTGATCTTGGGGTGGAAATGCCTTAAGGTGGGTTCGGGAAACCCCGGACAATATCACGAGCTGTCGCTCGATGGTCGCCTGAAAATGTAGGGCTGGTGCCGAATTGAGGGGGAGGGGCCGGCAACAGGACTTCGGCCTGAATTCGGTATGATGCAGTGTCCTCTGGGGGTGATGGCTGACTGACGAGGATGGAGTGTCGTTCGGCGCTCTCTGCCTGATGGCCTGCGGGGTGACTGCTGGAGATTGGTGTTGAGACTGTGGGATTCACAGTCTCAAGGGTGGGTGTGTGGACTCCACAACTGAATTGGACTCAACAACTGAATAAATTGCTGAATTGAAATAATTAATTGAAATAATAATATTAGAATAATAGATGAGAAAGTATAAATTGATTGAAATTATGCAAAATGTGACTGAACTAAAACTGGACTGTCTTGAAATATGATTGATATTGTGCAAACTGGACTGTCTTGAAATATGATTGATATTGTGCAAAATAAGACTGAACTGTCTGAGCTGTCTTAAATAGTATTTCAAACATGTACATTGTGCGAGAGTGTCATGCATCGTTTCCATATTTTTCAGATCCTGGTTAATGTTAAATTGACGTCAGTTTATTGTTAGGTTATTTTTTTGTTTTTATTCCTCTATAAAGTTACGGTAATGAATTTTGATGACTGTTCGAATTGGTAGTGTACCCTCAAATATGTTTCCTGGCTTGTGTTGTATAGTTGTTATTAGCGTTTTACGGGGTTTTAGTCTGATGTGTTAGCCTGGAGGGGCAGAGCCCAGTAAATGCATTGTGGCAGACACAAGAATTAAAAGATGGACGATTGAAGTGGAAAGAAGAAGACGGTTCACTCCACTCTCTTCCCCTCTGGTCCGTTCCATCATCTGCCCACCTACGATCCCTCCTGTCTAAAGACACTAGACTCTACTGGCGGGATGGAGGCAGTCGTCTCGAAGGACATCCTTCTTCTACTCCTCCTCCCCCGTTTATCCCCCACTGTGCAGGATGTGGAGCTGTCCGTGACTGTGCAGGAAGTGGAGCTGTCCATTGCCACATATTACCAGGTCGTGATATCCAGATGGGAGGAAGCTATGCCTAGTCTCTCCTCACCGGATGATATGGACTCTCCTGTGCCTGTACCGGGAGAAGAAGCCTCATATTATATGACTCTGTCTCCTACTCTCTCATCTCTCTGTCCCTCTCATTGACCGCACCAAATTCTCTCTCTCTCCTCTGGGCCCCCAAATTTATGTGGTCACACTCCACAAGCCCAACTAGATTAGTGTTGGTCATCCCATACGTTGAACATTGTGATTAGAAATGTGTCCAGGGATGTGCTGAGATCAAGGACGTTTTTTTTCCTGGACTTCAGTGTTTGGTATTTTTTGGCCTTTTAACAGGTTCATGCTTAGTGAGGTTGGGGTCTGTGGTATGTGTTTATGATTCATCCGCAGCCTTGTTCTTGCTAGGTGTTGGTAGGAACATTAGAGTGGTCTCCATTCCTGTGTCCTTTAGCAGTAGATATTGTGTAGATCATTTGTTTCCTGTTTTGCCGTGTCATTTTGTTTTCATGCAGTTGTTTTGACAGGGGCGGACCAAGTTCACATTTACTCTGGTGAGGGGGTTGTGGTTGTGGCCACGACCCCCCCGCCGGGCTGTGTGGGGCTGGTTCTTCTCTTCCACTAGATTGTGGTCCGGGCTGATATACGGAGCCACGGATTGCTGTTGTTTGATTTAGGTTGTTTTTATTGTACACTGTTATGTTCTGTTTAACGACTCACAGTGAGTCTGATGATACTGTGAGCTGCGCCGAGGGCCGTCACCATATGTCGGGACATGGGACGATGTGAGCCTTTTATCCTCCAATTATATCATAGTTTTAAGCAAGTTATTATTCAAGTGTGTTCTTTGATAGGCCGTACTTTCTAGGCCGTGGATTGTCTCGGGAGGTTTTTTTGGCCACATGCAGTGTTTGATGTGACCAGTGGAGAAGTTGATGATTGTGCCATTTCTCTATTGACTCTTGTGGGTCGGCCGGTTGGGTGTGTTTTTTATTATGTGGTTGTTTGTTGATAATTTTGCTTAAGGTCCTTTTGCTTAAGGTCACCCTTCTATTTCATTTTTCCCTACCTGTAGGTAGGGAAGGGGGGACTGATGAAATATGACACGTATCATGTAAATTTATAAGCAGAGACATTCTCCCATCACTACACTATATAAAGCTTGTTTACGTCTCTCTCTCAGACAGAGGGCCACTCACAGATCAGTGACCTGCAAGCTGACCCCTGGTGCATGGTTCCGTCCCTCTCACACAAGCATATACCAGATACACACACACTTACACATAGGACAAGCTCACACACACACACATCCACACCCTCAAAGCACACACACACACAAACCTACACACACACACACACACACACCCTTGCTCTCAACGCGCACACAGCACCCACCAGATTAGCCGGATCACATAATTCAACAAAATGCCACAAGCCAAATAATATACGACCAGGTCATCCAGTGGTCACATATTCCAGTCTCCATTAATCACAGATCGTTATCATAGAGACACACACGCACAAACTTGCACGTAAATGTGCGTTCCACGCACTCATGCACGGCGGACATACTGGCTGACCAATACACACAGACACACAACGTGCACGCAGGACGAAGACCACAGCCACACTGGTCGATTGGGGGACCAATAAAACACCCTGACAGAGAAGGGACTGGACTTCACTTCTTTAACTTCTTCTGCTTTGACTTCTACTGGACGGACTGACTGGACTGGACGGACGAGACTGCTGGACTGACTCACAATGACTTGACTTTTATCCTTCCTTTTATATACTCAACCGGCCGGTTGTAACAATCTAGATTTCAAATTGTACCTTGCTATATTCACCTTGTATAAATACTTTGCTTATTCACTTTTATATTACATTGCTTGTTAAACTTTTTATAATAAATACCTTCAAAAGTGTTTCATCTCTTATATCTTTAAGTATCTTTTACAACTTTCACGTTTGAGTCTAAAACGTGACAGGTGCTACTCTTCTCCGGCTTCATTATGGATCACTAACATAACATTGAAGCATCTTTCTCCCGTGCTGAAGTGGTCCTATAGTGGGATCAGTTGCGGTTGCCAGCAGGGGGCAGTGGTGGCAGGTGGAGCGGATGAGAGAGGGAAGCAACGAGGAAGAGAGGATTACCTGGGAGCCAGAGCACCAGGAAGCTCTCTTCGGCAGTGAACTCGACCATGAACAGTCGCAACGGGCGTGTGCTCAGGAAGAGCCCTGTTGAAGGAGTGATGTTGAAGAGCCCCGTTGGAGAGCGACGGGTGATAAGAAGTACTTGCTAGTTGACGTGTTATCCTAGAAGTACCAGCGATAGTGTGTGAGTAAGCGATACAGAACGAAGGACTAACGTCCATAGTTAACGGGTTATAGTAGTAAGTGTGCGGTGTATTAGCATGCTGCTAACGGCTCCATCTGACTCCAGTAGACTACCGGGCGCGAGGCGCTGAAGACCGGTGGTACAGTCAGCCACGTTGCGTTAGTAGTACAAAAAACACCTACGGGAGACTGCAATTCGAAACTGGCCCCTGTAAATGTCCTAACACAACCCCCTCCAATGTACAGTAAATTACCAAGTATGGTCTTGTCAATATTCCAATGTACAGTTTTGTTTGTACAGTTGTACAGTGTCCCCCACCCACCCCTCCTACCCAAACTCCCCCCCCCCCAGTCCTACCCAACCCCCCCCCCCACCCAACCACCTCCAATGTACAGTTTCTACGTCAAATGTATTTACTCTTTTTTCTGGACTTTTTTTGTATCACAAACAGTACTGTATTTGCAAATCTGGTATGTCATAAATGTATAGATGTAGCAGTACTCTCTATCTGTATGTCATGTATGTCATATATGTTACGATGAATTGAAAATGGGGGACCCTGATGTAAACAAGACGAAAGTCTTTCTCTGGTCTGCATCCCCTTAACAATTGTATGTATTGAGCTGTACTGTACTGTACCCATTCTGCAATCTGTTAATAAAGTTTTCAATCAATCAATCAATCAAGCGCACGCCGGTAGTATCGCGAGAGGTTAAGCGTTGGACTGTGACGTCAGAGGAGACACTGCAGGCTGCGCTGGAATGCACAGACTGGAATGTGTTTCGTGATAACACAGACAACCTCAACGAATACACTGATACAACGGTGCTTGACTTTGTCTGTACTCTGGTAGAAGAAACAATCCCCTCTACCACAATTAGAATTTACCCAAATCAAAAGCCTTGGGTAGATAAATCCGTCCGTGAGGCTCTGAAAGTGCGCACCTCAGCATACAACACCGGGCTTGCGACAGGCAACATGGATGAACACAAGACGGCAAGATACAACGTCAGGAGAGCAGTAAAACGGCAAAACGGCGTTATAGGGACAAAGTTGAACTTCAGTTTGAACAGGCTGACTCTATAGGCATGTGGCAGGGCCTCAGAACGATGACAGATTACAAAGGCACCTCCCTCAAGCTGAACAGTGACATCTCCTTAGCAAATGAACTCAATACCTTCTATGAGAGGTTTGAGGCGGTGAATAACAACACCAGCTTACAAACCACTGCAATGGAGGGGGGGGGGGGGGGCGCTGCTGATGGAGATTCAGTGTTCAGAATAACAGAACATGAGGTGAGGAGGACCTTTAAGAAAGTGAATATCAGGAAGGCAGCAGGACCGGACGGTATCCCCGGCTGCGTCCTAAAAGTCTGTGCCAACCAACTGGCCCCGGTATTCACTGACATATTTAACCTGTCCTTAGAACAGGCTGTCATCCCCACCTGTTTGAAGAAGTCCACCATCATCCCTGTACCCAAAAAATCTACGCCCACTTGCCTCAACGACTACCGCCCTGTAGCTCTCACCTCCATAGCCATGAAGTGCTTTGAGAAGCTAGTGAAGGGCTACATCTGTTCCTCCCTCCCCATCAACCTGGACCCCCTGCAATTTGCATACCGCCCCAACAGGTCCACGGAGGACGCCATAGCCCATGTGCTGCACACAGCAGCATCACACCTGGACAAGAGGCAGGGGAACTATGTGAGAATGCTATTCATCGACTACAGTTCAGCATTCAATACCATAGTCCCCTCCAAACTCATAGCCAAGCTCAGGGACCTGGGCTTGAACTATGACCTCTGCCAGTGGGTCTTGGACTTCCTGACGGGCAGACCCCAGGTGGTGAGAGCAGGCAACTGCACCTCCTCATCCATCACCCTCAACATAGGGGCCCCACAGGGCTGTGTTCTGAGTCCCCTCCTCTACTCCCTGTACACACATGACTGTGTGGCTCAGCGGAGCAACAACACAATCATCAAATTTGCTGACGACACAGTAGTGGTGGGCCTGATCTCTGCAAACGACGAGAGGGCCTACCTGGAAGAGGTCAAGGTCCTGGCGGGATGGTGCCAGGAGAACAGACTCTCCCTGAACGTCAGCAAAACAAAGGAGATGATTGTGGACTTTAGGAGGTCGGGGGTCAAGGACTACAGCCCCCTCAGCATCGACGGGGCACCGGTTGAGAGAGTGAACAGTTTTAAGTACCTAGGAGCCCACATATCCGAGGACTTGACATGGACCACACACATTGACAGTGTTGTGAAGAAGGCACGACAACGCCTCTACTTCCTCAGGCGCCTAAGGAAGTTCCAAGTCAGTCAGAAGATCCTTAAGAACTTCTACTCATGTACAATAGAGAGCATCCTGACTGGCAACACCTCCTGGTTTGGGAATAGCACTGCACAAGACCGAAGCAGACTACAAAGAGTGACACGTTCAGCGGAACGCACAATTGGAGGGGGGCTTCCCACCCTCCAGAACATTTACAACAAGCGGTGCAGGGGTAAGGCTAAGAGAATCATCAAGGACTCCAGCCACCCGAACAACTGCCTCTTTGAACTGCTGCGGTCAGGCAAGCGATACCGGAGTCTCAAGGCGAGCACAGAAAGACTCAGAAGAAGCTTTTATCCCCAGGCCATCAGGCTGCTCAACGAACAATAAACACTATGCAACAACCATCAAATGCACACAGCACACACATCCACATGCACACACTCACTTTAAACAAACAACACACTGCAGCACCCACTCTCCACACTTTAGATCACCTAAACACACTTTATATTTATTGGTAAAGGATTTGCACTACAACTCATACACCTTACTGTAAATTGTACCTAAATTGTACCTCATCCCATTTCTGCTTTGCACTATATAGTATTGTATATTAGTATATTGCATAGTATATTGTATATTGTATGGTAACTCAGTTACTTCTAGTCTGCATCGAACATTGTACATATGTCTATACTGAACACTGGGACCTCTATTTTTACTTCTTTTTACATGCTACTTTATTTTATTTCATACTTATCTTGTCTAGCACAGTCTCTGGAGCGTAACAGTAAGAAGCATTTTGTATAAAAGTATTCTGTACTTCTGTATGACAACTATTAAAGAAACTTGAAACTTGATATAACAACCTTTCCCGATATAAATTTGTATCAATGTAATATATCGTAGATGATATAAAAGTGTCTGGCCTTCCAAATCCAACAATGCCTGTTGCAGGCCATACATAAATCATCTGCCAAAAGGTCTGCATGTGTTCCTAGGTACTGACCATCAATCTGTATTGATATTATTTGAAGTTGATTATTTGTCTCATTGCAACTCACCAATACCAGCCAGCTGACTGAGGAAAATCAAACACACGAGTTAAAGGACACCGGTAACAGCTTGACACAAAGGGACGGAACTTGATACATGTGTGTTGTAGGGTATAGGGAAATCAGATAACGTAGGCTACTTAAGATCTTTGCTGAACACCACCTCCATTGTTCAAGTTGTGTTGGGTCTAAATCGATCAGCACATGCAGCACGGAACTATTGATCTTTGAATTTAATTTGTACGCTTTCAGTGTTGTCATTCAGTGGCGTGACGTGAACTTGATCAAAAGTTCTCCTAACTTTAAAAGTCAGTAAGCATATTGTTAAGAGAAATGACTAGCTCGGAGGGGAATAGAGCTAATGTAGGGAACATGAACTGTCCCCTGTTCTGTGATGGGGGTGGGGTTTTGGCCAGTAAATTAAATACAGGTGAGTGGAACTCATTACTCACTGTCACAGAGCGGGTGACAGGTACATCAGCCCTGCCAGCACATACACCTCACTGTATAGAAGGAACACAGCGATGCTTGGTGTGTGTGTGTGTTTTCCACCCCCCCCCCCCCCTCTATCTATCTACCTCATTTGCTCGTTCATCCTTTTTTTTTCTCCGTGAACATCTGGCAGCAGTGCACCCAAGGATCCTGCCACACACTCATGCATGCGCACACACATACACATAAACACACACACACACATACACGTAAACATACCCACACACAT
Organism: Notolepis coatsorum; assembly: GCF_963971535.1. Lineage (NCBI taxonomy): Eukaryota > Metazoa > Chordata > Actinopteri > Aulopiformes > Paralepididae > Notolepis > Notolepis coatsorum. The sequence continues at coordinate 76,760,971 of NC_140177.1, read as the reverse complement.
ACTGACAGTGGTCCCACCATGGGACCATGTCCGCCTGTCACAGACTGGGAGCAACACACCCCCTCTTCCCGTGGAACAACTCCCATTCAAACCCCCACTTCAATTGATCACAAGGCTCCCCAAGGGTGGTCACTGTGTCTAACAGATCACATCAGTAATGGTTTACCCAGGGAGCCATGCGTTCAAATGCACAGAGCAGCCGAGCCACTGAGGGCCATCTCGGCAACATGCCTTAAGAGATGCAGCTATAGCTGTCCCTTCTGGTCTCCGCAGCTATGTGGTGTGATGGCGTTGCTTATGAAAAGCACACGTGCGTGCCATGGAAGGGTTTGGGATCTGGTTAATGACTATGTCGTCAAGCCTATCCTGAGTTTTCTAATCTTCCTGGACTCAGCGGGGCAGGGGACGGGCTGAGGAAGCGATCTTCTGTTGGTACAGCCACCGGAGGTTGAGTTGTGAGGCAGCCATTATATCTTGGTGTCTCATCATCGCCCTTTGTGATTTATCTGACGTGTTTTTAAAAATGGCCTTTGTGAAGGGGAGTGTAATAGGCTGTATAATGAATTGCACTACTTGCGTTCCTTTTTCCCCCCAAGGTATCTACGGTACCCTTTGCGGGATTATGTAACCTCAGGAATGTCAATAAAGGAGTCGATGAGCAAAAGATAATGGCTACACTGTACTCTGACCTTTGCCCTATGGGCTGGTAACTACTGAGGATTCTGATTGGAGAATGGAAACATCGTCATTGAATGGCCTGCCGGTGGGTTTTGACTCAAACCTATGTCCTTGTATTCACATCCAACCTTTTTCAATATTTCATGGTCCAGTGATATATTTATGTATGTGCACTGTATGTGTGCTGTGTGTTCTCCACATACACACACATACATACAGAGCAAGAACCGTTGAGTTCAAATAAAAGGCTCATGGCCAACCTTTACACAAGCACGCATGAAAACTGCATGGTTTCACATACACACATAAACACAAACACACACATAAACGGCTGACAAACAGATTTCCTTATTCCATTAACCAGTACACTGCCCAAAATGTGCTGAGCTTGGCAGAAACCGCCCCCTCCGACCCATATTTCCTCTCTGCTCATGTATCATCTGAGGAAGACAAACAATCAAATAAATAATAAATATGTAACGATGATGGTAGAAAAACTACATTTAATTATACAGAGCCAATTTAATGGAGCAAACCACCGTGTTCTCCTCCCAGGAACTTGGAACATGACAGGGCTGCAACCTATGTGCCTATAGAACCTTGCACCCCCCCAACCCCCCCAACCCCCCCACCTCCCAAACACACACACACTCACCCACCTAACACAAGGCCATTCATCATGGCGTCAGAAAGAAGCCCGTGTTAAGGACTTGCGGTTAGAAAAACCTCTGGAATTAGTATCATCTTCTTAAGGCGAGACACCCCAGGTGAATAGGCAAAAGAAATATTTGAATAGATATCACTATGAAACTTTCCCAGTTTGTTACGTACATAACACCTAAGAAAAAATGTATTGCAAGGTTTCTGATATATTATGTAAATATATGCAAAATAGGCGTTACCTAATTAAATATGCACTAATTTGCATATGTCGCCAGGGGTAGTCATCACCAACATTGGATGATGCCAGATTAAAAAAATGTGTTTCATTATGTTGACACTCAGGAAATGCTGTCTACAGTCATAAAAAATCTATTTTCGCCAGGTTTTTTGGTATAAATGTACTATAAATCAGGCTATGAATGATATATCAACAAACCGCTCTTAACAAAGATGCAGGGTATATATAGGAAGAAATGTGGAAAGTATGGTGTGTGTAGGTGCTAGGGAAGTCTACCCTTGCGGCTTGCGTGTAAGAAAAACGCATAAAAACTCATTTTTGGGAAAACGCCTTCAATGTTCTGTATTGTAAAATACCATACATTTTCATTTGAAACCGCTATTTACAAACACAATACCTAATCAAACCATTAGTAATAGACAACCTAAACACATGCCTGATAACGGAATAACATAATAATAATGATGTTATTGAACTGAACAGAACTACACACAGGCTACAAACAGTGTAGTACAAACTCAACACAACCGATTACTGCACTGAAACACTATTGACTGTCACTGAATAGAACCACTTTCTCTCTCTGCCTCTCAAACACACACACACACACACACACACACACACACACATACACACACGCACACACACACATACACACACACACACACACACGCACACACACACACGCACACACACACACACACACACACACACCAAATTAGAACTCAAGTGTACTGTTCATTGTATGAAGGACATAACAGTGAAGGGTACTGTTATGAAGGACATAACAGTACCCCCTAATAGGCAAAACCTTTTTTTGAATAGATATCACTATGAAACGTTCCCAGTTTGTTATGTACATATAAACTAAGAAAAATATATTGCAAGTTTTCAGAATTTTATGTTTATATATGCAAATGAGGCACTTCCCCATTAAATATGTGCACATGTATGGATGCAATCAGGCAAAATTAAGTAAAATAAAACTAAATGTGTGTTATTGACGTTTTATTGTCACTAGTTTCATAGAAGACATGTTTAGGAAGCAAAATATAACAAAATCTCAAAATCAACAATAATATCAAAAATAATATTTGCCTTAACTTCCACTGTCTGAAGGGCATGGTAGTGGTGGTGGGTGGGTGGGGGATGTCAAGCACTGGGAGGGAGAGGGGGGGTCATGGTGTAGCAGTGGAGGTTTCTCTATGACAACACGTGAAACACAAATTCACTCATAATTCATAATTATTATTAATTTACATATACCTATATATATATATATATATATATATATATATATATATATATATATATATATATATATATTAAAAAAAAACTATATATATATATATATTTTTTTTATTATTATTATTATTATTATTATTATTATTATTATTATTATTATTATTTTATTATAAATGTTTTCCTCTGTAAAAAAATGCCAGTGAATTTTTTTCTTCTTCAAAAATTGCCAAAATTGACAGCTCTGAGCAGGCCTGCACTGCAGTATTGCCTGCAGTAATTATTCGTGAAGAAAACTTCACAGGTGTGACCCATTGTTAAATAAATAATAAATAACAGCGAATCAAAATAGGCTATTAACTTCATCTAAGCACGGTCTGTGCAGTTAAACTCTTGCCATTGAATGGAGTATTGATTGATTGACAGCCCTTGACATCCAATACACGGAGGTTGAATATGATTGGCAGCCTTGCAAATCCAATCAGAGATTGCTGCATTGCAAAGTCAAAACGGGTCCAGCTGCATGTCCGGAGGATAGGTTTAGCTCGGGCCAATCTCAAGTTTCTCAAGTTTCTTTATTAGTTGTCATACAGAAGTACAGAATACTTTTATACAAAATGTAACATAAAGAAGCATTTTGTATAACAGTATTCTGTACTTCTGTATGACAACTAATAAAGAAACTTGAGAAACTTGAGATTGGCCCGAGCTAAACCTATCCTCCGGACATGCAGCTGGACCCGTTTTGACTATGTGAAAGTTGAGACTACACACTAAAAACAGATGGGTCAATTCTATAACCCAATTTCTTGGTTAATCGTGTTGGGTTAAAATTATGGGTTAATTCTCTGAGCATAACCATTATTTGGGTTATTGAGATTACATTTTTACCCAATTTTGACCCAATTTGTGAGTTATAATAATTATGGGTAAATTTTCTGAGACATAACCCATGTGTTGGGTCAGAGAGCTGGGTGTTTCCGCCGGGATCTGCAAAGCTACACCCCTCCCCCACTGGGAACTATATGTTCCAGTCAGTCAGACGGTCATGTTCACAGTCAACACGGTCCCACGTTCACAGTCAACACGATCCAACAAACCCTCTTCACGATCACGGAAAAGACTTCACTGACTCAAGGTAAGATCTCGTTTCGTTAGCACAGTTTTTATATCTCAACCCATCCATTGTACATATTGCGTCGTGTTAACCATGCACTGTGAACGTTGTGGAACTAAATTAGCTAGCTCTTCACAGCTATCTGTCGCGTCATCAGCTAGCTAGCTAGCTAGCTATCCACCGCAAGTTGCAACTTAGCTACTCATTTCTATAATCGGTTCATCTCTAACCTTGTAAAAATATGTGGTAACCTCTATTAATAAATAAGCCACACGACACGACACGACACAAATCATTACCGTTCAAGCATGCTACCGAAAGTGACCAAGTCTATGAGTATTACAAAGGTTCTGGCTAGTAGCTAGTCCTAGTTAACCAGTACTAGTAACGTTACTGTTATTGCTAATTTTACCGTGTTTTGGGTTGTAATGATACCAGATTAACTGGAGACTATCTATAGCTGTGTAACGTTATATGATTGATATCTTTATTAACCATATGTGTGTAATAAAGCTGTTGTCCTCTCAATGCGGTGACATAGCTGGTTCGCTAGCTAGCTACATACTGAGATTTAGCGCCATTTTGTGCCATTTTGAGGTCTACATTTCCATCATCTCTCTAATGTCCCGCGATTCGGGCATCAATTTACAACATCCTATACTAAATTAAGCAGTAGACTGCGGAAGCCAGACATGTGGTGAGGCTTTTTACACCTGAAATCAGTGCTAAATATTCTAGGCTGCTATGTCAGCAAGTATACTTGGCCTATCGTTCACACGTGGCTGAGTACTTGGGCACGCATGAGGCATTAATTAATTGCAGATGTGTTCATTTCCACATTGCTTTCTCTTTTGTTTGAGGCCAGTCTTGATGGACAGCTTTGTCGCAGAAAAGCTTATTGAGTGGCAATTGCCAGAGCTCACAGACAGTTTTAAAGGTGAGAATTTTTACTTTCTTGACCATGAAAATGTTTCCATGACAAAGCAGTATTGTATAGGGTTTCAACACACATGCAGGCACACACACATTATTCTGTTCTTCATCTTGGTTATCTGGTCCTGCCAGCCTGGTCCTGTGTTGGAGTTAGCTGCCACTGGATGGCACTGAAATTACTGTAAAAGTATTTTTGTTTTCTGTCTTTGTCTTTCAGATCAAGATATCGATGAGGAGGCGTTTCACCTTTTAGATGGCGAAACAATCCGGAACCTCATCCCCAAAATAGGCCCCAGGCTCAAGTTTTCAAAACTTTACAGAGAATTTGTAAGTGATCACTAAGTGTTCTAACATCAAGGCAGATGGCGTATACATGCTTTAAATGCAAAAGGCTAATTCCTGGTGATGCCAAGTCTCTCATTTCACATTTACGAGTAGCACACAATATAAACGCTTCGTCCACTTATTTCCAATGTTGTGAGGGAGTTTGTAGCAGTACATTTTCTTTCATTCGGTCTTACAGAAAGCACTTGCAAGGAGAACATAACGACAACCAGGCCCTGGCCCAGCCACCTAACGTACCAAATCAGGCTGCTAATACTTTCAATGCTGAAGAGCTAGTACGGCAAGTTGAGGGTGAACAAATGGCGGAAGATGAAGATAATGATGATGAATGGGACGAACTAGAGCAAGAGGGAATCACAGAGAGAGTAGCCCATTGTATAGCTCATCTTAGATCAAAATCTTCCCAGACCTTTACAAATATAAATGTTGTGGTTCAGCAAACCTCAAGTTTAATTGGAGATTTAGTGAGCAGACTACAAACAAAGACCATGTCGCTTTTCAGTCAGTTTGGGCATGATCAAAACCCACAGGTAGAGGAGCTCAGGCAGGACTTTTTAGATGCAGCTAACCCTTTCGAGGGTCTGGAGACAGACTATAAACAGATTAGGTATTTTACTAACTCTGGGAACTTCATCCAGCCAATTGAGGAGTGTTTCTCCGATAACCAAACCTTTGTACAGCGGAGAGACTCTGCCACTGGCACCGTTCGACAAGTTGCTCTGACTGATACCTTTCAGCGTATTCCACTAAAGCGTCTTCTGGTCAAGATACTGGAGCTTCCTGGTGTTTTACAGGCCATGATGGAATGGCAACAGAGAGAGAGTGATGCTCTTCAGGATATATTTGATGGAGATTTCTGTAAAAATCATCCACTCTTTTTGAAAGAGGTGTCAATCCCATTGCTGTTATACAATGATGATTGTGAAACTGTGAACCCCCTCGGATCAAAGACTGGGGTTCACAAGTTAGGATTTATATATTTTATCTTGAAGAGTTTGCCACCAGACATCCTATCCAATTTGCAGTCACACTTCTTGTTGGCAGTCTATAAATCAGATGATGCAAAAACCTATGGCATTGATGCAGTGTTGCGCCCTATTGTGGAAGAACTAAAGTGTCTTGAGAGGGATGGCATAACTGTTAACACGCCTAGCTTCCAAGGCGTTGTCAAATTTGCCGTTGTTCAGGTAGTGGGAGACAATTTAGGATTGAACGCAATACTTGGTTACATAGAGAGTTTTTCGGGGAACCATGTGTGCCGTTTATGCAAAATACACAGAGATGTCTTGAAAGTACAGACACAGGTAGACGATACGCTGTCCCGAGATGTGAATACTCACGCAGAGGATTTACGGACAGACAACCCCTCTCAGACAGGCCTTAAAAGAGACAGTGTCCTCAACAGTCTGTCTTTTTATCATGTTACGGACAATATGGCACTGGACATAATGCATGACATCCTAGAAGGGGTAGGGCCATACGAATTTAAACTTGTGTTAAATGCACTCATAGAACAAAAGCTTATCTCACTAGATAAGCTAAACTATCGTATCACCAGCTTTGATTATGGATTTTGTGATGTGGGAAACAAGCCCTCTGTAATAAGTAAGAATGATTTAAAGAACCTTGGAAGCCCTCTGCATCAGTCTGCAGCTCAGATGTGGTGTCTACTAAGGTTACTTCCAGTAATGATCGGTGACCTTATCCCTACAGACAATAAGGAATGGGAACTTCTCCTACTCCTATTAATGTGCATGGAGATCATCTTCTCTCCATCTGTTACTCATGCAGCAACACAGTACCTGAGTAAAATCATTGAAGAGCATCACTCTCTTTTCCTGGATCTATTTGCTCTGCATTTGCGCCCAAAACACCATTTCATGCTTCATTATCCAAAAGCAATTCGAACACTTGGACCATTGATCCATTTGTGGGTAATGCGCTTTGAGGCAAGACATGGATTCTTCAAACAAGTCAGTCATGTCACTTGCAACTTCCGCAACATTAGCAAAACCATGGCTTATCGACATCAGATAATGCAATGCTACAGTTTCATGTGTGGGTCTGTGTTAAGCCACAACACAGAAATTGGTCCAGGGTATACTACCTTTCTGGCTCATTTTGAAGGCTATAATGAAATTCAAAGTGGTCTCACAGGAATCCCCCTTTTCGCTGAATTGTATGTACCGGCCAGGGTCACTGTTAAGGGTACAACATACAGACCAGGCATGACAGTGTTTATGTCCTATGACCAAGATGGAGAGCCTCAGTTTGGGCTTATTAAAGCCATTTTGGTTTTAGAGCCATCTGTAAAGCTAGTTGTTCAGAGGTGGGAGACAATGGGGTTTGAGAAGCATTTCTTTGCTTACAGTGTGATCCAAACCAAAGATTTGTTGGCTATCGATGTGAAAGAGCTGCTTGATCATCACCCACTACATGCAGTCCAGTCATACAGAGATGTTGACACTGTATTCATCTCTCTGCGCTATAGACGTTTTTAGACTGTGAATGGCCATCTGAATGGCCACTGCCACTTGTAAATAGTGAGGAAAAAAATCAGGAAAGAAACACTGCCTTGAATTACTAGAAACACAGTGATAGCCTACAGTATATATTCCGAACATATTTTGAATAGTTAGTCTTTAGTTTCATGCTGTGGACTGCCTTACTCTGCTACAACTCTTCGATGACTGAGATACATTGTTGGACTGCTGGGATGGGGAAACTCCTTGGACTACTGAGATGACATTAATTGTTGTAAGTAAGAATGTGTTTAATTAAAATGGTTCTACAACTAAACACTAACCACTTTAAACCCTATGACAAAATAAATCTTCACCAGTATTTAAATGTTTCCATGTGTGTAGGCTATTGGCCATCTTGGGTGTCAATCGGTTAAATGGAAAACGACACTGCTGACTGCAAATATATTTTGTATCTGTACACAACAACTCACTTTAACCTAAAATGCCTCTAAGCTGATAACCTTTCTTTGCTGCAAAAGGCTTCGAATGCTGAGCCACCTGCAACAAGCCTTGTTGCTACCATATCCCCCATGGAGGAATCTGCAGCTTCTGGATCAAGCCAGGAGGTCTCCACCGTAGAGGAATCGAGGGCAGCAGACCAGATTGTGATTCTACGACCGGTTCCACTATTTGTAAGTTGTTCAAGAAGCATGGATGGATCTGGAAGCACTTGGAGCCAGTACATATCTCAGAACTTCAATACTTAAACTAACTCATCTATACTCTTGTCAGTATTTTATTTAGCTAATATTTGACTAGGGTAATGTTTTTAAATATCAAATGTTGACCCTTGATTTGTGACACGTCCGAAATCTGAAGTCCTTGAACGGGTTCTCAGCCTAGGCTCCCGCCTATCCCCTGTGTTTTTGGCGTGAGGCAACAACTTCAGATGTGTAGGCTACACCGCATAGACATGCCGCTAGTACATCACAAGGAAGAAATCTGTATGCTGCCAGAGTTAAATTGGTTGATGGTACTACAGCACATCCTTAACAGCTGTCATGTTTCTGTCATGTCTCTGCAGGATATCGTAGCGGCTCTTTCTGCCGCTCCCAATGGCGGGCAAATTCTGGAGAGCCTGGATAAAGGTGATTCCATCTTCGGAAAGAAAAGAATTGCCATGGTCAAAATACTGGTGGATTTGCTGATCCAAAAGTTTGGAGAGAGGTACGTCAAGTCTAGAGTTGATTAGGAGGCATAACTTGACTCATTTAGAGCTAAAGCGTCCGCAAAAAATGACCCCCAAATGAGAGTTTCATAATGTAATTTGGCTTGTAGGCCTATAGCTTTTTTTTATTTTTATTTATTTTATTTATTTATAATATAATAATAAATAATAAATAATATTTATTTAATTATTTATAATATAATAATAAATAATAAATCATATGTATTTAATTATTTATTTAATAATAATTATTATTATTAAATTGTTTTATTAATTAATATTGATTTTATGTATTATTAGTATGTATTATTATGTATTATTATGTATTATTATTATTATATATATATATATATATATATATATATATATATATATATATATATATATATATTTTTTTTATCCTATCATTCTGATATATAGCAAGTCATTATATTTGTGCTTTATGTTATACCAGGACTGGTGAAATGTTTCGATCTATGTTTACAGGCCAACCATGGACATAAAAGAGGCCCTGGCAGAATCCTTGGTGCGGACATTCCCATCATTAAACGATGGATCAGACCGTGGCTATGTAAGTTTTCTTCCTCTAGCCTAGTTCATAGAGAAATGGAACATTTGATGAGTAGTAATATTAGTAGAAAATAAGGAGTCATTTTTCTCTCGCAACACATACAGGACACCCAATGTTAACCCGTTGAGTAACAAGTTTTTCTACAACTCAAGTTCAGACCTATGTTGCTCTATTTCAGTAGCACTAAAAGTGAGTTTTCTTTATTGTATCAGAAACTTCAGAATGTAATCTTTCAAAAGAGACCAGGATCATGCATGTGCTATAAGTATAAAGTATAGTATTTTGTGTTGTGTTTGTAAATAGCTGTAAAAAATGTATGGCATTTTACAATACAAAACTTTCCATTCCTACACGAAAATCAATCAGATCCAATTTGATTGTACTCCAGGTACAGGGTTGATGCATTTTATCCCCCCCCCCCCTCCCTGCTCTTTGTTTCAGGTACAGGACGTTTTCCATAATTTAAGCATAACATTGCAAAGGGTGACAGAGTTCTATCTTGTCTTATCGTTTCCAGGACATATGGTGCATCAAAGGCCGGAAGGGAATGAAGAATGGCAAACCTTTCTACTATCCAGCTACTGGATTCATTGAAGAAAGGCTTCGGAATGTACGAAAGAGGCGGGGTTCTGGGTCCAGACAGCGAATGCCTGAAGCCAACGAGCCACCCAGGGCATACATACCAGGTAATACCTGGGGTCGGCAAAAAGGGCCATGTTTTCCTGTGTCCCCAGGGGGTAACTATATTCTTCACCAGGGGGAGCTTACTGCACATGAATCCTCAAGGGGGGCTCCATGGAGCAAAAATGGCTGATTTCTGACTTTACCTCGTTTAATATACCTTGTTGAACCCCTCACCAAAACATGCAACAATGCTGGGCAATAGCACCTCCCTCTGGTCAGCCGGGGCGCCTGACTGGAGGGAAAGGATCTGATTGTAATAATGTGCTAAGTCCTACTGGTGAAAATGGGTTACGAAATCGGAGATAATTTTTAGATAGTTAATTTACAATGTGTTGTATATATGTTTCTATAGAATCAACCCTGCCAGAAGAAAGGGCCCAGCAGCAAAGGGAGTGGCTGAAACATAACCTGGAGCCCTTCACTCAAGTTCAGGAGTACATGAAGGACACCGTCCTCTACAGAGCCAAGTGGATTCGGGGAAATCACTCCAAGGACATAGAAGAGGTCATTACGGAGTACCCTCGCCTCACCAGCCCAGGCATGGTATGGATCTACTGTAACATATTGCATCTACAATGATAATTCATAATGGTAGTTTTTAACCTGACCCTAATTTCCCCATCTACTTATCTAAATGAGTTGAACTAGCCTTTAAAATATCAGCTGTCACATAACATTTCTTTTAGGGCTGTCAGTTTATCGCGTTAATTAGATTAATTAATTACAAATCCTGTAATTAATTAGATTTTTTTTAATCGCCTGACAGCACTAATTTCTTTCAAACTAAATCTTTTTTAGATATCGCAGGACTTCTTAGTGCTGCATGGCGAGGCTGCACCAAAGTTGTTTGAGACATGGGTGACGGAATATGCAGAGAAAGTCCTGCAGCTGGCGAGACAAGATGGGAAACTCCCCCTTCCTGTCGATGACATGACACTGGGTAAGTTATAGCGATTCCTTCTCTTGAGTTGCGAAATAGGAAATGGCTTCTCTTCCAGGTTGTAGATCTGCATTTGTTGTAGCTTTTGCCAATTTCAGTTGATGAATTGTGATAATAATACTCTGGTTATCTTTTTTTTCCAGTCGTTTTATTTGTTTGTTTGTTTGAAAAGGTCTTAAATTATTACCAATTGAGTGCCGGCCACAACATTCTGACACTTTCTGTTGTTCACCTACAGATGTCAAAGGGGAACTGGCCCTCAGGCTGCTACCCGACATGTTCCCACAGACGGTATATAGGCTCAACAAAAAATGTAGGCGGCACTCCAGCAAAGAGGCCCGGTCAGCCTTCGTTGACCTCAAGCCTGTAAGTACAATTTCATGTTATGAATTGGGGAAATGTTGCTATGTAGCCTAAGAAGGATGTTGGTGCACCAAAGTTGTCAGGCTATAAGGTTGACGAAGACATCTGTAGCCTGATCGGGCTATGGCCCCCATAACCTCTATTTAAACTCGAAAGGCATTGAGGTTTCCCTCATTTACAAAGACGAGTTAAAACCACTGTTTTGAGCCCTCCAAAATGTCATTGCACGTTCCATTGGCATGAGAAAAAAAACGAACTTGATTTAATTTGGCTCCCTTGTATAGTTGGTATAAACCTGTTATCTTGCTTATGATTTGCTGTCAACCTAGCCCCTTTCGTGACTGCGGTTTGCAAGCCTGGGGCTTTTGTGACCGCAGTCACTTGCTGGTGTGCCGCGACGAGTTTAAAAAAGAACTACCAAGCGTGATCGGGGGGCTGGGGGTCGGTCAAAAATATATCAGATATGAATTTCAAAGATACCCAGCGTACAATATGTCTGATATATTTTTGACCGACCCCCAGCCCCCCGATCACGCTTGGTAGTTATTTTTTAAACTCGTCGCGGCACACCAGCAAGTGACTGCGGTCACAAAAGCCCCAGGCTTGCAAACCGCAGTCACGAAAGGGGCTACTGTCAACCCAAGATTCACCTGTATTTAACATTCTTTCTTTGCTTATTTTAGGTTGGGACAAATATGGTGGAGTACCTCCAGCAGGCAAGACCCTCGGTTTTGGTGCTGGGAGAACCACACACATGTTGTGCTCAGGCATTCGTGATCTATGCAGGTCGGGCACACCCTGAAAGCACAATGCTCGGGGCAGTTGATACGTGTTTTAAAGCATTTTATGTATTTGACATAAAGTACCCCAGGCAGTGTGTTCATGCATGGGAGTTTCTCCAGCACGTTATATATAATATTGAGGGACCAGAGTCCAAGCATGTAGCATTCTTAAGGACAGCCGTACGTAACGCAAAACGTACAAATGAGGAGGAGGTGGAATAGGTGAAGTAGCAGGAGGGAAGGTGGGGGAAGAGATGGAGGAGGAGGGAGATGGGTAGACGCTAAATCCCGTATTTCTATATGTATATATTAGTGCTGTCAATCGATTAAAATATTTAACACGATTAATCGCATGATTGTCCATAGTTAACTCGCGATTAATCACAAATTAATAAAAAATGTCTACCTTAAACGGATCTTTTTCAAGTTCCAAGTTTTAATACTCTCTTATCAACATGCGAGTCAACAAATGCTTTCGTTATGCAGTCATTTAACACAAAAGGATGACCCTCATGCATTGCAAATTTGCATCAAATTCAAAACAGAGTGATGCACAAAATAACTTAAAAGAAAGAAAATTCATTAAAACAATGAATAAAGTGTACATGAAATAATAGGGGAAAGAAAACGTTAGGAACTTGTTACATTCACCCACACAAGGGCTGAGTAATCGCACACACATGTTGTGCTCAGGCATTCGTGATCTATGCAGGTCGGGCACACCCTGAAAGCACAATACTCGGGGCAGTTGATACGTGTTTTAAAGCATTTTATGTATTTGACATAAAGTACCCCAGGCAGTGTGTTCATGCATGGGAGTTTCTCCAGCACGTTATATATAATATTGAGGGACCAGAGTCCAAGCATGTAGCATTCTTAAGGACAGCCGTACGTAACGCAAAACGTACAAATGAGGAAGAGGTGGAATAGGTGAAGTAGCAGGAGGGAAGGTGGGGGAAGAGATGGAGGAGGAGGGAGATGGGTAGACGCTAAATCCCGTATTTCTATATGTATATATTAGTGCTGTCAATCGATTAAAATATTTAACACGATTAATCGCATGATTGTCCATAGTTAACTCGCGATTAATCACAAATTAATAAAAATTTTCACCTTAAACGGATCTTTTTCAAGTTCCAAGTTTTAATACTCTCTTATCAACATGCGAGTCAACAAATGCTTTCGTTATGCAGTCATTTAACACAAAAGGATGACCCTCATGCATTGCAAATTTGCATCAAATTCAAAACAGAGTGATGCACAAAATAACTTAAAAGAAAGAAAATTCATTAAAACAATGAATAAAGTGTACATGAAATAATAGGGGAAAGAAAACGTTAGGAACTTGTTACATTCACCCACACAAGGGCTGAGTAATCGCACACACATGTTGTGCTCAGGCATTCGTGATCTATGCAGGTCGGGCACACCCTGAAAGCACAATACTCGGGGCAGCTGATACGTGTTTTAAAGCATTTTATGTATTTGACATAAAGTACCCCAGGCAGTGTGTTCGTGCATGGGAGTTTCTCCAGCACGTTATATATAATATTGAGGGACCAGAGTCCAAGCATGTAGCATTCTTAAGGATAGCCGTACGTAACGCAAAACGTACAAATGAGGAGGAGGTGGAATAGGTGAAGTAGCAGGAGGGAAGGTGGGGGAAGAGATGGAGGAGGAGGGAGATGGGTAGACGCTAAATCCCGTATTTCTATATGTATATATTAGTGCTGTCAATCGATTAAAATATTTAACACAATTAATCGCATGATTGTCCATAGTTAACTCGCGATTAATCACAAATTAATAAAAATGTTCTACCTTAAACGGATCTTTTTCAAGTTCCAAGTTTTAATACTCTCTTATCAACATGCGAGTCAACAAATGCTTTCGTTATGCAGTCATTTAACACAAAAGGATGACCCTCATGCATTGCAAATTTGCATCAAATTCAAAACAGAGTGATGCACAAAATAACTTAAAAGAAAGAAAATTCATTAAAACAATGAATAAAGTGTACATGAAATAATAGGGGAAAGAAAATGTTAGGAACTTGTTACATTCACCCACACAAGGGCTGAGTAATCGCACACACCCCCCCTCTCTCTCTCACACACACTCTCCCAGCTCTCTTTCTCTCTTGCCCCTTCCCTTCTCTCTCACCCCCCTCTCTCTCTCTATATCTCACACACACACACACACACACACACACACACACACACACACACACACACACACACACACACACACACACACACACACTTCAGAAACAAACATAGTATCAATGAGAGCATCAATAATACACCTGATAGTCTAGTAAAAAAAAATCTTAAAAGTTAATCGTGAGTTAAAAAAATAGTGGCGTTAATAGAATCGGGCGATAACGTGTTAATACCGCGTTAACTTTGACAGCCTTAGTATATATGTGTTTTGATCTATCAATATCTGGGCAGTAACAGGGCAGTAAAGCAGTACAAAACCAGATACCGATATGTATTATTTATTATTTATTATTTAAACAGGAAATCAGTTTGACATGAAAGCACTTTTTGATGTCCACACGCCGTGACATGTATATGCAACAAGTGTAATACATTTTGAAGTTAAATGTATTCTATGCCTTGGTCTGTTCTTTTCATTGATTTCAGCACATTTAGACTGTTATACCTTTCAATCAAGTATCTGTGCCAACCTAATGTAGTGTACTAACTATAGCAGTTGTGTTAATAGGCCCTTTTCACAGCAGCCATCTTGACACAGCAGGGTAAACCTACATCCTGTGAACAAGACTGACACATGTGTAACTAATCATGTTGCTGTGTCCATCTGTTGGTCAATCGTTGTCAATCTGGCTCACAAGATGGCTGCTGTGAATAGGGTCTATTTGACCCTTTTGATGTAACCCAAGATTCAGTCAAAGCAACTATTTTGACCCTTAAAATGGGTCGTTTGTATAACCCAATACGGGGTCAAATCAACTAGGAGGTTGGGTTATTTTGACCCTTAAAATGGGTCGTTTGTATAACCCAATATGGGGTCAAATCAACTTGAAAATTGGGTTATTTTGACCCTTAAAATGGGTCATTGGTATAACCCAATATGGGGTCAAATCAACTTGGAAGTTGGGTTATTTTGACCCATAAAATGGGTCGTTGGTATAACCCAATATGGGGTCAAATCAACTTGGAAGTTGGGTTATTTTGACCCTTAAAATGGGTCGTTGGTATAACCCAATATGGGGTCAAATCAACTTGGAGGTTGGGTTATTTTTACCCTTAAAATGGGTCGTTGGTATAACCCAATATGGGGTCAAATCAACTTGGAGGTTGGGTTATTTTGACCCTTAAAATGGGTCGTTAGTATTCGTTTATTTGACCCAAGTTATGGGTCAAATGAAATAACCAATAATATTGGGTCAAATTAACCCACACACTGGTCGGGCCCTTTTTGACCAGTGAATTGGGTCAAAAATAACCCAAATTGGGTCAAATTTGACCAATCTGTTTTTAGTGTGTATGAGAAAGTTGTTGTTTAGTAGTTAGTAAGCTGTACAGCTATAACAAGTCAAGTCAGGCTAAATTAAACTTTGCGCCAACATTAGGACCGAAGTATAAACCAGCAACTGAGCAACATGAAGAAGTGGACTTATGCATCTGGATCAGAAAAAACATTGTGGATGAAAAAGTAAGTAGGCTACAGTGCTTGTATGCTAACAGTAGCTAGCCAGCTTAGCCTACATCACAATGATAATCACCAAGCTAACTTACTGTACACACTTGAAAGGGATAACCTGTCCCTCGTGAGTCCTTGAATTGATATGGTTAGTGGACCAGTCGACCAAAGTATTCGCGGAACGACAGAGTATTTCAAACGGAGCTTTTATTAGTTGGTCACACAGAGAAGAGAACTCTCCTGCAGCCCGTGGGCTCAGCTCCTCGCACACCAGTAGAAGGGCAGAATATCCACATTACATGACATATTTATACAGAGGAGGAGGGGAGGGGTGTATGTGTGTATATGTATCCGTGTGTGTATGTATGGGTGTGTGTGTGGTGTGTGTGTGCTAGGCTGTGTGTGTGCTTGTTTCAGAAGGGGGGCTAATGGGTTCCAGATGTAGAAGACCCCTATTCTCGAACAACACCTCCACAAATCATGGCCGTGACAGCTGGGTGGGGGAGATGCGTGTGTGTGAGGAGGGAGCCACAGACAGTCAGGATGTACAGGGGGCCCTGTGTGTGTGTGTGTGTGTGTGTGTGTGGGTGTGTGTGGAAGGAGACAGCCACGAGGTCGGCAGGTCACGCCACATGCAGGGAGGGAGACACAGACAGAGAGCAGGGTGCAGCCTACAGCCTGCACAAGCACAGATATAAGATATCAGACATTTTACATCAAATTTTACTAGATCAATGAACTAAAAACCCATCACACTGTAGGGCTGGGCAATTAATTGAAACAGAATCGCGATATCGATTCATAGACCTATGCAATCTAATTTCTAAGTTATGACTATTTTCTTTTATTACATTTTTTTTTTTTTTTTTTTTACTTTTTAAATTATTTTATCTGGGTTGAACATGATTTGTGGAACTCCCTCTGGTGTTGTGGTCATGGTATTCACTGACCTTTGGGAAATATTTCGAGTATCTTAGTGGTGTAGTGTATCTTGTAGACCAGGCCCATTGCAAGTTGCTGTACTCTGTCGTCTACTCTAAGCCATCCTAGGTTGTCAAAGTGGACAGGGGTGAGGTGGGTTTTAGGAGTAAGGTCAAGCAGTAGTCTGACCAGTTTGTTTTGTGATGTTTGTAATCTTGTTTTTAGTGCCTTTGAGGTGCTTTGGTACCATGAGGTGCAAGCATAGTTGTAGTACCCTTGAATGAGTGCTCCTGTTAGAGTCTTTAAGGTATTCTTGTTTACCAGAGAGGAGATCCGGTACAGGAATCTAGTTCGTTGGTTGACTTAGTTTTATTACATTGGATCCCATTTTGTCACAGGAAAGATTTGCCTCTATAGGATGGAACCCAGGTAGGTAATTTCATCTTTCCTTTTAAGATAAGATAAGATATTCCTTTATTGATCCCCTTGGGGAAATTCAGGCATCATAGCAGCATGGGGGAAGGGGGGGGGGTACAGGTAGTGAAAACAACACAAGCAGTGTAAACAAATAGGTCAATATAATTTACTATCTAACTAACTGAAATATACATTATTCATTATTCACAGTATCACAGTATCTACATAAGGTGCAGTATGCATAAGGTAGTGTTATTGTCCTACTTGGGTTCCTATTAGTTCTAGGTCGATGTCTGGCAGCAGTCGCTGCCCACTGTTGTGGAGCCTGATGGCCACTGGTATGAAGGACTGTCCGAGGCGGTTAGTTGAGTGTCGGAGGGGCATGAGTCTGTGGCTTCCTTGTCACCTTCACCTAATATGTTTTGATCTGGTCAGGTGCGCTGTCACCTAAAATGTTTTGATCTGATCAGGTGCGCTGTCACCTAATATGTTTTGATCTGGTCAGGTGCGCTGTCACCTAATATGATTTCATCTGGTCAGGTGCGCTGTCACCTAATATGTTTTCATCTGGTCAGGTCCGCTGTCACCTAATGTTAATATGTTTTCATCTGTGTCCACTGACCACTGACACACAGTGGGGGATGTTTTAAAAATATTATTTAATATATAATATAATATAATAATTTGTGCTTCACCTAAACATTTGGTCAGCAGCCTCCACTGTGGTGTAGTCATAGTTGACTACACCAGGGGTTCCCAAAGTCAGGGTCGCGACCCACAGGAGGGTCGCGAGCCGCCGCAGGGGGGTCGCCAGGTGATTTAAAAAAAAAAAAAAAAAAAAAAAAAAATTGCAGTCAGGCCACTGAACTTAGAAGCAGGCCAGGACAGTGTTTCTAGTTGCAGCAGCGCAATAGTTAGAGATAACCTAGGTGGGGAACAACCAGGAGATCACTGCAACTCACACAAGTTGGAGAACTATCTCTCTCTCTCTCTCTCTCTCTCTTGCTCTCACACACACACACACACACAATAGGAGCCGCATGTGATTGGTGGAGGCGGGACCCTTACAAAACACTGTTGTTGCTAATCATTGACACATGCTAGCCTATAATAATCCCCCCCAGAAAAATCTACTTTGCATTTGATATATTGCAAATATATGCCATCACACACACTGGCATTTAAATGGTTAGAATTATAAAATTAATATGTGGTGTTATTATCAGGGCTGAAGTTGAATAAAAGATTGTATTGTTTTCAATCTGACATTACAAAAAAACAGAAAATCCATCAAAATCAGTGTTGTTGCTAATCATACATATGCTAGCCTGTTTTTTAACAATAATTTGTGATGCCATCACAAACACTGGCATTTAAAGGGTACAAATAAAAAAATGCCTGCACCAGAATGCAGGAAATGAAGTCTTTGTAACAAGAAATGTCCTGGTGGGGGACCCCCAGACCCCCTGCTTAAAAAGTGGCCTGACGGGCTATATTTTGCACTATATTTCCTGGCCTGAATGATTTCCCCAGTCCGGCCCTGGTTAAAAGCCTCCAATGCTTATTAGTGTGTGTGCGTTTGAACGTGTGCATGTTTCAACCATACATTTCCATTTATATAATAGTGGGGGTCACGGCTCTCTGACCCCGTTATTTTTGGGTCGCGGCCTGAAAAGTTTGGGAACCCCTGGACTACACCATTAGATAGAAGTACAGTAGAAATGCATTCAGAGGATAGCGAGAGGCCACCATCAAATTTTTTTGCACCATCTGTGACAGTAAATGTACTGTAACGTTTCCAGGTTTCAAAACGTTATTGACGACTCTCGAGGCAGTTGTTATAGTTCTCACTCAGGTTTATTCCACAGTCTCAGGTACAAAGTCGGGGTGCATCACCTCTGCTTGCAATCATTACAACTCATCTCTACAACTTCCCATGCCTCAAGAGGCCGCACCCTAGGTGCCACACCCTCTTATACCCTTTCCAGGTCAGCCCTTGCCCCCTCCCCTCCTCACGCGACCAATAGCGCCGCCGCCAGCCCCAGGTTGGCAGAGTGGCAGCTCGGCTGACCAACTGACCCAAATCCCAGGGTCGCTACAGTACTAAGCAAAGGGTTTGTATGTTATGTCTCCTGTCAACAATTCCTTAACCTCTAGGTTCAGCGAGAAGATGGTTGGTACGGTCACGGTTCTCACTGGCCTCATCTTTTAAGGTTGCTGGCTCAGCATATATATATATGCCTGCTAGTGTAACCATTGGTTGTACATGACCTCAATTAACAGAACATCACTGATCAGCGTTGTATAACGGCGCACAGTGCAATCGATTAAAAGGCTTGAGAGGCTATCGTTTTAATGCCGTGGCATAGGTTGACTTGTGTGCTTCACCTCAGCTTGTTAACTTTTAAGGGCGGTCGTCTCCGGCAGAGAACCTGGTGCAGCGAATCATTCATCATAATGTCTCAAAAACTAGAATTAACTACATGGCCGAGAAGAGAATGGAGAGCCCAAGACATTGGTAATCCATTTCTCGAGAGGCCAGCTGTGCCCTCAGGCACGGCACTTAACATTTAAATATTGCTTACATAATTATATCTCATGGGGCATACATACTGTATAATAACCCAGGCTATAGAATTGTGTATCAGGGAAATGTAGGTTCTTCCATTTAGCATAAGTTTGGTCTACCAAAAAATTTTTTCAGTAGTAATCCTTCAATGTTTATTTTTTTTTTATCAATTGCACGCCTTGGATACTTAAAGGGGACATATTTTAGTATTTTTCAATGAGAAAATATTATATACCCCCCTGTTTCAGTCCTGTTCTCAACTGGCTGTTTCTGTGCCTGTAATGAGCCTGTAACGTTGATAGAAATTCAGATCTTACTTTCAGACTAAACATTCCAGATCAAATATGACTCAAGATACAGCACTAGCATAGCAAACTTACCGTTAAAGATTTTGTTTTAGGATAAACGTTTAGGTAGAAAAGAGAAGATTTACATGTGAGCCGCCATCTTGTGAAGATACAAATAAATATAAATGCATTTATATAGCGCTTTTATCCAAATCGCTTTACAATTTTGTTTCTCACATTCATCCATTAATTCACACTGATGGCGGAAGCAACCATGCAAGGTGCCAACCTGAACATCGGGAGCAATTAGGGGTACATTGTCTTGTTCACAAGGACACATCGACACGCTGTGGGACACGGAGTGGGAATCCAACCGGGAACCTTCCGACTACCAGACGACTGCTCTACCTCCTGAGCCCCTGTCGGCCCCAAGATATCTTCACATGGATATACAGTACACACGCATACAAGGTCTTATTAACTATGGCGATTGTAGCTGCAATTCTGAATGGCTCATTTCAAGAGGGAGGGTTATTTTCACAGCTGCGCTGCAGAAAAGGCACAATGCACATTTAACATCAACTCAGTGTTGGGACAACTCATTGTGTAATAAACAATGCAAAACACAGGAAAAGGTGATAGGTCTTGTTAAAGAGTACAGAATACCTGGAGATACTCCCATAAATTACCAATAAGAGGAATGATGAGATTGAACTATGGATCCACATGATTCAGATTTCCATGCAAAGCGAGAGCAACAATGTTGATGAAAACACAAAGCTTATTTTATCCAGACAGGAAATCTCCCAAACACTATTTTCACTGCTGCAGTATTACAGCAGATCTTTTATCATTTTTATTAGACCACTCCCTGCTTATGGTCAGAGCACATATTGTCGCAAATGGAATTGTACTCGTAAAAGAAGGAAATGCGATTCTTAGTATTGTTTAGTTTTTTCTGTTGAGAAAATATGACTCCCTGTAGTAATAATAATAATAATAATAATAATAATAATAATAATAATAATAATAATAATAATAATAATAATTAAAAAAAAAGGTAAATGTCATTCTGTGAGTGATCCTTCAATGATGACGGGTAATAAAATAGTCATAAAAAGAGCATCTCTGCTGCAGAAGGGAGAGGTTGTGGTGGATCAAGGTGTTGTGGAATGTACCTTATTGTACCGCAGGAGGTCGGTGCGGTTGTGGCAGGCCTCTGGTGAGAGAAGGACTGCGGAACAGGAAAGGTACAGCTACAAGGTGATGGAAAACACCACTCTAGAGCAGGGGTTCTCAAACTGTTTTATACCAAGACCCCATTTTATTTAGAATTTATTTGGGCGACCCCACACATAATGTATCGTGTAATTTCAGCGTGGAAATGGTCAGGATCTAGCAAGTTTTATGCTAATGTGGAATATCCATAAAAGTATCTATTTATCTATCCGTCTATGATTCCATCTATTGTAAATTACTTAAACAGCGTCTACAATATACTCATCTACTGTGTTAAAACTATTGAGCTATGTGTGCTCATGCAGGGAATGTCCTACATTCTTGTGGACCTACACAACGGCACCAGAGAGTCTGTGTTCTAATAATGTTAGCTACAATACCTATTTATTTATTTGGTCTTGTGTCAGTCTTGTATCCTGCCGCTATTTTGAAGAAGCATCTCATTGGCTCAGTGACGACATAAAATAAGCTTGATTCTTCCTGCTCTGGGCAGAACCCAGAATGTCTGCCCGTTGCAATGTAAATTTTTTCCTTGCAACGTATTGTCTCAAGTTTCAAGTTTCTTTAATAGTTGTCATACAGAAGTACAGAATACTTTTATACAAAATGCTTCTTTCTGTTACGCTCCAGAGACTGTGCTAGACAAAAAAGATAAGTATGAAATAAAATAAGTATAGCATGTAAAAAATAGAAGTCACGTACGTAGACACAAGTGTTCAATATGTACATATGTACAATGTTCAATGCAGAATAGAAGTAACTGAGTTACCATACAATATACTATGCAATATACTAATATACAATATACTATATAGTGCAAAGCAGAAATGGGATGAGGTACAATTTAGGTAAAATTTACAGTAAGGTGTACTGAGGTATGTTGTAGTGCAAATCCTTTACCAATAAATATAAAGTGTGTTTAGGTGTTCTAAAGTGTGGAGAGTGGGTGCTGCAGTGTGTTGTTTGTTTAAAGTGAGTGTGTGCGTTCCATCACATTGACATTTATACTTTTCTGGTTGGTGTTCTGAGCGAATGAGGTGGCTCTCCTCCAAATTAGCAGCTTGGTTCAGGGCTTAACAAACAACTTAACAAGGTAACAGTAAAAATAGCAAGGATCTAGAATTACAGTTGGTCTCCTGACTTTCACTACACATAGGCATTTGCTTGTGTTTTAATACAGTATAATAGCACACTTTAATGGTACACACATTTGTAGATATTTGTCTATACATTCTTACAATAGATAAATGGATTGATTCATAGATATTATACATATTGCAGATCCTGACATTAGTTATTTTGGTCAGCCAAAACCATCGTCTCATCAGTCCTTGGTCTGTGGGCCTGTGACTCTTAGTAACAGATGCACTGGCCTTCTGGTCACAAATAGATCTTGACCACTTCAGTAGCTACAGACAGGCTGAGATGTACACAGGCTGAGATTTACATGAAGACATGTGTCGTCTCTGAAACTACTAATACTAAGCTCTGCGTCGTTGTTCTAATATCCCCAAAAAGGTGTGGTGTGTAAACAATTGACATCCACCAGGTGCGAGAGTTATACCAAAAGGAGATTTATTGGCTGACCACAAAATGGGACCCAATTCACTCTCAAAAAGTTGTATACTCTATAGATTAGGTGGATCCAGTTTACACATAAGCAAAGGTGCACTGGTGTCCACCTTTCTCAAATTATTGGTTACAAAGATTCTTAAACAAGCAAAGTCCAATCCAATAATCTAAAGTTCCTTTGTGTTGCAGTAGATGTAGTTATTTTCGCCTTCATCAATGAGGTTTCACTGGAAGTTGTAGCCGTCTTCTTACGTTGATTCTCATTTTCTTCTCTTCTTCCTCTTCTCCTGTTTCCCGAGGCCCTCCTTTTTTATAACAGGGCCCCCGGTCCCTGTGTGACCTCACAGGAAATGGTCTCTCCCAATCAGGGCTAGTTATGTTTGAATTTGAAAATAGGGGCGGTCCTAACGCCCAACTGTTGCCAGCTTAAATTTCTTAATACCAAATTAGTTTTATGTCCAACTCAGCTTAAACCATTCTTTTGTTTGGCATAATATTTTATTCTAGGTCTGGTTCTAAGGCACATTCTAGTATTCTTTACCACATTCTTACCATAATATAACACAATAGACATTTATATTGGTCCACCCATTTGTTTGACTCATTATTTTAAATTAGAATCTTCCTACAGGCATGTTCCTTCAAGACATTACATTTGCATACAGTTCTTGACCTAAACCACTTTATTTAAGACTACATATTTTCATCTCAGCGTTGGAATATAATTAGAAATATTCCCTTATCTTCTTGGTTGGGGCGGGATCATCCCTATGTTCCCCGGGTCCTATGTTCCCCGATTGATTGATTAATTGATTGAAAATGTTATACATTTTTATTATTTTATTAATTATTAATGTCCGCCTTGTTTCGAACTGGTTAAGCTTAGGCCCTCTTTCGAAGTTGGTTAAGGTTAGAGTTTGGAATCAGGGCTGGTGTTCTAAATAAAGGAGAAATTTGGACTAGAAAACAAGGACCACTTCAGATATCTACAGATTAGAGATTACTATAATAAAGAAATAAGAGGGGACAAGGAAGAAGAACAGAATGGAATAATTAGGATGATAGTAAGGGCATACGAAGGAGGGAAAGGAAGGGTAATATCAGCACTGTACCGGGCTATAATGACCAGCAAGGGGCACACGACCGATTATATAAGGGAGAAATGGGAGAGAGAACTAGAGATAGGAATAACAGGGAAGGAATGGGGGAACATATGCGAGGTGCAACATTCAACAACAGGATTGAGGATATGGAAAGAGTTTGGATGGAAAAACATGATCAGATTCTTTATAACCCCAGAGCTGAAGGGAAAATATGCACCAACACAAAGAGCATGCTGGAGGATGTGTGGGAAGGAGGGGGCAAATCACACGCACATATTCTGGGGATGTCAGAAGCTGAAGGGGTATTGGGAGGAGATAGGGGAGGCAATGATCAGAATATTCGGATACGGGTTACCACAAACAGGACTGGTGCTTTACTTAGGAGACCTGACACACGAGGGAATACAAGGGGGGGACAAATATTTAATAAATATAATGTTGATAGCGGCCAGAAAAGCAATAACAAGACTGTGGTACAAAGAAGACCCACCGACAATAGCACAATGGGTAGGAATAGTGGAGGAGATACAGGATATGGAGAGGATAACACACATGCTGAGGTTACAGGAAGAGAAATTTGGAGAAAGATGGGGAAAGTGGGAGGATTACAAGGGGAACGAAAACGACATCACAGAGGAAGAACCAAATGCATCACAAGAGGGCGAAGGGTAAAGGAGGAAAGAGGTTCAAGGAGGGTCTCTGAACCCATGTCACACACTTTTGACTTAGTTAGTATTTTCTGATTTTATTTAAAAAAAAATTGGGCATTACAATTGTATTACATTTTTTGTACTTTATTATTTATGTCTGTTTAACAATGTTGTATTAATAATCAAGGAAGATGTCGTTTGTAAATGGGTGAATCAAAAGGCAAAGAGAAATTTAGTATAAAAGAAATAGAAAGGGCGAAGGATAAGAGAAGAAGGAAATTCAAGGAGGGTCACTGGACCCATACCATACATATTTGCCTTAGTCAGTATCTAATCCTTTTGAGTAGGTATTACATTTGTTTATACCTGTTCAAGGGCGGTATACAATCAGTCTTTGTATTAAGTGCCTGGAAAAACAACTGTAGTGGAAACATATAACCAACAATGCTATTCATGTAACCATTTATGTTCACTGCATTCTTTCATATTGTGTTATGGGATGCATTTTTGTGTAAGTGTTGTTTGTCTATAAATGTTAATAAAAATTTAAGTTTAAAAAAAAAGAATCGAATCGATAAGCAGAATCGATAATGGAATCGTATCGATAAAATCCTATCAATTCCCATCCCTACTCATGAGCCGCTTCTGACTACCCAGGGATGTCCTGTTGTACCTCTGTCCTATTGGACCTCTGTCCTGTTGTACCTCTGTCCGATTGGACCTCTGTCCTGTTGTACCTCTGTCCGATTGGACCTCTGTCCTGTTGTACCTCTGTCCTATTGGACCTCTGTCCTGTTGGACCTCTGTCCTGTTGTACCTCTGTCCGATTGGACCTCTGTCCTGTTGTACCTCTGTCCGATTGGACCTCTGTCCTGTTGTGCCACACCGGGCACTGCCACGGTTTGCACCTCAGAGTTATGTAATATTCTGTCACTCTGACGCCTGGACACTAAGACACTGCGTTTGTCCGGCTTCCACCTCCCCTATTAGCATCTCTAGCATCTCATTTTCTGCCGCAATGTTCTCTATTCAGGCTGTATTGATTTGTGTGAATTGGGGGTTTGGGGGGGCGTTTCATTGGGCATTTATGGGCATTTATGGGCATGGGATAAGACGCTCAGTCACATACGCAACATTGATTTTGAGTTGAAATTTGAGTTGATCATGATTTATAATGGGGAACTGGCATGGAACATGCGTGCGCACCTCGTTATGAATCGGAATATCGTTGTATGTACCTTTTGGAACTTGTGGACATCCACAACCGTTGGCACACAAATCCTAAGCAAGGTTTTATCAATGAGGCCCCAGATATACCAGCCTGGGGTACAACTGGAGGAAGGATCCAGGCCTGATATACAGCCTGGAGTACAACTGGATGAAGGATCCAGGCCTGATATACCAGCCTGGAGTACAACTGGACGAAGGATCCAGGCCTGATATACCAGCCTGGAGTACAACTGGAGGAAGGATCCAGACCTGATATACCAGCCTGGAGTACAACTGGAGGAAGGATCCAGACCTGATATACCAGCCTGGAGTACAACTGGAGGAAGGATCCAGACCTGATATACAGCCTAGAGTACAACTGGAGGAAGGATCCAGACCTGATATACCAGCCTGGAGTACAACTGGAGGAAGGATCCAGACCTGATATACAGCCTGGAGTACAACTGGAGGAAGGATCCAGACCTGATATACCAGCCTGGGGTACAACTGTAGGAAGGATCCAGACCTGATATACAGCCTGGGGTACAACTGGAGGAAGGATCCAGACCTGATATACCAGCCTGGAGTACAACTGGAGGAAGGATCCAGACCTGATATACCAGCCTGGAGTACAACTGGACGAAGGATCCAGACCTGATATACCAGCCTGGAGTACAACTGGAGGAAGGATCCAGACCTGATATACCAGCCTGGGGTACAACTGGAGGAAGGATCCAGACCTGATATACAGCCTGGAGTACAACTGGATGAAGGATCCAGACCTGATATACCAGCCTGGAGTACAACTGGACGAAGGATCCAGACCTGATATACCAGCCTGGAGTACAACTGGAGGAAGGATCCAGACCTGATATACCAGCCTGGGGTACAACTGGAGGAAGGATCCAGACCTGATATACAGCCTGGAGTACAACTGGAGGAAGGATCCAGACCTGATATACCAGCCTGGAGTACAACTGGATGAAGGATCCAGACCTGATATACCAGCCTGGAGTACAACTGGAGGAAGGATCCAGACCTGATATACCAGCCTGGGGTACAACTGGAGGAAGGATCCAGACCTGATATACCAGCCTGGGGTACAACTGGAGGAAGGATCCAGACCTGATATACCAGCCTGGAGTACAACTGGAGGAAGGATCCAGACCTGATATACCAGCCTGGGGTACAACTGGACGAAGGATCCAGACCTGATATACCAGCCTGGAGTACAACTGGACGAAGGATCCAGACCTGATATACAGCCTGGAGTACAACTGGACGAAGGATCCAGACCTGATATACCAGCCTGGGGTACAACTGGAGGAAGGATCCAGACTTGATATACCAGCCTGGAGTACAACTGGACGAAGGATCCAGACCTGATATACCAGCCTGGGGTACAACTGGAGGAAGGATCCAGACCTGATATACCAGCCTGGAGTACAACTGGACGAAGGATCCAGACCTGATATACCAGCCTGGGGTACAACTGGAGGAAGGATCCAGACCTGATATACCAGCCTGGAGTACAACTGGACGAAGGATCCAGACCTGATATACCAGCCTGGGGTACAACTGGAGGAAGGATCCAGACCTGATATACCAGCCTGGGGTACAACTGGAGGAAGGATCCAGACCTGATATACAGCCTGGAGTACAACTGGACGAAGGATCCAGACCTGATATACCAGCCTAGAGTACAACTGGAGGAAGGATCCAGACCTGATATACCAGCCTGGAGTACAACTGGAGGAAGGATCCAGACCTGATATACCAGCCTGGGGTACAACTGGAGGAAGGATCCAGACCTGATATACCAGCCTGGGGTACAACTGGAGGAAGGATCCAGACCTGATATACAGCCTGGGGTACAACTGGAGGAAGGATCCAGACCTGATATACAGCCTGGAGTACAACTGGAGGAAGGATCCAGACCTGATATACCAGCCTGGGGTACAACTGGAGGAAGGATCCAGACCTGATATACCAGCCTGGGGTACAACTGGAGGAAGGATCCAGACCTGATATACCAGCCTGGGGTACGACTGGACTGATCGGACAACCCAGAGGCTCTTTACAGGAAGGGACAGAGCAGACTGTTCTTCCTAAGGAGACTCATGTCTTTCAACGTGTGCAGCCGGCTACCGGTGAGGAAGGCTGGATGCTATACAGGAAAACCCATCCCACACCCTCTATGAGGAGCCAGCCAAGATGAGGAGCACGTTCAGCCATAGACTTATCCCCCCATGACACACCACAAACCACCTCGGCCAGTCCTTCGTGCCAGTAGCCATCAGGCTACACAACCGTGGGCATGGACTGCTGACAATTTCTGGAGAACTAATGGCTGGTGAACATAATACCGTTTTAAACCTAAGCCTGAAACAGTCCACCTGGGTATATGTAGTTGTTATTTCTGTGTAATTATCAGATAATGTGCTGTGAGTAAGTGTATCCTTATAGCATATGCATAAGCCTGGTCTCTTTTGAAAGATAACATTCTGAAGTTACTAATACAAAAAAGGAAAATCACTTTTAGTGCTAATGAAATAGAGTAACATAGGTCTGAACTTGAGTTGAAGTTGAAGTTGTGTACTAAAAGTTTTCTGTAGTGGTTGCAATATCCCCCCCCAAAATATATAATAATATATATAATATATACACTGCGGAACCATAGCCTAAAGTCTTATGTAGTACCTGTCCAAATTTTATAAAAATCCGTTCAGAAATGTCCTCAGAGTTTGCACTGAATTAGGAAAATCTTTTAACTTCTGTGCCCTTGACACATGGAATGTTTTAATTAGAGCTGGGCCGTTAACGGTGTTAACGTGCTGCGTTAACGTGCTGCGTTAACGCTATACTAGTATCGCGCGATAATATAATTAACGCATTAATCAATTTTTTTTTTTTTTTTTTTTACATTTTTTTTTACCTTTATTTACCCAGGGTAGGTTCGCTGAGCACAGATGCTCTTTTTCAGGAACGCCCTGCTTAACATTCACACAGTTCCATTCACACCTGGGAGCTGCCCAGTACAACCACAGTTGACACCATTGGCCACTGAGCAACTCCACTGGAGCAGTTGATTCAAGCCATGTCACATAGTTCAAGTTTGAAATTATTCTTTCTGTTTTGCTCCTGAGAGTGCTAGATACTGTACTGTACTGGTAATATTATTTATTTGTGTTAACTTCTGAATAAAACAACTTATTAAACACAAGTACATCTTATTGAACATTATTTTGATATTTCATTACCAATTATCATAGCAAAACAGCTTTTTCAAACAGTCTGCATTTTGGAAACGGGAGATGGGCTCATGGTGTAATGGGCCACCTGGCCTGAGAAACATAAGGAGGAAAGAAAAAGTAAGGACTTACTCATTATTTGGGTAGAACACACATATTTTGAATGCCTTCGGCAGGTTTTTTTTTTTTTTTTTTTGCCATTTTAATCTAGATTAATCTAGATTAAATCCAGGATTGCAGATAGATTAATCTAGATTAAAAAAATTAATCTATGCCCACCTTTAGTTTTAATGCACTTTAAAACTCAATACATTAGTATCTATTGGTCAGTTAAAATCTCTAATAGCCAACCATTTAACCATGGTCTGCAGTTGTTTTTAATTATTCTTCATTGTTTAATTGATTGACTTTTCTGTTTATACACTGTTTTTGTATTTATTATGTGCTGAATTTCTCTATGTCATTGTAAATGAGAGCTTGCTCTCAATGATCCTTCGAGATTAAATAAAGATCAAATTAATTTGTTGTTTGAATGCAGGCTGAGCAGCAATAAACTGGACTGCAGCTTACCTGGTTGTCGTACCATCATCTTTCATACACATAAACACAAAGACTTACACGATGCAGTTAAACCTGCTATACACTTTTTACATCCTTGATCACATGACTAGGCCTATAAGTACTTTTACTTTTGGGGAAGAGATTCACTCCCACCTTAATTGAACATTGACATTCGCAACGGTGTGTTACTCCACAACTTCACTAAGTTAGGCGACAAAGTTCCTAAGACAAAGACAGATAGGGAAATTAATTGGACTTTCCATCTAGCTTAGTCCCTCCCTCCCTCCATACACACACACACACACACACACACACACACACACACACACACACACACACACACACACACACACACACACACACACACAAGACATGCATGCTTCAAATCATTGAGACCGATGCTCACAGTTAGATCAGGAAATGGTCTCAGCATTCAATACCAGCACGAGGGGCGATCTCCTGGATACTTCATCAATGACACTATCTCTCTCGCTCTCTCTCTACTTCTCTCTTTCTTTCTCTTATTTTTTTTCTATTTTCCAGGCAGTATCGTCTCTGTGGACACTAATCCCGATACCCGTGGTCCTTCCATCACAGCGAGGACGAGGGCGCTGGAGCGAGAGGGACGCTGGAGTTTAGCTGCTGGGGTTTAGGCATTTAGCGTTCGATTTAACACCACAGGCGGGGCAGTAGGTGCAAATGTGCCCCTTGATAGTTCACATGCACATGCAAAGAAACATACTTACAAGTGCATGTATTGAATACATACACACAAACACATGCAGACACGCACACACACACACATACTCACCAAAGAGTTCTAATATATACAATACATGATATACACAGATGCACACATGGAGACGCACACACACACACACACACACACACACACACACACACACACCCTCATGGCCCATAGGCACACACAAGACACACACTTGTAGAAGATATATTGTTTCATAAGATCATTTCATTTTAACATATCGGAGCACAGACATACAGGAGGGAAAGACCACACTACAACCATTTCTGATCTGTAAAGACAGCAACTGGCCTATATTACCTATACCACACCGTTTAGTGAATGAGATTTCACTAATGATGAGGATTAGCTACTTGTACTTTCACCCAGTAAAGTGATGACTTAAGATAAGATAAAATAAGATATTCCTTTATTGATCCCTTTGGGGAAATTCGGGAGCCATAGCAGCATGGGTGGAGGGAAGGTATAGGTATGGGTGTCACATATTATACGTTGTAATCTGTGCAGAGTAGGTGATAAGAGTCAGACACACTTGGATGTAGGCTAGATGGAATAGTGTGCGTCTTGAGCTGTGTAACCAAGGCAGATCTACTCTAGCTAGTGTTAACTAGTGACTGTCTAGCTCCTAGAGTTAAATCGAGTTTGGAGGTCAGATTATGGAATCCAGTGAGAAGAGCCTGTAGGATGGAGGTAACCCATCTCGACAACAACATCTTTAAACAACAATGTTAAAAGGTTGCATTCGCATTAGACCATGGTCATGGGCAGAAGTTATCCAGCTTTGCTGGGAGAAACCTTGCAAACCTTTATGTTGGTGAAAACACCAGTAATACCAGTGTATTACTGGAAGCAGCGCTGATGTACAGTAAGCACTGATGACCTTAGACTGCAAACCGGATGTCATTATTATTATATGAGAGATGACGGCAACATCTGCTAATGCCAACATTGAATATTTCAACTAAAATATTTCAAAATATTTTGCCATCCTCCGCCATGGATTTTCAAACCAGATGTTGAGTCTGTCAAAATTAGGCACCCCTTTTGCTTTGTACGACAAAATAAGAGTTTATTTTTCTGACATGTTATTTGCAGGAATAGTTTCATTATTATTATTATTATTATTATTATTATTATTATTATTATTATTATTATTATTATTATTATTATTATTATTATTATTATTATTATTATTATTATTATTATCATCGACAACAACAATTTTCTGACAAGGAGTGCAAATTCCTTTTCCCCATCCTGCATTAGCTGTGTGACTCAGCACCCTTAATTGGCACCATGCTGCACAGGCAGCAATATTGGCAAATAAGAAACCCATCTATTATTGCTGAGAAAGCTCAGCCCCCTGCTGTCTCTGTCCTCACATCTCAAGTCATTGCTAAACGTGTCCATCAAAGGTGAACTGAATTTCCAATCAGCCTATCCTACTTTTGAAAATGAATCCTTGCGTTTTTGATTCCATGCTTCAAACACTTTTTTTTTGTTTTTGCTTTTGCCACAGTGACTTTCATGTGTCAAGTTTGGACTATAAGAGCAAAAGAAGTAAATAAAAAAAAATTTGATTGGAATATTTGGCTGATGGTTCATGTCTCCCGCTTTGCCCTTTCCCTCCTCGCAACATAAAAGGTTTGCATTTGACCGATCAGAGATCAATGCTTTGAAAGAGATAACACACCTTCCCCATCAAAGAGCCTCTGTAGGGCTGTAATACTGAGCCACATGTGTGGCCTTAAATAAACACGTAAGCATGCTCGCAAGGTACGAACATCCAACTTCCAGCAGGTCATTATGTCTATACTAACTCCCCTGTTAGTCCAGTATGCTTTGGTAATATAAGACTGGATTTTTTTGTTGCAAATATTCCCAAGTTTTTGCCAGTTTTCTTTGGGTACAATTGTACTGTGGAAGTCAATCGAGAAACTGAGACTGGAAAAGTCACTGAAATTTCAATTACATATCCCATACGTTGTGAGCCTGCATAAGGTACAGCTGCACACCTACTGTACAATCCTTTTTTTTAATCCACTTTTTCTCCTCCTGTTTTTCTGTGTTTTTCTCCCATCCCAATTTTAGTCGTTATGTCAATTCCCCCCTCCCCTTCCTGGTCGTTGC
Source organism: Notolepis coatsorum (assembly GCF_963971535.1). Classification (NCBI taxonomy): domain Eukaryota; kingdom Metazoa; phylum Chordata; class Actinopteri; order Aulopiformes; family Paralepididae; genus Notolepis; species Notolepis coatsorum. The sequence goes on along the minus strand of NC_140177.1, from coordinate 76,728,375 downwards.
TCGCATGTGCCCCCCACTGGTCGGTCTAGCGGGAGCCCTGAAGTCTATCAGATGCTTCCTCCGAGACATAGGAGACAGCCAGCAGCATCTTTTCACCTGCCAGCGCGGACTCTCATTGGCGAGGTGTAACGTGTGGGAGGTCACACTACCCTCGCCAATTGAGCCAGTATGACGGCCGGCCAAGCCGGAGGCAACGCTGACAGCCGGATTCGATACCAGTGTCTCTCGCGTTGGTGACGAGCGCTTAGTCCGCTGCGCCACCCAGCCGCCCCCACACCTACAATCCTACGTCCCATTCACATGTATCAAGGGGCAAATGGTCTCTACTTTGTTAGCAGGGAAGACAAAATAATATCATGAATGACCACGTTGAATCGGACATAAAACTTCTACTGAGCTGCAGACACTATTTCTTCAACTTTTTCCTCGAGTTGAGCCTACTACAGTTGAAAATAATTGGAATGAAACATTTATTTAAACTCAATTAACCTCCGATACCGGGCCGAGATTTATTTCACGCAACAAATAGATAGATACAGTCCTAGCCATATTTTCAGAAAATTCGCCTAAAAGTACATACCCAAGTAAATGGAAGATTGTTCCACTTCTACAGGGTCCATTTGCATGTTCTTGGTATCTAGGAACATCTATGGACCTCAAGAAATGTATTCCCAGTGTCAGAAATATTCTGTCTGTTACTATGCTTGAGTAAATTGTAATGAACCAAAGGAGAAAGCATGGCCATAAAAAAAAAGGACCTGTGAAAAACACGTTAGGAGGCGGAGATACAATTGATTTTATTTTTGAGGGGTCACCATTATGGTCTGAAAACCTTTCTGAAGACATGAAAGCCCCAAGCTAGTGGAAGAGCTGCAATAAAACATCAATGACATTCAGTAAGATACAATCGACGGAAATTGTGTCTCACAACAACTATATATTTTTTTCATCTCCTGTAACCATCTAATTGGTCCGTAAGGTCAGACACACATGAATACTGGGGTCTTCAATGCGTCTTGTGTTTTTCCAGGAACTTCCAGTCAATCTTGTCAATTGCAATCAATTGTCTTTGTTGCTTTGTAATCAGGTTGCTCACCATCTGTTTGTTTCCTACACCACCCCTTACTATTGTCTCCTCATTGATAGTTTTGTTTTGTTTTTTCCCTCCATTTTTATGCTCTCTCTTGTAATGGTCTCCTCCACTATGGTTCATTGCGACTCTATTTTACGTAATTTATTTTATTAAGAGTATGGAGAAGGAGGGCTACAGGGGAGGGAGCGGGGATGTCCTGAAACAAAGGCCATGGGTCGTATACACTGTTCACATGGCATGTCTCTTGGCCAATAGCCTCAGTGAGCCCCCTCTCCCAGTTGTGACTCTCGTATACATAACAAGTATCACAGATGTGAAGTGACATGCTGTGAGCCATCACTAGGGGGCAGAGCAGATAACCATGACTGAATGACTGAATGAGTTAGTGACATTGCCGGTCTATGAGGTGCTTTGCATCAAATGCCAAGGATATACAGTATCATAGATGCAAAGCTAACTCTTCATACACAAAGTGCAATGCCTGTGAATCACCACTAGGGGTAGAGCGAAGCCGGCTATTCTCGGTCCTCACTCCACAATGGTGGAATTAACCTCCCACCACAGTTAGGACAGCCGAAACACGACCATCGACTAGAAACACATTTCTTCAATCAATATCTGAAATGAGAATTGCACTTTGTTACTTCTTCCTTGCCTTGCCTTCCTTCCTTCTGCCACAACTCAAGCGGGTGCTACCTGCAGAAGTTACGACGACTTACGACTTTTCTATCGTAAGCTTCATCACCGACGACGATGAGGAGGAGTATAGAGCCCTGATGGAGAGCTTTGTGGAGTGGAGTGACAGCAACCACCTCCAACTCAACACTAGTAAAACCAAGGAGCTGGTGGTGGACTTCCGGAGGGGCAAGAAGAGGCCCCCCCCCGATTCAGATCACCAGCCGAGGGGATGAGGTGGAGGTGGTGGAGTCATATAAGTTCCTTGGGGTACACCTGAACAATAAACTGGACTGGTCGGACAACACAGAGGCCCTCTACAGGAAGGGACATAGCAGGCTGTTCTTCCTGAGGAGACTCAGGTCCTTCAATGTTTGCTGCTGCAGACTGCTGCAGTCATTCTACCAGTCTGTAGTGGCCAGCGTCCTCTTCTATGCTGTGGCATGCTGGGGGGACTACATCAACTCGAGGGACACCAACAAACTGAACAAGCTGGTGAGGAAGGCTAGCTCCGTGGTGGGAGTCGAGCTGGTCAGACTAGAGGTGCTGGCAGAGAGTGGGATGAGAAGCAAGCTGGCTGCTATCCTGGAGAATCCCTCCCACCCCCTCTACGACGAGCTAGTCAAGATGAGAAGCATGTTCAGTCAGACTCATACCCCCCCCCGACACTCAACTAACCGCCTCAGCCAGTCCTTCATACCAGCGGCCATCAGGCTCCACAACAGTGGGCACTGGCAGGGACACACTACCTGTACCCCCCCTCCCCCATGCTGCTATGATGCCTGAATTTCCACAAGGGGATCAATAAAGGAATATCTTATCTTATATTACTACCTACTCTGCGAATAATGTCTTTACCACTATGCACTCAAGACTGTAGCAAGTTTCAACACCATTGAACCAACGAACATTGGACCGCATCAGGGCTTGACATTAACGTTTTGGCTCACCAGCCACTGTGTCTAGTGGTTTTCCAAAGTCACTAGCCACTCAGCATTTTCACCAGCCAAAAATCCCCACACTTAAATTAATGTGCCTAGCTTTTGATTGATTGATTGAAAATTGTATTAACAGATTGCAGAATGGGTACAATACAGTACAGCTCAATACACACAATTGTTAAAGAAAAACTCCAACATTTTGGGAAATTAGCTTATTTAACATCTTCCCTGGAGACAAGAAGATACATACCTTTTTCATCTTTCTGCATGCATTGGGCTTAGGGAATGCCTGGACCGTTAGCCTAGCTTAGCTTCATCACTGGAAGTGGGGCAGACATCTAGCCTAGTTCACTACAGTCAGGACATATACTCCAAATACAATAAAAATACAACTCCCAACCGTTCCTGTAAACATGTTGTGACCTGTGTATTTGCCATGTCTCCCACTCACACAAGTCACACGAGTCTCCCAGTCACACAAGTCTCCCAGTCACACAAGTCTCCCAGTCACATGAGTCTCCCAGTCACACAAGTCTCCCAGTCACACAAGTCTCCAAGTCACACGAGTCTCCCAGTCACACAAGTCTCCAAGTCACACAAGTCTCCCAGTCACACAAGTCACACGAGTCTCCCAGTCACACAAGTCTCCAAGTCACACAAGTCTCCCAGTCACACAAGTATCCAAGTCACACAAGTCTCCAAGTCACACAAGTCACACGAGTCTCCCAGTCACACAAGTCTCCCAGTCACACAAGTCTCCAAGTCACACGAGTCTCCCAGTCACACAAGTCTCCCAGTCACACAAGTCTCCCAGTCACACAAGTCTCCCAGTCACATGAGTCTCCCAGTCACACAAGTCTCCCAGTCACACAAGTCTCCAAGTCACACGAGTCTCCCAGTCACACAAGTCTCCAAGTCATACAAGTCACACAAGTCTCCCAGTCACACGAGTCTCCCAGTCACACAAGTCTCCAAGTCACACAAGTCTCCCAGTCACACAAGTATCCAAGTCACACAAGTCTCCAAGTCACACAAGTCACACGAGTCTCCCAGTCACACAAGTCTCCCAGTCACACAAGTCTCCAAGTCACACGAGTCTCCCAGTCACACAAGTCTCCCAGTCACACAAGTCTCCAAGTCACATAAGTCTCCCAGTCACACAACTCTCCAAGTCACACAAGTCTCCCAGTCACACAAGTCTTCCAGTCACACAACTATCCAAGTCACACGAGTCTCCCAGTCACACAAGTCTCCCAGTCACACAAGTCTCCAAGTCACACAAGTCACATGAGTCTCTCAGTCACACAAGTCTCCCAGTCACACAAGTCACACGAGTCTCCCAGTCACACAAGTATCCCAGTCACACAAGTCTCCAAGTCACACGAGTCTCCCAGTCACACAAGTCTCCAAGTCACACAAGTCTCCCAGTCACACAAGTCTCCAAGTCACACAAGTCTCCAAGTCACACAAGTCACACAAGTCTCCCAGTCACACGAGTCTCCTAGTCACACAAGTCTTCAAGTCACACAAGTCTCCCAGTCACACAAGTCTCCAAGTCACACAAGTCTCCAAGTCACACGAGTCTCCCAGTCACACAAGTCTCCCAGTCACACAAGTCTCCAAGTCACACAAGTCACACAAGTCTCTCAGTCACACAAGTCTCCCAGTCACACAAGTCACACAAGTCTCCCAGTCACACAAGTATCCAAGTCACACAAGTCTCCAAGTCACACAAGTCACACGAGTCTCCCAGTCACACAAGTCTCCCAGTCACACAAGTCTCCAAGTCACACGAGTCTCCCAGTCACACAAGTCTCCCAGTCACACAAGTCTCCCAGTCACACAAGTCTCCCAGTCACACAAGTCTCCCAGTCACATGAGTCTCCCAGTCACACAAGTCTCCCAGTCACACAAGTCTCCAAGTCACACGAGTCTCCCAGTCACACAAGTCTCCAAGTCATACAAGTCACACAAGTCTCCCAGTCACACGAGTCTCCCAGTCACACAAGTCACACAAGTCACACAAGTCTCCCAGTCACACAAGTATCCAAGTCACACAAGTCTCCAAGTCACACAAGTCACACGAGTCTCCCAGTCACACAAGTCTCCCAGTCACACAAGTCTCCAAGTCACACGAGTCTCCCAGTCACACAAGTCTCCCAGTCACACAAGTCTCCAAGTCACATAAGTCTCCCAGTCACACAACTCTCCAAGTCACACAAGTCTCCCAGTCACACAAGTCTTCCAGTCACACAACTATCCAAGTCACACGAGTCTCCCAGTCACACAAGTCTCCCAGTCACACAAGTCTCCAAGTCACACAAGTCACATGAGTCTCTCAGTCACACAAGTCTCCCAGTCACACAAGTCACACGAGTCTCCCAGTCACACAAGTATCCCAGTCACACAAGTCTCCAAGTCACACGAGTCTCCCAGTCACACAAGTCTCCAAGTCACACAAGTCTCCCAGTCACACAAGTCTCCAAGTCACACAAGTCTCCAAGTCACACAAGTCACACAAGTCTCCCAGTCACACGAGTCTCCTAGTCACACAAGTCTTCAAGTCACACAAGTCTCCCAGTCACACAAATCTCCAAGTCACACAAGTCTCCAAGTCACACGAGTCTCCCAGTCACACAAGTCTCCCAGTCACACAAGTCTCCAAGTCACACAAGTCACACAAGTCTCTCAGTCACACAAGTCTCCCAGTCACACAAGTCACACAAGTCTCCCAGTCACACAAGTCTCCAAGTCACACAAGTCTCCAAGTCACACAAGTCACACAAGTCTCCCAGTCACACGAGTCTCCTAGTCACACAAGTCTTCAAGTCACACAAGTCTCCCAGTCACACAAGTCTCCCAGTCACACAAGTCTCCAAGTCACACAAGTATCCCAGTCACACAAGTCTCCATATTTGTGTGACTGGGAGACTTGTGTGACTGGGAGACTTGTGTGTCTGGGAGACTTGTGTGACTGGGGGGGGGGGGGACTGTACATTGGAGGGGGTTGGGTTTGGACATTTACAAGGGCCAGTTTCGAATTGCAGTCTTTGAGAGTGGTTTTGAAAGTGAGTAGTGATTCACATTCCTTTACAGCTAGCTAAATTAAGCTAACAAACACCGTAATATTAGTTTAATAATACATGTTACATACAGTGTTAATTTTGGTAGCGAAAATTATGACTAAATATGGTCGTCAACAAAGCTTTTTCCCCTCACGGCAACGAGACGAGACGTCACGTTAACTCAATGGGGGCCATTCACATAATATTACGTGTTTGCCCGACAACCGTTGGGTGCCAACCACCTAATATTATGTTATATTTTAGTTTTTTCGATTTTAATATCCTATTCAATGCCAGGGACCCATATGTTGCAGTTATAAGGCCTACTGCGACGCCGAGGGTGCAGTACCGGCCAGATTCTCCCAGGTGGCGGTATCGAGCTGCAGTAAACCCTGTTCCAGACCCTGTGTTACACTGAACGTTTTTTTCCCCACATATTTTCAGTAGACGGCAGTGGTTGTGGTTGGTTATGTCGTGGGCCAAATGGAAATCGGATGGAGCAGATATCGATCAAGCAATTGGAATATTATTTTTGGAATACTCCCGATCAAAGGTAAGGATCATCTGACGTAAATTCTGGCTTGATTGTGCAAGGTTTTCATACCGATCCAGCTGATCAGCGTTTTTAGCGTTCAATACTGATGCCGTTACTGGTAATCAATAATCAGAAACGTTCATTCATGATGAAACATAATACCTACTGTATAGATTTGATTTGGGAATACTAGCGTGTATAGGCAAGAAACGCCAACGCAAATAGTAGGGGGGGGGGGTGCGCCTCGCAGGGAGGAGTCGGACTGTCGGAGGATACTGTGATCGCAGACGTTACTGTAGCCTGTAGTAGGTAGGCCTTGTGTATGTATGTATGTGACAAATAAACCTCTTGAATCCTGTCATATATTCAATCAGTTTCAGTAACTACAGAACACATAATAGACAACTCACTTGTTGATGTTGTGGTCCGGCCGTCTGGACGGTCTGGGCTTCCACAGCACATTCCATGATAAAAAAAAGTATCCATTTAGTTAGATAGATGATAGATCATCATCCAACACTGTCTACAGTATCTCGTGATTATCTCTGTCTCCAGCCGGCAGCAGCACCAGCCCCTCCTCCTCCTCCAACCCTGCCGGGTCTGCCCCTCCCTGCCGCTGGCGGGAGAGTCTGAGAGGACTCGGAGGTGGTGGGGTGGTTATCTTCAGCTTCAGCATCTTCATCTTCTTCTTCTGTCGAGCTGTTACCCAAATTACCCCCATCTCCAGCTTCTTCTCTCGGCCTATCCTGTGTTCTGATACGACCGCAGGCGCCGGCACGGTCACCGGGCGTTGTCAGAGATATAATAGTCCCCACCGGAGCAGCACCAGCAGCAGGTGTAACGGCGTCGCCTGTAGATGATCCCGCCTCCTGCTGCTCTGTCAAGTCGATTGGCTGCTTCACTTTCTTCGTGAAACCAAAATTGGTTATGCTTACTTGTTGCATTTTTCGTTTAGACATTATCCATTCCTGAGTGACCTTATTTACCTGTCAACAAGTCACAGGTTACAACGTGGGTCAAGTTTGATTTGTGCCGTGCATGCAGGCTGCAGCGCCGCCGCGCTCCGAATGGTAATTGCAAGAATACCATGCATGTTGCCATATTACGTGTGTGAATTAGTGCGCAAATCATTAATCATACATCCAAAATAGCATAAGTTTATTATTATACACGATGATGATACAGAAAATTACAGAAAAATGAGAAATGCATGGCAAAAGTAGCATTTATTTTCAGTAATTTAGAGACCCCCCAAAAATTCACAAATCATGTTTTCAGGGGAGCTGATGTCTGATCTAAGGGAGCCATGGCTGCCCCAGCTCCCCCGTGGATCGCACCCTGGATTTAGCTCTACAAACAAGGTCACGCAGTCGTATCTTTTAACGCTTGGCCCAGCTACAGCGGGGGCCCATCTAATGGCTGGCACTGATTGAGTTAATGGAGACCATGTGACACTAACATGACCAAATAATTAATGCAATGTCGTTGACTACAACTGACGACACAAAATGTAGTTTACAAAAACCATGACGAAATCTCTCTTAATTTATGTTGACTAAAACAAGATGAGACAAAATAATTATAACTTTTAGAATAATTCACGTTATTATTTCAGCATTTCCGTTTCCGGCTGCACACAAAAAAGATTGATAGACCTTGCATCATGATTGTACACCTTCACTATTTCTCAGACAGGGAGAAGATTCTCGGGATATCCAGGAAAAAGCGTTGCTTGAACTACAACGGGTCACGATAGCTAAGCTCCGCGTGGCTTATGGCCCACTAAAAGCCAAGCTACGCAAGGCTAAAAACCGCATCCCAGGTCTCAACTACAGTTTATACCACCCAGCAATATTTTCAATAACCATGAACGGAATCTGCTACTCTCTCAACACTCCTGCGGCAGCCGAAGAGTTCTACCAAAAGAACATAGCATCTAAGACAACGGAGGCTAAAGAGGATGGCTAGTAGGGGTGTAACGATGCATCGATTAATCGAAATGCATCGATTTGAATATGTTAGAATCGATTATAATCGAAATACAATTTTTTCTTTTTTTTACTGTTTTTTTTGTGTGTGTATTGTTTTTATTGACCTATAGTCCATTCTCCACTTGCACAAATTGAAAGTAGGCACTTCCGGCTGACTTCCGGTTGCCAATAGTACTTCCTGTCCCATCCAAATACATTGGTTTTAGCTACTTTTCTCCCCTTATTTAAACAACTTTGTCGGCACAGAGAGGCAATGAAACGTTTGTATTATTATAGTATAGAATGTATTTAATAAGCAAACGTTTGTCAGCAGGGTTTTTGGGCTGTATTTCATGTAAAAACGTTTACTGTTAGTTTCCTTGCTCAGCCAGCATTAGCCTTCATTAGCTAACAGAAGCTAGTGGTTAAACAGGCCGGATTAGCTTTGAGCTAACTATCTTTCCCGACCCATGTATTCATTCCATTCTAAACATAACGTTAGTTTACAAAACATGACCTGTCTATATAACGTTGAGGAACAAATTATAAGTGTGTGGGTGTGTGTTTTGGTGAACATTGGACTGCAAACAGAAAATGCATCACAGTAGCTACTGTTAGCTGCCGTTCCGGATTAGCTTTGAGCTAACTATCTTTCCCGACCCATGTATTCATTCCATTCTAAACATAACGTCAGTTTACAAAACATGACCTGTCTATATAACGTTGAGGAACAAATTATAAGTGTGTGGGTGTGTGTGTTGGTGAACATTGGACTGCAAACAGAAAATGCATCACAGTTAGACAGTAGCTACTGTTAGCTGCCGTTCCGGATTAGCTTTGAGCTAACTATCTTTCCCGACCCATGTATTCATTCCATTCTAAACATAACGTCAGTTTACAAAACATGACCTGTCTATATAACGTTGAGGAACAAATTATAAGTGTGTGGGTGTGTGTTTTGGTGAGCATTGGACTGCAAACAGAAAATGCATCACAGTTAGACAGTAGCTACTGTTAGCTGCCGTTCCGGATTAGCTTTGAGCTAACTATCTTTCCCGACCCATGTATTCATTCCATTCTAAACATAACGTCAGTTTACAAAACATGACCCGTCTATATAACGTTGAGGAACGTTATCTCCCGGGACGAGTAGCCACGTTAGTTAGCCAACAACCAGCCAGGCAGCGCCGTTATCTCCCGGGACGAGTAGCCACGTTAGTTAGCCAGCAACCAGTCCAGCTAACGTTAGGTTGCTGAGGCTATTAGCACATCGACAAGCTGCTGGAGCTCCCGAATCCCGATGCTGGTTGAAGTGGAGCTAGGTAGCCAGCAGGCTAAATGCTCCCGACGACATCGACAAGCTGCTGGAGCCAGCTAACGTTAGCTTGACTGGTTGCTGGCTAACTAACGTGGCTACTCGTCCCGGGAAATAACGTTCCTCAACGTTATATAGACAGGTCATGTTTTGTAAACTGACGTTATGTTTAGAATGGAATGAATACATGGGTCGGGAAAGATAGTTAGCTCAAAGCTAATCCGGAACGGCAGCTAACAGTAGCTACTGTCTAACTGTGATGCATTTTCTGTTTGCAGTCCAATGTTCACCAAAACACACACCCACACACTTATAATTTGTTCCTCAACGTTATATAGACAGGTCATGTTTTGTAAACTGACGTTATGTTTAGAATGGAATGAATACATGGGTCGGGAAAGATAGTTAGCTCAAAGCTAATCCGGAACGGCAGCTAACAGTAGCTACTGTCTAACTGTGATGCATTTTCTGTTTGCAGTCCAATGTTCACCAAAACACACACCCACACACTTATAATTTGTTCCTCAACGTTATATAGACAGGTCATGTTTTGTAAACTGACGTTATGTTTAGAATGGAATGAATACATGGGTCGGGAAAGATAGTTAGCTCAAAGCTAATCCGGAACGGCAGCTAACAGTAGCTACCGTCTAACTGTGATGCATGTTCTGTTTGCAGTCCAATGTTCACCAAAACACACACCCACACACTTATAATTTGTTCCTCAACGTTATATAGACAGGTCATGTTTTGTAAACTGACGTTATGTTTAGAATGGAATGAATACATGGGTCGGGAAAGATAGTTAGCTCAAAGCTAATCCGGAACGGCAGCTAACAGTAGCTACTGTCTAACTGTGATGCATTTTCTGTTTGCAGTCCAATGTTCACCAAAACACACACCCACACACTTATAATTTGTTCCTCAACGTTATATAGACAGGTCATGTTTTGTAAACTAACGTTATGTTTAGAATGGAATGAATACATGGGTCGGGAAAGATAGTTAGCTCAAAGCTAATCCGGCCTGTTTAACCACTAGCTTCTGTTAGCTAATGAAGGCTAATGCTGGCTGAGCAAGGAAACTAACAGTAAACGTTTTTACATGAAATACAGCCCAAAAACCCTGCTGACAAACGTTTGCTTATTAAATACATTCTATACTATAATAATACAAACGTTTCATTGCCTCTCTGTGCCGACAAAGTTGTTTAAATAAGGGGAGAAAAGTAGCTAAAACCAATGTATTTGGATGGGACAGGAAGTACTATTGGCAACCGGAAGTCAGCCGGAAGTGCCTACTTTCAATTTGTGCAAGTGGAGAATTCATGCTGAGTGAAGCAGTTCCCCCAGCCACATTTGTGTATTCAAATTTATTTGGGGAATTAACTGATAGAAAATGTATCGAAAATTAATCGAATCGAATCATGGTCAAATGAAGAGATTTCATGATGCATCGAATCGTTGCCTGAATAATCATAATGGAAATTAATCGTTGTGAGGTTGAATCGTTACACCCCTAATGGCTAGGCTGCGAGAACAGCTAACTTATTAGCCTGGAACCTATATCCCAGACGATGCACGCACAGACTTTCTCTCCCCCTTAGATACTCTTTCGTCTGTACACCCACTACTATCAACATTACACATGGATACAACAAGGACAAGACCACGTTCACTTAACCTTTTCCACCCGTGCGGTCCGGTACCGATGATGCAGATGACATCACGTCATAAATCAATCTGTCTAGACTGTATGACATAATGTTGCGTATATATATATATTTTTTTTAATGTATCCAAGAGTAAACATCCTAACCATGTCACAACAGCAGTCATAGTGTATATTCTCAGCAATATGTTTGTTTACCAATAGGTTAACTCTTTGACGACCGGCCCTCGCCATCTAATATGTGGCTGGAGGACAACGCTTTGTAAACAAACCGATGTACTTTTGGATAGCTATATATATACTTTATAGTAGGGCTTTCCCCGACTAAGGATTTGGATGGTCGACTAGGATTGACCAAAATGTGCCGTTAGTCGACTATTGGCCAAAAAAACTAAAAAAAAAAACAAAAAAAAAAAACAAAAAAAATATATATTTTTTAACAATTTTTTTATTTTTATTTTTTATCATTCCATTTGGGCTGTGGGGGTGCTTAATGTCTGAAGGAGTCGACTGAAGGCTTCTTGTCCTCTGCAAAAGTGTGCAATTGGTCCACTGATGGATACATCTTGATATTTGTCTAGTCTAGTGTATTCATTAGATGGGTGAAATCCTCTTTCAGTGCCTCTGTGCCTGTTTTCGTAGGCAGTTAGCCTCTGGTATGCGGGCCATTAGCGTTAGCCATGCTTCTAGGCCTCTTTTCTTTTGGAAAGAATGATAAAAAAAATTATAATAATTTTTTGAAATAAAACAAACTGCTTATCATCCGGACTATTACAGAGCATCTATGGATGAAATGGGGGAGGCGGGGGATGCCGATTAGTATTATTTATTAGCAATACAGTGTCCGTGCAAGTAGCCACATTCACTGATCGATCGCTTGCGTTTTACAACAATGTCTGATCCGGCTGTAATTTGGGTGAAGAGTGTCCTACCGTCAGCCCATGTGATCGCCGGCAGCATTTCCCCATTATTCATCGGCATCTGGTAGATCGATATGTCCATTGGCTGATCATAAATCCCATTATTCCAGGCTGAAATCTGCGCTTCAAACCGTGATCAACGGTGGAGGATGTTCGCTTGGGATCCAGGCTCATATGAAACGCCCATAGACAGTAAAAGAATTTTTTTCCCCATTCGCCCTCAATGATACTGCAGTGGAGCGATGGCGCCCCTAAGAGGATCTGGCCGGTATTGCATGTTGCCGAAATCACAAATGTGGGTAGATCTGCAGAGTCGATGGGGGACGTTGATACGGTGATTAACACTTTGATCGCCGGGGTTAAATTCATAATATTTACCATCCCTCGCCAGCCCTATTTAACATGGAGAAGTTCCCCTTCTTTGCAGGGCTATAACTTTTTAAATTTTATTGCTAAATTGACATTACTATGGCCCATTCAACGTCCTATATATATTGTTCAGGGTGTAGCAACGTTATACTTTTTCATTCACATATTCATACTAAAATACGGTCTAAAGTATAAGCATGTTTTTATCGTTTTCTGCAGCTTTCTCCAGAACTTGATTTATAGCCCTAAATGCATTATATTGATGATCAAATACAGTTTGGTAGGAATCTGTGCGAGATAAATAATTTCAAATGGACGTACTTCTAGAAGTTACTACGTATGATCTGATGATGACCGGATGGGGGGGGGGTCGTTTATAATTCCGTGGGCAACGTTATATCATTCATCTAGTGTGGGTGATATGATCATTAGAGCAGTTAGTATCGAAGACATTAAAAAATAACGCTGAAACTCACCGTAGCTTCCTCTCTCCGTTGGGAGATGAGCGTGGAACAGAATTTTTTCTATTATGGGATGTCGAAATATCCGATCTATTACCAGGTTGTATAATAGTATATACGTCCAAATCATGTTGTTTATCGAGTTATTGGTAACGGATCACTATCCGTTGTGATCAGCTCGAGTCCTGGGACTATTAGCGAGTGATCGGACCGAATTGAAATGAGCACCAGCTTCCACTTCCTGTTTATGCCCTGGGCGATTCGCCGATCGGCCACCAGATGGCGCTCTTGAACCGTTGTAGAGTTGAGAGGGGCTCAACAGTACATCTCATGTCTCCGGGGGAGAAATATGATTTCGATCACAGATTTTTGAAATATTGATATCAAAGACGCTGTACAGCGTCTTCGGCAGAATGAGCATGGCGGGGAAAGACGTGGTTCAGCGTCTCCGGCGATTAAAGTGTTAATATGGAATAAAACAATAACAACTGGTCCACAACGCATGGCACCGAAACCCGAGTTAACTCGTGGCTGGTCCCCATTGTGTTAAAGTGTTATTAGTGAGATTTTAGTTTTTGAAATGTGATAATATTTTCACGGAGGTCGGCCATTTTGAATCACGGAATGATGATGATTTGTAGTCATATGAGCACAGGGCATCCAGAGCTCTCAATGAGTGTTGACATTTTGAAAAACTACAGTACCCAGGCAATTCTAGCCTCAAGCAAGCAAATTACTTGTGTATGAATAATTTTTTTTCTTTCTTATTTCTCGGGATACTATATGACAAAACTGAACGTTATTGGCATAGATTGTAGCGCAGTTAGTGTGTCTACCTTCTGTGAACATTTAGCAACAATCCGCATTGCAAACTGTTTCAAAATGGCGGACCTGTCGCAAAAATAAAAAGCTTTTTTTTTATTATATTTTTTTGCATTTTTACAGCTATATTGGAAACGCAGGACCGACAGAGGAGAGGGCGAATGGGAGGAGAGGTGGGGGAGACATGCGACAAATAACGACAGCAGCTGGGATCGAACCCGGGTCGGCGGCGTAGGTGCGCAGGGCACTATGGTATGCGCCACGAGGGCGCCCCAAAGCTGACTGTATTTACAGTAGATTTCATTCTCGGTTCTTCATGCACGCCTGGTGATACTAAATCCAAATTGAACTCTGCCATTCGAAAGAGTAGATTTGGCCCGATCCATAGACGTGCAAGTTCGCTATAATAAGGTCATTTATAGGCCTGATATTCTATATTCTATAATCATATTTCAAATTGCATGTGTCCGGATGGCAGAATTCAGTACTGTATCTACAAAACCTTCTGTTTAATCATCTTCCCTTTATTCATTTGCTTAGATTTTTTGTACACGTGATCTCAAGAAGGTGCTGAACAAGCTCAGTGGCAGTTCTTAATGTAATTTTTAGCATGGTGTTATTCACCGTCAAAGATGCAAAGAAGAATCATAATTTATATTCTCCTTTGTTTAATCACAATTTACTCAAGCCTAGTAACAGACACAATATTTCGGACACTGGGAATACATTCCCTAAGATCCATATGTCCCTAGATACCAAGAACACACAAATGGACCTTGTAGAAGTGGAGCAATCTTCCATTTACTTAGGTATGTATTTTTTGGCAGATTTTCAGAAAATAGGGCTAGGGCTTAAGAGGTTAACACTTTCAGTGCCAACGACGAGAAATCTCGTTAGTTCATGCCAACCGTTGCCAGGCGACGGGAAATCTTGTTTTTAATCGTTATTTTTTTTATTAGCGATTTCCATTAATATTTCATCAATCTAGCCTCACGTTACCACTGGGACTCTCTGAGCTCGAATTGGGAAAATAACGCCCCCTATCGTCTCCCGGATGGTAATGCACCCTTTGGATTGGATTGAATGAAAACGCATGTGGAAAAGAAAGTCTGGATTCCACATTTTACTTGTCAGGCATGTAATCCGAGCCGATCCCATTCATTGCCCACCATCAGAACAGCGTGGAATATGTCTTTCGACCACCCAGCGTTGGATCAATAAACGCGATCGATATTTGGAATGGCGATCAGGAATTGGAATAATCTTTTTGGAGAACATCTGATATGAGGTAAGGAATCTATTTTACCAGTCTTGGGATAATCAGAGCTCTTTTCACCTATATATCAGCGTGTCCCATATGTGTGTGTGTGGCTGTGAGTGTGTGTGCTGATCAGGAAATAAGATAATAGATCTATAGCGTGCATAAGTACACATATACTATCGATAATCTAGCGTTTATTTGAAAACGATTCATAAATAGGCCGAAAAATGACAACGTGTTTTGTGTATTCCAGTAAAGCGCGATTCCTGCAGAATCATAATTTTTTTCTGGAAGTTTAAAAAAACTAGCGTTTTTCAAAATGGTATAAAACGGAAATGAATCGATTAAAAAACAATCCGTTTCGACAATGTTGACTGCAAACAAGTCATTGATAAGCGACGGGCGTATTAGACACATAATTTAAGATATAGTTTATGCGTTCGCAAATGTGCTCGCTCTCGCATTGACTTAAGCGCCGGCACTCAAGCGATAAATAGTGCACGCCACGCTGGCAATCAAAGTGTTAATACTTACTCACACATCCACAAAGAGTCGGTGAAGGGTCTACCTTTCTTCCCGATTGCATGGACGTTACGGAACAGCAGCTTCATCTTGACCAACTGAGCCGATTTCATAGAGACCATGGATTTCACTCTCCTCTAACAGACCAGTCTTCGCGGGCTTGGTAGCTAGACTATGCATGTGGCCGTTTGATACCTCATGATCCTTTATAATTTCTCATTTTAAATTGGTTGCGCCAATAACAAATTACATGCTTTTGGACTTATCAGTGCCATAAATCTAAAGCCCTATGAAATCCGTTTTTTTTCATCTTTTCCTGTTTTCGGATTTGAATTTTCCTGTTTTCTGATTTCTCGGTTTTTAATTTTCCTGTTTCCTGTTTCCCCTGTTTAATCATTTAAGTGTAACCAAAAAAAACAATACAAAATTATGTTTTTAAAGGGGAACTATCTTATAAATGGCCTTTTTCAGTGTTTAGCATTGTTTCCTAGCTATGTGGACTTATATTAATATGATCTATGTCTCTAATTCTCATATTGGCGCATTCTTCCAATTCTCCTCTCACAATATTCACCCTCACTGAACTGAGTCACCTGAAAATGTGCTGATTTGTGATGTCAGAGAGACTCAGCTGCATGATAATCTGGCTGATGCCGCCACACACTCCACACAGTTACCACAGTGGTTGGAGCCCAGGCTCAAAACGGCTTAAGATCTTGAGGTAGAAAAATGCTGTTTTTGAGGACTTGATTAGAAATACAAAACAATGAATTAAATTTTTTTTTAAATTACAGAGGTGTTCCATAAACTCACAGGAATTGTGTAAAAGTGCCCAAATAGTGAAAGAAATAGTCAAATAGTTCCCCTTTAACTAACTTTTTAATAACAGTAGCCTACATCTGCCGTACAACAGTGCCAGTGCAGTTCAATGCATTTTTTATTCAGTTCAGTTCAATGCAGTTCAACTGCCAGTGCAGTGCAATAACTAAACTAAATAATTATTAAATAATACAAAATAAAAATGTGTTTAAAATAAATCAGAAAAAAACTCAAATGTAATTTCTTTCAAATAGATATCATTTAAAGGTTCATGCTTCTCCCCATCTCTGGCTGACATCACCATTGTGATACATGATGGTTAGGCCTTTGTGTTTTCCTCAGTGAGGGATTCTCTTTTGTCGGTCAGCAGCGTTTTGTACTTGCTGAAGCTCCTCTCTGTATAATTATTTTTTAAGTTTAAATATCAACATTATCTGGCCATCCTCAGTCAATTCTATCAAATAAAATGCATGCACACACGCACGCACGCACACACACACACACACACACACACACACACACACACTGTCCAAATATCCAGTTCGTTTTTATACTGTAACGTTTGGCTACTTGAGAGAGAGGGAGAGAGAGAGAGACTCTCATTACGCCCGCGGCGCGAGTCTGACTATTACGGAGCGCGCCCTGCGTTCCGAGAGAGAGGGAGAGAGAGAAAGAGAGAGAGAGAGACTCTCTTTACGCACACAGCGCGAGTCTGACTATTACGGAGCGTGCAATGCATTCTGAGAGAGAGAGAGAGACTCTCATTATGCGCGCGGCGCAAGTCTGACTATTAGGGAGCGCACACTGCGTTCCGTTGTCCCGGAATGGATTTGGTAGCTGTCATTTCTGCGTCTCCGTAGGCCGTGCATTGTCACTATTTTAGAGTAGTAGTGAAGATTGATTTATATGAAAACCGATTTATGTATAATTTAAGCAAATTCCATTTGTTTTTTGTAAACTACAATGATTTTTTTTCATAGAAAATGCTACCAAAAGGTCACCCGCCAAAGTGGCTGGTAAGAGTGAAGGAGTTACACGCCACTGCCGAATTCTACCCGCATTTGGAGGGTGGCGGGTGTTAATGTCAAGCCCTGGACCTCATGCTCTAGGACAGGGGTGTCAAACTCATTCTCACAGAGGGCCACATCAGTATTATGGTTGCCCTCAAAGGGCCAAAGACCGTATAAATGTTAATGTAATGTAAAATAAATGTCACAGTCAAGAGGGGCAGAACTAACAACTGTGAGCTGCAAAGAACACGTGGGACAGATGTAGCAGATGTTACAAAAACAAATGGCTGCACACAACCTTGCAGAGGCCATACATCCAACTAATGGAAGATAGTTTAATTAACTTTAATTAACAGATTGCAGAATGGGTACAGTACAGTACAGCTCGATAGACACAATTGTTAAGGGGATGCAGACCAGAGAAAGACTTTCGACTTGTTTACATAAGGGTCCCCCATTTTCAATTCGTAATGAAATTGCTATTATGTGTCTGCATGAACACACAACTGTAACTGTATTCAAAAATAACAAAATAAGGGTTGTCTCAGTTCACAACTATATTGGTCAAGTTTTGGGTGGGACTTGTTTGCGTCCCTACAGCTTCTTATTCAATTGAGCGAGATGCTCGGTTATGTCACACAGCCAGTTTGCATCTGACAGTTCAGACAATATTTCTTCAACCCTTTGTTACCTATTCCGCCTGGATCTTTTTTGTATTTTGGGCTGTAAAATTGTCAAAGAATGTCTGAGGAGTAAGTGCTTTTGGCTTTTTTCCTTTGTTACTTCATCAATACCTCAGATGTTCAACATACATGTATGTGTAAGAATGTGTAATAACTAAGGCTGTCAAAGTTAAAGCTTTATTAACGCATTAACCCACAATTATTTTAACGCCGCAATTTTTTAACCCAAGATAAATGTTTAAATTTTTTTTTCCAGAGCTCTTGGGGGCCACATCAATTGATGTGAGTTTGACACCTATGCTCTAGGAAAATTACAAACAAACTTCTTTGTAACCACTGAACCCTGGATCTTCTTGCTGTGAGGCAGCAGAGCTAACCACTGAATCCAGGACCTTCTTGCTGTGAGGCAGCAGAGCTAACCACTGAATCCAGGACCTTCTTGCTATGAGGTAGCAGTGCTAACCACTGAACCCTGGACCTTCTTGCTATGAGGTAGCAGTGCTAACCAGTGAACCCAGGACCTCCTTGCTATGAGGTAGTTGTGCTAACCACTGAACCCAGGATGTAATGGATCCCCGTATATTGAGTGGCTTATAAACGTACTGATGGTATAATCACTGTTTTATTTATCCTTTTACATCGTATTACATTTCCTTTTAAAACAATAACATTCCCACCGTAAGAGATATGGCCTCATACGAGTCCATTAAAACTTGTTGCGTATTCCTTCTCTCGCAATGCACTGTCAAACTGTCAACAAAAGCCTGTGACAGCGACCGGAAAACACTGCCTCGCGACATGGATTTACATAAATTAAAGTCACACACACACAGGCTTCTATCAATTCTAATAACAAAAAGGTCCTGGATATTCATATTATATATAAATGTAAATGTAAATATTCCTAAACACAAATATTACACAGGTAATTACTCAAAAAATAATAAACCATTCTTGGGGTTATTTACACTCCCACCAAATTATAATGTTTTTCTTTTTACTAAAAGTAAACCTTCAAAACATATAATTCAATTCAAAACAATATCACATGTTATCGATGCATAGTGCTTAAACAGCTTCTAGCAATAAAACCAATTTCTGGACAGGCCGCTCCACTATGGAGGGCCTGCCGTTGCGCTCTCCTTTGTGGTTCAGTCCCTTATCTCCAAACAAGATCTTGACCCGTCTCACAAGTCCATCCTTGCCCTGAATGACTTCTGAGACGCTCCCAAGCCTCCATTGGCTTCGTGGCAAGGTGTCATCTTTGTCCATGACTACATCACCGACTTGCAGGTTCCTTTTAGTGTTATGCCAGCACTGTCTTGTCATGATGCTGCGGAGGTACTCCGTTTTCCATCTACTCCAAAATTGTTCTGTCAAGTATTGAACCTGATGCCATCTCTTTCGTCCATACAGATCCTCTCTTTCGAATTTGCCAGGTGGAGGCAAGGCTGCAGTGGATTTCATTGTGATCAGGTGGTTGGGAGTAAGTGGCTCTAAACTATTTGGGCTGTTTAGAGTATCGACCGTGAGTGGACGGCTGTTCACAATAGCCATGGTCTCATAAAAGAAGGTGCGCAATGACGCATCACTGAGCCTGCCAGGGGCGAGCAGCAGAGTGGCACTGAGGATGCTTCTCACAGTTCTTATTTGCCGTTCCCACACGCCTCCTGCATGGCTGGCATGAGGTGCATTCGTTACAAAGTCACACTGCTTTTCTGTGAGAAATGTGTTCAGTCTGTCTGTGTCCAACTCTTTCAAAGCAGCATTCAGTTCGTTTTTTGCACCCATGAAATTTGTGCCTTGGTCGCATTTAATTTGTCGCACAGCACCTCTTAATGCAATGAAGCATCTCAGTCCATTAATGAAAGTGTCTGTGGACAAGTCTTCCAGCATCTCAATGTGAATGGCTCTAGAGCAGAAGCAGGTGAAGAGCAACCCATACCTTTTCTCTTGTTTTCTTCCTTGCTTTGTCACAGTATGTGAACGGTGCCGTGGGTTCTGTTCGTTCAACAGGCAAGTCACTCATCCGTTGGCCTTCAACAGGCCTTTTCAGCCTTCGACACGTCACACAGTGACGGATGTAGGTTGCGACAGCTCTGCTCAGTCCACAGATCCAATAGCCACTGGACCTAATTTCATTGATGGTGAAGCCTTTACCCTGATGTTTCACTCTTTCATGATGATGGGCGATGATCAGATTCGTCATGTGATATCTCTGAGGAATGACAGTTGAGTGTTTGAATGTGCTCTGGAAAGATGAACGGCTGAGCCTGCCTCCGACCTTAAGCACACCCTCTGTGTCCAGGAAAGGGTCTAGGTGGTGCAGCTTGCTGTGTCTTGGTAGCCGATGTCCTTTGCTTAGTAGCTTTATCTCATCTCCGTATGCTTGGCTTTGTATGTCCTTGATGATGAGTCTCTCTGAACTTTGTCTTTCATCAACTGTTGAGAGGTCACATGATTTGACTTTTCTTGCACGCCGCAGGAGACGCGCCACTGCCTTGATGGCCTGAGACCAGGATGAAAACTTGTTCAGTCGGTCTACAAGGCTGACATGTTCTGAGCTCTTTGTCTGAAAGGTCTGAGCCTTTTTGACTTCTGGGTCACCGACGGGTAGTTCTGACGGCACCTCGGTTGGCATTTCTATCTCCTTTTTCCATAGAAAGCTAGGGCCAGTGAACCAATCAGAAGAGAGCAGCTCCTCTACTGTTTCCCCCCTGGATGCATAGTCTGCTGGGTTTTCATCAGTAGGTACGTGAAACCACTGCTTGGGGTCTGAGTCATGACGGATTTTCTGCACCCTGTTTGCCACAAAGGTGTGAAAGCGGCAAGCTTCATTATTAATGTAGCCTAACACAACCTTTGAATCCGTCCAAAAGAACTCTTCTACATTACAGTATCCTAATTCTTCTTTGAGCATATTGCTCACAGTGACTGAGACAACTGCTGCGGTAAGTTCTAACCTGGGTATTGTTGTGACCTTCAGCGGCGAGACGCGCGCTTTCCCCATAAGAAGAGCACAGTGAATGTTTCCTCTTCCATTCTTCAGTCTCATGTAAGTGCATTGGCCATAGCCTGTGGTGCTGGCGTCTGAGAAATGATGTAGTTGTGTTTTGATCACCTTTCCAAAGCCAGCTGGCTGGTAGCAGCGAGCTACGTGTATCCTTTCCATCTTAGCAAGGTCATCTTTCCATTTCTCCCACCGTGGCTTCAGTTGCTCTGGAATCGGGTCATCCCATCCTGTTCCTTGATGGCACATTTCCTGGAGAATCTTCTTTCCATTGAGGACGTAGGGAGCTACGAAGCCCAGCGGGTCGTATATGGAGGCGACAGATGACAGGATGCCACGCCGTGTCGCTGGCTGGTTCTTTGATGTGACTTTAAAGGTGAAACAGTCACTCTCGACATTCCAGTTTATTCCCAATGCTCTTTCTAGGGCTGTGTCGTTGAATGTGAGATTATTTGCCTTAATGTCTGTGGCGAGTTCTGTTGAGGGAATGCTCTGGAGAACAGCACAGTTGTTCGACACAAATTTGTGGAGGCGTAAACCTCTCTCTGCACACAGCTCACGTGCCTCTTTTGCCATTTGAATGGCCTTTTCAACAGACTCAACACCAGTGATGCCACAGATTACTTGTAAAAGTAATCTGATTACTGATTACTGATTACTCCTTTAAAAAGTAATCTAAGTTACTTTACTGATTACTTGATTATCAGAGTAACTTAGTTACTTTGAAAGTAACTAGGTTACGAAGTCGTCGTCGTTCCCCCAACAGTTTTTTTTTAAACGCTTTATTGAAAGTGCATAAATTGTTTTTAACTTGTTTCTCTGCACATAACGTAAATTGTTAAACTAGTGCTTCAGCTTCTGTACAATCAAGTATGGTAAAGCAACAGTCTATGATGCTCACAGCATTAGAGCAGCCAGCCAGTGGTTTTACAAAACCAGTGTATCACATCTAACAAATGCAGGCTGAACTATTCAATTATATCAACTGTAACTATTAAATTGTTTTTATAAATGTCTCTCTATAAACATACAATCAGTCTCTCTTTAACATGTAAATTAACTGTAAATCTGGCAAATAAGAGCTTTTGCTCTGCCACCATCAACCCTCCTGTACCTAGTCGAAGCGTCGGCTAGTGTTGTGATTCCAGATGCTTTCAATGCAATTGGATGTGCTGTTTTTAGCGGTAGACAGTATTTTGTTTCCGCCGCCGTGAAGTAGTGACTGAGGCTACGTTTAGACGAGCGTTTTGGGGTGGAATTCTGAACAGAAACGGCAAAAGTCATCTTGCGGTTTCACTTTTAATTTTGCCAAGCGTTTTGGGGTGGAATTATCCGACGACGGAGCCCTGCTGGCACACGATTGGCGCATATGTCACATGACGTGCTGTGAAGACCCGCCCTACTCTGCCTCTGATTCGCAGACTGTGGATGGGGAATGTGATTGGACCAAAGCAGAGTCACTCAGAGACAGAGGGACCAGTTACGCCGCGGGACACATTCTTGTATTTAACCCTTTCACTGCCACACCACGTCACTCCCAAAAGAAAAACAGCTCAAAATGTATTTTTGACTGTCGAAAACGAAATAAAATACTGCATTCCGCCTGCATTATGAATTTATGATGAGATAGTAACGAAATAGTAATGCACAGCCACTTGGACAAGTAACTGCAATCAGATTACTGGCTTTTAAAGATTAACGCGTTAGATTACTATTTTCGGGGAAAAGTAATCAGATTACAATAACGCGTTACTTAGTAACGCGTTACTGGCATCACTGCTCAACACTGGCAACACCGTCGTCTACATAAAAGTCTCTGGTAATGAACTGAGACCCTAATGGGTGTGTGTGACTGTGTTCTTTGGCGAGCTGCTTCAATCCGTAGTTTGCACACCCTGGTGAAGATACAGCTCCAAAAAGATGGACCTTCATCCTGTATTCTTGAGGTGGGGTGCTTAGGTTGCCGTTCTCCCACCAAAGGAAGCGTAGGTAGTCACGGTCCCTCTCTGAGACGTGAAACTGATGAAACATCTTTTCTATGTCACACATCAGTGCAATGCCATGCTGACGGAAACGAATCAGTACACCTGCGAGAAGGTGTTCATTTAGGCTACTTCCCTTGTACTTTGCCGAGCAGTCGAACACTACTCTCAGCTGCTCAGGCTTTTGGGGGTGATATACACCATGGTGAGGTATGTACCATTTTTCTCCATTGGTGCCTTCAGTACGTACCTCCTCTACGTCACCCCTGTCGATGATGTCCTTCATGTAGTTGGTGTAGTCCTTCTTGTAACTTTCATTTTCATCGAACTTCCTTTTCAGGTGACTGAGCCTCACAGCAGCAAGTTGCTTGTTATCTGGTAAGCATGGCCTCTCTCTGAAGGGGAGTGGCATCTCGTAATGTCCATGTTCGTTTATCTTTATGTTTTCCTTCAATTTGTCTAGAAAGATCAAATCCTCTTGAGAGACCATTTTGTCGTTTCCCTGAGTGTCTCTGAAATCCGTTTCAAGGATTCTGATTGCATCCATTGGAGTCACTGCAGGCATCTCCTTCACGGTTACTCTGTGACAGTGACCGGTTGACAGTTGTGGAGAGTGTGGTGTTGAACAGCCAACAATACTCCACCCTAAGTCTGTGAGAATGGCAAAGGGTTCATCATCTGTTCCTGTTATGACCCGCCTGGGTACAAGACTTCTTGGAAAATTGTAGCCTATCAGTAGCCCCACTTCACAACTGAGGAGAGGCGGTATTTGGTCTGCGATCGCTGTGAGGTGGTGCCATCTTTTGGCCGTTTCGTGTGTGGGTATGTGTTCTCTATTTACAGGTATGCAGTCTTTGGTGTAAGCAGGAGGCAGATTGATGTGCTCAATGGAGTTGAATCCTCTCACACGCAGGCCAGATGTCCGCTCACTTTTAAAGACCATATTTTCACCCATCATGGTAGTGAGTTTCAGTTCTTTACATAGATCTTGCTCGATGAATGTTGTGTCGCTTTGTGTATCTAACAGAGCGTACACACGTTTTTCTGTGGATGGATTCTCATCTTTAGACACCCACACCGGCACGATCATGGAGCTGTTTTCTGACTGACCTTGACTGGTGACGTTGAGGGACAGAGCAGGTGTTGGTTCCATTTCACTGCGTCGTGATGAATTCTCCCTTTTTGCTCTTTCATTGTAGCTGTCATTGTGAAGACAGGTGGGATGTCGTCCTTTGCATGAGTCACATGTGTGGCGATGCCGGCACTCCTTAGCGCTGTGACCAGGCTTAAGACATCCATAACACAGTCTTTTCTCTTTGACGTACGTCCTTCTGTGTTCCAGTTGCATTTTCATGAAGTCTGGACATTTGCAAAGCTGGTGACTGATATCCTGACATAGTATGCAAGGGGTCTTGATCCTTTCTTTTGTTGTTGTCTGTTGATTATTTTCCACCACTGTTTGTGTGTTGAAAGCGCTAGCTTTGTTTCCTTTGCTTACCCTTGTGTTCAGTCTGTCTTGATTGGATTCAGCTGAATGGAGAGCAAATAAGGAGGTGATTGGATTGCAGGCAGTTTCAGCCTCCATAGACATGCACTTGGCGAAGTCTTCAAAACTGGGAAAATCCTTTCCCTCCCTGAGACGCGCTGTCACCTGCCGGTTCCAACTTGAGGCCATCCACTCTGGCAGCTTCCGTATTAACTTTTGATTTTCCTCACAGTCGTTTAGGATATTTAAACCCTTTACATGGGGCATGGCCTGCACATAGGCGTTTAAGTAATCTGAGAAGGTCCTCAGCCCTTCCGCATCCTTATGCTGTATTTTTGGCCAGGTGGATAGCTTTTCTCTAAAGGCCCTTTGAATGATGAAAGGTTGGCCGTACCTCTGGTTGAGCTTGCTCCAAGCGTCACCGTACGCTTCGCTGTCGCTGCGATAGAATGTCCCTTCTAGGCATTTGTTAGCTGCGCCACCTACATATCTCTTGAGGTAGTGCAGCTTGTCGGCAGGGGAAATGTTTTTACCATCTATGAGAGACATAAATGAAGACTTCCATTCAACAAAGTCAATTGGATTGCCATTAAACACGGTAGGCTCCGGCATTGGAAGTCTGTTAATAGCAATGCTGTCCTGGATAGCCTGTGCTAGGCAAATTACATCAACAGGAGGAGATGGAGGGGCAGCTATGCGAGGGTGCATTGTTGCAGGGGGGTTGGAGCTGAATGGCAGAGAGACATGGGCAGACCGAACATCAGACTCCTCCTTTCACTTCTCTGTCGTAAACTTCAAATCTTGCTTGGGCAGCCTTTAAGCCTTTTTCAACTTGTAATCTTTCCAATTCTGCCTTGTGTTCATCCAATTCCTTCCTGTGTTCTTCCTCTAAAGCTCAGATTTTTTCCTTTTGTCTCTTTTCCTCCAATAGCATCTTATATTCAGCCTCCTCTGCCGCTGCTTCTGCTCGCTTGACTGTAACATTTGAGTGTGTGGAATAATGACTGCCAGACAGTTCTGAAGCAGAGGAACTAAAAATGGACCGGGCATAGTCAGGCTTACTTAGCTCACGCAAGCACTGTCCTTCATGTTCTGCATCGTATTCTCCATTTACACCAGTCAGTCTCTCATTCAGTATTTTGACAATGTCACTCGTTACTGCTGCACAAGCATCAACTTTGCGCCTTAGCTCAGTGTCAGGCGTGCCGTGGACTCTCAGTTCATCATATAATTTCATGATGTCAAATTTCCTTTTTTCCAAATTTTTGCAAGGTGTGCTAATTGATTATCTGTTTTGTCAGATTTTAGGTCTTGCCGTGTTTCACGTGCTTGGGCTTTCCACTGTTCATAAAGACTAAAAAGTCTCTTTTCCCGTTTGTTCTGTTCATCTTCACGGTAAACTAGCATTTTTTCCGTTGGGATTCGCACTCTTTCTGACAGCCTAACTAAATCTGCATCATTATCTTCCTCATAATCAGCAAGATTTGTTTTGTTTTGCAATGTTCCTTTTTTTCTTGTCTGACAGCTTGTTCTGTTTCTGTTTCCTTGTCGCGCAAAATAGCACCAGATCCATCCATTGTTTTGTTTTGCAATGTCCCTTTTTTTTCTTGTCTGACAGCTTGTTCTGTGTCTGTTTCCTTGTCGCGCAAAATAGCACCAGATCCATCCATTGTTTTGACTTTTTCCATTGCTCCCTTTATCACAACCGCTTCAACTCAACGCTGCTCATATCCCTTTTGTCCGTAAAAGTTGTCCTGTCCATCCATAAAAGTGTTCCTTTAGATCCGTAATGTACTTTTATTCATGGAGGTCGTCCTTTTCGTTGTAATCTCCGTTAAAGAGTAGACGGTTAGTTGTAATCTCGTTAGAGAGCAGACAGTTGATTGCCGGTTGGAGAGGTGAATCTCTTACTGTAACGGATCCCCGTATATTGAGTGGCTTATAAACGTACTGATGGTATAATCACTGTTTTATTTATCCTTTTACATCGTATTACATTTCCTTTTAAAACAATAACATTCCCACCGTAAGAGATATGGCCTCATACGGGTCCATTAAAACTTGTTGCGTATTCCTTCTCTCGCAATGCACTGTCAAACTGTCAACAAAAGCCTGTGACAGCGACCGGAAAACACTGCCTCGCGACATGGATTTACATAAATTAAAGTCACACACACACAGGCTTCTATCAATTCTAATAACAAAAAGGTCCTGGATATTCATATTATATATAAATGTAAATGTAAATATTCCTAAACACAAATATTACACAGGTAATTACTCAAAAAATAATAAACCATTCTTGGGGTTATTTACACAGGACCTTCTTGCTGTGAAGCATCAGTGTTAACCACTGAACCCAGGACCCTCTTGCTGTGAGGCAGCAGTGCTAAACACTGAACCCAGGACCTTCTTGTTATGAGGCATCAGTGCTAACCACTGAACCCAGGACCTTATTGCTATGAGGTAGGAGTGCTAACCACTGAACCCAGGACTGTCTTGCTGTGAGGCATCAGTGTTAACCACTGAACCCAGGACTGTCTTGCTGTGAGGCATCAGTGTTAACCACTGAACCCAGGACCTTCTTGCTGTGAGGTAGCAGAGCTAACCACTGAACCAAGGACCTTCCTGCTGTGAGGCATCAGTGCTAACAACTGAACCCAGGATCTTCCTGCTGTGAGGTAGCAGTGCTAACAACTGAACCCAGGACCTTCTTGCTGTGAGGTAGCAGTGCTAACAACTGAACCCAGGACCTTCTTGCTGTGAGGTAGCAGTGCTAACCACTGAACCCAGGACCTTCTTGCTGTGAGGCAGCACTGATCCCAGGACCATCTTGCTAACCCTGTGCAGTGTTAATTTAGTCAATGACAATTATGACAAAATATGGTCGTCAACAAAGCTTTTCCCCCTGACGACGAGGCGAGACGTCACGTTAATGTAGATCATGTGACACTAACGTGACTAAAATGAATGCAATGTCATTGACTACAAACAACGACACAAAATGTAGTTTACAAAATAAAATCTTGCCGTTGGGTTTAATGGAACAATGGCGGGGCAACAGGGTCTCGTGGTCTTGTATGCAGTGGGTTTGGACTTGGCAGAATTTATTGAAAGAAGTGAAAGACGAGGAGGAGACTAGTTTGAAACTAATTCCTACTTTACTGTTAGCATTAGCAACTAGCTAGCTGTCAAATCATCTCTAATTCATTCTCGCATTCCGTTTACTTCTCACGCTGGACACTAATGCAGGAAACAATCCCACCACTGCCACCAATGTAACCGAGGAATTGTCCGCCTATACTTTCAAACTATAGTAAAATAAAATCACGGGAGAATTGATATCTGATCATCAACATAACGGTTTTCTTCCTCTTTCCACTCCACAACACAACAGCGGACCTGTCACAGCCACATGCCCTGCAACTCCACCTAATAACGTCAGCATCAATAATAACATAGAACACATTAAGTACGTACACATTAATAAGTCTAACCAGCTAGCACTAACATTAGCTTGTTTTTGTTTAGAAAAAGCTCACGCCAATTTATGAGGCTGTAACTGAGTGGCGAGACTAAACAAAAAAGGCTAAATCGAGACTAAACGAAAAAGACTAAGGTGTCGGTTACACACAGGGGTATTTTAGTTTCGTTTTCAAGATCAGTTTCGCTTTCCAGAGCGCAACGTAGTGGCAGGCGAGTTAGACATTTGTTTTGCGACCTGAGCACTTTCGTTTTGTCAGAACGAGGGGTGGTCAGACCGCAACGGATCGCGTCTCGAATTCAGCACTGAGCATGCACAGGGAGGTAGTTACCTGCGCACAAATCCTGAGAGCGCATACCCGCCTCACACGTCCACAGGTAAACAACACAGCTATCGACCACAATATGTAGTACAATGCCAAAGCAGTAGGTGGCGAACATGAAGGCAATTTTCAACCAATCAGAAGTTGGATGTGCCAATACACTTCCTGCAAAAAAAATCAACAAGCCACCATTTTTAAATGCCTCCGTGAGCCTGTCACGTACGTGGGTTGTTCATTATCATTATTGCCATATTTTTAAACACCATGTAACATCAGGTTAGTATATTTAGTATGGGTTGTGTTATTTTTGTTTGTGTGATGTGTCATCTTCTAATCCTGCTTTTCTTTCTCCCTTCCCCAGATACCACTCATCCCCCTGATTGAGCTGATTGCACCTGCTTGGTGCACCTGTGGGCAGTCAGTGGAATGAGTGGATATCGTCTGGAAGATGACACACACACGGGGAGCCTCATTTGAATCACTGCCACGTTCCAGAGTGGAGTGAGGAGGTTGCCCTTCTCGCCTAGCTGTATTGTGGAGCGATACTGTGTGGCTTGGTGCCATTTACCACTTGGTGTGGATTAATCCTCCTAGTTGTGGTGTCCTATGATGGACACGTTGATATTTTGTTAAGTGTTTGTTTGTCTGTATGTATACCTTGTTTGTTCTCCCCTACCTTTTTCCCTGTGCACCATGGAGGAGGTTTAAAGCCCTACCTCCATTAAATATATAATTTACTATTTGGAAAACGTCTTGTGTTGTGTCTTTCTTACCTACCTGGGACAATGTTTTAAAAGCATTTACTGAGAGAGGCTGTTTCTTTGTTCATGTGCAGCCGGCTCCAGTTACTATTCTGTGTGGTCATCAGACCTTTGTACATGACAGAGCCATTTAGCCAATGTAGCATTTTTTTTCAGCAAAGAAAGTGCAATAAAAGTGCAATAAACAAAACGGATACATTCACTGTGTGTTCTGCCTCTCATTTGTTGATGAAACAAAACTAACATCAACACAATTGACCACCAAGAGCGGATAGTTTAGTCTCACAAAAATATCGCAGATTTTGTTAGCTTACATGCTAACGCGATAGGGATATGCCATTATAACAGTATAGCATTGTGGCTAGCAGCTAACGTTAGCTCACGTTAGCCAGCCAGCACCAAACTGATGATATCAGGAGCTATCAGTAGCTAGATAACATTAGACAACGCCTCATGTATTAAACAAAGGTGAATAGATGACTGCGCCATTTTGTTTAATGCTTGTTAAGATTGAAAGAGGAGCTCTGAGCTAACAGGGTCTGGTCGCTAACGTTAGCTCATGTTAGCCAGCTGCTCATGCAATCGTTAATGCTAGCAGAATGAATCTATGTAAACTTTATTTAACAGATTGCAGAATGGGTACAATACAATACGGCTCAATACAAACAATTGTTAAGGGAATGCAGATTGTTGTAGCTTGGACTGGGGTCCTTATAACAATAACTTGGTGAGGGCACGCAGATGTCGGTATCTACTGCGCAAGGGCGTTGAGCAATGTCCATCAAGGTACAACTTCAACCCAAAAGAATAAGAGAAGAGAAACAGAGTATGACAGCGATGACCCCCAAATGGGTATCATATTAACATATTTACATATATTTACATATTACATATTAACATATTTTTCTAAATTGTTTGCAAACTTCAGAAATTACAGATGAATGAGGTACAGTGCTGTCTTTGTTCATTGTTTTAACACATAAGAGAATAACTGTTGAGTCTGACTGTGAAGTCCCAAAAACAGGTATTTCACAACGTAATGCACTCCTGCTATTTGGAAAATTGCCTAATGAAACCATTATTTTATTTGAATTGTCACAGTCTGTTGTTGATTGATTGGTCATGTATGTATTTAAGTTCTGGTTTCTTTTCTTTTCTTGAGTAGCACAGGATGGAAGCACAGGATGAACCCAAGTGCGGTGTTAAACCAAGAATCAACTTTATTCAGGCGACTGGATGTGCAAAACAGACAACTCTGTCCCTCTTAATTTGCAAAAGAAAACCAGGAAACCAGAACTTAAATATATACATGACCAATCATGACGGCAAGACACAGCTGGTGGGGGAATCCACAGAGCCAACAGATTGTACCGGGTATACACTACCCGTTACTAGGGATGGGTACCGAATTCGGTTCTTTTGAGGTACCGAACCGAAACACGTCGGTACTACCGAGTATCGACTCAAGTGAGATACCGAAAAAAATATATATATTTTTTTTACCTTTTTTTTTTTACCTTTTTTATTTTCATGTCAACGTTCACACGCACAATATATGCTTACCTAGGATTTGACTTGATTCAACAACAAAGCAGTTGGAGCAATGGCAAGCCGAAAACGGTCGAAATTGTAGTTATTTGAAGTTAGGATTTTTTTTTTCATGGCTGAGGTAGGTAAATAATCTTTTTTTAGACTAAAGTACCGAAAAAAGGTACCGTTGGGTACCGGTATCGATTCACAGGTACCGGTACCGTATCGGTTCAAATGTGAAAGGTACCCATCCCTACCTGTTACCCTCTATGCCTATAGGAGGCTCAAATCAGCAATGATTTAGAACAAACCTTACATTTGTCCTTGCCAAATGCATAAATGTAACATTCTATTAAACAAGCCTATAACTGGTGTAGGATAGTACATAGGAACTCTGAATAGGCTTGTACATGTAGGAAACCGTTCAAACAAATGCTAGGAGCAAATATTTGTATTTGTTCAGTAAATTCTCCTTGCACTTTCACGTTGAAGGGCAGTGATCCTATTTTTTACATAAAACTTCACCGCTGTCCAGCTTCTTTCCATCAGTGCTTCTGGAGAAGCTGTAATACAAGCAATGCAGTCCAACTTTCTTGGTACTTTACCAGATTTGATAAATGTCATTAGTGTATTTTCAACAGCTTTGACCTCTGCACGAGTCCAACTCCTCTTCTTTCTGGATTCTAGTGAAAGAAAGAAAAGACAATCAGGCATACAGAC
Source organism: Notolepis coatsorum (assembly GCF_963971535.1). Lineage (NCBI taxonomy): Eukaryota > Metazoa > Chordata > Actinopteri > Aulopiformes > Paralepididae > Notolepis > Notolepis coatsorum. Next base: position 76,696,948 of record NC_140177.1, on the reverse strand, counting down.
AAGTGACATAAAACATTATTGAGGGACCAATGAGCTTATTATTTTTATCAAAGGTGTAATTTCTTAAAGAAATATCTTGAATGCCGATATTCTGACACCAGGTCAAACATACATTTTTAAAACAGCATCAATTGTATGACTCATTGGACTGTCATTATTGTTATTATTATGTCGGTCATTGTCCTGTGATTTATCATAGATTTCTACTATTAATGTATTGTGTCTAGTTTTATGTTAAAGGGGAACTATTTTACTATTTCTTTCACTATTTGGGCACTTTTACACAATTCCTGTGAGTCTATGGAACACCTCTGTAATATATATATTTTTTGTATTCATTGTTTTGTATTTCTAATCAAGTCCTCAAAAACAGCATTTTTCTACCTCAAGATCTCGAGCTGTTTTGAGCTTGGCTCCTAAACTACTGTGTGGCTGCGCCGCCTCTTGAACATTAACATGCAGCAGTGACTATATGACATCACATATAGGCACATTTTCAAACGACTCAGTTCAGTGAGGGTGAATATTGTGAGAGGAGAATTGGAAGAATGCGCCAATATGAGAATTTTGAGACATAGATCATATTAATATAAGTTCACATAGCTAGGAAACAATGCTAAACACTCAAAAAGGCCATTTATAAGATAGTTCCCCTTTAAAAAAGGGAAAATAAAAAACATTTGTTCAATGTTATGACTCATTTGGTAGCCAACCTGATATGTATTCAACATTAACTGGAGATTTAAAAAGCTAAAGTACATGTAGTAAATATTTACAGGCCCATATCTCCTGCTGTCAGGTGTTATCACTTAGGCCCTATTCAGACCCGACTTTAACATCCGTCTTTAGTGATCCCATCCCAATAGGACAGCTTGTGCCTCCACGTGCATCTTGAGTGATCACTTTTTGTTGACAGAAACAAATCCAATTTTCCTCTATTTAGTAGAAAAATAATAGTTGAATCAGTCTTCTTATCAGTTTTGGACTATAGTGATGTAATTTATAGGCATGCTGCGGCATCTACTCTTAAACCTCTGGATTCTGCATATCACTCAGCTCTTAGATTTATTACTGGTGACAGATATGATACTCACCATTGTGTCCTGTATGATAGGGTGGGTTGGCCTTCTCTTACAGAAAGGCACAACAAACACTGGTTTTTATTTTTAAAGCCCTTATTGGTATCTGCAATGTCTCCATCAAACTCACTTTTAAGATGTGGGGGAAGTGTTTCCTGTTCCCCCGACAGAGATTCCTCGGAACTTGGCAGAATATATTCTTCACCACTGCTGAAATCCTGCGATGCATGAGTTATTGCAGGAAGACAACACTGGTCAGGGGGTAAGGCTATGAAATGCTCTGTCAGAGTTCAAGTTTAAGGTTGATTTTGATACTCAAAATCACATGATCGGATCGGGAGCAAAAAAATGTGATCGGGACATCCCTAGTAAATATAATCAAGTGTTAAATCAGACTTTAGTTCCACCTGGAGTAAAGCTACCCTGGAGTATACAAAGTTATTCAAACTAGCTGCTAGTGATGTTTTGTTCGCGAACGTCCCGATTATTTTCATGCTAAACACAGAAAAAAGCCATTTATAATGCATGTCCCCTTTAAATAATATTGCGACAAACACTTTTCAGTGCACATCACGCTCTGCTCTGAACACCTGAATGGCCCGTTCTAACAGCTGTTCACCAGCGGTCCAGTCTGTGCCACAGTGACTCATATTTCGCAGAATGGTAATTGTATAAACAAAACAAAATATGCTATGCTCCCCATTATTCGTCCCACTTTCAATATGCAAACTTACAAATATGCTGTCATCAGGGTCATCAGCTTCACCAGAATGTGATCCATGAGCACTGATTTTGTCTGTGTCGCTTTCAGAATCCAGGCTTCTTTCCTAAGGGTGAAAAACAATACACTTGAATTGAAATTGGAATGAAGCTTTGCATGTCTGTAGTCATGACCCTAAAAAAACTGAGTTTGTTGATTGATTGATTGATTTTATTGTGGTTTAGAGACATCATCCAATGGATAAAAACATGAAAATGCAAGCACTTATTTCCATCATGGTCCCTGGTATTAAAAAACAGGACATACATCAACATAAAACAACATCATAAAAACATCAACATAAAACATTAAGATACAATATGCATATACAGTTGAAGATAAAAGAATAATAAATAAAAAATGCTACCCTCTCTTTCCTATGCCGATAGCCATGATCATACATGCTTTTTGAAGCCAGTTAACCCGGGGGAGTCTATGCTTTACACAAACGGTTCATGCGTTTTGCTAATCTGACGTTTCTGGTCATGTGACATATGCGCCCAATCGCGTGACGCGCCCATTTCCGCCTCGACCAGCAGCAAACCCTAACCCTAACCGTTCTATCGCCATGCTCTAAGACAAACTCTAACCTTAACCAACTTCGAAAGAGTGCCTAAGCTTAACCGGGGAAAGAACTTGCCGTCACACGATTGGTGCGACCAGAAACATCAGTGGCCAATCAGAGAGCAAAACGGGAACGCGGAAGCATGCACCGTTTGGGTAAAGCAATGACGCAACCCGGGGGCCTGTTTAATGCTGCTGGGCAGGCTGTTCCACAGTACTGCTGCTGAGTAAAGGAAGGTCTGCTGGCCGTAGGAAATTAGTCTAAATCTAAATGGAACTATGTTTGTGTCTCTACCTCTGGTTTCATGGCTATGGTTGTTCCTTACATACTGAAAGTAATCTTGAAGGTAGCTCCCCTTTACAAACTCTATATACTCGGCATAGCTTTATCATTGATACTATTTTTTCCACCCTCAGCCACCCCAGGCTGTTGAAGTGGGGCTGGTCTAGGTGAGTACGAGTGGGGAGCTGCAGTACTATCCTAACTAGCTTGTTCTGGGCAGTTTGAAGTCTAGTTCTCAAGTTGCTGGGGGCACTGTCATACCAGGACAAGCAAGCATAGTCAAAATGACACTGAACCAGTGCCCCTGCAAGTGCTCTAAGAGCTTTCCTGTCCAGGTATTTTGAGTTTCTAGCTAGGAATTTTATTCTGGTGTTGACCTTGGCTATTACCACTTGTTTTGCCATGCTTTCCCCTGAGAGTGTGTTTTCTAAAGTACACCCTAGATACACCACTGATTTGGTACTGGTGACCATTGAGCTACCTAACTGTATTTTGAAACCTTCCTGTGTTTTCTGTTTCCTAGTGGTAGTAAATAAAATGGATTCTGTTTTACCTAAATGGAGAGACAGCCGGTTTTCTGACAGCCACTGACTGACATTCCCTAATTCCATGCTAAGTCTGCTTTCAATATCCGTTTTGCTTTTATTTGACACCATGAGAGCCGAATCATCCGCGTAGAGCAGGAGATCACATGAGCAGGCTGACTGCATATCATTTATATAAAGGAGGAAGAACAAGGGCCCCAGCACACTTCCCTGAGGGACCCCGCAGTCCACCGTCCTCAGATCTGAAAGGACCCCTCCCACCTCTACACGTTGTTCCCTTCCCCTCAAGTATGAGCTGGCTCAGTTTGTGGCCATATCATTAGAACATATCGCTGTTAACTTCCTTAAGAGGATAATGTGGTCCACCGTATCAAATGCCTTTTGTAGGTCTAACATCACCATGCCACAGAGATTTCCTCTGTCTATCTCTTTCTTAATGTGATCTGTTAGAAACAGAAGACAGGTGTCTGTGGAGTGGGACTTTCTAAAACCTGATTGAAATTCATATAGCAAGTTATGGGATGTAATATATTGATACATTTGTTCATATATAATCTTTTCTATGACCTTGGACATGACACATAAGATGTACATAGTCCGGTAGTTACCATGGTCCTGTTTGCTGCCTTTTTTGTAAAGTGGTATTACTCTGGCCAGCTTAAGCTCACTTGGAAACGTTCCCGATTCAATGGAAAGATTCACAATATGCGTTATACTGGGTGAAATAACCTGAGCTGCATCCCTAAGGAACCTAGCGGGCATGTTGTCTACTCCTGTAGCTTTATAGGGTTGAGCTCCAGAAGCGTTTTAAGCACTGTCTCCTCTGTCACTTTTTTAAAGGAAAAGGCATTTGTCTGTGCCCCCTTTTTTGCATAGTGATCCTGGTTATGGGCTATTCCATATTGGTCTGTCTGAATGGGCAATTTAGCGATTTAGTGTTGGCATTAAGGGGATTTGAGCACCTGCCCCTCTAAAGTCCTGTGCACGTCCCTGTGTACAGATAAAGATATAGTAACTAGAAAGAGTAGGCTAGGGATATAAATCTATGGGATATGTACAGATATAGTAACTAGAAAGAGTAGGCTAGGGATATGTACAGATAGATATAATAACTAGTAGTAAGAGTAGGTAAGGGATATGTACAGATGCATGTGATGACAGAGACACACAAAGCCAGCATGTAGGCGTTATTTATTTCTAGCGTGTGAATGAATGAATGAATGAATGAATGAATGAAAACTTTATTTAACAGATTGCAGAATGAGTACAATACAGTACGGCTCAATACACACAATTGTTAAGGGGATGCAGACCAGAGAAAGATGTTTGTCTTGTTTACATCAGGGTCCCCCATTTTCAATTCATATATTCATATCTCTTAAATGTGCAACATTTTCCATGTCCCCGGATAAACATTTCTTGTGCTGCATCTTCCACCTGGTCCTGGTCGATTGTGCTGTCCGACTGTAGGCATTAAATAAAAAAAAACAGTTGATGTTACATTCCAGATAGCTTTCATTAGGCTTTGTGCATTAGGGTGGGCCATTTTAATGGGGAATTAAAATATGAGTTAATTTTTGGGATAGGAAAACTAACCTACATCATTTTGGGTTTCAAAATGGTAAAATTGGTCATGTGGCAGAATGAAAATTCTAATCCTTTCTTTTTGCACTTCAAAGGCACAGAGGTTTGTAAATTGTCTGTATTGAGCCGTACTGTATTGTACCCATTCTGCAATCTGTTAAATAAAATGTTCAATCAATCAATCAAACCATACAAGCTAGCTGTCTAGTTAGCTTGCATTAGCTCACTCTAATTAGCTCGCTAGCTAGATTGCTAGTTAGCTTGCTAGTAGGTATGATAAGCGAAAAGCTTATCATAAAAAAACACATATATTGACCGAATCATTTGTCCAAGTCATAACTGGTAGCTAGCTAATGCGATCTAGCTTGCTAGCATGAGCTGTCTTACTAACTACATAGTTAGCGCGAGCTAGCTTGCTAAACAGGAAGCTGACTTGCTAACTAGCTAGCGCGAGCTAGCTTGCTAAATGGGTACAATACAGTATGGCTCAATACACACAATTGTTAAGGGGATGTTCAAAATGTGCTTTTTTTATTTGCTTACCTCGTATCCATTTCATCTTTTCCTCTGGCCTATATCGATATGTTTGTACAGCATGTACTGCTGCTGCTGCGCACTGCTACACCACCAGCACGCTAGTCAATCAGTCTTTCTGTCTGAATCAAATTGCACCTGTGTGGGGGATGGGCGAATGCGGTTAGAGCGTTGGGGGATGGGCGATGCGGTTAGAACGTTGGTAACCGTGGGGTCCACAGAATTCAGTATATTTTTAAGCAGCTCTGGGCTTGGGCAAAAGTCAGGACATGTTCTTGACGATGTGTGCTTGTTTGTTTGGAGAGATAACATACAGTTAATGTGCTCAATGGACAAAAAAAACGATTTGTGTAGGTACATATTACATATTAATACATATTAATATAATAATATAATAATAATAATTTTATTTGTATAGCACTTTTCATACAGAAATTGCAGTTCAAAGTGCTTCACAACAGTAAAAAAATACAGGCATAAACTTCTTTTTGCCTACATCTATAGTTGATTGGCTGCTACAGCTTTCCTTTGAATGTACAATATATCCGGGAGACTGCAATTCGAAACTGGCCCCTGTAATTGTCCTAACACAACCCCCTCCAATGTAAAGTAAATTACCAAGTATGGTCTTGTCAATATTCCAATGTACAGTTTTGTTTGTACAGTTGTACAGTGTCCCCCCCCCACCCCTCCTACCCAACCTCCCCCCCACTCCTACCCAACCCCCCCCCCCCCCCACCCACCCAACCACCTCCAATGTACAGTCCCCCCCACCCCACCCCCCCACCTACCCAATCCAATGTACAGTTTCTACGTCAAATGTATATACTCTTTTTTCTGGACTCTTTTGTATCACAAACAGTACTGTATTTGCAAATCTGGTATGTCATAAATGTATAGATGTAGCAGTACTGTCTATCTGTATGTCATGTATGTCATATATGTTACGATGAATTGAAAATGGGGGACCCTGATGTAAACAAGACGAAAGTCTTTCTCTGGTCTGCATCCCCTTAACAATTGTATGTATTGAGCTGTACTGTACTGTACCCATTCTGCAATCTGTTAATAAAGTTTTCAATCAATCAATCAATCAATCCGTACAGTTTATTGTCCAACTCGCCCCAAATTTGCTCGATGGGGTTGAGGTCCAAACTGTGAGGGGGCCAGTCCATCATTTTCAATGTTCCAACAGATTCCCTCTGTTGCAGATAGCTTGTTGCCAAACTGTTCAAACTTGGACTCATCAGTCCACAACACTTTATACCATGTAAGAGAGGTAGGAAAAATAAACGTTCAGATAAGTGAAGCATGTCATAATTCTCAGTCTAAAGGACCAAAAGAAAGACCTCACGAGAACTGATCAACACAGTGAAAGAGAGGAGTCTTTAGTAGTTACTGCAGGTAAACACAGTGAAAGAGGAGTCTTTAGTAGTTACTGCAGGTAAACACAGTGAAAGAGATGAGTCTTTAGTAGTTACTGCAGGTAAACACAGTCAAAGAGGAGTCTTTAGTAGTTACTGCAGGTAAACACAGTGAAAGAGAGGAGTCTTTAGTAGTTACTGCAGGTAAACACAGTGAAAGAGGAGCTAGTTCCTTTGGCCAGTCGTTGAGCATCCTGATGGCCTGGGGATAGAAGCTCCTTCTGAGTATCTCTGTGCTTTCCCTGAGACTCTGGTATCGCTTGCCTGAGCAGTTCAAAGAGGCAGTCAAATCATAACATTTATGACATACAAGATATACAAATATACAGTACTGTTTATTTACAGACAGAGTCCCCACCTCCCACCCCACCTACTCACCCCCCCCCCCACCCCACCTACCCAACCTCCTCCAATGTACAGTTTCTTCCCCCTCAAATGTATATACTCTCAAATGTATATGTAACAGTACTCTCTTCTTAGAAACTGTCTATTAATCAGAGTTTCCAACGCCAGGGTCTACAACAGGCATTGTACTCTTAAACAGTACTGTACTGTATATTTGTAGATCTGGTATGTCATAAATGTCTGGATGTAACAGTACTGTCTATCTGTATGTCATGTATGTAATGTATGTTATGATGAATTGAAAATGGGGGACCCTGATGTAAGTTACGAAAGTCTTTCTCTGGTCTGCATCCCTTTAACAATTGTGTGTATTGAGCCGTACTGTATTGTACCCATTTAGCAAGCTAGCTCGCGCTAGCTAGTTAGCAAGTCAGCTTCCTGTTTAGCAAGCTAGCTTGCGCTAGCTAGTTAGCAAGCTAGCTTGTGCTAACTATGTAGTTAGTAAGATAGCTCATGCTAGCAAGCTAGATCGCATTAGCTAGCTACCAGTTATGACTTGGACCAATGATTCTGTCAATATATGTGTTTTTTTATGATAAGCTTTTGGCTTATCATACTAACTAGCAATCTAGCTAGCGAGCTAATTAGAGTGAGCTAATGCAAGCTAACTAGACAGCTAGCTTGTATGGTTTGATTGATTGATTGAACATTTTATTTAACAGATTGCAGAATGGGTACAATACAGTACGGCTCAATACACACAATTGTTAAGGGGATGCAAACCAGAGAAAGACTTGTTTACATCAGGGTCCCCCATTTTCAATGAATCAAGTTTCTTTATGAGTTGTCATACAAAAATACAGAATACCTTTATATGAAATGCTTCTTTCTGTTTTGCTCCTGAGAGTGTGCTAGATAAAAATAGATAAGTATAAAATAGAAAGTGTAAACAAAAGTGTTCAATATGCATGATATATACAATATACAATGCAGAGTAGAGAAAAAGTTACTGAGTTACAATACAATATACAGTACAATGCAGAAGTGGGATGAGGTACAACTTAGGGTAAGGTGCAATGACGTATCAGTTGTAGTGCAAATCTCTTTACCAATAAATATAAAGTGTGTTAAAGTGTCTAAAGTGGGTGCTACAGTGAGTTGTTTATTTAAAGTGAGTGTGTACGTGTGGATGTGTGTGCTGTGAGTGTATTTGATGGTTTGTTACATAGTGTTATTGTCGTTGAGCATCCTGATGGCCTGGGGATAGAAGCTCCTTCTGAGTATCTCTGTGCTTTCCCTGAGACTCCGGTATCGCTTGCCTGAGCAGTTCAAAGAGGCAGTCAAATCATAACATTTATGACATACAAGATATACAAATATACAGTACTGTTTATTTACAGACAGAGTCCCCGCCTCCCACCCCACCTACTCACCCCCCCCCCCCCACCCCACCTACCCCACCTCCTCCAATGTACAGTTTCTTCCCCCTCAAATGTATATACTCTCAAATGTATATAATGTAACAGTACTCTCTTCTTAGAAACTGTCTATTAATCAGAGTTTCCAACGCCAGGGTCTACAATATATGACAGGCATTGTACTCTTAAACAGTACTGTATATTTGTAGATCTGGTATGTCATAAATGTCTGGATGTAACAGTACTGTCTATCTGTATGTCATGTATGTAATGTATGTTATGATGAATTGAAAATGGGGGACCCTGATGTAAACAAGACGAAAGTCTTTCTCTGGTCTGCATCCCCTTAACAATTGTGTGTATTGAGCCGTACTGTATTGTACCCATTCTGCAATCTGTTAATAAAATGTACAATCAATCAATCAATCAATCAATCAATCAATCAATCAATCAATCAATCAATCAATCAATCAATCAATCAATGTCTACAGCACTACACAGTGTGTAATGTGATGTCTCTACAGCACCAGTGTGTAATGTGCAATCTGTTAATAACATTTTCAATCCTTTGAATACAGTAATTAAATTTACAGTCCAATGAAATGAGGACTATTGTTTTTATAGTGGTACTATGTGCACAAATGACCAAATGTTACACACTTACACACACACACACTGCAATACCGTGTGTAACCACAAGAGCGCACACACACACCGCAATACCGTGTGTAACCACAAGAGCGTTCACATGTAATACCGTGTGTAACCACAAGGGCACACACACACACAGATTCAGGAACCGGACCCCGCCAAGCAAACTCACACACCGCAATACCGTGTGTAACCACAAGGGCACACACAAAGTCTGGAAAATTTACTTCCAGGGGACCTATTTTTTTTTCTCAAAAAAAATAGCACCAGGCATATCAGCAAGCTGTTTTCTATTGATTGCAATGCTCGTGCCCGTGGGGACCAGGACTCGGTCCCCACGGGAAAAATGGGTCCCCACGGCGTGAGTGATATGTCAGGTCATGGTCCCCAGCAGGATAGAAAAACAAACACACACACACACACACACACACACACACACACACACACACACACACACACACACACACACAGCACTATAGGCTAACAAGTATAATGTATAACAAGCTAATAAGGGGTATGGTTTTGAAGTGTACATTTAGATGGGAATTAATCATGATGGTTAAGGTGGCAATGATGATAATGAGTTGTTGTTGTTATTATTGTTGTTGTTGCTGTTTATGATAGTGACAATGATGTGGAGGAAGAGGAGGGTAGCAGCAGCCACAGATGATTACATTAATGTGAATAAATGAGAAAATAGTGTGAGAGAGAATCAGATTCATTGCAGAGGAGACATTTCATTGCATGAAGAAATCCATTTTGACTTGTCCTGGCCTCCATATTGAATTTAACAAACCCGAGTTGAGTCAAATGTAAATAATTGCTGGTTTGAAAAAATGGTATGAAGATTTTGACAGTTTCCAAAACATTTACTCCGGAGAACATCCAGGCTATGAGGAACATGTAAAGTAATGACCAGATGTGACCCAATGTGGTGACTAATTATGGTACAGTTTTCTTCTAATAATATGGCATAATATGTGGTTTCTAATTCATAATTTAAGCGTGGTGTTTAATTAGGGTATAAGTGTGTTTGTTTACGGTTTAATGAAGAACACATTACAGTATTTCTAATTATGACTTATTACTTATGTTACGACCCTGGCTCAGGGGCACGCAACCTATGTGCAAACCAACACCAAAACCCTGTGCTCTAACTCAAAGTGCTACTAACTCAAGGAACTATTAAGGTAAATGTAACTAAGGTACTAGTGCAAACCCAACGGACAAGGACTGAAGAACCTAACAGCTCTTTCTCCAAGCACAGACACTGCATGTGTGTTACTAGGTCTGCCTTTAAAGCTCCCAGCAGGTAACCAATCAGCACTAATTGGCTAATTGGCAGGCCTCACCTGCATGCCCGGTGACACAGGAGTGATCAGGCCTCTAGTACATAACACCTCCCCCACCAAACTGGTTGCCCAAGAGGCAACCACTACACAACAACCCATAAACAAAACAAAAAACAACTGTGACCCCTTAGTTGTCAGGGCCACTACCACAACAGCGATAACGGGTACCACAAACACCGGTACTATGATCGTGAGAGGGCGTCTGCTAGCACGTTGTCCCTCCCACGATGTGGCGAATATCCAAGTTATACGCCTGGAGGAACAAACTCCATCGCATCAAACGATGGTTCGAGTTCACCATGCTGCGAAGAAAAACCAAAGGGTTATGGTCTGTATACACAACAAGGGGTAAACTGGAGGATCCAACGTAAACATCAAAATGGTTCAAGGCAAGAACCGGGTCGGCCCCTGTCGAACACGACCACCGATACCGATCTGTCAAAATTATACTGCAAACCAAAATCAACCTGAGAACTGCGCTTAACAGAACAGAACACAGCACAACAAAACCATAGATCACTGATACCACCACCGCACCCATATCCATCCCACCTGGCACTGGCAGTTCAGGATACTGCACACCGTGAACATCCAGAGTAGGCTGTACCGCCTCAGGTACAGCCCCAGTGTACCGGGAACATGGCAGTACGACAGTCACAATAACGTCTGGAACACCATCTAAAATGGCGTCACCCAAAATAACATTGTCCTGATCAAAATCAAAATGGCTGCCACTCAACAGACCAGGTCGCGAAGGCGGCTCCTCCTCCACAGGACACAGGTAACTAGGTTGACCATCACACCTAGTGCATGGCAGAGAATCAGTGTGGCCATGTGGATCAATGTCAGAATCATCAACTGACATACTGGGACCATCCCTGCCCACAAGTGAAACATTAGGGACAATAGAGCTACTGTGGGAAGGCTGGCAGCCTAAGTCAAGCTTAGTAGCCTCTCCAACTAGAACGGTGTCACATGAAACAACAGCACCTCTCATAGCATCCTTCCCACACTCATCCTCCAATTCGTTCATGGCCTCAGCCACCGTACAGGCTGGGAAGACCTTGAGACACTGCGCTGCCATATCATCTCCTGTCACATGCTTCTCCGGCACGCATGTCAACTCTGGTTTCACCACCGGGCCTAACACAAAACCACAATCAAGAGAATCATTATGCAGAGGTACATCCACAGTGTGCTTTCCAAAATTCTCAACAGGTACACATTTTAATTCAACAAAGAATGTGTCACTAAGTGTAATGTCCCAAGTCGAAGTATCAACAACATCACTTTTGTCCTTTGACATTTCTCGTGCCACAGCACACACAGGAAACACTCCTGGATGTTTCTGTGCCAGCTCATTAGAGACCTCAGAAACCACAGGAATGAGAGTTACAACCGGAGTAGCCAACACTTTGTCACCAGCCAAATCATTCCCTAGAATGAAGGACACCCCCTTTATGGGAATGTGAGAACATACCCCCACAACAACATTGCCTGATACTAAGGGAGAATTGAGCGTGACCTCATGCAAAGGTGCATCCACAAATCCACCCCCAAAGCCCTGAACAACGACACCGGAATGCAAAGAAGAGTTTTCTGAAAACGGCAAAACCCCCTCCAGAATGAGGGACTGAAAAGCACCGGTATCTCTCCAAATTGTTATAGCCTGTTTGGACTCTAGTGCATTAGTCAGGGAAACAAATCCATTCATCATAAACCTTGAGGAACCCTCAAGCTCTTTGTCCACACGTTTGATACTTCCCCCATCCCCATCTAACGTTGGCATAGGCGTTCTGCATATGGTTTCTACCAGAGCCACGGTTCTGACATTTTTCTGCTCAAGCACCGGGCACCCAGCAATGATATGACCAGGTTCTTTACAGTAGAAACAGATAATCCCTTCTGGGAATGCACCAGCAGAACCACCCCGCCTAGGAGGTGAAGTTAACTGACCAGCAGACACAGGTTTTGGGAAACGGCCCCCCTGAACAGGACGCCTATCCCCGGACTCAACATGGTAGTCCTCCAAAAACACGGACTTGTGTGTCAACACAAACTCATCAGCGAAGACAGCGGCGTCGCCTATCTTCGATACCTTACGCTCATTTAGATGTGTGGAAACGGTATCAGGAACACATCTTTTAAATTCCTCTAGGATAATCAACTGCCTAAGCTGCTCTCTTGACTCTGCCTTCTGAGAAGTGCACCACCTGTCAAACAGGTTCTCCTTCTCCCTTCCAAATTCAACATAAGACTGCCCCTCCGACCTGCGATAACCTCTAAAACACTGACGATAGGCCTCGGGGACCAACTCATAAGCCCTCAAAATGGAAGCTTTAACCAGCTCATAATCAGCGCTTTGTTCAAGGGACAGAGCAGTGTAGGCTTCTTGTGCCCTACCAACTAAAACACATTGCAGCAGCAGTGTCCAGGCGGTATCAGGCCACTTCAATGTGGTTGCCACCCGTTCAAAAAGGGGAAAATATCTTTCCACGTCTTTCTCAAAAAATGGTGGCATCATCCTAATATTCCTGCCTACAACCCGGAACGTGACTCTGGATGCAGAGCACCCGCCTGTAAGGCAGCATGCTTATACTCAAGCTCCTTCTGCGCACGCTCGTGCTCCAGCAACATTTGTCTCTCCTTAAACTCATGCTCCTTAAATTTAAACTCATGCTCCTTAAGCTCACGCTCATGCTCACGCTCCTCTCTCCTCTCTCTCCCCTTAAGCTCACGCTCCTTAAGCTCACGCTCCTCTCTCCTTTCCTCACGCTCTTGGTGTAGCTGCCTCTCCTTAAACTCCAACTCTCTAACCCTCCACTCACCCTCTGCACCAGGTAATAGCGGAGACGCGTCAGACGAAGGAGGCTCCTCCACCCTCGCCACAAGCACCTGCTCTCTAATGAGTAACACCCTTAAAGCACTCAAGGCAGTTGGCTTCAACCGTTTCTCACTGGGAGAAAGCTCCACCTTGTAGTGTACAGCAAGCTCCAGAAGCTGTTCTTTGGAAAACCTCTCCAACATGTCATGCGAAGGGAGATCAACAAAATCCCTAACGGAAGCCATCTTTCCTGCACCAGCGCCACAACCCGTTCACTTTAGAGTCACAAAATCTGCCAAAAGCACCCTAGCACACACACAACCTACCTAAAGAGCCACTAAAGAAACACTAAAGAACCACTGAAGAACGACTAAAGAACCACGACGAACCACTGAAGAACCATAAAGAATGCCAAAGCCACTAATACTAACCATAAAGGGATGCGGTGGCAATGTGTGCTACGGAGCGCACATTTCTAGGACGCAAAAAAAACATAAAAATAAAACACACCCACCCCAAATAGACGTGTCATACACGCAGGGTGTTAGGTGCTACCAGGTATGCTCACCAAACACTCAAACAAACAAAATAAATCCAACAAACAAATCCAAACAGGTGCGCCTTCTAACCTGATATGACTACATATGCTTCTACGTCTAAACTGCAGTCAAAACCGGCCCACCACATGTCTACCCTAAGAAACACTAAATCAAGCCCTACCACACTACCTGTGTTTTCTGGCCGCCCTAATCTACCTACCCTTAAACGAATGCCCTGTAGACCTAACTTTCTTCAACCACACCTGCTACCAGTCAAAGATCATATACCAATCATTTCATTGACCGCCCCAGGAGTACGTGGTGCACAAGACGCTAACCAACAACCAGAAAATAATGTCCCTATCTACATGTGGTGCCCACTAAACTATATATTTTAACAGCATAAGTAGTCACATCAAATTACAAACAAATACGGCATACTCACCTGTTTGATGAAATGGCTCAGCCCCCACGTTACACCATATGTAACGAACACCACCCAAACCATAATACCATGACACCCTGTGTAACACAAAAAAAAACACCAAACAAAGTTCTAGGGGTAAAAGATCCCGGACGAGCCCCCAACTGTTACGACCCTGGCTCGGGCACGCAACCTATGTGCAAACCAACACCAAAACCCTGTGCTCTAACTCAAAGTGCTACTAACTCAAGGAACTATTAAGGTAAATGTAACTAAGGTACTAGTGCAAACCCAACGGACAAGGACTGAAGAACCTAACAGCTCTTTCTCCAAGCACAGACACTGCATGTGTGTTACTAGGTCTGCCTTTAAAGCTCCCAGCAGGTAACCAATCAGCACTAATTGGCTAATTGGCAGGCCTCACCTGCATGCCCGGTGACACAGGAGTGATCAGGCCTCTAGTACATAACACTTATTACATAAGTTAATAATAATAATTGTGTATGGTGTCTAATTAGGGTATAACTGTTTGTTTACTGTCTAATTTAATACAAAGTATAGCTTATTGCATCTTATTATTGTACTGTAAAATAAAGTGCAACTAATCTCACTGCTGCTTCCCTCCAATCGACCTCACTCTCCTCCTATGGCCACATTTCATTCCTTGCTTTCTTCATTCCTTGCTCCTCTTCCTCTTCCTCCTCCTCATCTCCTTCTCCCATCAGTTCTGTTCAGCGGTTCACCTATCAGCCTCGGGCGTCTGGTGGCTCCTCACCATCCTAATCGGGCGCGGAGAGAGGGAGGGAAATACAGAGGGTTAGAGAGAGAGAGAGTATTATTTTTTTTTGCGGGGAGCGATCGATCGCAATAGGCCTACAAACCCAGGCGTCTCACTGGGAACACACTGGGTAATGCAGTGGGTGCAGGCTGCAACCCCATCACGGGGATGGTTGTCACAAACTATGGGGTTGGTTGTCACTATGTGTTTTAATGGGAAATACGTTAAAAGAAGGAAAGAAGGAAGAGATGTGTATTGGAATACCGTTGATGAAGGGGCGAGACATGGCAAATACACACAGCTGCCGGGTGAAAAACTCGATCTGAGTTATTTTTTTGCCAATGCGTGACCCCACTGTGCACCTACGTGCAACCCCACTTTGGGTCGCGAACCGTAGTTTGAGAACCGCTGCTCTAGTGAGTGCATTCTTCTACTTTTGCTCTGAAATAGTTTTCCTAGAATTTGTACTAAAATCATCTACAGCTTTTTTGCGGATCTGTGCAACTTTAATCTGGAACAGTCATTAATTAATTTAATACACCAGACAACTGGATTATGAATTGCCTCTGGGCACAGCTCTAGGCACTCTAAATTCTATTCTGTTGTAAAGGACAAAAATAACAGGGCGGAACAATGATCAGATGGCTGAACAGAATCAGGTCAGGGTACATTGTAAGTACAGTAAGCAAGGTGTTTAATCTGCATTGTTCTCGTTTCTTTGCTTTTATTATATCTATTAACCCTTAGAGATTTGTGTCTCCCATTTGTGTCTCTTTTAGGAGGAGATAAAGGTTCAACAGTAGATGCCAAATAGAAGTGGTATACATCATTTGAAAGCTGGGAAGCTGAAGATTAATCTGTGATCAGCACAGTGTTTACATTTATTCTAGTCATAAATCTGTAATAAACATTGTGTTTATTGAGAGTTTATTGAAAGTTTAGAGTGTATGAGGGCTTTGAACATCATGATCAAAGTGTATGATGGCCATCATCCTGCTCAATGATGTCTCATAAGTTGTTGACGTCAGAGGATGTAGCCATCTCTGGCTGACTCCCTTTAATAGAGGTTGAAACAAAAGGTCATACAGTATCAGCAGCAGGTCACCTTCGTCAACCAGGAAAATAAATACATTTCATGGAACAGATTGATTTCTTTGACAACACTATACATGTTGACGGTGTGTGTGTGTGTGTGTGTGTGTGTGTGTGTGTGTGTGTGTGTGTGTGTGTGTGTGTGCATGTGTGTGTGTGTGTAGCCTGAAGCTGCATTTTTATGGCCTGTATAAACTATGGCTTGTGACCTAAAATGTGCCGTTGGCTTGCCTCTGGTTGGTCCCCATACTGTAACTGTCTGTTTTTCCCTGGTCCCAGGATGAGGCTTGCTCCCATGGGTCACAAGCTGAAAAAGTTTCAGACTCAGATTACCTGTTTTTTTTTTTGCCGGTTCCAACACCAGACCGCCAGGGAAATAATTATGAGCAAGTAACACTTTCTACTGTGTTGAAGTGCCCTTGAGCAAGGCACTTAAGCGCCAACTGCATCCAGTGGAGCTGCTGAGCCAGCAGTACAGGACCGTGGTTGTACTGGGCAGCTCCCAGGTGTTAACATGGATATCTACATGGTTGTGTAGCAGGGCATTGCTGAAAAAGAGCATACAGTACATGCCCAGTAGCACTGGCGGAGTCGGGGGGGGGGGGGGGGGGGGGCGGCAGCCCCCACGGTTGAAAAACGCATGCTAAAGTGCCCTTTTGAGTGGCTAAAAATGAGAGGGTGTGCCCTATTGATTGATTGATTGATTGATTGATTGATTGATTGATTGATTGAAAACTGTATTAACAGATTGCTGTAGTAGTCCAGAAGTAGTATTTCCCCAGAATGGCTGGAGGCTTGAAAAACACCCGAGATCCATAGCCTGAAGTCTTATGTAGATCATAAAGATCCGTTCAGAAATGAGTGATTAGGAGTGATTTTGGTAAACTGTGTACAAAAGAAAAGCTCAGTTTTCTCATAGACGTCAACTAATTCTGCGGTTTTTCTCTTCCTGTTTTCGCTCGTGACTTTTCACCTGATCCCTGATTCGTACATCCCCAGGTGGGGTATCATTGGAAAGCTACACTCATTGGCTACAACCCTGTCCAATCATCGCCAAATGATTGACGGAACTAGAGCCCCAAGAGTCGTGAGTAGTATTTGCGCAATACAGTGTACTTCGCGCAAGCCTCACATATCGGCAGGTAACTTGAGAACCGCTGAATGGATTTTGTCACCTGAAAGGGTGACAAATGGGGCTTTAATTCACCATATATTGTATTAAAAAATATTCACAACCGAGCCACTAGAGGTCGCCAAAGTGCAGGTGGGCAAATCGTGTGGGCCCCCACCTGATAAGAGGTATTAAAAGTGGGTTTAGCATTGGCCTATATTCTATGATTACAGAATGCCAAGGAGAGAAAGAAATCGGAAGAATATTAAAAAGCAGCTGAAAATGCTGCGAGAGGCAGCTTCTCTTTGAAAAATTGGGTCCAAAGCAACAATAGTAAGGGAGGAGATAAGGATACAGATATGTATTTGTAAGTCCTCACTACTAGATACGTGTACAAGCTTGTCTCACAGAGCCATAGTTTGGATTATAACTGAGAATCTGGTGCTAACATGGTCAATAATGCTTATTTTGGACAGAAAAATGTGTCTTAAACATTTAAATTGACCAACCATAGACCCTTTTTATTCCAATCAAGGCAAGAGGGCTAGTGGTGGTAGTGCTATATGACATATTATTTTATAATACAATTATAACAGTACGAATATTATATACAGTACAATTATATTACTATTATAAAACAAATATTATTTGCTCCACCTTAGATAAAGACAGTACAGACAATGAAGATGGAGATATTCAAGAGGGAAATAATGATATCAGGAAGAGAGATGGTGAAGAAGTGGAGGAAAGAGAAAATGCAGATGATTCTATGGAGAGAAATTATGAAGAAGTTGACGAAAGAGAATGCAGATGATGCTATGGAGAGAAATGATGATGAAGACGGTCATGGAGATGCTAAAGAAAGTGAGGATGAAAATGATGATAGGGAGAGAAATTATTCAAACGACACAACAACAAATAACTTGAATGCTAGGGGGGGCGTGGCTAGGCGAGCAATGGAGTAGCACGCTTGTTGTTCTCGCTCCCGTCGAACCTCTACTTTTTGTTATTTTATCTTAATTTAATAAGCTTACGGATTTACAAAACTTAGTGAATCTTACTCAGGGTACATTTGTTCAAACCGTTGGTCATTTTTTACACGGACAGATGGCATCAAGCCTACGCAAACACGGATTCGTCCCGATTACAAGTAGGCCTGAAAAAGCCTCGAATTCCATTTCTGGGCCACCACCGTCCACACCGTCAAAGATGTCCGGCGTGGATACCACAGCCTTAAAGGCGGAGATTCTCCTCGCGCTGAAATCGGAACTCACAGAGATAATACAATCGGAATTGAAACGTGCACTTTCCAAAGAGTTCGACCTTATCAGAAATGATTTGAAAGCGATGAAGGAGGAAATGCGAAGCTGTGTAGCGACACTGCGTGTGGACATGAACAAAATGGAGGTTGCGGTTAAAGACGTGGAGGGTGGTCTCTCGAGGTGGTCGGACGAGGTGGTAACGCTACAAGCCACAGTCGAAGACTTAAAGACGGAGGTGACCGGTCTCAGGGGAAAGTGTGATGACATGGAAAGAAGAATGAGGAGGTGTAACGTGAGGATACTCGGAGTGGCTGAGACGGATGGCTCAAGTTCCACTGCGTCGGTCTCAAGGCTACTGAAAGGCGTGCTGCAAATGGATGATGAAGTTCTGGTAGACCGCTCGCACAGAACACTGGGGCCGAAGAGGACAGATGGGAAGCCCCGTGCTATCGTGGCTAAACTCCACTATTACCAGGACTGTGTCAAGGTGTTGAGACGGGCGCTCGCTCAGGCTCCATTACAGGTCAACGGAATGTCTATTGCAATCTTCCCCGACTATGCCACGGGCGTCGCGAAGGCCAGGGCTGCGTTTACGGAGGTGAGGAAGCTATTACGCGGCCGTGAAGGCATCCGATACGGCATTCTTTTTCCAGCCCGACTTCGCATCACGCACGGAGAAAAAGAAAAATAGTTCATCGATGCAGGTGAAGCAATGAGCTATGTCAGAAAGAACATTGTGCACGCAGCAGCGGGTGAGACCACATAGAAAGAGAGATGTATCGATGTGTACGTGCTGCTTATGATATGCAGGTAATGTGAACAATGTATCATATTAACTCCAACAGGACAATATATATATAAAGGCTACTGTAATGTCTACTGTGTGATCATCTATGTGTAGCATCATCTGCCTAGCATTGAGAGGACGCCAATGGACACCATTTACCAAGCTAAGTGACTCACCAATCTCCAGCAAATTCATTGCCCTATAATTATGATGTACAGGCGATGTGAACAGTGTATAATTTTGGCCCCAATAGGACAATGTGTGTATACACATACAGACATATAAATATGTACACACATGCTCACACCTATGATGACCCACGCGCTCGCATACCTAATGGATGCACTATAGATTCTAGGCGTACCACACACACGTGGGCACATACTACGCGCATGCACAGACACACATGTAGACACACATACACGTTTATACATTATACAGACACAGGGGCACGGACCCACACACTCACGCCTACACACCCATACGTTTACACCTTGGCTGTGTCCGATACATCCATACACACACACACATAGGTTCACGTGCACGCAAATGCACGAACACTGAAGGGCATATGCCCAGGTACACACCCATTTGTAGACGCATGGACACACGCACACTCCCACACCTCTTCCAATTTATTTTATTCTATATCACCCAATCAGGCACCCTTTTTTGTGTTTAACGGGGCATGTTGGTTGCCCTTGCTCGGGAGTAAGATGTTCTGCCTTATTTCAGGGCCTGCTTGATGTGAGGTTGTTAATGTTAATATATTATTGTTATGCTTGGGGCGGCTACGTGGCGTAGTGGGCAAGGCGCTCGCCACGAATGACGGAGACGCTGGGCTTGCCTGTTCGAGCCCAGCGCTCCACATTGCTTTCAGTTTAGCTGGTCGTTCATACTAATAAACATTGGCCGTATTAGGGGGTGGGAAACTGATGGGTGGGGATCGGGCGTTGTGGACAGCGACTCCTACAGGTCGGTTGGTGCGCCTGCGCAGTAGAATCAGGAAGTGTCGGGGGCAGCGTGAGCCTCCCACGCGTTACTCCTCGCCACTGAGAGATCGAGCTGCGCAGGTGAAAAGATGCGACTGCTGTTACCTCAAGTACCGGAGGGGACTTGTGCTATGTATGACTTAGTCCACATTGCAGCCGGCTTGTGGGAGGCAAGAAACAGCGTTCGTGACAGGGGAGGGTTGAATTGGATGATACGAAATTGGGATGGGAGAAAATATAGAAAATGGGAGAAAAAGTAAATACAAAAAAAAAATTATTGTTATGCTTACCGTTTACCACTGCCACCTATATTACCCTACCTGGTTGGGTGTATCCCACTGGACAGCTGAAGACCTTATATAATACCAAGATCTGAGTAAGGACTTTTTACTCTTACTTTTCTTTTCTTTCTCTTTATTATTTTCTTTTACCTAAGGGGCTCGACGGGGGCCTGAGCGGCTGGCTCTATAGGTAGAACACCTCCAACACAAGCACATTATGTGTGGATTCGTTTCTGAAGGGCATTTTGGGCACCTTGTTTTTTATAGGTGTCAGGGGGGGGGGGGGTTACCAGACTTGTACATTCAACATGCTTAACTGATCAGATGTCTGTTTTGTTTTTCACCTGCAGCTGTGCTGAGCTCTCTCTAGGTTCCAGATGCATGGCCTCTCTCATCTGCTATGATCGACACGGGTGATACCATGGGTCTGGAAGGGTGCTCTGTCAATTTCGTGAGTTGGAATGTTAAATCACTCAACCACCCAGTAAAGCGTAAGAAGGTGCTTACACATTTAAAACAACTCAATGCAGACATAGCGTTTTTACAGGAGACGCATTTAAAAACTGTGGACCATGCTCGACTGGGGGGAGGGTGGGTGGGACAGATGTATCACTCCAACTTCCACACAAAGGCCAGAGGAGCAGCCATTTTGATAGATAAAAACACGCCATTTACTATGTCAAGTGTAGAGGCCGATCCTGCAGGGCGCTATATTATAGTGGTGGGGAAACTGCATTCATTTCCGGTCATTTTGGCTAATATCTACGCACCAAACTGGGACAACCCTTCGTTCTTCACCAGCCTTTTTTCTCGCCTACCGGATATGACCTCGCACCATCTCATCCTTGGCGGCGACATGAATTGTGCACTCTCCCCGGTGCTGGACCGTAGCTCGCCCAGGAAGGCCCCTCAGTCCAGCTCGGCCCGCGCAATCCGGCGCTTTCTTAAATCATATGGGGTAGCTGACATGTGGCGGTTTCGTAATCCTACATCCAGAGGATACTCCTTCTTCTCCCCGGCCCATAATACCTTCTCGCGCATAGACAACTTCCTCCTGGATAAGAGACTCCTTCCCCTCGTAAACCAAATGCAAATACGGAGCGATAGTTATCTCAGACCATGGTAGCTTAGTTATGAAAATGAGTATCCCGAATACACGGCTTGGCCACCGCCAGTGGAGACTCAACCCGTTGCTCCTGTCGGAGGAAGCCTTCACAAGCTTCATCACCTCGGAAATTACATTATTTCTCGACATTAATAAGACTCCGGGAATGTCTTCTTTAACCATTTGGGAATCACTGAAGGCGTACTTAAGGGGACAGGTGATTTCATATTGCGCCAACCAAAAGAAGATAAACACGGCACGCCTTAAGCAACTGACGGACGAGATTCTGGAGCTAGATAGACTACATAGCCACTCGCCATCAACCGACACGTTGAAAAAACGTATATCGTTGCGAACTGAGTTTGACCTCCTGTCAACGCGACAGGCTGAGTACCTCATTACTAAAACGCGACAGGGGTACTATGAACATGGGGAGAAGGCCGGACGGATACTTGCCCATCAGCTGCGATAAATAACTGCCAACCAGTCCATCCCCACTATCAACGATGAGCGGGGCTCAAAAGCCACTGACAACCTTAAAATTTATAAAAGCTTTAAAACTTTCTACCAATCGTTATACACCTCGGACTTGCAAGTGGGGCCCTCCACGCTAGACGATTTCTATAGGACCCTCCGCGTCCCGACAGTCGATCCAGAGAGGGCCGCAGATCTGGAGGAGGAACTTACGGTTGCGGAGATTACGTCAGCGATTAGATTTATGCAGAGTGGCAAGTCCCCGGGGCCAGACGGTTACCCTACAGACTTCTACAAAAAATGCTCAACCCAACTGTCCCCACTGCTGCTAGCCGTATTCGACAAATCATTCTCAACAAATTATCTTCCTCCGACCATGCGCCAAGCGGTTATCTCCTTAATCCTTAAGAAAGACAAGAACCCCCTGGAATGCGGCTCGTTCCGTTCAATTTCCCTCCTTAACGCCGATGTCAAGGTTCTCGCTAAGGTTCTGGCCCGTCGTCTGGAGGGGGTTCTCCCCTCAATTATCTCGCCGGACCAAACAGGCTTCATCAAGAATTGGTACTCTTTCTTTAATATCAGACGCCTCCTAAATATCCTGTATAGCCCCTCTCCACCCGGAACACCTGAGGTGGTCCTCTCCCTTGATGCGGAAAAAGCGTTTGATCGGGTGGAGTGGGCCTTTCTTTTCCACGCTCTGGAGAGGTTTGTGTTTGGCCCTAAGCTCATAGCTTGGATTAAAATTCTATATACGTCTCCGATGGCTGCCGTTCGCACCAACAACAATCTATCCACCTACTTTGAACTCCATAGGGGTACGAGACAGGGATGTCCTTTATCTCCACTCCTTTTCGCGATCGCAATGGAGCCCCTTGCGCTGACTCTGAGGCAGAACACCGATATCAAAGGGATCATGCGCACGGGCTCGGAGCATAAAGTCTCGCTCTACGCGGACGACATGTTGTTGTACATATCACAACCCCAAACGAGTCTTCCTTGGTTGATGACCCTACTTGCGGACTTCGGCAAAATATCCGGATACAAAATCAACATTCAAAAAAGCTAACTGATACCCGTCGGCACCTCGGAGGATCGGATACCTCTGAGCACATTCCCGTTTAAAATTAGCCCTAAAAAGTTTAAGTACCTTGGGATATGGATCACGCATGAACATAAGGACCTATATATGGCTAACTATCAACCCTTACTGTCCAACCTGGCGAGAGATATTGAACGTTGGGACCCCCTGTCGCTATCCCTGGGTGGGAGAATCAACACAATAAAGATGAATGTATTGCCGAAATTTCTATATGTATTTCAGAGTCTTCCAGTCTTTCTGACCAAAACATTCTTCTCCAAGATAAACAACCAGATATCTTCCTTTATCTGGAACAAAAAACCGCCCCGGATCAAAAGATCTATACTGCAGAGACCCTGCGTAATGGGTGGGATGGCGCTTCCAAACTTTATTTACTACTACTGGGCAGCAAACATAAGATAGTTATTATACTGGGTAAGGGGGGAGGACACTACTGGAGAGTGCGTCGGTTAAATTCACCTCCCTATCTGCCTTGTTATGTGCTAAGCTCCCGTTCACACAGCCCATATCTAGCTTTACCTCGAACCCAGTTGTCATCCACTCGATAAAAGTGTGGAACCAATTTAGAAGAACCTTCTCCCTTAGGGAACTATCACTGGCTGCTCCGATCACAAGAAATCACATGTTTGTCCCATCAACGATGGATAAGGCCTTTGACGGTTGGGTTGGGAGTGGAGTGATTACGCTGTCTGACCTCTATATAGACGGCAACTTTGCCTCCTTTGATCAGCTAGTACATAAATACAAGATCCCTAGGTCACACTTCTATAGATACTTGCAACTCCGGAGCTTCGTAACTTCGAACTCGGACTGCTACCCAGAGTGTCCTCCGGCCTCCCTTTTAGACTCAATCTTGAACTTTAAACTGATCCAGAAACAGGCTATAAGCAGAATTTATTAACTACTTAATAGAAGCAACTCGACACCTTTAGACCTCCTCAGGGGCAGATGGGAGACTGACTTAGGTGAACCAATCACAGAGGTCACATGGGACAAGATAATACAGGGGATTTTCTCCTCTTCCATTTGCCTTAAACATGCGGTTATCCAATTTAAAATTGTACACCGACTGCATTGGTCTAAAGACAGGCTCTCTAAGATATATCCCAACATAGACCCCCTATGCGACCGCTGTAGACAGGCTCCAGCCACTCTGCTCCACATGTTCTGGACGTGCCCAAAGTTGCACACCTACTGGCAGACCATCTTTGACACCTTCTCTAAGATATTTGGAAAGTAAGTGGAGCCATCACCATATATTGCATTATTCGGAGTGGCCCCAGCGGACATCCACTTTAGATGGTGGGAATCTAGAATGCTGGCCTTCTGCTCACTTTTGGCCAGAAGGCTGATACTGTTCAAATGGAAGGACCCGGGTTCACCTGTCTACGGCCACTGGATGAGAGAGGTCATGTATCATATTAAACTGGAGAAGATCAGGTATACTATCAGAGGTTGATCCGAAAAATGCCTTATTTTATTTTTATTTTCTTTTGGCCCATGTTGGACCGCCTGTAAAAACAAAATTTCAAATAAAAAAACATTGATCAAAAAAAATTACTTGAATGCTCTCCTGTTGCCATTAAAATATCCCACTGATCCTGCCAGTATCCAGGTACAATATATTAACTTTAATGGAGAGAATGGGGAAGATAGAGAGGGGGAGGGAGAGAAGGAGAGAATGAGAGGACAGGATGAGAGAAGGAGAGGAGAGGACATGAGGAGAGAAGGAGAGGAGAGAAGGGGAGTACATGAGGAGAGAAGGGGAGTATAGGAGGAGAGAAGGAGAGGACATGAGGAGAGAAGGAGAGTTAGGAGAGAGAAAGGAAGAAGCTCAATAGCACTCAAATTAACTTTAATTGTTAAACTGTTTTATATCCTGTAAAATACATGTTGTAAATAGCTTTCACTATAGGTTCACTATTTTTCAACCCAGACCATATTAAAATGCTGTTTCCCAAATATTTATATTCCTCACTGATGTCTTTAGCATTGAGAAATGTACCACTGCAGCAATGGTTTAGGCCTTCAAACACCATGATAATCTACTTTTCAAACACCATGATGAATCTAAGTTTCAAACACTATGATAAATCCACTTTTCGAACACCATGATACATCTACTTTTCAAACACCATGACAATGAGGTGAAATAAACATTTGAAAGGTGTATTGTTCCCTGTGTGTTTTTAATCTGGATTGTCTATGTTATTCTAATGTTAATCTTAATCAAGGATGAAGACTATCTCACCATACATGACGCATCATATCGTTTTGCTCACTGATGGGGTCCCATGTTGTGTAGTAGGTGCCCTTTTTTTCTTTTCGCCCCTGCCCTTCAAACAGCCTGAGTCCGCCACTGCCCAGTAGTGATCCACATGTGTATATCCACCATGTAGTTTTCTTTTTTATCTGTCTGATTCTATCTATGCAATCCTCGACCTCCATACAGCTTTCAATGGCCAGTAGCTGTAGACTGTTATGGTACAGTAGACATCAGATATTAGAATGCCCACTTCTCAAAACCCCAATATTACATGTGAGGTAGAACATCGGAAAGGACCAATACCAGAGGTCTGTAAAGTAGTGAGAGGTATAATTTTTCAATCCATTGTTGTGTATCATCAGTTGGTCTTGTGGTACCAAACTGTCTGTATCATCAGTTAGGAATAGGTTTATTGACGCATGCATATATTTGCATATAGATTTTAGTTGACCATAATTTCCATTTAAGATTGGGCAAGATATCCATCAGAAAAGTTGTACCTCTAGGCTATTTAAGAAAGGGCACCCCACCCCTCTGTGCTAAAGATTTTTAGGTGTGACCTTTTGTAGCTTGATACCCCCGCCCTCCAGAATGCATGTACGCAGTCCTGCAAATCATCAATATGTAATTCTACTATATAAGGCTGGGTGGTATGACCTGAAATCCATAATCACTAATCTAATATTTACCTTGGTAATGATAAACAAAATGATGAATAATGTTTTAAACACCAACGCATTAATACCAACGTCATCCATCATGTTGGCACTCTGTCAACGTGCTTGTAATATTTGTGTGTCGACATGTGATTGGCTGTTGCATATTTAGTTGGAATTAAAGGACACAAAATGAACCACACTATGTACTACTGGAGGAATGCTATAACATATCGTAAAACTTTGTTGGGTATAAATAAAAAATTATAATAAAAATAATGTTGATACAGCCCAGCCCTAACTATTATTAATACTGTAGCATACTACTGTTGATAAGAGCCTACGGGTGTCTCTATCTATCTCAATCACCTACTCGAGATAGAACCCTGTGGCCGCCCGATATCCCCCAGCGAGGTGCTAAACTCGCCAAGTTCTCGGGTCAATTACTAATCCTAATCACGCTTATTTCATAGTCATTAGTTAGTTATATCCAGTTCATATGAAATTTAAGCGTAGAAGAGTTGTTAACCTCTTCTTTGTTTGTAATAAACCGAATGTATGTCTGGGAAAACTCCTTGCCTATAATAATAATTATTATATTATCATCATTATCATTATCATCACCATCATCATCATGTTAGGAAAAGCATAAAATGCTAATCATTTGTAAGCCTGATGATATTACTACTCTTTTAATAAGTATTACTACTGCTAATAGTGTAATATTAGCGCAATAATAGCAATAATCATTTGCAAGCCCCAGAACCTCCGATCAGTTTGATAGACCATAACTCCGCAGAGCGATCGTCCGGCCCTGCAGTGGCCAGACTCTCAAATCCCCACAAAACCCAATAGGCCCGTCACATCTAGAGATACTGGTGCTTGCAAGCAACAAATAGTGATATATATATATATATATATTATATCCTTTATATAACTTTAGCTAAAAGCAGTAACCAGCAATTGATTTAGTCTGTATGGCTTCCAGAATATACATATACCGTGTTACCTCAGATGAACGCAGGGCGCGGCCAGCGTCGTGACACATTGTGATAAAGCAGCTCAATGAAAGCAGTCCACGAATTGGTAAATGTATTTTAACAAAGTTGGTTTAATTAGAAAAAGTAAGTTACAAAGATTCTGTCTTGGAAATGTCCAATCCAGTAAAAATAAGTATAAAACAAAACATCTCTCTCAAGCATAGCATAGCATAGCATAGCTCTTTGCATCTAAAAAAGAGAGTATTGGCATAGGGACTCCACTCTGAAAAATAAACAGACTAGGTTCCAGTACATCGCTCAACCTTGTCTGCTGCTATAAGAATGGCAATCAAAAATCTCAAAATCTCTTTTAAAAAAGAATAAAAACTAAGAGCTTAGCATAGCTCTTCGAATCTAAAGAGTATTCTTCCTAGGGAGGTTTACTCAAAAATACCCAGGCTAGCTCCATTACACCCCTCAGCTAGGCCTGGGGCTACAAAAATCTCGATCTCAAAAAATCTAACCCGGAGCGAGCGAGCCGGGCTTTATATACCCAGGTTCTGCATCATATCAAGACATCTTACCATTGGTCTACAAATACAGTCATGTCATTCCACCAGGCAATCAACACACAATTCAGTAAGGACGAACCCTCCTCCCTTTCCAGTCGTTACAGTAACTGGAGAAGTAACAGATTACTTTGTGTTGGGAAAAACCCTATGTCTTCATCTGTATCTAGTAGGCTAGCAGAGGCCCACCAGGTCATAGGCCAGGGAGGGGCAACTGGCGGCCCGCGGGCCGCATGCGGCCCTCACCGACGTTCCATGCGGCCCCAGGCCAATAAAAAAAAAAAAAAAAAAAAACGTTTTTTTATTTATTGTTTTTTTTTAATTTTTTTAATTTTTTTAATTTTTTTAATTTTTTTAATTTTTTTTATTTTAATTTTTTTTTGTATTGTATTCGACTAAGAAGAGTTGGCAGTCGACTATGGCTCCTTTCGATCGATTAGTCGACTATTTGACTAATAGGGGTCAGCCCTAGTGTGGACATATGAAACGCTGTTGAAAGTGCCGTGCAGCAATATGGGGGTTTTGATAAACTGTCGGCTGTTGTTACCGATGTGGAGCACCGGCAATAAAAGGAAAACACACAGGATTCGCCGGGCTTCTAAGGCAGAGTGGCGTTGAGTGTCCAATGCTGCACTGCATTATACATCAGGTAAGTTCGCTAACATAATTTCCATCTATTGTGGGTCACTATAATGACCAATGCGAGTCGAGTGTAGTCAAATTATATGCGAGAGTCGTTAAATAGTTTTTCTTTTTTTTTATCTGATATAGGAGGCTCTCTGTGCCTAGAAGCTTGACTACTACAGCCATGTTATGGATTTGGTTACCAAGGTTACCAATCTAATTCGTGGAGGCAACAGGTCACTAAACCATAGAAAGTTTGTCTCCTTTTTGGAAGAGATGGACACTGATTATGGCGACTTGCAGCTACACACAGAAATCCGATGGCTGAGCCGTCGGAAAGTACAGGAGCGACATTGAAACACTGCAAATGCAATTCAATGATCGGTTTGAAGATTTCAACGGCATGCAGTCACGGATAGCGCTGTTTTCCGGCCCCCTCACCGCTACGGTGTCAGAGCAGCCCCCACCGTTGCAGCTTGAACTGTGCGAGCTACAGTCAGATCCTTTTTTTCAAGCAAAGAGAAATGAGAGGGGAATTTCGTTTTGGAAACTGCTACCTGAGCCCCGCTTCCCACTCCTCAGGGACTTTGCCCTCTCTATGGCCAGTATGTTTGGGAGCACATACATATGTGAGAGCAATTTCTCAAACATGAAGCACATCAAGTCAAAGTAGAGAAACAGGCTGTCGGATGAAACATTATTTCATCTGATGCAGATTGCATGCACAAACATTGAAGTTGACATTCCTGCTATTGTGCGCCAAATGGAGAGACCACAAGTGTCTCATTAAAGACAGAGGGGAGGAGGAGATGATGAAGAGGTGTAGAGGGGGGAAGGAGATGATGAAGAGGTGTAGAGAGGGGGGAAGAGATGATGAAGAGATGTAGAGAGGGGGGGGGAGATGATGGAGAGGTGTAGAGAGGGAACCATTATTATTATTATTATTATTATTATTATTATTATTATTATTATTATTATTATTATTATTATTATTATTATTATTATTATTATTATTATTATTATTATTATTATTATTATTATTATTATTATAACCATTATTGACCCACTGTGAGGCGAGGGTGAATGTCATGCCAGTTTGATAAAAGGTCAATGGGAGGCATGTAGTATTGCACTTTACTTTACTTGCACTTTACTTGTTTACTTTTGTAGTGTTCAGATAACACTAATAACACAAACACAAAGCAGCATTCCTGCTGCATTTCACTACAACAGTAAATCAAAAGTGCAATAATAAATGATTTTGTTAAATGTATACACTTTTATCCTGCTACTAAACAAAACATTCCTGAGTGCTTCATATCCATAACATGCATTTCAGTGTTATAATGTTTTGTTTAGTAGCAGGATAAAAGTTTATACATTTAACAAAATCATTTATTATTGCACTTTTGATTTACTGTTGTAGTGAAATGCAGCAGGAATGCTGCTTTGTGTTTGTTGAGCAGTGGGCTTTAAGTTCATACATTTATTTTATTAGAAGCCTTAATTATAATTGATAATTTTTGTATATATTTGGGGTTACACAGCAATACTTTTAAATTCAGCTGTTTATAAATTCATAAAGTTGAAATTGCATTACTAAATGCATTTGAAATGGAATAAAAACAAAGTTACAACAAATTATAATTGTTTATATACCTTGTGACTATTAGGGCTATTTGAGTGATTGGGTACTACTGGCGGGGTATGCCGATAAACAATGCGGCCCCCCAGATTGATTGTGGACATTTTGTGGCCCTCACCATATACAAAGTTGCCCACCCCTGTCATAGGCACATTCCTAAGGGCGTCCAGCAGTATTGAATGAAGCAATGCCCTGCAAATGCCCTGCTGTAATATACAATACATGGTCCTTCTAGCATGAATAGCCTATACGCTTATATATATATACAGATATATACAGATATATATATATACCTTGTACAATACAGTACTCATATACTTAAACACTGATTGATATGTTTACACATCATACATGTAGTTTTTAAAGTGTATAATGGCTCTCTGCCCCAGAACTGCAAGGGTTAAAACCATGCAGCAGCGATCCACCTTCAAGGTCACATTCCTGGCTTCACGAACGGTAAGAGAGGCCCCTTAGTTATATCCAGTCTCCAGGGCTACACAAGATATGGTAGTTTACACAAGTTACAGTTTTATAGTCTATAGTTCTTACAGTTTTTACACAAGTAGGGATAAATAATACATAATAATAATATGTATTAATAATAATATTAATTATAATAATTAATTAATAATCATAACTTCTTCATAAATCACTGACTTTCAGTGCACATTTGGTGCTTAGATCAGAGGCCTACTTGTCCTGTTATCAAGCTTTTATAATACATACTTATATTTAATCCTCTATATATACATGTTAAATACTCAATATACCTCATCATACAAGTGACAGAGAGAACAGGATGTCAAAATAAAAGGGTCACTTTGTGGCTCCTCAACAGTCATAGGCTACGTCTAATAGGGGTTCCATTCATAAGGTTGGATAGGTTGTATACTGTATGTTTATCCACATAGTCAGAAATCTAATTACATCCTTGAGTGGAGATGGAGGGAACATGCATATCACCAATAGCATGCATGACGCTCAGCCTATTAACATATCAATAACATGTATGAGGCTCAGGCTATTCACATATCAATAACAGGCTTGAAACATTCACGTTCCAATATCATGCATGACACTCAAGATGTGACCATCAGCCTATTCATGTGTCATGATGCAAACGAGATGAGAATTACATAGCAGAACACCTTTTACGACCCAATCATGTAATTGAGATTAAAGAGCGCACGAGAGAACATTTTGTTATGGCTCGATGATGGAGATAGGTGCACTTTTCTTTTTAAATGTGCTTTGGAATCCATTGGTTTAAAGGTCAAATCAGTGATCCATAGCTTGGACATCCAGCTGCAGTGTCTGCTGTGTTTACATTCCTGATAACTCCGATTATGCAAACTGGGACAATACTGAGTGGGCCGGACATCCTCTTGTTACAAGTTGTATAAATGATGCAGTGATGAACGTGTTGAGTACAGAGGGGCGCTAAGCTTGCTAACTATGCTCAGGTTAGGTATTAGGTAACATTACATGTGAGATTGTCCAAAGGACTCGTCTGCCAACAAAGATCACATCAGACATCAGAGAACAAATTTATTCACAAAATGCATCACAATTCAACAATATTAAAGACTGCTGTGACCGATGCATACTTATGATCTTATGAAGCGTCTTTGAGCACCTGGAAAAGCGCTATATAAAATATATGTATTATTATTATTATGATTACTCTCCCTGACCATTTTTTCATGCATTTTTCTCTGACCGCAGCCCCTGACGATGCATTTAGCCATGTATTTATTTTAGTTGCGTTATTTTTGCGTTACGCAATATTGTCACATCTTCTCTTTTTTTTAATCAATTTTTTTTTATTTTCTTTCTTCTCTTTTACATGAAACATAAACATGACAGCACATAATATAATAATAATAATAATAATAATAATAATAATAATAATAATAATAATAATAATAATAATAATAATAATAATAATAATAATAATAATAATAATAATAATAATAATAATAAACAGGACTTCAATATTGACACATCTTCTTATACAATGTACAGGAGAGTGAAATTATTTAGTTTTGGTTATTTTACTAAAGGTTAAATATTGCGATAATGGGCTACCAACACACATGAGCAAAATGATTCATTTATATTTTCTGTGTGTGATGATTCATTATTATACACATACGGTACACAAATAAACGTGCACATGCATTCAGACACACCCACACACACATAACTTTCTCTTCCTCTCTCTCATCTACACAGGCAGTCCAGTCCTATGTGAGAACAGTATATCCCTTCCCTATACATTATTGATCACTGGACTGCATGGGACATCCTGTATAGTCTTGGTTCCGGAGCACGCGGGCGGGGGGGAGGGTTTGAGTGGCAGCAAGAGGCAGCAAGAGAGAAGCAAGATAAGTTAGGTCCAGAGGGTGATAAACTGTACATGAAACAATTCCTCTACTGTCCACCAGACGAAGATTGGTTTTAATAACCTGATGTAACGTGATGTTGTGTGTGTTTGTTTGTTTGTTTGTTTGTTTGTTTGTTTGTTTGTTTGTTTGTTTGTTTGTTTGTTTGTTTGTTTGTGTGTGTGTGTGTGTGTGTGTGTGTGTGTGTGTGTGTGTGTGTACTGCTCAAGGTCAGTGCAGTATGTGCAACATACTGTAGTGTTCTACAGCGTCTGAAAGCTGGGACCCTGCACATTCATTTGAAATGCAACGTGTGCATCTTTTCTATCCATACATTTGTGATAAACATTGTGGTTTTGAATTACGTCCGTTCACATTCAGGTCAGGGGGCACAGCGGTGGACCTATTGTTGCTATACCACTGCTCAAGACAAGGACACATGGTGTCAGATGGGAAGATGGGAAGCCTCTCGCAGGCCTGGGGCTATGGACCGATGCTTATGTGTGGGGGAGCTGCGGTCCGTGTTGTACTGTAGATAGGCTCGGGGTGCCCTTTCTGCACTGATTTGTCAGCACAACGCACGCACGCACACACACACACACACACACACACACACACACACACACACACACACACACACACACACACACACACACACACACACACACACACACACACACACACACACACACTATGGATTTCCTCGACCTGTGACACTAGCATATTTTTTTTTTATCTACTTTTTCTCCCATTTTCTATTTTTCTCCATCCCAAATTTTGTCTCGTCCAATTCTACCCTCCCCTGTCTCGAACGCTGTTTGGCCATGCCTCCCACAAGCCGGCTGTAATGTGGACGAAGCCATACATTGCACGAGTCCCCTCCGGTACTCGAGGTAGCAGCCGTCGCATCTTTTCACCTGCACAGCGCAATCTTTCAGCGTCGGGGGTCTGCGCTTTGGAGGGACGCCGCCCCCGTCGCTTCCTGATTCTACTGCGCAGGCGCACCAACCGACCTGTAGGAGTCGCTGTCCACAACGTCCGATCCCCACCCATCAGCTTCCCACCCCCTAATACTGCCAAATGTATTAGTATGAACGACCAGCAACGCTGAAAATGCAATGCAAAGAGCTGGGCTCGAACCCAGCGTCTCCCGCATTGGTGGTGAGCGCCTTGCCCACTGCACCACCTAGCCGCCCTACTAGCATACTATTTGAAGTTGAGTCGCAGTTGTGATGTAAATTGGTTGGTTCGTTTTATATTAAGGATTATTTGCTACAAGTCTTGGTCAAGGTCAAGGTGAATGTGAGCTTTATTTCTATAGCACATTTAAAATCAACTGAAGTTGTACCAAAGTGCTTTATAATATAAAAACAGAAATACTAAAATAAATACAAAATACAGTATACACACAAACTCATAAAAACTACAATACATTAAAAACAATCACGACACAACCAGGAATGTGTGGCTTACCAAGCCTCAGAACGCCAATAAAAACAGGTGAGTCTTCAGCTGTGTTTTAAAACTCTGTAGGGTCTGGGCAGACCTAATTGGCAGTGGAAGACTGTTCCATAATTTAGGGGCAGACACCACAAAAGCTCGGTCGCCTTTTGTCTTTAGCCTAGACCTCGGGACATCTAAAAGTAACTTATTTGCTGACCTCAGTGCTCTAGGGTACAGAGATGTGATGGTGAATATTCTACCATGGCACATTTATGTTTTATGAAGTTAATTGTGAGCTATGATCTAAAAATAGAACGAATTTATCTTATTCGGTAGTGTTGGAATAGGGCTATATATCTTATATCTCAGGGGGTGAGGCTGGCAAGTTTGAACTTTGAAGCCCCATAAAATCTGTTCCATAGTCTAATGTTGGCAGGCACACGCACGCACGCACGCACGCACGCACGCACGCACGCACGCACGCACGCA
Source organism: Notolepis coatsorum (assembly GCF_963971535.1). Taxonomy (NCBI): domain Eukaryota; kingdom Metazoa; phylum Chordata; class Actinopteri; order Aulopiformes; family Paralepididae; genus Notolepis; species Notolepis coatsorum. The sequence goes on along the minus strand of NC_140177.1, from coordinate 76,662,585 downwards.
CGCACGCACGCACGCACGCACGCACGCACGCACGCACGCACGCACGCACGCACGCACGCACGCACGCACGCACGCACGCACGCACGCACGCACGCACACACACACACACACACACACACACACACACACACACACACACACACACACACACACACACACACACACACACACACACACACACACACACACACACACACACACACACACACACACACACACACACACACACACACACACACACACACACACACACACACACACACACACACACACACACACACACACACACACACACACACACACACACTCATCAACCCTGATATTGGCCAAATGGAGAAATGAATGAATGAATGAAAACTTTATTTAACAGATTGCAGAATGGGTACAATACAGTACGGCTCAATACACACAATTGTTAAGGGAATGCAGACCAGAGTAAGACGTTTGTCTTGTTTACATCAGGGTCCCCCATTTTCAATTCATAGTGTGAAACACATGTCAGGGAAGTGAGCGAGAGGCTGAGCCCTCTCTCTCTCTCTCTCTCTCTCTCTCTCTCTCTCTCTCTCTCTCTCTCCCCTATTCTCGGATCACCAAATAATCAATAGCGAACTTAAGTACTTAACCTTGCTAACCTATAAACGGAACTGAATCCCGGTTTTCTACTGGGAGCTCTCATACGGTGGTTTTGAGATGGTTAGTTGTGGTAGGTGGTCTGTGCTGGGCGCGGTCTGCAAGCGTTGCACATGGTGATTGTTGTCGTTCACGGGACACCACTAGGGGGCAGAGCGGCTAAGGCAAGTGTGATTATGCAGCTGTCATATTTCAAGGTTTGAAGACAGGAGAGCAGAAGATATACTGTGGCTACTGGTAGTAATGAAGGAGAGAGAGAAGGAAAGTTGAGGAGGAAAAAAAGAAGAGGCCATTTCTGGGGGAAATATATGGAAAACTGTATGATAAACAGAGAATAATGATATACACACCTGCACATACTGCACATACACACACACATACTGTGGCACCCCAGTGCCTCTGGCAGAGGGAAATGGCCTTCAGAGACCCTTCCCCCAAACCAGGCCACTGGGGAAGGTAATTGAGGGCAGGTTGTTGAGATCAGAGACTCTGTATAGGATTGTTAGTAACTGTCTAACTGTACATATGACTGTTTACACTAGTAACTGTTTACCTGCGTAGACAATTGTCTCCACCAGTGATTGCCTAGTTGCATATATATCTGTCCCCACTGGAGGGGGCTCTATGCGGGGCCACCCAGGTATTCTACCTTATGGCAACTATAAAAGGAAAGGTGCCAACCCCTTTCGTTCTCTCCCCCAATGTCTCTCAGAGAGAGAAGAGTTGTACTACTACTGCTGCTGACATATAAATAAATAAAAGAAGCCACGCCAGTTCAGGCACAAGATAGAAACCATGCCTTTTGACCACATTATTGTCGCCCTAAACTGAGTTCTGTTAACACAGGCACCTCCCTAATTACCTGCTTACACTGTGGAACAGGAACAGGAACAGGTGAGCTGCATCACTAATCAACTGGTGGGGTTTTAAGCAGGTGCAAACAGGAAGAATGGGGAGAGACTCCAGATGATGGTCCTGGAGAAGGAGCTCTCCACCTCCCCTGGAAGACCGCAAGATAACCCCCCCCCCCTGCCGGGTTGTGAGTTTTACTTTACTGTGTAATGAATTATACACACAAACACGCATGCACCTACACACACAAACACGCACACACAGCAGACGGTACATTCTTATCTTCTACCCAGCTCTCTCTCCTCCCTCTCCAGTGTGAAAAGCCAAACTGATTTATATGGGGATCTCTGTGTGCACGTTGCTCTTCCAGCACATAATAACTGGGATAACATAATAATATTAATAATAATTTGCTCAGGGACTAAGTAATGATACTATACACACATGGGGAGCATGTCTATGTTCCCCGGGTCCTATGTTCCCCGATTGATTGATTGAAAATTTTAGACCACCAGCCCTGATTCCAAACTCTAACCTTAACCAACTTTGAAAGAGGGCCTAAGCTTAACCAGTTCGAAACAAGGCGGACATTAATAATTAATAAAATAATACAAATTTAAATGTTCAATCAATTAATCAATCAACCGGGGAACATAGGGATGATCCCCACACATGCGTCACTAAGATGGATGGACAGCAAGCTGTGCCTCATTAGTTGGCACGTCAGTAGATCCAACTGTGCTGCTGCTGCTGAGTATTGTATGAGTGAGACTCATACAAATATACAGTATACAGTACACATATATAGTGTATGAGTGAGACTCATAAATATACAATATACAGTAAACATACTGTATATATAGTGTATGAGTGAGACTCCTTTAAATATACAGTACACATATATAGTGTATGAGTGAGACTCATATAAATATACAGTACACATAGTGTATGAGTGAGACTCATATAAATATACAGTATACAGTACACATATATATATATATTTAGTGTGAGTGAGACTCATATAAATATACAGTACACATATATATATATAGTGTGAGTGAGACTCATAAATATACAGTATACAGTACACATAGATATAGTGTATGAGTGAGACTCATAAATATACAATATACAGTAAACATACTGTATATATAGTGTATGAGTGAGACTCCTATAAATATACAGTACACATATATAGTGTATGAGTGAGACTCATATAAATATACAGTACACATAGTGTATGAGTGAGACTCATATAAATATACAGTATACAGTACACATATATATATATATTTAGTGTGAGTGAGACTCATATAAATATACAGTACACATATATATATATATATATATATATAGTGTGAGTGAGACTCATATAAATATACAGTACACATAGTGTATGAGTGAGACTCATATAAATATACAGTACACATAGTGTATGAGTGAGACTCATATAAATATACAGTATACAGTACACATATATATATATATTTAGTGTGAGTGAGACTCATATAAATATACAGTATACAGTACACATAGATATAGTGTATGAGTGAGACTCATAAATATACAGTAAACATACTGTATATAATAGTGTATGAGTGAGACTCATATAAATATACAGTACACATACAGTATAGTGTGAGTGAGACTCATATAAATATACAGTATACAGTACACACATATAGTGTATGAGATGAGAGACTCGTATATAGTAATAAAAAAAAACACAGAAAAAAGTATATATATATTATATCTATTTCTTCTTTTTACTGTATATTTATTAGTGTATATGGTCAAAATGGTTTATGTGTGTGATGTGTATGGGGGAAAAACTTGATTCCTGTTTGCGGACGACTCAGCCCTGCTGGTCTCTGACAAGAACAAGTTACAGGTTGAAAAAACCCTCAGCTCGGAACTAGGCAGAATCTGCATATGGCTCGCTGATAACAAACTATCATTACACATGGGCAAAACAGAGTCCATTCTCTTCGGTTCAAATAACAAACTCAGCAAGACCGACGGCTTCTCAGTTACAGTGGGTGACAATATTGTCACAAGGAAAGATGAAATTACCTACCTGGGGTCCATCCTAGAGGCTAATCTCTCCTGTGACAAAATGGCATCCAATGTAATAAAAAAAGTCAACCAACGAACTCGATTCTTGTACCGGATCTCCTCTCTGGTAAACAAGAACACCCTGAAGACTCTGGCAGGAGCACTCATTCAGGGGTACTACGACTATGCTTGCACCTCATGGTACCAAAGCACCTCAAAGGCGCTAAAAACAAAATTACAAACATCTCAAAACAAACTGGTCAGACTACTGCTTGACCTTACTCCTAGAACCCACCTCACCCCTGCCCACTTCGACAACCTAGGATGGCTTAGAGTAGACGACAGAGTACAACAACTTGCAATGGGCCTGGTCTACAAGATACACTACACGACCAAGGTACCCATGTACATGTCAAAATACTTCCCAAAGGTCAGTGAATACCACGATCACAACACCAGAGGGAGCTCCACAAATCATGTCAAACCCAGATTCGGCTCAAATAAGGGACTAAACACGTTTCGCAATTATGCCACATCAATGTGGAACGCCCTACCCAAAGCTGTAAAGGAATGTGGATCACTACCCACTTTCAAAACCTCTCTCAAGGGACACCTACGGGAGACTGCAATTCAACACTGGCCCCTGTAAATATCCTAACCCAATCATTCCAACCCCCTCCAATGTACAGTCATTTACCTAGTATGGTTTTGTCAATAGTTCAATGTACAATTGTGTTTGTTTGTACAGTGTCTCCTCCCCCCCCCCCCTCAATGTACAGTGTTACTTGTTTATATAGTGTGCCCCCCGACCCCCCCCCCCCCCCCAACCACCTCCAATGTAAATTACCCAGTATGGTTGTCAATATCCCAATGTACCCAACCCCCCCCACCCAACCTCCAATGTACAGTTTCTACGTCAAATGTATATACTCCCTTTTCTTGACTCCTTCTGTATCACAAACAGTACTGTATTTGCAAATCTGGTATGTCATAAATGTATAGATGTAGCAGTACTGACTATCTGTATGTCATGTATGTCATATATGTCTATATGAATTGAAAATGGGGGACCCTGATGGAAACAAGACAAACGTCTTTCTCAGGTCTGCATCCCCTTAACAATTGTATGTATTGAGCCGTACTGTATTGTACCCATTCTGCAATCTGTTAAATAAAGTTTTCATTCATTCATTCATTCATATGATCAATCTTGCAGTGGCGGCAGCTGCCTCTGGTGCCTTGTAGGTCGCAGTTCTCGTTAATAGGTCGAGTTGAAAATGTAATGCTCTGAGATGCTCTGGAGCAATCTCTCTCTGTCTCTCGGATCAATCAAATCAAATAATTAACACATGTATGTTGTCATTTTAAACAACTCACCATTCATTCATTATGCATCAGCAGCAACACAAACACGCACAGCTCTCTCTCTCTCTCGCGCTCTCTCTCTCTCTCGCTCTCTCTCTCTCGCTCTCTCTCTCTCTCTCAGATGATGTCAGATCCATTCAATAATAAACACATTTGTAAAGCTCGTTATTTTAAACAAGTTACCATTCATTGTCTGAGTGGTTATGTCCCACATGCCGCGAAATTAGAGAGAGAGAGAGAGCGAGAGCGAGAGAGAGAGAGGGAGAGAGAGCGAGAGAGAGAGAGAGCATTTTAGTAAAGTTACATTTTCAACAAGATTGCTGCTATTTAAACACTTCATGGAAACGGGGTAACGTTAACCTTATGTCGACTGTAGTATTGTATGACCTCGACATAACGTTTAAACGTTAACGTTACTCCGTTTCCATGCAGTAATTATAAAATTGGCCAGCTAAGCTAACGGAGCTAACAGCTAGCAGTAGCTGTAACGTTACAACGTTATGCGGCATCAGTAGACAACGTATCATGTATTAAACTAGAGTTAAGATCGCTAATCTACCTTGTTGTTGGCTTGTTGATAAAGTATATCCACTCCATGGCATTGTCCATCCAGCCTGTGTTGATGTCCATCCATTGTCCATACATGTCCCTCCACACTGCATCCATATATAGCTTGTTGTTACTGTTAGCCAACAAGCTGTGTGAGTGAAGAGCTGTGTCTTTGTCCATTTCCGCCTCGAACAGCCTGCAAACTACCTGGCGTTCTATCGCCATGCTCTAGTCTAAGACAAACTCTAACCTTAACCAACTTTGAAAGAGTGCCTAAGCTCAGTGTAGTTGCTGTTGTTGTTGACGAGTCGACTGAACTGCTGTTGCTGAACTTGCTGTGTTGCATTCTCTCTGTAAGCCAACCCGAGAAATGCGGCTATGGAAAAAAACTGGCATCGCGTCGGCCAATCAGAGAGCGTCTCCACGAAAATGCGGCTATGGAAAATACTTCACGGAAGTTCACGCGGCTGCCTAGACCGCTTCAAATCGCGCTCGGATTCCAACATAATAGTCATATTTCAACGCACAACGCCGTATGCACTGATTGGTTGTGACGGAGACAGCGATCAAACTGTGACGCGCACTCAGAGCGCTATCGCTTCTAGCCCGGGCGAGAAATACGAAAAAATAAAAAAAACGTGATGTCACTTCCTGCTTTGGAAAACGAGTGTTTTTTAATTGCGATAATAACGTTATATTGTGCATTGGAAACACAAACATACTTAAAATGAGTAAATATTATTAATTTTAAACATGTTTATATTATTTATAGGGCTATAAAACAAAAAAACTAAAAACGTATTTGTCTTGTTCTCTCATATAACCAGGGTAGGAGCTGAGGGGGGGGCGGCGCCCGAGCGCCCCTAGTGGTAGAGCCGCCACTGCAATCTTGTAACATGTAACCGCTTTGGTAATAATCTCTTGACAGCCATGCCAATAAAGTTTTATTTATTGAAATCATTTTTATCATCATCTAGACAGTATCTTCATGTAGTTATGTAGTGGAATATAGCTGGAAATGTGTACGAGGTCCGTGCCAATCGGATTAAGTCTCATCAAAGTTGTACTTTTTTACCTTTGACCATAGCACCGATGCCGCCATTTGGCTGACTGGTGAGATATTTGCTGTGAGGCATTGGCACACTAACATTATCAGTGTGGCACATTTCATATCTCTATCATTAGATTTGTGTGAATAGCGTCACCATAGGGTTGAATGACACAAAGCTTTGCACACCTCAAAGTGTTCATGAGCAGAGGCCCAGGAGTGGGGGCTATAGAAGAACTGCCCGCAGGGCCCTGAGCTGTGGTTTAGTCCAGAGGATCTGGACTCAAACATTTGAAAGTTCTTTTTTTACTAAAAGGTGCTTAGGAAGTCGTGGATGGGGAGAGGGGGCCATGTGTACAGGGCCAGGCCCAGAATTATGTTTTTATCGTTTTCTGCAGCTTTCTCCAGAACTTTGATTTATAGCTCCAAATGCATTATATTGATGATCAAATACAGTTTGGTAGCGATCGTTGCCAGATGAAAAATTTCAACTGGACGTGGTTCTAGAAGTTACTACGTATCATCTGATGTTGACCGGATGGGCGAGGGGGCGTTTATAATTCCGTGGGCAACGTTATACCATTCGTCTAGTGTGGGTCATATGGTCATCAGAGCAGTTTATATGGAATACGTTAGAAAATAACGCTGGATCTTACCGTATGTTCCTCGCGCCGTTGGGGGATGAGCGTGGAGTAGACAGTTTTCGATTATGGGATGTTGATCCTGATGAACCATTTCCAGGTTGTATAATACTATATACGTCCAAATAACGTTGTTTATCGAGTTAGGGCGAGCGATTGATTATCCAGTGTGTTGAGATGGGGTCCGGCTACCGATCGCGAGTGCCCGGACGGATTATGGATGAGCACTTCCTGTTTGGCGCGCCCCTCCCTCTTGGCCGATCTGCCTATCGGCCACCGGATGGCGCTCTTGAACCGTTAGACAGTTGAGTGGAGCTCACCAGTACATCCCATGTCTCCGGAGGAGAAATATGATTTCGATCACAGATTTTTGAATGATTGATATCAAAGACGAGTTACGGCGTCTTCGGCAGAATGAGCATGGCTAGGAATGACGTCTAAACACGTCATCGGCGATTAAAGTGTTAACCAGACATTCAAAACAAGCTGTTTTGAAACAAGACCTCACAACTGCATCCAATTCATTGAGAGATAGCGTTTTTCTTCGCTTTTAGTGACAGTGAGCCATTTTAAATCATAATTAAAATTCCCAGAGCATCATAAACACAAAACAGTTGGTCCGTCGCTCATTACGTTTTCATAACGCTGAATTGAAACCAATCCATGTTCTGGGATCATAAAGTGCTGCAACAGGATAAGAAGGCCAATTCATATTGGTAAAGCTGGGATGTCACATACAAAGGTCTATAAATAATATAAATGTACCTGGACAGAGTTGTTGTGAAGCCAACCCGTTCAGTGAGTGCATTTAGCACAGGTCCCGGAAGGAGGAAATAAAGCGTTTTCAAAGTAAATTATATTTATTAAACAAAGGGGGAATGAAACCTGTAAACACAAACAGGGATAAGGTAAGGGAGAACAAACAGGGATATACAAGAAGACAAACCAAAGCAGGTACAAGTAGAACACAAAACAATAACCAAACAACCAATCAACTGACAAAATAATAAAGTGTCACAGGACACAACCAACAGCCACCTGGTCTGCAATCTGGGAACCACCCTGCAATAACTATACACAATCAAACGTACCTGGCAAGTACACAATCAAGCTACTACAAGTAGCAGTGTGAATCGAAACACACCGGGCTAGATCCACAAAGAATGGATTGCACGGAGCAAGTTGCTGTTATGGTTTGTAAACAACCCCAACAGCACGACACAGACAGGTAGTTCAGAGTTAGCCAAAAACTATGGGCGTATTTATTTACAAACAGAAACAACATAAAGCATTCAGGGGGAATGTCCTTGAGCAGAGTAGGCTCTGCGGCTCTGCAGCTCGGCCCAGAGCAGAGTTGGCTCTGTGGCGCTGCAGCCCTGGCTCTGCGGCTCTGCAGCTTATTGTATTTCCACTCGGGGAGGAACAGAGAAAAAGAGTGTCAATAAACGAACGTAGGGATTACGAGGCAGTCCAGAATAAAGCAGTAGAGTAGAGTCCAGTACTAGCACAAAAGCGACACTTCTTCAGTGTTTACGAAACACACAAAAAACAGAAAGGTCTTGAGTCCAGGAAAAAGCGAGGAAAAACAGAGCATCAAAAATATACTTCCAAAACTCACCAAGGGGCAAAGTGAGATATGAGGCAAGGGTCCACGGACGCAGAGAGGGGCAACAGCGGCGACATCCAAGGGCGTACTGGAGAAACAACGGAGAAAACAACACGGGAGGAACAAGCAGCAGGTGGTGGTAAGCAAAACGACCCGACACTGAACGTTCAGAAACCCTGAGTATATAAGGGCTCCCATCGAGCTGATTTGAAACTCCCTTCAGGTGCGTGAATGTAATTGGTACCTGGAAGCGTGCAGTACTGGGCCAGCCCTCACAGTTGCACCCTTACAATTCATTATGAATTGAAAATGGGGGACCCTGATGTAAACAAGATGAAAATCTTTCTCTGGTCTGCATCCCCTTAACAATTGTGTGTATTGAGCCATACCGTACTGTATTGTACCCATTCTGCAATCTGTTAATAAAATGTTCATTCAATCAATCAATCAATCTGCACGGTGATTGATTGAATGAAAATCAAGCAATCAGCACAGTCTACAGGAAAGGGCGGGCGGCACCTGAGAATGGGAAAACAAAAAGGGGAATTATCATCAGGGTACGTCGCATCAATATGGTCAACACGTGCAAGGTCTGGGGTCCATTTCCTCAGACAGATCAAGGCCTCATTGTCAGAGAGAGGGTCAATAATCACAACAAACACTCCCTAATTGATTCAGATTGACCTCATTAGTACAGGTCGAGAATGTATCCCTTGAGATGCAAAACAATACATGAAGTACATTTTCAAATGTATTGGACAACCCATGTATTTGCCGTCCAAATCATTTGTCCATCGATGTGAATGTGACATATCACTCGGCACAACTCAATATATATTGTTTTCAGCTATGAATGTACACAACAGTCCAACTAACCATCGTGTTATTATTCTAACAAGACCTTGAGAACATAAATCAACATTTGCACAAATTATTGATTTCAACTGGGTAAATAGGGAGCTCCTTGAATACAAATAAATAACATCAGGGGTGCATGGGAAAATGTAATGCCACCATTAAGACTCTGTATCAAGCACTTGTTGCTTACATTTAGATGTAGTCATTTAGCTGACGCCTGTATCCACAGGGACTTACAAATTGCTTGTGTTCAGGTCAATGACTTAAGGACAGAATGGTTTCCCACAATGTTTCTGGTGTGAAACATGAAACAATGTTCTCCATCTACAACAGTACAGTATGTTAATTATTTAGTCAAATTCTCTAAATTGGGGGTTAAATGAGCTGATATGATTATTGGCATACTATAATATGCAGATTACATGAACATGATTTGCAGAATATGCTTTATATTGTTGAATGGTGTTGGAAATGGAGACTAAATCAGGACGAAACATAATTTTAGGAAACTATAGAAATAATTGTATTTACTTTTAATTTTGGGCCAACAGTATTTTTATCTAAGCAATATAAATGTCTTGGCCTGACTTTGGATGAACATCTGTTCTTGGAGCTACAGTAGGCAGGCACGTGTTGTAAGTGATTCAGCCGGTAGATCACTGGGGATCAGTACTGACTACTGAACCAAGTTAAAGCCTGTAAAGAAACTAGGATTCCATATTTATACACAGTACACGTCTTGTGTGTGTTCTGTTTCAGAGTATGCTTCTGGTGTCTGGGGGCTTTCATGAGTGAAGAAACACACTCCTCAATGTCAGTTTCAGTATTTAATAAAAGACAAAGATGAAGACACCCTGAAACAGACACAGACAGCACAGTCAGCTGACAACTTATATCATGAATACACAGTAACACTATAGTAACACATAAATATATATATCTATATAATGCATATATAATATAATATATAATATGTATGAACAGTAATGGTGCATCAAGCATCTCACGTGAATGAGTGAACGAACGTCTGTCTCTCCAGGAGGCAAAGTGAGGAATGAGAACTAAGATGGCCGCTCAGCAATACCAGCGCAGTGCAAGGCATATCCGGTTGGATGCTGGTAAGACGCTGCCCTCTAGTGGCCGGCAATAAACTCTTCATCCCCCCCAGACCGGAAAGCTAAGGGTCGGAATAGATTAACGGTCTAAATCCTGTATCCAGCTGCCGGACTCGGGCTCGTAACGAGCAGGCGGCCTCTTCACGCGGCCCGGCCGAGTAGGCAGGGGCAGCGTCGGTGGCGACCGCGGCACCGGGAGCGGCGTGCCCAGGAAGGCACCGGCAGGAGCGGTGAGGTCAGAGGCCGCCTCATCTGCAGGCGCCGTAGGGAAGGCGCCCATAGCCGCGTCGCGGGGCCCATCAGCCGGCTGCTGAGCAAAGCCCTGGGGCATCGCGGGCGGGGGCTGACGGGTGGGGGCCAGGGTGGGCACAACGGGTGGGGGCAGACGTCCCAGGGCAGTAGGTGGCGGCGACGGCGCAGCCGACTGCTGATGGGCGCAGGGTGTGGCCGGTGTGTAGGCGCGGAGGAAACGCCGGTCGCGCAATGTCAGACGTCCCGAACCGTCGACCCTGACCCGATACTGGTCGTGGCCCAGTGACTCCACCACCACACCTGACCTGTCCCATTTGTGAGGGCTCGGGCCCTGCTGGTTCTGGAGGAATACTCTCTCGCCGAGTGCCAACGGGCGGAGCGGTCTTGAGTGAGTCCCCAGAGACTCTGTGGTACGGGACATACGGGTCCGAAGGGCGTCCTCCTTTGCCGCCCATGCCTTGCGCCACAGCAGGCGGATATGCGGGTTCGAGAACTTCTCGAGGCGGTTCACGAAGGAGAGCGAGCCCCGAAGGGGGCGGCCGAAGATGATCTGCGCTGGCGAGAGGTTGCAGTCGGGGTCAGGTGTGTTTCTCAACTGCAGCATTGCGCGCAGGAAGCGGTCCTGATCAAGGCTGCCCGACAGGCCGGTGTTGGACATCAGGAGGCGCTTAGCAGCCTTCACCGCCACTTCTGCCCTCCCGTTCGACTGCGGAAAGCTGACGGAGGACACACGGTGCTTGACGTGCCATAGGCGAAGGAAGTCCTCAGTGTGGCTCGTCTTGAATTCCGGACCGCCATCGCTCGAGAGCTCCTCCGGTACGCCGAAAGTGGCGAAGAACGAACGGAGGTGTTGGACCAGGCCTGCTGAGCCTGCCAGGGCAGTACCAGCCGTAGAGCTCAGGACCTCTACCCAGCCCGAGAGCTGGTCCCCGACAACTAGGTAGTGGCGGCCCCCATAGTCGAAGAAGTCCGCAAACACCGCCTCGAACGGAGTGGATGGGGGTGATGATGGCAGGGGGGGTGTAGCCGCCTGTGACGGAGCATTGCGGTTGCAGTCTGCACACTCGTCACTGGTGGCTTGAATGTCCCCTGACATCCCGGGCCAGTAGACTATCGCTCGGGCATGCTGCCCCATCGCTGAAGTCCCCTGGTGGGCGGCGTGGAGATGCCGAAGGACTCTCTCACGGAGGGATGGGGGAACCACGATGCGGTCCTGATAGAGCAGAACGCCGTCCTGTGCGTAGACGGACTCACAGACCGATGACAGGCTCGCCAGGGCGGGGTCGTTGACGTCAATCCCACCCTCCTGCTCGATGAGGCGGAGGAGGTGGCCAAGGCCCTCGTCAGCCGCTGTCTCCCGTGCGAGGAGAGGCCAAGAGACGGCACCGAGCTCTCGTGCATCGTCACGGATGGAGGCCATGAGTGCTGACTCCATGGCGTCAGGCTCGCTCGGCAGCCACAGTGAGATGCCGTCCGTCGAGCCAGAGGGGGAAGGGTGCCTTGAAGTGGTGTCAGCAGCATAGTTGCTCTTGCCAGGCAGATGCACAATGTCAAAGCGCCACGGGAGGGTGCGCTGCTTGAGTCTAAATAGACGCGAGTTCGTAATCTCATCCAGCGTGCGGTCGCCAAAGATCTTCACCAGCGGCTTGTGGTCGGTGACCACGACGAGGTTATCTCCCGAGTAGCCAACCTTTCATCCGGCTGTTGTTCTCTGGCGTACAGGGGAACGGCAGTGCCGCGGGGCGCGCGGGGGGGACCGTGCGCTGGGGGCATGAGCACTGTGCGTCCTGGGGGTCACCTGGCCCTACGCATCCGCATGACCTAATAGCATTGACGGACAATGGTCGGTCTGGCGTGTCAGCCGTGTCAGGGCTACGCCTGTCCCTGGGCCCCCCTGTAACGTCGTCCGACGGGAAGTTCATAGGCAAGAGGCCGAGGTTGAGCAACGACTCGTAGGAGAGGAACATGGCCCGGACTGAGCTGCTCACGTATACCATGGAGCGGCAGGACGTAACGCGCCCCCCAATGCAGGTCGTCGAGAGCCTAGCGAAGAACGCTCCCTCGATGGCTATGGGGGATCGATTGGCGGCTGACAGGCTGAGGCTGACGGGTCGCAGGTCGTCCTGCGCGAAACCGCAGGCCAGGAACTCCTCCAGAGACCAAAGGTCCGACTGCGCGCCAGTGTCTGCGACGGCAGATATCCGAGCCCCGTTGGCTGAGCCCCGGTTGCTGGTGCCATCTCTCCGTCCGACTGGCATGTCCACCGAGATGGTGATCAGTGCTCGGGGGTGGTCTCTCAGCCTGGCTCGTCTCCATTCGCCCTTGGAGAAGATGTGGTGCTCGAGTCTGACAGGTTGACACAGCCATGCGACGTAGGGGCGTGGCGTCGGCGATGGCTCCCGCTACGTCGGCCAGGGCGGGCTCCAGCGTGCACCGATGAGACCTGGGAGATCAGCTCCGACCCCACGGCGGCCTGTTGACCGTCGGATGGTGGCTGTTGACGCCTCTGTTGTCGGCGGGCCCTGTAGCAGCCGATGCACACTTGGTGAGGCTTAGGATTCCACCCACGAGGCCCCTCCGTGAAAATGTTAAAGACGCTCTTGCATTCTGGGCATGACGCACGTTTAGCCCCGTCCGCAGGGCTCGGGGCGGGGCTCATCTGTGGAGTCGTCTTAAGGCGCCGGAATGACGACATGGCTGACAGGGAGGACGACGGGAGAGCGTTACGGGCCATCTCCTTGTTCTCGACGAGCGCGATTACCTCGTTAACTGGCTTGACTAGGATGTCAGTCGTCCCCAGCGTCTCGCGCCATATGTCCGAGTCATAAATGCCATTGAGCAGGACATCGCGGACAATGTGGTCGGTGTAGTCGACGTTCGCACCCCACACGCATGCCGCACTGTATGCGCATGTCTCTGCTTTGCCCCGCACTCTGGCAGCGAGTGCGTGGAATGTCTCGTCTCGTTCCTGTCGCAGCTGAATTAGCTCGGTGCGCAGGACACATGTAGCGACCGGGATGACAGCCAGAGAGCGCATGACGGCGATCAGGTCCTGCAAAGGTCCGGTAGCGGCGCCGGGGGCGGCTTTCAGCAGGCTGTCTCCAAGCACAGGCCCGGCGCACTGAAACAATTGGACGGGGGCCTAGGCATCCTCTATGCCTGAGCCGGTGCAGAATACGTCCCAACGTCGGATGAACACATTCCATTCCTCTATTGACACGCCCACGTCAACCCTGGGCCGATCGAGTCTCGGGCCGCGAGGGGCTGGGGCCTGGGCCGGCGCGGTCATGACAGGCGCTGCGCGCTGGTGGGCAAGTCCATGATTGTTCAACATAGCAATGGCGAGTGCTTCAGACACGTCGCCGGATGTGATCTCACAGGCAGGGACAGAGCATCCAACGACGACCATGGTGTCTTCATGAAGAAACACACTCCTCAATGTCAGTTTCAGTATTTAATAAAAGACAAAGATGAAGACACCCTGAAACAGACACAGACAGCACAGTCAGCTGACAACGTATATCATGAATACACAGTAACACTATAGTACAGGGATTAAAGCAAAAAAAAATCTCCTGACTGAACTTTTTTTCTGGCCAAGTCATATTCTTATTTTAACCTCTACTGTATTTTTTTTTTAATAGCGTTAGCGTTTTAAGGGAGCCTACTTGTAGAGCGAGCCTACTGTCCTGACTGTGACTATAGAGACCCTACTGTTGTGTGCTGGAGAGCGTGAATGCAAGTCTTGTGGCTAGCTTCTGATTGATGGCGAGCTAGCACCCCTCCCCACTTTGAACCATGAACTAAATGGCTTGTTATCATACAAACAAGGGACTAAACACGTTTCGCAATTATGCCACAACAACAATGGACAGTCTCCTCCCCACCGTTTGTATATATTTATTTACCAACCACTCACTCACCCCCTCCTAATGTACAGTCTCCTCCTCATCATATGTATATATTTACTGTTAGGATCTCTGGGTAACAGTACTGTATATTTGCATATCGTATATGTGACAAATGTAACAGTACTATTACTATATACCTGTAAGGCATGTATGTCCCTATGTCATAAATGTCATGATGTCATGTGTATGTTGTGTATGTCATAAATGTCACTATGAATTGAAAATGGGGGACCCTGATGATGTAAACAAGACAAACGCCTTTCTCTGGTCTACATCCCCTTAACAATTGTGTGTATTGCTACTGGATTTACAAGATCCAGAGTGAATGAATGAATGAAAACTTTATTTAATACACGAGACCCTCTTCTTGGGACCAAGTAAGGTTTTGTCGATAATCCAATGTATAGTTACAACCCCCCCCCCATCCCACCCAACCACCTCCAATGTACAGTTTCTTCGTCAAATGTATATACTCTTTTTAGACTATCACAAACAAACAATAGGCTACTGTATTTGTAAATCTGGTATGTCATAAATGTATAGATGTAGCAGTATTGTCTATCTGTATGTCATGTGTGTCATATATGTTATGATGAACTGAAAATGGGGGACCCTGATGTAAACAAGACGAAAGTCTTTCTCTGGTCTGCATCCCCTTAACAATTGTGTGTATTGAGCTGTACTGTACCCATTCTGCAATCTGTTAATAACAATCAATCAATATTTAACAGATTGCAGAATGGGTACAATACAGTACAGCTCAATACACACAATTGTTAAGGGGATGCAGACCAGAGAAAGACGTTCGTCTTGTTTACATCAGGGTCCCCCGTTTTCAATTCATAGTGACATACATGACATACAGGTATATAGTAATGTTACATTTGTGACATATATGATATGCAAATATACAGTACTGTTACCCAGAGATCTCCCAGACAAATGGGAGAAAGACGTTTATTGAGCTTAAAAACAATTGATACCGCAAATAACGTTCTGATTAACAAAGTCATTCGTTTTGTGGCATTAACGTTATCTAGATTTATCAACATTCATACATTTATCAGAAAGCGAGCGGCGCAAGCACACACACGAAACACCACCAACAACAACAACAACGACAACAACACACTGCTTGTCGCGTAAATAACGTTCTGATTAACAAAAGGCATTCGTTTTGTGGCATTCACGTTACCTAGATTTATCAATAGCAATAGTAATATATATGTTTCTTTAGACTAGAATAAGTCAAATGAACTTACGGTCTCGTAAAAAGTTGCCGCATGGTGTTGATGAGTCAAGTTTACTCGCGAGTAGAGCTAGACGCTAGAGAGTCTCAAAATGGGCGCTTCCCATTGGTGCTGAGCACAGCGGAGGCGGGTGAAAGGGCTGTAAACTCAGAACAATCTCGCCTTCTGGTTGGTTGCATTTGCCTGAGAATTTGCCGATTGCTCGCAAATGACTGTTTGGTGCGGCCGCGGTAGGGGAAAAAAGGATATTTGACGCCTCTGATTGGCTCAGGTTAAAATCCGTCACGACTCCAAATCAAATGACGGAATCTCCAAATCAAATGGACGGATATCCGTCCCAAGACGGAACGCTTTAATGCCTGACTATAGTAACACATAAATATATATATCTATATAATGCATATATAATATAATATATAATATGTATGAACAGTAATGGTGCATCAAGCATCTCACGTGAATGAGTGAACGAACGTCTGTCTCTCCAGGAGGCAAAGTGAGGAATGAGAACTAAGATGGCCGCTCAGCAATACCAGCGCAGTGCAAGGCATATCCGGTTGGATGCTGGTAAGACGCTGCCCTCTAGTGGCCGGCGATAAACTCTTCAATGAGCATGCAACACACATGCAAGAAGGGACTCACAGCAAGAAGGTCCTGTCTTCAAATCCCAGCAGGGGGCCTTTCTCTGTGGAGTTCTCCCCATGTTCACGTGTGTTTCCTCCAGGTACTCCGGTTTCCTCCCACACCAAAAGACATGCATGCTAGGTACAATATATCCTGCCATTGCCCTTGACCAAGGTAGTGGCATTGCAACTAGTGTGGCTACTGTATGTGTGCTAATTGTTAGGATGGGCCAAATGCAGAGGACAAATTTCCCCAAGGGCATTAATAAAGGTTCAACATATTTCTGTAGATGAATGCCTTTCATACAGTATCCCACCGTGTGTAAACAAAGTACAACATTCAACGTCAGATGAGCAGAACAGAAAGATGCACTGTTTTAACCTGTTAAGCTGTAGCCCTATTTTCTGAAATTTTGCCTAAAGGTACATGCCTAAGTAAATGGAAGATTGCTCCACTTCTACAAGGTCAATTTGCATGTTCTTGGTATCTAGGAACATCTAGGGGCCTGGGGGTATGTATTCCCAGTGTCAGAAATATTGTGTCTGTTACTAGGCTTGAGTAAATTGTAATGAAAAAAAGGAGAATATAAATGATGATATTTGTTTGCATCTGTGCCGGTGAATACCACCATGTTACAATTGTAACAAAGAGATTTCGCTCCATGAGCTCATTCACCACCTTATTGAGATCAAGTGTACAAAAAATCTAAGCAAATTAATAAAGGGAAGATGATTAAATAGAAGGATTTGTAGATACAGTAATAAATGATAATCGATTTTTATTATAAATTCATATTTGACTTTGATCTTGACCTTGACCTTATTATGGCCAAATCATACATCTATGGATAGGGAAAAGGCTCCTCTTTCCAATGGCAGGGTTAAATCTGGATTTAGTCATTTCCTCACGGTTTTACGATAAAAGAGATATAATTAGCATTTTTCCGATAAATTCTTATTTTCTGTAAATCTTACAAAACATCGGTAAACATTTAAATATACACTTTGACTGCTGTTTTGATAGGGTTATGGTCTTTACTCTTGAAAAAATAAACATGTGGGCCCTCATGAGGATGATTCGCGACGCGCCACATTTATTATTTTCTCCCTTCTCAGCTCCTATATTTCAAGAGCTTTGCTACAGTGATGGAAATGACGCAATACTCACAACTCTTTAATTAATAGTCTTAATTAGTCTTGGAGTCATTAGCAATTAGCTACTAAAGCATTACATCACGCGCAGGAGTGGGTTGTGAGAATTAGACCATGCCTAGGGGACGACCACCCCTAGGCATGGTCTAATTCTCACAACCCACGACTGCACGTGGTGTAATGGCTTTTATACAACTGGCGCATTCATCCAACCTTATTGCTATACAATAAACACACATTAATTGAAGATTTATTGAAAAAACCATCCACAGAAAAAGTAGTTCCCAAAAAAGAAAAAAAGAGCTCGGAAGTGCATCCAACTGTTTTCACTGTCTCTCAACTAAGACACCCAACAAACTAACACATCCAACTGTCTTTCAAATAAGACATCCAACAAACTAACACATCCAACTGTCTTTCAACTAGACATCCAACAAACTAACACATCCATCTTTTCTTTTGTTTTG
This sequence comes from Notolepis coatsorum, assembly GCF_963971535.1. Classification (NCBI taxonomy): domain Eukaryota; kingdom Metazoa; phylum Chordata; class Actinopteri; order Aulopiformes; family Paralepididae; genus Notolepis; species Notolepis coatsorum. The sequence goes on along the minus strand of NC_140177.1, from coordinate 76,644,211 downwards.
AACCTACTTTCTATAGAACTTCATTCTTAGATGCTTCTATAGAAAGTAGGTAAAACATAAAAAATTTAGTTTTCTTTGCCCTATAAGAGGGGATTTTTTATTTTATTTTTTAAAGCTACTTTCTATAGAAGCAGCTGGGAGGTGCACTGTTTTAAGTGAGCGTGGATTATTGAATTGATTGATTGATTGCTAATTTTATTACTGTCCGCCTTGTTTCCAACTGGTTAAGTTTAGGCACTCTTTCGAAGTCGCTCTCTTTCGATGTTGGTTAACACTTTGATTACCAGCCATGCGGTGCGCCTTACCCCCGTTAAATGCCACCACCCACTTCAATGATAGCGTTGTGAACGCATAATCTCTGTCTTAAATTATGGCTATGTGTCTAATCTGCCTGTCGTTTATCAATGACTTGTTTGCAGTCAACATTGTCGAAACGGATAGTTTTTTAATCGCTGCATTTATCAGTCTAAAGCAGGGGTCGGCAATAGGCGGCCCGTCAGTTTATTTTGAGAATATGATATTTATTTTATGCGCGGGAAATATTCACTCGTGACGCCAGAGTGTCTTTGAGAAGCTGTATCTATCTATTCATCATATCTATGTCTGTCACTATAGCCAATTGAAATGCTAGAAATGGTCACGTGGACTGGGAGAACCAATGGAAAATTGTGTGTATATTTTCCCTAACGCACTTTCACTTCCGCGTTCGGGTACCGGGCCGCGTGTAGTCTTTTACCAGCAAAAATGTGTAAAAAAATAAAAAATAAAAATCTTTGGATAGCTTCTTTGCAATGGGGAAATACCAACTGAGGAGCAAGAAGAGGAGCCTACGACCTCCAAGACACATAAAGCTTCTTTTAATAAACAGGAGTCATACTTAAAATACGGGTTTATCGCAACAGGTGACTCTTGCGACGTCCTCTCTGCATAATATGTGGCGACAAAATAGCAAACGAGGCAATGATGACAACTGTGTTCAAGTTGGCAGATAAAGTAGCTGCATTCAACGCCAATCTGGAATTGGAGGGCGGCGAATGAACATTTGACATGTTTCAAACATTAGCAGGGATTTTGGAGGACTGAAACAAGCCCAGGGCAGTTATGGTGAGTCGTGTTTTCATGCATTCTGTTCTGCTGTTCATGTGTTGCTTATGCACTCGCCGCGGTGCTGCATGAAAATCAAATGCCCATCCTACTGATCTGCTGTTCATGTGTTGCTTATGCACTCGCCGCGGTGCTGCATGAAAATCAAATGCCCATCCTACTGATCTGCTGTTCATGTGTTACTTATGCACTCGCCGCGGTGCTGCATGAAAATCAAATGCCCATCCTACTGATCCGCTGTTCATGTGTTACTTATGCACTCGCCGCGGTGCTGCATTTTTCACTATCATTATATTAAATTAGCCATTGGCTTGGGGAAAAATTGGCCCGCGGCCAAACCTAATTGCCGACCCCTGATCTAAAGTAATGGGGTGCAGTTACACAGGGAGAGACGATAGGCGGCGGTATCTTCCCAATTGAGCTCAGAGAGAGTCTGCAATACTAACCTGAGGCTCGATTGATGAAATATGAATTCAAATCGCCAATAAAAAGAAATACGACAAACAAACGCTATATAGCATTGGCGGCACTCAACGGTCAGCATGAACTAACGAGAAAACGCGCGGCTGGCACTCAAAGTGTTAAGGTTAGAGTTTGTCTTTAGAGCAGAGCGATAGACCACCAGCCCTGATTCCAAACTCTAACCTTAACCAACTTCGAAAGAGAGCGACTTCGAAAGAGTGCCTAAACATAACCAGTTGGAAACAAGGCAGACAGTAATAAAATTAGCAATCAATCAATCAATTCAATAATCCACGCTCACTTAATACTGTCCGCCTTGTTTCCAACTGGTTAAGTTTAGGCACTCTTTCGAAGTCGCTCTCTTAGGAAGTTGGTTAAGGTTAGAGTTTGGAATCAGGGCTGGTGGTCTATCGCCCTGCTCTAAAGACAAACTCTAACCTTAACACTTTGAGAGCCGGCCGTGTTTTCCTTTTTACCCCCTTGAATGCCACGGTCCACGGCCAATGTTAACGTTAATATCGCCTAATCTATGTTTTAAATTATGGCTATGTGTCTAATCTGCCCGTCGCTTATCAAAGACTCATTTTCCAGTCAACATTGGCAAGGCAGATTGTATTTTTATCGCTTCATTTCCGTTTGATAGCATTTTGAAAATAACCCGTTTTCCGGGGAAAAACAACCCATGCTATGATAATCGCCTTTTACTGGAATATTCCAGAACGTTGTCATTTGTCTGCCTATTTATGAATCGTTTTCAAATAAACGCTAGATGATCGATAGTATATGTGTGCGCACGCACGCTCGTGCCGTGCGCTGATAATCGCTGCTGTTATTTCCTCATGGCTTTTACAGTCAAAACAGCCATATCACATATCACATAAACGCTTATATATCCGTGAAAACGAGTCTGATTATCCTAACACTGATAACATAGATTCCTTACCTGAGGTCAGATGGTATCCAAATGGTTTATTCCAATTTCCGATCGCCATTCGAAAAAATCGATAAATGTATTGATCAACCGTGTATACCAGGGGTAGGCAACCCTAGACATGCGTGCCTGCATAGGCACGCAGGGGCATTTTCATAGGCACATATATATATACTTTTTTTTTTTTTTTTTTTGTGAAATATTATAGTGAAATATTTTGCACTGTTGTCGCATTTATCTTGTTGAAATCCTCCCACAGGTTATTTTTACTACCACATATTTAATTGAGACCCTTTATTTGTTTATTATTTCAATTTAGCTGGAAATACATTGCTACATCATTCAGTAACATTTGCAGAGCCTTATAACAAAAACATTATTACGGTCACCATTGTGACCAGTGGGATTAATCAACAAATTTTATTATTTGTTTTTCTATTTCATTGAACATTGCACATGTTAAAAGCCATTTTTTTTACTCAAAATGTGAGTATTACCAAGTCAATGTGAGGTTTGCCTCTTCCCTGGACCTTAATCCCCTGTCTCCTCACTTCTCCAGCCCCCACCCTCGCGCTCGTTTACTCTCGTTTGCTCTTCAGCAGCCACACCCTTGGACTACCTGTCATTATGTGTTTGATTGGTCTGGTGCCGAACACACACTTTTAGTTCGAGTATCAATTACCATCACGCACCTGATGTGTATTCTAATTAGTGCCCCTGTGGGCTTTAAGTACCTCGCTCTCCCCTCAGTTCCTGTCGGGTCGTTCCGTATCATATCTCTATCACCTAACTCCTTCGGGAGGTTCTCTGTCTATAGGCTCCTACGGGAGTTCTGTTTCTGTCTGTATGCTGTTTATCTCCGGCGTGAGACGAGGTGCAAGCTTTGGCCACCTGTCGCCCTTGCCTGGATGGAGATATTGTACTGCGCTCTCTAATTCTCTACGGGAGGTATTCCAGTGTTTCCACCCCAGACCTCCGCGCCAGATGCGCTCAAGCCTTCGCCACCTGTCGCCGTTTGCCTGGAAGGAGACACCGTACTGCGCTCTCTAAACCTCTACGGGAGGTATTCCGGTGTTCCACTCCAGACCTCCGCGCAGCAGATGCGCTCTCCGTACCGGCGCGTACTCCAAGCAGACGCGCACCATCCAGACCTCCGAGCCTGACGCGCTCTTCACTCCAGACGCGCATCCAGACGCGCATCCAGACGCACTCCAGATGCACCATCCAGACCTCCGAGCATGACGCGCTCTTCACTCCAGACGCGCATCCAGACGCACTCCAGACGCTCATCCAGACCTCCGAGCCTGACGCGCTCTTCACTCCAGACGCGCATCCAGACGCGCATCCTGACGCACTCTAGTCGCGCACCACTCAGACCTCCGCTTGGACAACCCGTTCCCGGTAACGACGCTTGGACAACCCGTTCCCCGTAACAACGCGCTCGCCCTGTTTGATCCTGCTCTCTTTACGCACAGCGCCAGGGTGAGTTTTGCAAGACTGTCTTTTGACCCTATCGTTTTTCGTGTGTTGTTTAAACACTGAAGAGATCCTGCTTTTGTTCAGACTGTCACTCATCCTGTGCCTGCTTTTTTGGATTGTTCATTTGGGATAATATTTGCTTGAACTTTGCTCACTGTGTGTATTCACACCGAAGATATTATCACCTTGGATTATTATTGGAACATCGCTCACTGTGTGTATTTGCACTGAAGATTCTATCACGTGGATTGTTGTTGGACTTTACTCACAGTGTGTATTACACCGAAGATTCAGTCACTGGAGTATCTGTTTTGGGACAAGTCACTTCTCCTGTCACCTGCTCTGTTCCCAACTGTACTCTGAGCTAACCCGCTCTCTCTCTCCCTCTCTGTCCCGTTTACCACCTCGGAGAGCTGCCGAGAGGATTCTGCAGAGCGGCTCTGACGTCACTGTCTGATTCCTCAGACGAGCCTTCCCGGGAGAAGCTGCAGAGCAGCAACATTCTTCTAATGCTTGTATCCCAGTCTTTGTCTGTTTTCCACTCTCTAGCCCTCCTAGTCCTCCCTGTCCCCAGCCTGCCTCCGCGGGCCTCTGTCCCTGTTTCCCCTCTCTAGTCCTCCCTGTCCAGTCCGTCCAGTCCGTCTAGTCCTCCTAGTCCTCCCTGTCCAGTCCTCCCAGTCCTCCTAGTCATCCTAGTCCTCCCTGTCTAGTCCTTCCAGTCCTCCCTCTCCCCAGCCCGCCTCCGCGAGCCTCTGTCCCTGTTTCCCCTCTCTAGTCCTCCTAGCCCTCCCTGTCCAGTCCTCCTAGTCCTCCTAGTCATCCCGTCCGGTCCTCCTAGTCCTCCCTGTTCCTGCCCTTTTCCCTTGCCCTGGTCCTGTTCCCTTAGCCTTCCCCTTAGCCAGCTCGCCTCCTAAAGGCACTGTGCCCTTTTCCCTTTCTTGTTTTCCAGTATTCTTTGTTCTCCCTTAAAGGGACAGTGCCGTTTTCTGTGTGTTTCAATAAATGCCCAGTTCTTGGCTTACTCTCATACCTGTCTTGTGTTGTGCGATTGGGGTCGGTTACAAACCATAACAGTACGACCCGACCAATCGACGACCCCAGCCAGCACAGACGGTGTATGTTGAGTTTGCCTTTTTTTTTTTTTTTCTCTAGTTCCCCTGTTAGCTTCCCTGTTGGCTTCCGTGTTGGCTCCCCTGTTAGCCCTGTTAGCTTCCCTGTTCGCCCTGTTGGCTCCCCTGTTAGCTTGTTAGTCTCCCCTGTTAGCTCCCCTGTTAGCCTGTGACGCCCCTGTTTGCTTCCCTGTTAGCCTCGTTAGCTCCCCTGCAGCTTGTTAGGCCTCTACTACCAGCTTGGCCCCTGTCTGCTAGCTTAGCCCCGGCTGCTAGCACAGCCTCTATGTTAATGCAGCCCTTGCTGCTGGCATAGGCCCTGTAGCTAGCCATGCCCAGGCAGCTAACCCAGTCCCTCTGCATGGCCCCAGTCTGCTAGCTTAGCCCCGGCTGCTAGCACAGCCTCTATGTTAATGCAGCCCTTGCTGCTGGCATAGGCCCTGTAGCTAGCCATGCCCAGGCAGCTAACCCAGTCCCTCTGCATGGCCCCAGTCTGCTAGCTTAGCCCCGGCTGTTAGCACAGCCTCTATGTTAATGTAGCAGTACAGCTAGCATAGGCCCTGTAGCTATCAGTGCCCTGGCAGCTACCCTTTCCCTCTGCTAGCCCCTTCCCTGTTTCCCCTCTCCAGTGCCCCTGTTCCAGCCCTGTCTGCTAGCCTAGCTCCGGCAGCTAGCGCAGCCTCTATGTTGATGTTGCATTACAGCTAGCATAGGCCCTGTAGCTATCAGTGCCCTGGCAGTTACCCCTCAGCTCCTCTAGTTACCCCTCAGCTCCTCTGGTTACCCCTCAGCTACCCTGGTTACCCCTCAGCTACCCTGCCCCTTTGCTAGCCCCACTTTTGGTGTAGCTTCCCCGCTAGCATGGCCCAGTACTTTTTGTTTTTTGCCTTGTTTTGTCCCCTGCCCCTCTGTCTGTGTTTTTGGGTCGCCCGGTGGCTCCCGTGGAGGGGGGGGTACTGTGAGGTTTGCCTCTTCCCTGGACCTTAATCCCCTGTCTCCTCATTTCTCCAGCCCCCACCCTCGCGCTCGTTTACTCTCGTTTGCTCTTCAGCAGCCACACCCTTGGACTACCTGTCATTATGTGTTTGATTGGTCTGGTGCCGAACACACACTTTTAGTTCGAGTATCAATTACCATCACGCACCTGATGTGTATTCTAATTAGTGCCCCTGTGGGCTTTAAGTACCTCGCTCTCCCCTCAGTTCCTGTCGGGTCGTTCCGTATCATATCTCTATCACCTAACTCCTTCGGGAGGTTCTCTGTCTATAGGCTCCTACGGGAGTTCTGTTTCTGTCTGTATGCTGTTTATCTCCGGCGTGAGACGAGGTGCAAGCTTTGGCCACCTGTCGCCGATGCCTGGATGGAGATATTGTACTGCGCTCTCTAATTCTCTACGGGAGGTATTCCAGTGTTTCCACCCCAGACCTCCGCGCCAGATGCGCTCAAGCCTTCGCCACCTGTCGCCGTTTGCCTGGAAGGAGACACCGTACTGCGCTCTCTAAACCTCTACGGGAGGTATTCCGGTGTTCCACTCCAGACCTCCGCGCAGCAGATGCGCTCTCCGTACCGGCGCGTACTCCAAGCAGACGCGCACCATCCAGACCTCCGAGCCTGACGCGCTCTTCACTCCAGACGCGCATCCAGACACGCATCCTGACGCACTCTAGTCGCGCACCACTCAGACCTCCGCTTGGACAACCCGTTCCCGGTAACGACGCTTGGACAACCCGTTCCCCGTAACAACGCGCTCGCCCTGTTTGATCCTGCTCTCTTTACGCACAGCGCCAGGGTGAGTTTTGCAACACTGTCTTTTGACCCTATCGTTTTTCGTGTGTTGTTTAAACACTGAAGAGATCCTGCTTTTGTTCAGACTGTCACTCATCCTGTGCCTGCTTTTTTGGATTGTTCATTTGGGATAATATTTGCTTGAACTTTGCTCACTGTGTGTATTCACACCGAAGATATTATCACCTTGGATTATTATTGGAACATCGCTCACTGTGTGTATTTGCACCGAAGATTCTATCACGTGGATTGTTGTTGGACTTTACTCACAGTGTGTATTACACCGAAGATTCAGTCACTGGAGTATCTGTTTTGGGACAAGTCACTTCTCCTGTCACCTGCTCTGTTCCCAACTGTACTCTGAGCTAACCCGCTCTCTCTCTCCCTCTCTGTCCCGTTTACCACCTCGGAGAGCTGCCGAGAGGATTCTGCAGAGCGGCTCTGACGTCACTGTCTGATTCCTCAGACGAGCCTTCCCGGGAGAAGCTGCAGAGCAGCAACATTCTTCTAATGCTTGTATCCCAGTCTTTGTCTGTTTTCCACTCTCTAGCCCTCCTAGTCCTCCCTGTCCCCAGCCCGCCTCCGCGGGCCTCTGTCCCTGTTTCCCCTCTCTAGTCCTCCCTGTCCAGTCCGTCCAGTCCGTCTAGTCCTCCTAGTCCTCCCTGTCCAGTCCTCCCAGTCCTCCTAGTCATCCTAGTCCTCCCTGTCTAGTCCTTCCAGTCCTCCCTCTCCCCAGCCCGCCTCCGCGAGCCTCTGTCCCTGTTTCCCCTCTCTAGTCCTCCTAGCCCTCCCTGTCCAGTCCTCCTAGTCCTCCTAGTCATCCCGTCCGGTCCTCCTAGTCCTCCCTGTTCCTGCCCTTTTCCCTTGCCCTGGTCCTGTTCCCTTAGCCTTCCCCTTAGCCAGCTCGCCTCCTAAAGGCACTGTGCCCTTTTCCCTTTCTTGTTTTCCAGTATTCTTTGTTCTCCCTTAAAGGGACAGTGCCGTTTTCTGTGTGTTTCAATAAATGCCCAGTTCTTGGCTTACTCTCATACCTGTCTTGTGTTGTGCGATTGGGGTCGGTTACAAACCATAACAGTCAACTTGTGTTCTTAAAACAATGACAATAAACATAGTTTTATTAGGTTGAAATAATGTGGTTGTGTACTTATTTTTCTGTTAACTTATTATTGATTGAAAACTGAAAACCTTAATGCACAGTAACTGAACTCAATATTTTTAAGTTCTGGTAACTTATTATTATTTATTTTTTTACAGTGTAGTCTTGCGATCAATCAAAACTTATTTACACGATATACCTCACATTCACCCTCCATTCACATCCTGGTGTTCTCCTGGTGTTCTCCATTAGGCCTGTAGGTGGAGCTATGACAGCACACGTACAGTACACACACCGATGGTGTGTGATGTGTCCAAAAATGAATGGGCAAATGTGAGTGAAATGGTCGCACTGTATGCAGCTGTTTGTCTGCATTGCACCCCCCCCCCCCCCCCCCCCCAACTCAGATTTAGGGTTGATACAACCATCATAATAATATTGTTAATAATAACAATAACAATAATGATGTAATAATGTAAAAATTATCATTAAAAAGACCTGATTATGAGAAAAAAAAATTACGATGCATGGAATATTGTTGAGGCACACTAGTTACAACTATATTTCAAACAGGCACTCCATGTCAAAAAGGTTGCTGACCCCTGGTGTATACAGTAGAACACATGATCCGCACGGCTCAGAGGCTCCAGAATGAACTCTGGTAGACCCCGGCTGCATCAGTGAGAAGTAAAATGTGGAGTCAGAAATCCGTTCTCCCATTCACTTTCATTGAGTCCATTCCAAAAGGGTGATTTACCATCTGGGAGACGATAGGGGGCGCTTTTTTCACATCTGAGCGCCGGCGGTCCCTGGATCTCCAACGGTAGGCTCGCGTGATGCAATATGATTTCAGATCGCTAATAAAAAAAAATAAAAATAAATACCAGAGAAAAGCCGTGACGTGGCATTCAACGGTCGGGTCGTAAACTAGAGAAAAGTTGTGAGTGGCGCTCAAGTGTTAACCAACTTCGAAAGAGAGCGACTTCGAAAGAGTGCCTGCACTTAACCAGTTGGAAACAAAGCGGACAGTAATCAAATTAACAATCAATCAATTCAATAATCCACGCTCACTTAAAACAGCGCATCTCCCAGCTGCTTCTATAGAAAGTAGGTACAAAAAATAATAATAATCTTTTTGCGATTAATCAATCAATCAATAAATTCGCACGATTTTTATTTTGTTCCACAATGACTCATGACTTACTTGACTTAAACCCTTTTGCTCTTTGGGGAGCATACTGTAGGTCATTCATGAAATCTCTCCAGCTGGTTCGGTGTTGGTCGATTTTCTCTGCTTCCTTCCATGATGTTCTTTCTTCCTTGAGATCCGCCTCGACAGACCTTCTCCAGCTGTTTCTGGGTCTTCCTGGCTTTCTCTTCCCCTGTGGGTTCCAGGTTAAGGCCTGCCTGGTTGTGTTGGAGGATGGTTTTCTCAGAGTGTGTCCAATCCAGCCCCATTTCCTGCGTTTGATTAGGGTTTCAAGTGGTTCTTGTTGAGTGGTTTGCCAGAGTTGTTCGTTTGTGATGGTGTTTGGCCAGTAGATTCCCAGGATGTGTCGTAAGCATCTGTTTATGAAGGTTTGCAGTTTGTTTGAGGTCGAAAGTCATGGAAAAAATAGTATACGAACAGGTCGAAAAGTACCTTACGGATAAAAATCTAATCTACGAATTCCAATCTGGCTTCAGAACATCCCACTCCACTGACACATGCCTTCTCTATTTGAACGACCACATCAAGCAAGAGGTGGACGCAGGCAAATACTGCGGCATGGTCATGCTAGACCTACAAAAGGCCTTCGACACTGTCAATCACACCATTCTGATTGACAAGCTAAAAGCAATTGGTTTTGATAGTTTATCAGTGAGCTGGATACAATCCTACCTGGAGGGGAGAGAACAGATGGTGGAGGTAAACGGTACCCTATCCCCCCCCCCTCACAGTGAACTGTGGTGTTCCACAAGGAAGCATACTAGGACCACTACTGTTCCTAATTTATGCAAATGACATGTCGTCAGCTTGTGACTGCAACTTGTTCCTGTTTGCGGACGACTCAGCCCTGCTGGTCTCTGACAAGAACAAGTTACAGGTTGAAAAAACCCTCAGCTCGGAACTAGGCAAAATCTGCATATGGCTCGCCGACAACAAACTATCATTACACATGGGCAAAACAGAGTCCATTCTCTTCGGTTGAAATAACAAACTCAGCAAAACAGACGGCTTCTCAGTTACAGTGGGTGACAATATTGTCACAAGGAAAGATGAAATTACCTACCTGGGTTCCATCCTAGAGGCTAATCTTTCCTGTGACAAAATGGCATCCAATGTAATAAAAAAAGTCAATCAACAAACTCGATTCTTGTACCGGATCTCCTCCCTGGTAAACAAGAATACCCTGAAGACTCTGGCAGGAGCACTCATTCAAGGGTACTACGACTATGCTTGCACCTCATGGTACCAAAGCACCTCAAAGGCACTAAAAACCAAATTACAAACATCTCAAAACAAACTAGTCAGACTACTGCTTGACCTGACTCCTAGAACCCACCTCACCCCTGCACACTTTGCCAACCTAGGATGGCTTAGAGTAGACGACAGAGTACAGCAACTTGCAATGGGCCTGGTCTACAAGATACACTACACGACCAAGGTACCCATGTACATGTCAAAATACTTCCCAAAGGTCAGTGAATACCACGATCACAAGACCAGAGGGAGCTCCACAAATCATGTAAAACCCAGATTCGGCTCAAACAAGGGACTAAACACGTTTCGCAATTATGCCACAACAATGTGGAACGCCCTACCCAAAGCTGTAAAGGAATGTAAATCACTACCCACCTTCAAAAACACTCTCAAAGAACACCTACGGGAGACTGCAATTCAAAACTGGCCCCTACAAATGTCCTAACCCAGTTGTACAATAAAGACCAAGCATGGCTTTGTCAGTATTCCAATGTACAGCCCCACCCAACCCCACCCCACCTACCCAACCTCCTCCAATGTACAGTTTCCATGTCAAATGTATGTCAGTATTCCAATGTACAGTGTCCCCCCCCCCCTACCCAACCCCCCCCCCCACCTCCAATGTACAGCCCCACCCCACCTACCCAACCTCCCCCAATGCACAGTTTCTATGTCAAATGTATATACTCTTCTTCTGGATTTTTTTAGTATCACAAACAGTACTGTATTTGAAAATCTGGTATGTCATAAATGTATAGATGTAGCAGTACTGTCTATCTGTATGTCATGTGTGTCATATGATGAATTGAAAATGGGGGACCCTGATGGAAACAAGATGAAAGTCTTTCTCAGGTCTGCATCCTCTTAACAATTGTATGTATTGAGCTGTACTGTACTGTACCCATTCTGCAATCTGTTAATAAACTTTTCAATCAATCAATCAATCAATTCTCCATGTTTCTGCTCCGTATAATAGAACTGATTTGACATTGGTGTTGAAGATGCGGCGTTTCTTTGTGGAGATGTGGTTTGAATTCCATGTTTGCTTCAGTATTAAAAATGCTGTTCTTGCCTTCCCTATTCTTGCTTTGATGTCTTTGTCGCTGCCTCCGTCCTTCCCCACGATGCTTCCCAGGTATGTGAAGGTGTCCACCTTGTCCAGTGCTTCTCCGTCCAGTTGTACGGCCTCTTCTAAATTGTGGTTCATCTTCATCTCCTTTGTTTTTGCTTTATTGATGTATAGTCCTGTGGTAGCTGCAATTGTGGCAAGTTTTGTGAGTTTGGTCTGCATTTGTGTTTGTGTGTGTGAGAGGAGGACTATGTCGTCTGCAAAGTCAAAATCCTCTAATTGAGACCACATTGTCCACTGAATGCCCAGATTTTGTTCGGCTGTGGTTTGTTTCATGATCCAGTCGACTGCCAGAAGAAAGAGGAAAGGGGACAGTAGGCAGCCCTGTCTGACTCCTGTCTCTACTGTAAAGCTGTCTGTGAGCTGGCCGTTGTGTATTACTCTGCAGGATGATTGTAGGTACAGCTGTTGGTTGATGGTTATGAACTTCGTTGGGATACCGTAATGTGCCATGAGTTTCCATATAGTGTCTCTGTTTCGAATGCTTTGTGGAAGTCGATGAATGTGAGGTGGAGAGATGTGTTCCATTCCAGGGTCTGTTCTATGATAATGCAGAGGGTGGCAATGTGATCTGTACATGATCTGTCCTGTTGGAAACCTGCTTGTTCTTCTCGGAATTCTTTGTCCACTTCTTTGGACAGTCTTTCCAGGATGATCCTGCTCAAAATCTTCCCTGGCACAGATGTGAGCATGATGCCCCTGTAGTTGTTACAGTCCTTCAGGTTGCCTTTTTTGGGGAGCTTCACCAGGTATCCCTCTGCCCAGTCGCTTGGCACCTTTTCTTCATCCCAGATCTGTCCAAATAGTTTGTGGAGTAGTGTTGTTGCCATTTCTGGGTCTGCTTTTATGGCCTCTGGGGATATTCCGTCAGGTCCTGGTGATTTATTGTTTTTCAGTTTTTGAATGGCTTTTTTTATTTCTTGTTTATTGGGCTTGTTGGTATTGACCGGTAGGGAGTGTACCGCTGGATGGATGTTGGCTAGCGCTGTCGGTTTGGGTCTGTTCAGTATGTCTCTGAAATGTTCTCCCCATCTCTTCAGCTGAGATTCTTGCTTTGTGAGTGTTTTTCCTTCTTTGTCTAATATTGGTCTGTCCGGAGTTTTGCGTTTATTAACCAGTTTCCTTGTGATATCGTAGAGTTCCTTCATGTTGTGTTGAGCTGCTGCTTCTTCTGCTTGAGTTGCCAGGTTGTTGATGAATTGTTTTTTGTCGTTCTTGATGCTCCTTTTTACCCACTTGTCTGCCGTGGTGTAGTCTTGTTGTGCTTTTACTTTTGCAGCTCTTGTGCGACTATTGTTGAGTGTCTTTGGCTTGTTTGCGAATCTGAATTTTCTGTAGTGTTTCTCCTGTCATCCACTCCTTGTGGTGCCTTGTCTTCCTTCCACATGTGTCCTCGCATGTCTCCGTCCATGCCCTCTTCATGTTCTGCCAACGTTCATCGATGGATTGATGTTCTTCCAGTTGGCTCAAGGGGTGGAACTGGTTTGAGAGGCTGATTTAAAATTTCTCTCTGGTGTTCTGATCTTGGAGGAGGCTGACATTGTACCTAGTACTGACTTTTTTTGCCGTGTTGGTGAATTTCTTGAGTTTTAACCGGAGAGTTCCTATCAGGAGGTGGTGATCTGTAGCTGTATCGGCTCCTCTTTTCACTCTGACGTCTTGGAGGGATCTCCTGAATTTCTGTCTGATGCATATATGGTCAATCTGGTTCTCTGTTTTGTGGTCCGGTGAAATCCATGTGGCTTTATGAACTCTTTTGTGCGGAAAGACGCTGCCTCCTATTACCAGGTTATGGAATGCGCAGAAGTCTGTGAATTGTTCACCATTGTTGTTCATTTCCCCTAGACCATGTTTGCCCATGACTCATGACCCATCAATTACATCATCCAACATTGTTTAAGAAACTAACACATTCGCCGTGACAGAATAATTTTTAATTTAGTCTTTAATGACCCTATCACCATATCCTTTCATAACGTTTACTGTCCGCCATCTTGCTTTCACTTCTAAATGATAGTAATGCGGTTGTGGGCGGGTCCTGGGACCAAGAGCGTGGGGTTATTACAAATACCCACGTGTAACTTGACTGTTTCAGTCAATCAGAATCGAGAAATTTGCATGCCGTTGTATAACATTCATCTCATCGCTGTGTGGAGCACCTCAGGGAAAATCCACCCTAAAATACATCACATTATTTATATGTTACTTCTATAATACTGTACAGCTCAGTTTCCATTTGTGAATTTGGCCAAATCTCTCCTTAACACTTTCAGTGCCAGCCATAACGTTGATTAATGTCCTTGGATGCCAGCATCCACTTCAATGATAGCGTTAAAAACACATAATCTATGTTTTAAATTATGGCTATGTGTCTAATCTGCCCGTCGCTTATCAATGACTTGTTTGCAGTCAACATTGTCGAAACGGATTGTTTTTTAATCGGTTAATATCCTTTTTATAGCATTTCGAAAAGCTATTGTTCTCTCGAAAACTTCAGGAAAATAGAAAGATTCCGTCATAAACGTTTATTACATTTATACATTTATTGGAATATTCTCGAATACACTAGACACGTTGTCATTTGTCAGCCTATTTATGAATCGTTTTCAAATAAACGCTAGATTATCGATAGTATATGTGTAGTTATGCACGCTATAGAAGCGAGCTGAGAAATCGATTCTCTTATTTCCTCAACAGCACACACACACACATACATACGGGACACGCTGTTATCTCAGTGAAAATAGCTCAGATTATCCTAAAACTGGTAACATAGACTCCTTACCTTAGATCAGATGTTCTCCAAAAAGATCCAATTCCTGATCGCCATTCCAAATATCGATCGCATTTATTGATTGATTATTGGCTGCTGTAAATATATATTCCAGGCTGCTTTCCATCTCGCGATCACTTCCCTCTTCATCAGATCCCTCGCCAGCATAGTGGAGCCAGTAGGCTCCCCCCCACAGATCCACCAGTCTAATCGAATGGCCTGCAGTTACACAGGGACAGACGATAGGGGGCGGTATTTTCCCATCGGAGCTCCTTGAGGGGCTGCTGTACCAACGGGAGAATCGGTTTAAGATATATTAATTCAGATCACTAATAAAAAAAAATACAATTTGCGTCGTCAGCACTCAGCGGGGGGCATGAAAGAACGACATAACATGTCTGTTATAATCACAGCACGGGCATACTTCACTCCCCCTCCTTTGTCCCTCACGTTCTCCACACACTCCTCTTCATCCCCCTCTCCATCCTCCACACACTCCTCCTCATCCTCTCTTTCTCCATTCACCCCTCCATTCACCCTTATACGACCAGCATCACTTCACTTCACGTCACCTAGCACAGCTGCACTTCATCCCCCTGATTCGCATGCTGCCAGGCACCTCACTCCTCTCAGCTGCATCCTATCCCCCTCTGATGAGGTGCCTACTTATACTCCTCGACGCTGACCAGAATTCGTCGTGGTATTAAATACCACTACCCAGGTACGACGTCTCTACCTAAAGCTCTGCTGGAATCTACCCTTTGTATTGCCTTGCCTAACCTGTTTCGCCTGTGCCCCAAGGACCGTTCCTGCCTGGACCTTCCCTGTCCCCGAAGAGGACCACTTGCCCACTCGCTGCCACAGCAGCCCCCAAGACGAGACCAAGGACCACTTGCTCGCTCGCTGCCACAGCAGCAGCCGCATGACAAGAACTAACCCCGTTCTATTCCCCTCCAATTCCTGTACTACTGAATCATTAAAACCCTTGAAACGCTCCAATCTCATCTCCTGTGTGTATTCAGCAATTGGGCTGTGTTCCAGACCACATTCTCACAACGTCGCTGGCACTCAAAGTGTTAACCTGAACATCACAGACAAAACTCAAGTGATGATGCAAGCAGGGCTGGGTATCAAAATTCAATACTTGTATGCAGGGCCGCCTGGGAGAAATGCGAGGCCCTGTGCGAGATTTAAACGCGAGGCCCCCCCCCCCCTAAAAGGTCAACATATTCTTAAATAATAGCGCTGCCCGAGGCTGGGCATGATACAAGTCAAGTCAAGTCAAGAGTTTTATTTGTCACGGCATACAAGTATACAATGAAATGCGGGTGGTCTTGCCCGCAACGATGTGCAATACAGTGGTACAACATATAATAGAATCCAATAAAAAAACATTGTGCAATAACAGGTAACAGGTAACATGGTGTGACATCTCGGTATCTGTACATAGTTATTTACAGAGCATATAGGACATGCTAGGTAGCTTTGGTAGTGCAATACACTGTTACTGTTGCTATACTAATTTAAAGTGGCCTTTCCTTTTGGCAATAAGTGTGGGTGTGTGCGGCATGAGTGTGTGCCCGCTCATGTTAAAGTGTTAAAGTGGCTGCTAGTGTGTGAGCGTGCACAGCGTGCATGTCGTGTGTGTGCTCATGTGTGCTTGTGTGTGGATAGTTCAGTGTTCTGTGGCACTCAATGTTCATTGTAGAATAGTGTTCCGGTTTCTGCGGCTCTGCTGCTCTGCAGATAGACACGTTTGTAGAATAGTGTTCCGGGCTCTTCCCGGATCCACGAGGGAAGGGGCTACAGTCAGCCAGGTACAGGATCTATTCAGCGCTATCCAGAGGAGCGAGTGGATGTCTTTTGAAAAGCAGCATGGAGCAGAAGAAATAACACAGTGTGCCATAAGCTTGTTATCAATACCAAGTATGATGGTTATGCCAACTTTGCCAAGACGAAGAGGATGTTCGGCAGATGGACTGAAGATGAAAGTTGTTGCATGTTAGAACCTTCAGTCAGGCTATAGCTATGTCGGCTAGTAGCAATTAGCTAAAGGCAGGGACGCGTAACTAGCGTTAGCTAATGCATTAGCTTAGTTACCGTCCCTGCCTTTAGCTAATTGCTAAGTTATCGAGTGCTAACGTGTGGCAGATAAACTAGGACTCCCAAGGGACTGCTACTTTTAATCTCCACGGAAAATGCGTCGATGTCGTCTCCTTCCAACTTTGCCATTGATTCTCCGTTTTTCATGCAACCTATTCTATTCCCGCCGTTGAGCTCTCTCTCTCTCTCTCTCTCTCTCTCTCTCTCTCTCTCTCTCTCTCTCTCTCTCTCTCTCTCTCTCTCTAAAACACAGTGCTTCCCAATCCTCTCCTCGAAGCACCTCAGCCGTTCCATGTATTTGTTAAATTCCACCACCAGCACACCTGATTCAACTTAACAAGCCCTTTATTAGTTGAATCAGGTGTGCTGGTGGTGGAATTTAACAAATACATGGAATGGCTGGGGTGTCTCGAGGAGAGGTTTGGGAACCACTGCTCTAACACACACACACACATACATGCTCTCTCTCTAACACACACACACAGACATGCTCTCTCTCTCTAACACACAAACACACATGCTCTCTCTCTCTCTCTCTCTCTCTCTCTCTCTCTCTTTCTAACACACACAGACATGCTCTATATCTCTCTCTAACACACAAAATGACATGCTCTCTCTCTCTATCGTTCTCTCTCTTTCTAACACACACACACATATACATGCTCTCTCTCTAACACACACACACAAACAGATATGCTCTCTCTCTATCTCTCTCTTTCTAACACACACAGACATGCTCTATCTATCTCTCTCTCTTCAATTCAAATGGGCTTTATTTCACATTCTTGTATTTCTCCCAGTAGGTATGGGAGTTTTGAGTTATTGTCCATGTTTTCAAAGTCTCTTTGGGTGTTTGCAATTTGTGGGAAGTATATGTCTTGGTATAGTGGGCAGGTTGTTAAGAAGTGGAGCTCGGTTTCCACCTCATCTTGTGTGCAGTGGGTCTGTCTTCGCTTGGGAGCCAGGTCTGCCTATGGCAGCCTTTCTCGATGGCTAGGCTGTGCTCGCTGAGTCTGTACCTAGTCAAGGATCTTCTTAGTATTGGGTCAGTCACAGTGCTCAGGTATTCTGCCACTGTGTACTCTCTGTTTAGGGCCAAATAGCATTTCAATTTGCTCTGGTTTTGGGTTGTTTCTTTCCAATGTGTGTGTCTCTCTCTCTCTCTCTCTCTCTCTCTCTCTCTCTCTCTCTCTCTCTCTCTCTCTCTCTCTGGCCTTGCTCTGGTGGAGGGTCAGGGGTATTGCCGGGTCTGTGCAGCGATAACACTGTATATTGACTGTAGAACGGGAGCTCTCTCTCTCGCTCTCTCTCTTGCTATATGTTGACTGTATCATGCCCAGCCTCGGGCAGCGCTATTATTTAAGAATATGTTGACTGTGACTGGGGGGGGCCTCGCGTTTAAATCTCGCACAGGGCCTCGCATTTCTCCCAGGCGGCCCTGAGAGAGAGCATGTATATGTGTGTTAGAAAGAGAGAGAAAGATAGAGAGAGAGAGCATGTCATTTTGTGTGTTAGAGAGAGATATAGAGCATGTCTGTGTGTGTTAGAAAGAGAGAGAGAGAGAGAGAGAGAGAGAGAGAGAGAGAGAGAGAGAGAGAGAGAGAGAGCATGTGTGTTTGTGTGTTAGAGAGAGAGAGCATGTTTGTGTGTGTGTGTGTGTGTGTGTGTGTGTGTGTGTGTTAGAGAGAGAGCTTGTATGTGTGTGTGTTAGACACAGTGCTTCCCAATCCTCTCCTCAAAGCACCCCAGCCGTTCCATGTATTTGTTAAATTCCACCACCAGCACACCTGATTCAACTTAACAAGCCCTTTATTAGTTGAATCAGGTGTGCTGGTGGTGGAATTTAACAAATACATGGAACGGCTGGGGTGTCTCGAGGAGAGGTTTGGGAACCACTGCCAGTTTTAGAGAGAGAGAGAGAGAGAGAGAGAGAGAGAGAGAGAGAGAGAGAGAGAGAGAGAGAGCTCAACGGCGGGAATAGAATAGGTTGCATGAAAAACTCACCCTAACGGAGAATCAATGACAAAGTTGGAAGGAGACGACATCGACGCATTTTCCGTGGAGATGAAAAGTACCAGTCCCTTGGGAGTCCAAGTTTATCTGCCACACGTTAGCACTCGATAACTTAGCAATTAGCTAAAGGCAGGGACGGTAACTAAGCTAATGCTAGCTAGTTACGTGTCCCTGCATTTAGCTAATTGCTACTAGCCGACATAGCTATAGCCTGACTGAAGGTTCTAACATGCAACAACTTTCATCTTCAGTCCATCTGCCGAACATCCTCTTCGTCTTAGCAAAGTTGGCATAACCATCATACTTGGTATTGATAACAAGCTTATGGCACACAGTGTTATTTCTTCTGCTCCCTGCTGCTTTTCAAAAAACATCCACTCGCTCCTCTGGATAGCGCTGAATAGATCCTGTACCTGGCTGACTGTAGCCCCTTCCCTCGTGGATCCGGGAAGAGCCCGGAACACTATTCTACAAACGTGTCTATCTGCAGAGCAGCAGAGCCGCAGAAACCGGAACACTATTCTACAAACGTCTAATGTGAAATATATAAGCATGTAAGTAAAACTAGATTTTAGGTCTGTTTAGGAAGGGGGGCATCGCAATAAAAAAAAAAAGATAATAATAATAATAATAATAATAATAATAATAATAATAATAATAATAATAATAATAATAATAATAATAATAATAATAATAATAATAATAATAATAATAATAATAATAATAAAAAAAATAATTATTTATTTTTGCGGGGCCCCCCTTCCCGCGAGGCCCTGTGCGACCGCACTGCTCGCACACCCCCTGAGGCGGCCCTGCTTGTATGGTATCGATCGTATTGCTTCAATAGTATTGGGTATTGACAAATCCTGTGGTATCGAAGGACACTGTGTTTTGATACCTAAGTAGTTAATTTCATCAGTGTCAGTGAACCAAAAAGCATGTTTGTTCCAAGACATAACATTTATTCTGTTCAACCACAATCCAGAATCATCCAAAATGTAACAAAGCCTCCGATTGGCTCACACAACACTGACTTTACACTATTATACTGCACTATTTCTCTGTGATTGACATTGCACTATTTCTCTATGTTTTATTCCCCATGTTTTTATGTTTTTATTCTCTTATTTTATATATCCGAGGCTGGTCATCCGTACTAGTCTATTACTGTTTTCCCACAGATAGGCGGGAAGTTTTGGGACCGTGAGCAGGAAATGTGAAAGGCTTTACAGAGTCTTGGTGTCTTTATTATTTACTATTATTTGTATTACACTGCACTATTTTACTCTGTCTATTGCTTTTATTACAGGTTTCGAAACTGTCAGGTATTAAATTGTGTGGGTATCAAGCTAGAAAGACTGTCAGGCTTTTAAACTGTGTAAGACCCAGGCCTAGAACCACACCCTGAGAGAGGGAACTGTGCCCTGAGAGGGAGGTTTGCCCTGAGTGGGAGGTTCGAAGGGTCAAAGTGGGTATCAAACAAGAGGGAAGACTGTCAGGTTTTAATGTGGTTACCAAACAGATGGTAAAGACGACTTTGAACTGTTAAACAGTAATCCAGAAAAAAT
Source organism: Notolepis coatsorum (assembly GCF_963971535.1). NCBI lineage: Eukaryota > Metazoa > Chordata > Actinopteri > Aulopiformes > Paralepididae > Notolepis > Notolepis coatsorum. The sequence goes on along the minus strand of NC_140177.1, from coordinate 76,624,195 downwards.
GTATTGCACTGTAAAAAACTGTGATTTTATAGTATGTCTGCACTTTATGTGCTCATTTCAACATTCATGTATTTTCTATTCTACTAAAACTGAATCAAACCATAAACAAGGTGGCCTGTTGGGATGTTAGATCCTAATGTGAAAAACTGTGATTTTATATGTCTGATGAATTGAAAATGGGGGACCCTGATGTAAACAAGACGAATGTCTTTTTCTGGTATGTGTGATGCCCACTAGAAGTGGTATCACGTTAATATCTTTAGATTATGTGTCAAAACAGTGTGAACATATTGGTACAGGATTACCTCAAGGTAGAACAGTAATTTATATGTAATGGGAGACATTAACATAATTTGGTCAATAGGTGGCAGTATAGGACTTGTGTTTAGTGGCTTCGCCTTCCAGGGAACCGTACCTTGTGTTTAGGGACGCACGAGGCGAACTCAGTCTCACAACCGGGAGGACCCAGAACCAATAACACCATGTCTGCACCTTCCTTTGTCAAATGACTAACTACAACCTGTTTCATAGGTTAAATATATCTCTGCTATCAGGTGCCATATCCTGGTACCTGTAACAGTTTATTGGGGGCTCGTCCGGGATCAGCGCCACCTGCTGGATGGGAGCTGATCCAGAGATCTTGACACCTGGACCAACCGCGACCCGATGAACCAGGAACCAACGCCCGGTGTAAAGGTCGCCGAATAAGGGATTGATCTGCGCAGTATCGACAGCAGTGAAGTGCCTCATCTGATGCCAGACGACAACGAGAGCTGCGCCCACTACTCCACCTGATGAGAAGGAAGACCGGTGTCGTGTAGAGGAGATCCACCCACCACGGAAAGTCGGCACAGTGATCCTGAACTGAGAGCCAAGTGCGAGGAATCGGGAAGCAGCCATGGGAGACAGCGAGAGGAAAAGCTTGGTGTGAGACATCAAGAAGAGCCTGCTCACTCTACCTGCGGATGAACTGTTTCGCATCGCCGAGGCATTGGAACTGGTAACAGGACTGGAGGCGTCTGACCGAACCCACCTTACCGTAGATGACGCGGAGGGGTGCTTCAACTTCATCAACGACTACCTGTACAGTAAGGTTTTACTGGAGTTAGAGGATACAGGGTTGTCTTATTTATTACAGATAAAAGATGTGACTGATGGGCTTATGCAGAATGAGGTGGTGGGTCCAGAAGAGGGTATAACCGAGGGCCTACGGTCCACCAGTCAAAGTGATGCAGTACCAGTCGACCCCATTAGCGTCTTTTATGATGTAAGTGAAACAATTGAGAGTGTGCCCACTTCAAAAGTAAGCAACCAGGTTTTACAGCGCCTGCCAAGTGTGCCACCACCCACAGCTCAGGCTGTGCCATTGAATGAGAGTGTACCAGACACCGAAAGTAAACAGGAAACCCCTGGTGTGTCGCCAGATAAACTAATATCTTTAAGAGAACTGTCGTACCTTCACCGCAGGGAGTTTAAGCTCCAGGGAGGTCAGATAGGAGACATTAGTTACAACAGTGTCTGCAAACAGATCGATGAAGGTCTGAAGGAGCAATTCAGCGATGCAGAGGTTGTTAGAGCAGTCTTGAGAGTGATCAAAGCTGGCAGCTTTAAGGATATGTTAATGGGAAAAGACGATTTGACTATCGATGAGCTGAAGGGTTTTCTCCATTCTCACCTCGGTGAACAAAGTAACACCGAGTTGTTTCAAGAACTCATGTGTACAAAGCAAAAGGATAGTGAAACACCGCAGCAGTTTTTGTATAGCGTCATAGGACTCAAGCAGAAGATTTTACTAGCATCAAAATATGCTGCTACTGACGTTAAGTACAACGAACGCACCGTTCAGGATGTCTTTCTCCACACTGTATACCAAGGTTTAGGACACAAACATGATGACATTCGTAGGGAACTCAAACCCTTACTTGAAGACAGAGTACCTGATGAGGCCATTCTCAGACAGATGAAAAAGGTCATGAGCGTTGAGAGTGAAAGACAGCGACGGTTAGGGCCTACCAATCGCAATAGACCCCCCCATGTACATAGTGCAGGTGCTGAGGTGAAGGGAGCACAGTGTCCCCCCCCCCCCCATTAGGGAAGAAAATACAGGAAAGAAACTTAAAGTAGACCCGATCCAGCAGTTAGCAGAGAAAGTAGAGAAACTTACCAATCTAGTGGAGCTCCTGCAACAACAGCCCCAGGTCAGAACAGGGAGGATAAATAGGCAGAGGGACAGGCCATATGGCTGTAGCAGATGTGTAGAACAGAATTTACCTAACTGCCCCCACTGTTTCCATTGTGGTGAAGAAGGCCATATAGCGTTAGGCTGCCAAAAGAGACCACCACGTCAGGGAAACTGGGGCCGGTCACTGCAAGAGGACAACCATTGACCGGTTCCCCTTTACTGTCCCAAACTGACAACCATCGTACTAGTGAGCCTGAGAAGGAAAGAGTAAGAGAGGAGAAGACTGCACCTAGAACAGGAACCAAGACGGTAAACCAGATACAGAAGCACACAGACCCCCCTGATTTACCAAACACCAAGAGTGAATGCCTCGCCAAGCTCGTAGGGAGAAGAGCTCTCACCCATTGTAACCTAAACGGTTTAGCAGTCCAAGCCCTGCTTGATACAGGGGCCCAAGTAAGCATGATTGACAGAACCTGGAAGAATAGATACTTACCTGACATGCCAGTCAGACCCCTTAGCGAAATCATCGAAGAAGAAGAGGAGTTGAAAGTCTATGCGGTAAACGGTGAGGTCCTCCCATTTGATGGTTGGGTGGCCCTTACAGTGAACTTAAAGGGGAATGAAGAGGGGAGCTCCAGTAGCTCACCACGTACCACGAGTGCTATTTTGGCGCCGTGGACAACCGCGCTCGCGCAGATCTGGGGCTGAGCGCGTTCGAATCCCGGACGGCAGCCGTGCCTTTCCCAGAGTGTCTTTCCCCCCATCTGAACCCTTTCAGCCTGCTTCTGTCGGTCGAACTTGACCAAGTATGAATACGACGAAAAAGCGATAAACGCTAAAAAGAACCAGCTGACTGGTCAAAGTTAAAAAAAAAGAAAAAAGGGGAATGAAGATCCTAACCTGTCAATCACTGTGCCTTTCCTTGTAAGCAGCCTTGTTCTTGAGAGACCCCTACTGGGTTTTAATGTGCTGGAAGTGATGATACAGGAACAACCTGGAAGACTGATCCCAACTCTCACCAGCCTGCTCTGTAACGCCATGGTGATACCAGCCGAGAAGGCAGAACTCCTGGTGAATTATATCCAGACTGACAGACCCCCTGTGCAGGTGGGTCGCCTAAGAACAGGTAAACAAGCCACTGTCATCCCCGCCGGTCAAGTGGCCTGGGTCAAGTGCCAAATCCCCCCCCCCCACGTGGAACTGTCTGACCCCACCTTCCTGTTCGAACCAGATGACAGCAGTTTAGCGCTGGCAGAACTGGATGTTGGAGAAGGCCTGCTGCAAGCGCAAAACCCCAGGAAGCCGTATGTCACCGTGCCTGTGGGAAACAACACAAAGCATACCGTCACTCTCTCCAGGAAGACAGCTCTGGGCAGCATCCATTGTGTTGGGAAAGTCATCACGACAGACTCCCCACGGCAAACCCCCATCCCAACCTACTCACCTGAAATCTCCCAGCCCACGGTACCGCCCAACCGTGCTGCTACAACGTCAGCTGTTCCCAGCTCCATCCTGTTCAAACCCCCCGTCGATCTCAGTCACCTCGACGACGAACAACAGACAATAGTCAACAGGATGCTTTGTGAAGAGGCTGGGTCCTTTGCACAAGACAGTAGTGACATTGGGTGCATCCCGAGCCTGCAGATGACCATCGCTCTCCATGATACTGTCCCGGTCCAGAAGACGTACTCATCAGTACCAAAGCCACTGTTTAGAGAAGTAAAAGAGTACATACAGGAACTGTTAATGAAAGGTTGGATAGTCAAGTCAAAGTCTCCATATTCTGCCCCAGTAGTCTGCGTCAGAAAGAAGGACGGCAGCCTACGGCTATGCATCGACTACCGCCTCCTGAACAAAAAGACTGTGCCCGATCGTCATCCATTACCTAGAATACAAGACCTGACTGACACGCTTGGAGGCTATACCTGGTTTAGTATCCTAGACCAAGGGAAAGCTTACCACCAGGGCTTCGTCGCCGAGGGTTCACGACCCTTCACCGCCTTCATCACTCCGTGGGGTCTTTACGAGTGGGTTCGCATCCCATTTGGACTCTCGAATGCCCCTGCAACGTTCCAACGGAGCATGGAGGAGATGTTAGGTCCCCTCAGGGACGAATGCTGTATCCCGTATCTTGACGACATACTCTGTTACGCAAAGACATTTGAAGAACATGTAGAGACCCTCCGCAAGGTTCTCCAAGCCCTTCAACGTCACAGAGTGAAATTGAGACCTGAGAAGTGTGACCTCTTCAAGCAAGAAGTCAGATACGTGGGTCGCCTTGTGTCAGCAGAAGGGGTCAAGATAGACCCACAAGACATTGAAGCTGTGAAAGCCCTGTCAAGTAAGACACCCAGAACTGTCGGCGAAGTGAGGAAAATAACAGGATTCCTGGGATATTTCCGTTCATACATTCAGGATTTTTCCCGAATTGCCAGACCCATCTACGAGCTACTCCAAATCAAGCCAGGAAAGACCCCAGCCCCAGCGCGGAGTAAGAACATCAGACGCCCCCAGTTGCCCTCCAGAGAGCCCATAGAGTGGACCGCGGAACAGCAGAGAGCACTTGAACAACTGATTGACCTTCTCACAAACCCCCCTGTCTTGGCATATCCCGATTTCAACCTACCCTTCAGGTTGCACACGGATGCCTCCGACCAAGGCCTGGGAGCTGTTCTGTATCAACATCAAGATGGAAAACTGAGAGTCATTGGGTACGGGTCAAGAACATTGTCACCAGCCGAACGCAATTACCATATGCACAGTGGGAAACTGGAGTTCCTTGCATTGAAATGGGCTGTGTGTGTGAAATTCCTGTACTACCTGTATTATGCCCCACACTTTACTATCTACACCGACAACAACCCGTTGACCTATGTAATGAGTACTGCCAAGCTCAATGCAGTCGGTCATCGGTGGGTTGGAGAACTGGCAGACTTCCGGTTTGACATCAAATACAGATCCGGAAAGTCCAACATAGATGCAGACACTCTTTCCCGCCTTCCCCTGGATATGGAGAGATATGAAAGAACCTGCACAGAAGAGCTCTCCAATGAAGCAGTACGAGCAACGTGGGAAGGAAGCCAAGCGGCTGAAAGGAAAGACGTGGCATGGGTTGCGGCGCTTAACATCGCGTCCCCAGACTCAAACCAGCAGTCTCACCCACACCTACAAACAATCAGTCACGATGAACTGGTGAAGGCCCAAAAAGAGGACCAAGCCATCAACACGATCAGGGAGTTGAAAGAGTCGAACACGAAATTGTCAGACAACGTACGAAGAACCGTAAGCGCAGCAACCCGAAAGCTACTTCATGAATGGAGCAGATTACATATTGAAAATGATCTCCTTTACAGAAAGACCAATCAATACCAACAGTTGGTCCTCCCTGTAAAGTACAGAACACTTACCCTGAAACATCTACATAATGAGATGGGTCATGTTGGAACGGAAAGAGTGATCCACCTTGCAAGAGAAAGATTCTACTGGCCTTTCTTGTCCAGAGAGATTGAAGAATATGTGACCCGAAGATGTCCTTGTATCAAGTCTAAGAAGCCGGTCACACATGTCCGAGCTCCCATGGGACTTCCCATTAGAACTTGTGTGTATCGACTATCTACATCTGTAAACCAGTCGTGGAGGGTATGAATATATCCTAGTGGTGATCGACCATTTCACTAGGTTCGCCCAGGCGTACCCCACCAAGAACAAGAGTGGGAAAACAGCTGCAGAGCGTATCTTTAATGACTTTATACCCAAATTCGGTTATCCCTCGAAATTACATCATGACCAGGGTCGAGAATTTGAGAATAAACTGTTCCAAGCACTGCAACGGCTGTCTGGGGTCGGCCACTCTAGAACATCACCCTACCATCCACAGAGCAACCCAGCGGAGCGGCTCAATCGGACCATACTACAGATGTTGAGGACATTGACTGAAAATGAGAAATTGCGGTGGAAGGACCACCTCCTGCATGTGTTACACGCGTACAACTGTACCAAACATGAATCGACGGGTTACTCACCCTTTTTCCTCCTCTACGGTCGTCATCCACACCTCCCCGTTGACCTGTTGTTTGGGTTAACGAAGAAAGAGGAACCGTACTCACCCAGAGGATACGCGGAGCAATGGGCTGAGAAGATGTCTGAAGCCTATCGGATTGCTTGTGAACATAGCAAAAAGTCCAGTGCAAGAGGAAAAGTAGCTTATGACAAGAAAACAAAAGGAGTAGTACTGCAGTCAGGAGACAGAGTTCTGGTAAGAAACCTCAGTCAGCGTGGAGGACCAGGCAAGTTGAGATCGTACTGGGAGAAGGCGATCTACGTGGTCAAAAGCCAGCTCGCTGAGAGTCCAGTATACATTGTCTGCCCTGAACATGGAGACCAGAAAAAGACCAGAACACTTACTGCTGGTAAATGATTTGCCCGTGGAAATGACTCCACCACCAGCCAGAACTGTCCCTGCGAAGAAAACGAATGACAGACCAAGACAAGGAAGAATGTCAGACACACAAAGACAAGTAGAGACAAGGGACAGCACTGACAGTGATTCGGATGATGACAGTGACAGAGGATACTGGCTAAGGATACCTGTTGAAAGGACAGAGGAAAGATCACTTGGACACAGTGAACGACGACCTGAAGTCATGCCAGGCCTGTGCCCTGAGAGTGAAGACGACAGGGGAGGAAACACGGATGGAAACTTACCTGTCTTGGCCAGACCGGAGGAAGATGTTAGTGAATCGGAGGAAGAAGAAGAAAGGGAGACCCCCCGAACTCACTCTCCAATAGCCCAACCCCACCCCCAAGCTCACTCTCCAATAGCCCAACCCCACCCCCAAGCTCACTCTCCAATAGCCCAACCCCACCCCCAAGCTCACTCTCCAATAGCCCAACCCCACCCCCAAGCTCACTCCCCCGTAGCCCAGCTCAATCTCCGAACCCCTCCACTCTCACTGGTAGAGCAGGTCCTGTCACCGGTAGAGCAGGTCCAGTCAGAGGTTAGGAGGTCTGCCCGTGACAGAAGGCCTAGACAATGTCTCACGTATGATGTGCTAGGTGAACCGTCAGTGCAGAACAAGGTGACCGTGAATTCAGTAGTACAGTGGCCACCGATAGTGCCCGCACCACACCACAGTCCACTACCACATCCATTGATACCCTTCGTAATGCCATGGTTGCATCCAAATTTTTACAGCCTTCCACAACATGCCCAGTATGCTTACCGTCCAACCGACACCCACGGCCCACCCATTGGGAGTTTGTTAGAGGTTCAAGCCTGAGGGTGATATTGAATGGTTGTGTTTGGTGATTTTCGGAAATGTCAGGAGCCATTTTTTTAAGGTCAGGGAGTGTGTGATGCCCACTAGAAGTGGTATCATGTTAATATCTTTAGATTATGTGTCAAAACAGTGTGAACATATTGGTACAGGATTACCTCCATCAGAAACAAGGTAGAACAGTCATTTATATGTAATGGGAGACATTAACATAATTTGGTCAATAGGTGGCAGTATAGGACTTGTGTTTAGTGGCTTCGCCTTCCAGGGAACCGTACCCTGTGTTTAGGGACGCACGAGGCGAACTCAGTCTCACAACCGGGAGGACCCAGAACCAATAACACCATGTCTGCACCTTCCTTTGTCAAATGACTAACTACAACCTGTTTCATAGGTTAAATATATCTCTGCTATCAGGTGCCATATCCTGGTACCTGTAACATATGCATCCCCTTAACCAGGGCCGGACTGGGGAAATAATTCATACCGGGAGATATAGCGCGAAATATATCCCCAATCAGGCCACTTTTTAAGCGGGGGGTCTTTTTTGTTACAAAGACTTAATTTTCTGCATTCTGGTGAATTTTAGTGCATGTGAATCACAAACTAATGAGCCAACAATTGCTTAGTACAATGTACTGTTATGAACCTCAAATAAAACTGTTGTTGCACTTGCAATGCTACTCTCTCCACCTTCAAAAAGAAAAAAGCAAGAGCACAACATATTTTTCTATTATAATACAGTTAACCACTCTCTCCACCTATTCAAACAGAGCAAGAGCACAATACCATATTCACTTTACTGATGCACTACCCATCAACAGTTAAAATAGCCCTTTACACAAACATTAAATAACAGACCTCTCATTACAATACTATAATAACAGTAGCCACTGCCAGAATAGTGACACATGTATCGCGTGTGGTGAGCACACGCATGCATGCACAACGAAGACAGAAGATTGCATTGTCTCAATCATTTTAACTATAAAATGAGCTCAAAGTATGAGCTCACTGACTGAAATTTCCAACAAAAAGCATCAATTGTCAAATAATATTGATCACATTAACTAGACTAGATGTTTTTGAGGAAATTAGAAAGGGAACAACAACTTAACCCTTGTGTCTGATCAGTTCTATATGAATTGAAAATGGGGGACCCTGATGGAAACAAGACAAACGTCTTTCTCAGGTCTGCATCCCCTTAACAATTGTATGTATTGAGCCGTACTGTATTGTACCCATTCTGCAATCTGTTAAATAAAGTTTTCGTTCATTCTGTAAGGTTTGGCTCTTTCCCCACCACGGGCTTCTTGAAGTACTGTGATGATTGGTCCGCTGCTCTCCCACTCGCTCTGTCCCTTTAAGTTTTCTGTTAATCATTTCATTCCCCTTTTCACACGCTTCTTCCCAGAGACGTCGTTGATTGGTTCTCTCCCGTCCGCACGCTTTTCAATCACTTTCCCCAGCTGTCACTGCTTGTCAATCAATCAATCCCGTATTATTTATACCCCGTTTCTCCACTCTAGTTTTGTTGGATCGTTTTGATATTTCTCTGTTTGCATTCTCCGTTCCTGCTGCTGCTGCTGTTTGCTCTCTGTGCTTTACCTCCAGGGCCCCGTTCCATGTACGTGGTTCAACTAAGTCGATCAACATGTCCATTATCCAGCTTCAGTTAACCCGATGTTCGAAGCCGGGATTTTCCTGTTTCACAAACCTGGATTCAGTCTCGTTAACTCAAGCCAGACTTGAGAGTCAGGCTAGATGCGCGCTCCCGTTTTAGGTGGAAAGCCAGCACGTATCGATGGCAGAGACCCTGATTCTCAACGGCATTGATTGATTAATTGATTTAAGACTTTATTGACAGATTGCAATAGGCTCAATCGCCTCGCCGACAAGTTAAATGCGTTATCTATAGGCTAATTCTAAGTCCATCATTACCTCAATCAATCAGATTATATTTCTTTAAACTTGCCTGCTGGATTGAATAATCAAATGAGATCTTGCTAGCGAAAATAACTAGTTAACTGTTATACAGAATTACGAGACGGCTTTCTTGCCCATTGATTGATGTATAGTCAATCTTTTACTTATCTACTCTGTGGTGTAACGGGTTGTTCTTTTGACTTCCACACGGACGACCCGGGTTCAAGACCGGGGTCCTTCTTTTTGCAATATAGGAATAATTCAATTTGGTGCACGTTGAGAGCTATATAAAGAATGACATCCTCAATGCATGTAGATTTATAATATTTTAACTTAAAACCAGGCTACTTTGGCGTATAATCATTAATATTATATTCAAAAAAATCATATTGGAAACTCCAGGATTAGAACCCAGGTCGCAAGATTGGGAGTCTTGAGCACTACCGCTGGGCCACTGTGCCAGATGGGATAAATTCATTGTTTATACATTAATGAACGAGAGACCCGTGTTTAGAATATTCCTTATTTTGAATGACGTTTTATTTCTTTATCCTCATTCATTCATGTGACGTCAACGGCTCATTCAATTTCTCAAATCCGTCAAACAGCGCATCTCATCAGACATCTTAATCCCAGTTACAATTAAAATAACCACATTTTTGTGTACATCGCACGAGCGAGCGCCACCGTCGCCACGGTATATATAACGTGCATTATTTAGGACAAAGTGAATTTAATATCAGCATTTTGGGTCTATTTTACATTTCAAAAGCCCCCTCTGGAAGAATGGAGCACAAAAACGTAATTCAGAATGGTATAATGCAGATCGTAGACTGTGGGAATAGTTTCAGGAAACGAGCTGTCACTTCTTTGCGGGGGCGTGGCTCTGCGTGATCGGGCTAACTTGAACTTGAACTCTGCTTTCGAGCAGGCTCAAACTTTTGGATATGTTGTCATGGTGATTTGGGAAATCCACGTACATGAAATCGGAAAGTCAGGCTAACACAGTTATCCAGCTAAAGTTATCCGGCTAACTCGGTTATCCCGGTACATGGAACGGGGCCCAGGATATTCCAAGAAGCCTTCCTCTTGGACACCTTTTCCCCATGGCGACGCGCTCGCTCCGCTGCTGTTCCAGCACTCATTACGCACTACGTCTGGGTGAGTTTCTTACTGACTGTCTTGATCAAATTCCGTTTTCGTGTGTTTCTATAACACTGAAGATTACCACCTTTTTTATCAGACAGTCACTCACCCAGCGATCGCCTTTTTGTTGTTCTCACTGGGATAATATTTTTGGGACTTTACATCTCCCACTGTGTGTTGTTCACACCGAAGATATTATTCACATTGGATTGTTTTTTGGACTTCACTCTCAGTGTCTATTTTTGCACCGAAGAGATTCACTTGGGATTGTGTTTTGGAACAGTGCTCACTGTGTGTATTTACACGAAGAGATTCACTTGGGATTGTGTTTTGGAACTTTGCTCACTGTGTGTATTTACACGAAGATTAGTTCACTTGGATAACTTTTGTATTTGGGTACAAGTCACCACTCCTGTTCTCCTGCTCGTTCCACCTGCACCCTTGTTGACTCGCTCCCTCTCTCTCTCTCTCGGTCCCGCAACACTTCGGAGATTCTGCCGAGAGAAGTCTGCAGAGCGGCTCAGACGTCAGTATCTGCTACCCCCTACTACCACCACGGGAGAAGCTGCAGAGCAGCAGAACATTTTCCCCCTTGCTTGTGTACCTGTCTTGTTTGACTTGACTATTCTGTGCTCATTAATTAGTCTCAATAAACAAGCCCTTGTTTTTGGCAACTCTGAATTCCTACTCTCTTGTGTCGTGCGTTTGGGGTCGGTGTCAAACCATAACATTACGATCCAACCAATATGACGACCCCAGCCGACACAGAGAGAGTAGTCACCTTGGGCATCGAGGGGGTGGTAAGGCGTGCCCTACGCTTCCATCGCGCTCCAGGCAATGTACCGGTAAATCGTCTCTTTGTCCCCAACTCAGTCCGGTCCCGGGTCCTCCTGTGGGGCCATACCAGCCGGTTCGCCTGCCACCCGGGCGTTCATCGCACGTTCTCCTTCCTGGCTCGTCGATTCTGGTGGCCCACCATGAGGAACGACGTCAAGGGGTTCGTACTGGCCTGCGCGGTCTGCGCCCGCAAGAGAGTCAGCACAGCAGCGGCAGTCCAGTTGGAGTCAGCCAAGGAACACAGCCTACAGCTGGATGCGGCTGCAGCTGCTGTACAGGGACTCCGAGAGCAGGTCCTGCTTATTCAAGGGTCCCTGGCCGCTCTGGCAGGACAACAGTCTGGTATTCTCGCTCAGCTTCACTCGCTGAGCGACACCGTTAATGCTTTACTTCCCTCACATCCTTCAGGAGCATTCCCCGCAGCCCCAGCAGATCCCGCACCTCGGGAACCCCGTCTCTCCGTCCCACGGCTGTTCGACGGCAATCCCGAGGAGTGTGCCACATTCATCATGCAATGTGAGTTGGTTTTCCGTCATCAACCAAGCCGTTTTACTTCTAGAGGGTCCCAAGTGGCCTATATGACGAACTTGCTTTCAGGCCATGCTGCCCAGTGGGTCACTTCCTCCTGGGCAATGGAGGCAGATTTTGTTTTCTCCTATCCAGACTTCGTGGCGGAGCTCCGCAGGGTGTTCCACCATCCAGCCCGTGGTCTGGACCCTGGAGCCCGGTTGGGTACCTTCCGACAGGGGAGCGGCGGGGTAACAGACTACGTCCTGGAGTTTCGACTAGCGGCGGTGGAGAGTGGTTGGAACGACCCAGCACTTCGCCTAACCTTCATGAGTGGGCTCAGTGACGCAGTCAGGGACCAGCTCGCGACCCGGGAGGAACCTGATTCCCTCGAGGACCTGTTCAGCCTCGCCATCCGCATCGACGGACGCCTCCAGGAGAGAAGACGTGAGAGAACCCGACGGGGACCCCCAGGTGCACCCCCCGAGGACCACGGCCTCGAGGAGGATTTCAGTACCCCAGACGTACCCCCCGAGGACCACGACCTCGAGGAGGTTTTCTGTACCCCAGACGTACCCCCCGAGGACCACGACCTCGAGGAGGTTTTCTGTACCCCAAACGTACCCCCCGAGTACCACGACCCCGAGGGGGTTTTCAGGGAGTCCAGGGCTCAGGTCTTTCCGCCTCGCCGGCCTTACGACTGTGCCATCGACCGCCGCTCAGGGGCTCCCTTTCCCGGCGGCCGCCTCTACAGTGCTGACCGCCCTGCCCCCTCCGTGACTGGTGGGTTTGTTCCCTCCCGAGCCGTGACCGAGGAGGAACCCATGCAGCTGGGACGCAACCGCCTTAGCCCGGCCGAACGGGAGTCCAGGCTCTTCTCCGGCCGTTGCCTCTACTGTGGCCGGGGTGGACACCGTGTCTCCAATTGCCGTGCCCGGCCAAGAGGACCAGGCTCGCCAAGACCCCGGGAGATCCTGGTGAGCCGTCTTTCCTGTTCCCCCACCCGTGCACCACCCAACCGTCTGGCGGACGTCACCCTAGCCTGGGCGGACCAGCGGGCGACGGTGGGTGCACTCATGGACTCTGGTGCTGAGGGGAGTTTCATGGACGTTGGGTTTGCCACCCGGGCCAACATTCCACTTGAGGACCTCGAGAGGCCTTTGGAGGTCTTCGCAATGGATCATCGCCGCCTGGCTGACGTCACTCAACGCACCTGTCCAGTCCTTCTCACCGTTGCTGGTGACCACGTTGAGAGGCTCCAGTTTTTCGTCACCAGCTCTCCTCTTGTCCCTGTGGTCCTGGGCAGGCCCTGGCTTGCGCTGCACGAGCCCCACATCGCCTGGTCCTCCGGTGCCATCAAGGGGTGGAGCTCCTCCTGTCGTGCCCGGTGTCTTCAGGTGCCGTCCAGCCCCCTCACCGGGTCCCAGTCCCCGTCTCCGGCCTCCCTCGCCGGTCCTCTGTCCCCGTGCCCGGCCTCCGCTGTCGGGCCCCAGTCCCCGTCTCCGGCCTCCCTCGCCGGTTCTCTGTCCCTGTGCCCGGCCTCCGCTGTCGGTTCCCAGTCCCCGTCTCCGGCCTCCCTCGCCGGTCCTCTGTCCACGTCTCTGGTCCCCCTCTCCGGGCCTCTGTCTTTGTCCCCCTCTCCAGTGCCCCTGATCGCCGGCTTCCTTGGGTCCCGTCCGGGCAGGCCGGGGCCGTGTGGGTCGCCGGGTGGCTCCCGTGGAGGGGGGGGTACTGTAAGGTTTGGCTCTTTCCCCACCACGGGCTTCTTGAAGTACTGTGATGATTGGTCCGCTGCTCTCCCACTCGCTCTGTCCCTTTAAGTTTTCTGTTAATCATTTCATTCCCCTTTTCACACGCTTCTTCCCAGAGACGTCGTTGATTGGTTCTCTCCCGTCCGCACGCTTTTCAATCACTTTCCCCAGCTGTCACTGCTTGTCAATCAATCAATCCCGTATTATTTATACCCCGTTTCTCCACTCTAGTTTTGTTGGATCGTTTTGATATTTCTCTGTTTGCATTCTCCGTTCCTGCTGCTGCTGCTGTTTGCTCTCTGTGCTTTACCTCCAGGATATTCCAAGAAGCCTTCCTCTTGGACACCTTTTCCCCGTGGCGACGCGCTCGCTCCGCTGCTGTTCCAGCACTCATTACGCACTACGTCTGGGTGAGTTTCTTACTGACTGTCTTGATCAAATTCCGTTTTCGTGTGTTTCTATAACACTGAAGATTACCACCTTTTTTATCAGACAGTCACTCACCCAGCGATCGCCTTTTTGTTGTTCTCACTGGGATAATATTTTTGGGACTTTACATCTCCCACTGTGTGTTGTTCACACCGAAGATATTATTCACATTGGATTGTTTTTTGGACTTCACTCTCAGTGTCTATTTTTGCACCGAAGAGATTCACTTGGGATTGTGTTTTGGAACAGTGCTCACTGTGTGTATTTACACGAAGAGATTCACTTGGGATTGTGTTTTGGAACTTTGCTCACTGTGTGTATTTACACGAAGATTAGTTCACTTGGATAACTTTTGTATTTGGGTACAAGTCACCACTCCTGTTCTCCTGCTCGTTCCACCTGCACCCTTGTTGACTCGCTCCCTCTCTCTCTCTCTCGGTCCCGCAACACTTCGGAGATTCTGCCGAGAGAAGTCTGCAGAGCGGCTCAGACGTCAGCATCTGCTACCCCCTACTACCACCACGGGAGAAGCTGCAGAGCAGCAGAACATTTTCCCCCTTGCTTGTGTACCTGTCTTGTTTGACTTGACTATTCTGTGCTCATTAATTAGTCTCAATAAACAAGCCCTTGTTTTTGGCAACTCTGAATTCCTACTCTCTTGTGTCGTGCGTTTGGGGTCGGTGTCAAACCATAACATTCATTCTTATTTTTTTGATAACTTTGCAGTGATTATGTTTGTAGCCAATATATGTGGCAAAGGTGTGTAATCTTTGAATTATCTTGGAATTATTTTGACTTTCTCTTTCATACATTGTTTATTCAACTTCAGCCCCAATCATAACCACCACATATTGTTTTTTGTAATGTCAGATTTAACAACTCCTTTCAGAAAAGTTGGAGTATTTCATTTTTAATCTGAAGTTGAATAAAATATTTATGGGAAAGAGAGTGTGAAATTATTTCAACATATAATCTTTTTATGGCGTTTTTCAATTTAGTCCCCTAATATGGTAAGAGTATAACACTTTAGTTTTCAGATACAAGGGTTCAATTATTTATTTGTTTCTTGGCAGATTTAACATTGGGCTTTTGAGAGATGATGCATTGCATGGTAATGTTAGCTAGCTAACATCCACATGTTTATTTTTATCACTGACTAACCTGCTGGTTCCTTGACCTTGGTGCAAGAAAACATTTGATAAATGTTGCCGTATTTAGCAGCATCTCCTTTCTTTTTCTTTGTTTTATCCCTCTCCTCCACCCTTTATCTTTCTTCCAATGTCCATCTTGACATCAACGTTAATTGACTTTCGCTCTACTGTATCTCTCCTGAGTCCCTCACTACCTGGCTCATTGCCTGGCTGTTATTCTGCATCTGAGTGCCATCTGCCATTCCATTCGCTGCCTCTGCTGTCAATCAGTTGTATCGCCTGGTCCCGCCTCCACCAATAAAAAGCGGCAGCACGGCTCCATTGTGTGTGTGTGAGATCCATGTGAGGGAGAGAGAGTCAGATAGTTCTCCAACTCTGTTGCAGACAGTGAAATCCTGGTTGTTCCCCACCCACTAAGGTTATCTAACTATTGCCCCGCGCCGCCGCCACAACTAGAAACAATGGCCTGGCAAAAAAAAATTAAAATTATTATAATACAAAAATATATATATATATTTTTTTTTATATATATATTTTTTTTAATCTGTGCAGGCTAGGCCACCGGGAAAACTCCCGGTGCTCCAGATGGCCAGTCCGGGCCTGCCCTTAACAATTGTGTGTATTGAGCCATACTGTATTGTACCCATTCTGCAATCTGTTAATAAAGTTTTCAATCAATCAATCAATGCTCATTTTACCCTTGCTATTATTTGACTTATTTTTACTTGTATCTCTACGCCCCACTATCCGCTGTTTTGACAGATCCTGGAGTTGCTCTCCATGCAGTAGAGGAAGGACTCCCAGGACACTGTCACACAGTAACCCTGGGAATTCTACTGGGATATAGATATACATGTTCTGGTTCAGAGCTGTAAGCCCTACATTTAAAATAAAATTAATTTGGATGTAATATCTCAAACAAAAATGCTTTAAGCCCAGAAAATCGGTGCCCGTTATCAAAGACAAGACAGGTACAATTAACAACAAAGACAACTATAGACCGATTGCATTAGCCAGTGTACTCTCTAAGGTGCTGGAGAGAATCTTATTGAATAAAACAGAAATGTACATCCTCACCAGTGATAATCAGTTTGGCTTTAAACGAAAACATGGAACAGACATCAGACATGTGCATATAATTATGCTTTAAAAGAAATAGCAGCCAAGTATAGAAGACAGAACTCTACAATGATCAGCTTATACAAGTTAAATGGGGTAACTCAGCTCATTTTAATGTGGGTAACGGAGTAAGACAGGGCGGGATTCTGTCTCCCTTCCTGTTCAATGTGTATATGGATGATCTCTACACAAAACGTAAAGAATGTAAGACTGGATGCATGGTGGGGGAGAGTCTTATCAATCACCTGATTTATGCTGATGATTTAGTCATACTGTCCCCCTATAGTGCTGGTTTACAGCAATTGCTTAAAGTCTGCTCTGTGTATGGTATACAACATGATATCAAATTCAACCATAACAAGAGTGTAGTTATGATTGTGAAAACTAAGGAGGACCAGAAGCAAAAGTTTCCCTCCTTCTTGCTGTCTGACTGCGTTCTAGATGTGGTGAAGAGTGTGCGATATTTGGGTCACAATATCAATGATGACATGTGTGATCATGTTGACATGCAGCGCCAGTGCTGCAAACTGTATGCACAGGCCAATATGCTGGCACAGAAATAAGATAAGATATTCCTTTATTGATCCCCTTGGGGAAATTCAGGCATCATAGCAGCATGGGGGGCGAGGGGGGGGGGGTACAGGTAGTAAAACAACACAGTGTACAGGTAGTAAAAAACAACACAGGCAGTGTAAACAATTTGATCAATATGGTCAATATAATTTACTATCTGACTAGCTGAAGAAATATTCACATTATTCACAGTGTCACATAAGGTGCAGTATGCATAAGGTAGTGTTATAATTTACTATCTACTTAGTATACATTATTCACAGTATCACGGTATCCACTGAAATATACATTATTCACAGTATCACAGTATCCACATAAGGTGCAGTAAGCCTAAGGTAGTGTAGGTTGTCCTCCTTGGGTTCCTATAAGTCCCAGGTCAATGTCTGGTAGCAGTCGATGTCGCTGCCCCCTGTTGTGGAGCCTGGAGGCTGCTAGTCGCTGCCCACTGTTGTGGAGCCTGATGGCCGCTGGTATGAAGGACTGTCCGAGGCGGTTAGTTGAGTGTCGGGGGGGAATGAGTCTGTGGCTGAACGAGCTTCTCATCTTGCCTAGCTCGTTGTAGAGGGGGTGGTAGGGGTTCTCCATGATGGCAGCCAGCTTCCTTATCATCCCCCTCTCTGCCATCACCTCAAGTCTAGGTAGCTCGACTCCCACCATGGAGCTAGCCTTCCTCACCAGCTTGTTGAGCTTGTTGGTGTCCCTTGAGTTGATGTAGCCTCCCCAGCATGCCACAGCATAGAAGAGGATGCTGGCCACAACAGATTGGTAAAAAGACTGCAGCAGTCTGTTGCACACATTGAAGGACCTGAGTCTCCTCAGGAAGAACAGCCTGCTCTGTCCCTTCCTGTAGAGGGCCTCTGTGTTGTCCGACCAGTCCAGTTTATTGTTCAGGTGTACCCCAAGCAGTGGCGGCTCGCCACTAGGGGCGCTCGGGCGCCGCCCCCCCTCAGGCCCCTGGTTATATGAGAGAAGAACAAGAATTTTTTTTTTGTTTTTTGTTTTATAGTCCTATAAATAATATAAACATGTTTAAAATGAATAATATTTACTCATTTTAAGTATGTTTGTGTTTCCAATGCACAATATAACGTTAATATATAAAATAAAAAATACTCGTTTTCCTGAACAGGAAGTGACTCACTTTTTTAAATTTTTTGATTTTTTTGTATTTCTCGGCCCGGGCTAGACGCAATAGCGCTCTGAGTGCGCGTCACTGTTTGATCGCTGTATCCGTCGCAGCCAATCAGTGCGTAACGCGTTGTGCGTTGAAATATGACTATTATGTTGGAATCCGGGCGCGATTTGAAGCGGTCTAGGCAGCAGCGTCACGAATTTCTGTAGCCGCTTTTCGTGGAGACGCTCTCTGATTGGCCGACGTCAGTTTCTATGTTCCAATTCTAGCTTGGTGGTAGAGATAGTTGTGTTGTTGTGACTGAGATGCGAGCTATTTGTCTTAGAGCGTGACTGCAAGTTCTTTCGACGGTTAAGCTTAGGCACTCTTTCAAAGTTGGTTAAGGTTAGAGTTTGTCTTAGAGCATGGCGATAGAACGCCAGGTAGTTTGCAGTCTGTTCGACGCGGAAATGGACAAAGAAATCAAGTACTGTCTTGTTGTGGTGCTAACAGCTAACAAGCTATATGGCGGATCGGATGCAGTCTGGACAGTGGACAGTGGTCTGGATATACATCATCAACAGCGGATTATACACTTTATCAAGCCCACCACGTTTCAATTAAACAAAGTGAGTTTATGCTGTTGTGAGATGCAGCTATTTGTTGTTATCTCACACAGTACTTGTTGGCTATAAGCTATATATGGATGCAGTGTGGAGGGACATGCACAATGGACAATGCATGGAGTGGATATATACTTTATCAAGCCCTGCTGCCTGCTCTGCTGTCAATTTAACAACAACAACAAGGTAGATTTGCAATACTCAGTCTTAGCTGGTGAGTCGCGATCTTTTTCTCTCTCTCTCTCTCTCTCTCTCTCTCTCTCTCTCTCTCTCTCTCTCTCTCTCCTCTCTCTCTCTCTCCTCTCTCTCCTCCCTCTCTCTCTCCCTCTCTCTCTCTCTCTCTCTCTCTCTCTCTCTCTCTCTCTCTCTCTCTCTCTCTCTCTCTCTCTCTCTCTCGCTCTCTCTCTCTCCTCTCTCTCTCTCTCTCTCTCTCTCTCTCTCTCTCTCTCTCTCTCTCTCTCTCTCTCTCTCTCTCTCTCTCTCTCCTCTCTCTCTCTCTCTCTCTGCCTATGCGTGTGTTTGGAGACGGAGCGAGTTTGTTTCTAACGTTTCTATTTATATATTGTTTCAAGTTGAATTAGACTGTACTTTATTTGGCCAATGCGTGGTACATGTTTGGTATAGCGCCCCCTAGCGCCCCATCTGGAGAATAATCCAGGAGCCGCCACTGACCCCAAGGAACTTGTATGAGTCCACCATCTCCACATCCACCCCTCGGATGGAGATGGGAATCGGGGGGGGACCTCTTCTTGCCCCTCCGGAAGTCCACCACCAGCTCCTTGGTCTTACTGGTGTTGAGTTGGAGGTGGTTGCTGTCGCTCCACCCCACGAAGCTCTCCACCAGGGCTCTGTACTCCTCCTCATCATCGTCGGTGATGTAGCTTACGATGGAGGAGTCGTCTGAGAACTTCTGCAGGTGGCACCTGCTTGAGTTGCGGCAGAAGTCTGAGGTGTAGAGGGTGAAGAGGAAGGGTGACAGCACAGTTCCTTGTACAGATAATGTGAAAATAAGCCTGTTCAGAACCTATTGTACTCCGTGTTATACTGCCCACCTCTGGTGTAATTATAGCACAGCAAAAATTGAAAAAAACTGCAGGTAGCATAATGATGCAGGATCCTCCTTAACCATATTTCGCCAATGACGGATTCAGACGTCATTCCTCGCCATGCTTAATCTGCCAATGACGGATTACGACGTCATCGAGATCAATATTTCAAAAATCTGTCATGGGATTCATATTTCCCCGACGGATCATTGACGGGTGCTGGGAATCTCCACTCAACTCTCCAATGGTTCAATATCGCCACCTGGTGGCCGATCACCAAACCGGAAGTGGGCCGGAAGTGCTTGGTGTCACCCATATTCCGTCCGCCACTCGCGATCGCTCGCGGGACTCCATCTTGACACTGGATAATCGATCGGTTGCCATAACTCAATAAACAACGTTATTTGGACGTATATATTATTATACAACCCGGAAATGGTTAATCTAGATCAACATCCCATAATAGCGAACTTTTTGCTCCAGTATCACCCCCCATCGCTACGAGGAAGCTGCGGTGAGTTTCAGCGTGTTTGATTATTATTATCCATACAAACTGCTATGATCAATATATCACCCATTCTACATGATTCATTTAACGTCGGTCATTGCATTATAAACGACCCCCCCCCCCCCCGGTCACCACCAGATGATGAGTCATGACGTTTAGGACCTTGTACAATTGAAATTTTTTATCTGACGTCAATCGCTAGCAAACTGCATTTGATGATGTAATATATGCATAAATGGCTATATCTCACGTTCTAGGAATTACTGCAGAAAACGATAAAAACATATTTATACTCTAGACAGTATTTTTATATGAATGTGTGAATGAAAAAGTTAAACGTTCCTACACCCTGAACAATAGCTAATCGATGTTGAATGGGCCATAGTAATGTCAATTTAGCAATACAATTTAAAAAGTTATAGCCCTGCAAAGTAGGTGAACATCTCCATAGACAAATAGAGCTGGCAAGGAATGGATTAGGACGAATCAAAGTGGTGGCGGAGAATGGGTTAAGCTCCCAAGATGGACTAGTGCAAGCTATATGTTTGTGACTAAAAATGTCCCCACCTTCCATGCTCTGCTGAGGAACTTGATGTTTAAATGTACTTTAACTTAAATTGACTATTAAGAGTAAAAAAAAAACTGGATTATATGTGCCATTACTGATGTCAAACAAAGCGATACAAGGTACTCCTCTGGTTTGTGGAAACATTGGAATCGATGCCTTTATGTATTTGAATTGTGGCACTTTTTTAAGCTACTGTTTATATTGTATATAGTCCTGTATATTGTGTACATCGTGTCCCATATGTTACTTTATGTTTATAGTGTCCTATATGTTACTTTATGTTTATATTAGATCTTTTTTATATACACCGTGGGAAGGGGGAAACACAATTTCATTTCTCTGTATGTCTTGCACATTATGAGAAGTGACAATAAAGCTGACTTTGACTTTGAATGAAGTTGTTGTCCTTGTTGTTGTATTGATTTTATATGTGTAATATGGACCTTGAGTCTGGAATAAAGTCGTCATCATCATCATCATCATCATCATCATCATCATCATCATCATCATCATCATCACTGTCAACGGACCAACTCACTTGATGACATCAAAATCCGGTCTTGATGCTCCGATTCCCAGCTTTAGAGAGACGTCGGCTCACCTGTCTGATATCACTGGAACGGCACAATGTAAATTCTGTTGTATGGTGGATTTTCAGTGTGACTGTCTGCCACTCGAAGCACTAAAGCAGAAATCCGGCCCAATCAAAGGTAATCATGAGCTTGTGGTGAGGAGGGAGCCAATTAACCATGGTGAGACAGAGGGAAAAAATAGTTCTTTCTTTAATAAAAAATACATTTATAAATTCGGCAGCACGAACTTTCCTTGTACAATTCCATCAACCCAGGAAGAAAAAACCAACTACAGTAGGCATTTAAAATAATAATAATAATAATAATAATAATAATAATAATAATAATAATAATAATAATAATAATAATAATAATAATAATAATAATAATAATAATAATAATAATAATAATAATAATAATAATAATAATAATAATAATAATAATAATAATAATAATAATAATAATATAATAATAATAATAATAATAATAATAATAATAATAATAATAATAATAATAATAATAATAATAATAATAATAATAATAATAATAATAATAATAATAAACACTTTCTGGGAGGCAAATACATAACATAACATGACATGAAAAGAGGCAAGTTGGATTGAATGATGAAAAAGAAGAAAAACAGCAAAAACATTATAAAGTATGGAACAAAAACACAAGGACAGTCTGACCAAACAACAAAGAAAACAGAACGTGCAAACAAACAACAGAAGAGAACAGAGACAGGAGCAGAGGATCGGTTCAGGTTGATCGTCTTTCACACCACAAGGTTCACTTCAGTCCTTCAAGAACATCTACGGTACAGCAGCTTGGTATGGGGAAGAAAAACAAACCAAAAATAAAAACAACTACAATGCATCCAACAGACTTGGGAGGGAGCTCCGAGCAGAACGCTGACTATGGGGACTTGCTGTAGCTTCACCTCCTCCCATTCCTGACTTCAAACTTTCAACTTTAATAGAGAAACTGCATGAACCGACCCCGAGAACAACACGTGGAGAGAACGACACTGAACTACACTGAACACAAACAAATTATTCAAATTGACAATGGGTATAGGCCCTGTTCTCTTCTTCTGTGTATTGAATCGTCGTATGACAATAGTGGCACAGCAATGGAAGCACTATTATTATTGACCACAACTTGATGCCATTGACTGATGTACAGATAGTGAGAGGTTACAGGTTCTCTAGCAGCCGTAAAAAAAAAAAAAAAAAAAGCTTAGCTCAGGACACATTCCAAAAAAAGTCTCACACCCTTTTAATTCCAAAACCAAATATCATACGGTTCCTGCCTAATTGGTTCCACTCACACCCATGCTTATATATCTGTGAAGTCCAGAAGGTTAACGAAGGGCATATTGAAGGGACGGTTGGTTTGGAACACAGTGTGTACAGGGCAGTGGTATACTGTATGCAGAGACACTCTAACACAGAGATCAGTATTACTGAGGGGTGGTCGAGGGTCCCCTCGTTCCCTGGAGAGAAGGACCATGGAGACAACATTCCACTGCCAATAGGACCAATGAAACATAGAAACCAACTAACCGGTATAAAAGGTTTCACTAGAATTATGTTGCTAGGGAACCATTTGGACCAAAGTGTATTCCCTGCATTGCAACAGGAAATACATTTGGGTGCATTTATGATGTTATTGTTGTCAAGTAAGTTGAAACCATCTACACAGAGCTGTTATTTCTCGGCCCTGCACCTCAACGCATCGGGGCGGGGCGGGGGGGGGGGGGTTATGGAGCAAGATCTGCACCTTGGGGCACAAATTCACAATGTTTACTGTTATTAAGTGCTGCCCGGAAAGCGGCGAGTCTGCAGGACAGGTTTTCAGCTGATGCATGATGCTGCCATGTGGTGAACCTGCTCAGAGGCAGAGCATGAAGGTGAGTCTACAGCTGAGGACGTAGGAAGATTACTAATCAGGGTGAGAGGCTCTTTTCTCTTGGCCTGTGTTCAGAGGCTCATACTGTAGATCAATTCTCAACTCTAGGAGAACACATTATAAATAACAGTACAAAAAATGTAAAGGCTTAACCAATAGGATCCAACAAAAACTGTTTTTCTCATATCTTCCTCGTTGCCGAACAAGCCCTTTAAAAGTAAATTATATTACAAAACAGAGACAATCAGAAACATAATATACCAATATTTGGTGCATACAGTATTTTCTGCAAATATATACATTTAAATCTCTCTTTATATACTGTATAAGTGCATAATAATTCTCTGTTGTTTTATCTCTTAGATACAAATCAAATAGAGCTCTGTGGATGATAATAATTAGAATAATAATACAAATAAAAAAGAGAGAACTTAAACTTTGACAAACTGCATCTTTTCTTTCCTTATTCTCTTCATCCTGGTCAACAATGGGTCGTTTGACCTTTGAACCCTAACACAGAGTGAGCAGGGCACCTTGGGAGGTTGAGCAGTACAAGGACGCTAATCAACTTCCCTTAAGAAAGGCCCATACAACGTGTCTGAAATACAGCTACAACAGACCCTCTGAATTTCACTGGAATTTAATTCTCACCCAATTCTTTCAATCTGAACAACATATGACCCTAGGTGGTTGACGATGCTTTTGTAGCAGCACCATTAAGTGACTGTTGGCATATTTCTGCATTGCATGATTTTAAGAAAAGAGAGGAGATATTAATAGAGGCCTTGCACAGAATGTTTGTGTAGCTGTCTCTCTTCCAACATGGCTGCCTGTAACCAATGGTCATAATTTTCTACAGAAAATTACATATTTATTTACAGTGGTAGTAAGTAAAACATTGGAAAAGCATATAACTGTTCCACTGCGATTTTGTTTTCACGATCCAGTTAAGACATCAAATTATTACATTTCTGTTGATATATTCCTCATATATCAACACACCAAACCATTGTTTTGCACATAGCAACCATTGTCTTTTCCAACATGGATGACAAATCCATGGGCATTCTAGACATTCTGTGAAAGGCCTCTATTCGGTATGAACCAGCTGAAAACACTGGCCCAGAACACAGAAGTATGGTGATGATTTTAGCTCAGCATTGTTCTGGAATCTTCCACACACAGTCATCTGATTGGATCTGTGTCTGATGAGTCAAAGTGGGAGGGGCAGGAGCAGACTCCACCCCCCTCTTTGTTGACTAGTCGATGAATGAAGAAAAAGTTCTATTCAGAACACAGCTGTCGCTACAAGAGTCTGTCACCGTCTGCAAGTTAAAGAAACATTTAGATAACGTTATATTAGAATATTATAATTTTTATACTTCTTCTTATACTTCTAGCGTTTAGTATACATTTGCAGTGGGCTACCTTGGCCTGGTGGTGGAACCATAGTTGTCCAGAAGCTGAGTACTAGCCACCTCCAGGTTCCAGTCACACATCTCCAACAGCTTCAGACACTCTGTCCTGCTCTTCAGACCCAGGCAGAACAACTGCTCCACCTGGAGACAGAGGAGGAGGGAGGGATAGAAGGATGGAAGGAGAGAGAGAGAGAGAGAGAGAAAGTGTGAGTGAGTGAGTGAGTGAGTGAGTGAGTGAGTGAGTGAGTGAGTGAGTGAGTGAGTGAGTGAGTGAGTGAGTGAGTGAGTATGGGAGGCAGGGAGAGCGGCGGTATTGAGGATGGGATGGAGAGACAGAGATGGGGGGGTCAGATACTTAGATTGTGGCTTCACATGCCGTAGAAGCAATTAGGCAATTATATTTGTTCCAGGAAACATTTGCAGCATTGTAGTTTGCTTTGTGGAACACCTATCTTGAGGTATTGTAACAGTACAATGCAATTGTTAAGGCACTTACTTTGATCAAGTGTGAAATAAAGAGCATTTCTTCCCCGCAGCCTGAGGTGATACCAGTACCTCGCATGATTGCCTCCACCGTCAGTGTGTGAATGTGTGAGTGAATGGGTGAATGTGAGGCATAAGTTGTAAAGCGCTTTGGATCAAAGTGCTATATAAATGCAGTCCATTTACCATTTACCATTTAGTTGGCTCACAAGATGAGCTTACAGTCTTGTACACATCAGTTGCATTGTCGAGGGCAGCCGGCTCACAACAAGCTCACAGACTTGTACACTTTTGTACCTTGAGGTAGTGCACTGCTTTCTGGACGTTCCAGATGTGGTTCTGAAGGGCTGTCTGACACTCCTCTATGGTCACACCATGGACCGCCAGCTGGACCTGAAGGAGACCCAAACAAGCTGTCAACACAGGTCTCCAATTTGGTATTGAAAAACCCTGGGTCTCCTGGTTCCTATGCCAGGCTCTATGGACTGGATTTCACACAGCCTCAAAGAACAACTTCCAACACCCAACACATGAGCACAACCACATACACACCACTGTAACCTTTCCACCTGATATTCATCCCCCAATAAATTGAACATCCATCCTTTGAATACTTACCCCTTCCAAGAACGACCATGATTGATTGGTTTTTAATCATTCTTGCATTGAGCAGACTTTTTTAACAATCCTTTGTCAATTCAGATACTTGACTATTACATTATCAGAGTTCCACCCTTTACCTACTGTATAATAAAACCATGGAAAGAAATCTTAAATTTTTTTGTGAAATCCTCTCTCACTTCATTGATGGGGGGATTACATTATTTGAGTTCAAATGATACCATTCATCCAAATCCATACCACTCTATTTGCATTCAGATCAAGAGCTAATATCAACACTGAACACACAGAGTCCCACCATGGTGCCTGTCCCAAAGTCAGATTACTGGACTGAATGACGACATCCTTAGTCATCTAGTCCTTGGAGAGCCTGCTACTGGCTCACCTGAATGCCATCAAGGTCCCTCTTCTAAACCCCCCGGTGTACTGAGCAAATCAATTGGTGAATGATGCAGTTAACCTGACCCAAAACTGTGTTTTAAAATGGAAACGATCTCTGTCCACACAAGCATTTTGGCACTGTTTCAGAAATTATCTGCAGCCATACTAACACGCCTGAAAACAGATACTGTACATGACCATTCACATACACTGGGCAGTGGGCATGCACATGCCAGGGTAAACAGGAAGCAGATTGTCTGCGGTTGCTTGGTGAAAGATAAGAGCAGAAATGTCTTAGCTTGGACAAACAACAAGATGGGACTGTTACTAAAAGTAACAAATTAGTATAATGTGGTAAACGCAACATATAGTGGGAGTCATTGCATTGCAAAGTGGTACAGGGACCATTATCCATCACCGGAGGAAGCCATGACAACAGGAAATGAGTCCCCACACAATAAGGATGACATCACAAAAGGTATGTAAGCCACTACATCCTGGAACACCTGGGCCCCGTTCCCCGTACCTGGCTAACTGAGTTAGCCGGATAATTTCCAGCATAGCTTGACTTAAGCCAGACCTTTCTGTTCCCCGAAGTCGGATTTTCTAAATCACCATGGTAACAGATCAGAAAGTTTGAACCTGGTCGGGAGCAGGGTTAAGTTCAGTTAGCTGGATGAACCATGGCCACGCCCCCGCAAAGAAATGCCAGCTCGCTTCCTGAAATATTTCTCACAGTCTAGATCCCATTATACCATTCTGAATTATGTTTTTGTGCTTCGTTTTCCTAGAGGGGGCTTTTGAAATGTATAATAATAGAACTAAATGCTGATAATAAATCATATTCAGCCTATAGATTTACTTTGTCCTAAATAAAATAATGCACGTCATATACGGCGCTCTGAGTCGCGATACACGCTGCATGTGGTTATTTTAATTTGGCTCTGATTAGTTTCATATATTCTCCGCTGTAGATTTGCTTAACGGAGCGCCCGGATTGTGTTTCATTCAAGCATAAAATTGAAGTGTCTATGCGTGGATTGTGGTTTTTGTGGATTATGAATTACGAGGAATCTGAGGATTGTTGAATTGTATCATCACTCACACGTTATTGTGATATTGTAACTGGGATTAAAATGTCTGATGAGATGCGCTGTTTGACGGATTTGAGCAATTGAATGAGCCGTTGACGTCACATTAATGCATTTGAGAATAAAGAGATAAAACTTCATTCAAAAGAAAAATATTCTAAACACGGTCTCTTGTCCATTGATGGATACACAATGAATATATCCCATCTGGCACAGTGGTGCAACGGCTAGTGCTCACTCCCGTCAACCGGACGACCCGAGTTTGAAACCCCGCGTTTCCAATATAATTTTTTGGAATATAATATTAATGAATATACGCAAAAGTAGCCTAGTTTTAAGTTAAAATATTATAAATCTACATGCATTGAGGATGTCATTCTTTATATAGCTCTCAACGTGCACCAAATTGAAATATTTACATTGCAAAAAGAAAAAGAAAACTAGAAGAAGTGGGATTCGAACGCGGGTCGTCCGCGTGAAAGGCAAAATGACCATCCATCACACCACGGTGCCAGACAAATGAAACATCAACCATACATCCATCAATGGATAAGAGAGCCGTATCCTTATTCTGAAACTGTTGAACTAATTATTTTTGCTAGCAAGATCTCATTTGATTATCCATTCCATAAACCTACTGCCAGCAGGCAAGTTTAAAGAAATATAATCTGATTGATTGGGGTAATGAGGGACTTAAAATTAGCCTATAGATTATGCATTTAACTTGTCGGCGAGGCTATTGAGCCATACTGCAATCTGTTAATAAAGTTTTAAATCAATTAATCAATGCCGTTAGAAAATCAGGATTTCTGCTATCGACACTTGCTGTCTTTTCAGCTGAGGCGGGCGCGCGCAATTATCCTGGGTCTCAAGTCTGGTTCAAATGAACGAGACTGAATCCACCTTCGAGGAACAGGAAAATCCCGGATTCAAACATCGGGTTAATTGAATCTGGATAATGGGACTCTTGATCGACTTAGTTGAACCAGGTACGGGGAATAGGGCCCTGGTCAAGCCCAACTGCTATGTCCAGATTCTGTTTATGGACTTCAATTCAGTGTTCAACACCAGTGTACTTGAGCTGTTTCACAACAAACTAGCTAAATAATGTTCCCGGGGTTGCCATATCCAACTCCATCAAATGGGACAACATCATTGCAATCATAAAAAAAATAGTATGTACTTTTTGAGACTTAAAAGCTGAACATCTCCCCTGCCATCCTGGTTCAGGTTTACCATCTCCGTCACTGTAGTCTGTTTACCCTCCTCCTGCTCTAAGACCGCAGGCTGCAAAGTGATCCTACGGTCTGGTTCTCCTCAGTCTCCTAAGACCAGGCTACTCTTTTGGGGTCATGAATGTGCACTGCAAATTTTAAAAGATGCCAACGAAAGCTATTCGAGATACTCAACACTCATTTGAAAATGAAAAGTTTGGCCTAATGGTGGCACTACAGGAAAGGTTATGTGGTCACCAAAATAAATGTGACCAGGCACAGACTTTAGGTCTTGTTGAGCAATAGGCTTGGAGCTGTTTCTGTTAACAATGCATGCTGAACTACTTTCCTCACTGGCCATTGCGATATACATAACCCCTCCCCCACTTAACACCTTGCAGGTGAGCTGCAGGAAAGCAGACATGGCTTTGTTAAAATGTGATCAAGTTACTTTAGAGCAGGGGTGCAGTCGTGCACACACGCGGTTACACACCGTGTTACTAGATCACTGAGGCAGAAGTACGCGCGATCGCGCACGGATGTGTACTCGCGTGTACGCGCACACAAAAATGCGCTCTATCCATTTGTTGTGCGCTAAGTACCCGGCCACCCATAACAAAAGCGCGTCTTCAACCACGCCCCCGCCCGCAAATACAAACAGATATAAACAGATCATTTGACAACAGTATCATGGAGACGACACGGCAGAAATACAAGCCGGTCTCAGTAGGGAGCTGGAAAGCCTTCACAAATGGTTAGTTGACAACAGATTATCTATTCACCTTGGAAAAACTGAGTCAATTCTATTCAGCTCAAAACATAAATTAAAGGAATGTTCCCGACTTGAGATAAGCTGTAATGGCTTCAGTGTCGAGTCTAGAGACTGTGTTAAATACCTAGGTGCAGACCTCGACCAAACACTCTCAGGGAAAACAATGGCCCTGAAGGTGATAAAAAAACAGAGACAGCTGTCCTGCCACTCCACAACAAGGCAAGTAACCGCATTTAAAACAGCTTTTCTTTTTTTCTAGTCTATAGGCCCTAATGTATTTGTCCAGATTGACTAAGGTAGGCTATTTGCCTGTTTGTTTCTCTTGAAATAAATAATCATGGCACTGGAAATAATCATGTTTTAATTCAATGTGATCACTGATTAATCTTGTACTGACAAAATGCAGATATATTCTTACAAAGAAATGTATTTGCCACGCAATCACATTGGAAGAATAATAATACAATCATTCAGTACATTGGAATACTGACAAAGCCATACTTGGTAATTTACTGTACAACTGGGTTAGGACATTTGTAGGGGCCAGTTTCGAATTGCAGTCTCCCGTAGTTGTTTTTTGAGTGTTTTTGAAAGTGGGTAGTGATTCACATTCCTTTACAGCTTTGAGTAGAGCGTTCCACATTGAATCCCTGATTCCCTGCCCCCTCATCAAGTTTGGTGTGAACGATGGGCTGTGTCTGTGATTGCCATGGAATGCCATTCCATCCATAGAGGCCATTAGTGACAGTGTCATTGTCTTTTAACCATATCTGTTGACAATATAATTTCTTTATATATTGAAGGCTACATCCTGCTACATTTTTCAGCTTCGCTATTTATATAAAAAAAAAATCTGTTCTGTGCGCATGCACGTACCACCAGTTCCCATATTACCACTGCACCCCTGCTTTAGAGTGATACATTACACACACACACATACATACACACATATAGGGGAGAGAGAAATACATTTTGATGTTGCCTTCATATGGACCATTTATTTGGTAAGATTTGCACTACATCCATACCTCATTTTTGCATTTGCATTTGAAAAAAGTTAGCATTTTGTACTTTAGGTTGTACTTTAGTCTGTATATTGTATATTATACAACAGGTAGGTCCAACCACGGATTGTGATTGGTCGGGAGCGTTCTAAATAGTGAGTATATTCATGATACACTCACGGTTAAATCACCATGAATATAAAACTGTGCTGGCTTTAGAATGTTGTAGAAAGTTTCAACTGCCATTCATCAAACGGAAACTGTGTCAACATGACCTACTCCGCGGACAATGTTACGTTTGATTTAACGTACCCGTTAACCATAAACGAGTGGATAGATAAAGAGGACGGGCCTACGTCTATTGGTATTCAGAAATATTCATGACATCCCATGGGTTCTCGTGTATTATTGCTTAATTGTATATTTTGTATCGTGTTTTGTATAGTGTTTGGATTTATTTTACTTTATTCTTTTAACTTTTTTCTTACTGTATGAAGCACATTCTCAGGGGGCTCATACAGAACCAAGCATTTCATTGTAATGTACATGTACTTTATACATGACAAATAAAACAAAACTTGAAACTTGAACCAATATCTCCCTGCAATTTCCCTCCCCCCTCCACACACACAAAAGGCCCCTCAATCATAGCTCTCACCACACGCCCTCTCTATACTCTGTTATGCGCGAGCAGCACAAGTCTGTCTCACTTGCGGAGCGCGCACTGGAGTAGATATATGCCTTATTCTATGTGCACTGCCAGCCAGCCTTTATGCGATGGAGAGATACGCTTTACATTTTTACAGAGAAAAGAAAATCTCCCGATTCAGATACAATTTAGCACAAACGGTTCCAAAGATATTAATGTTTCTCTGCATATTTTCACACCGCCAACAAAGTACTGGGTCCGTTGTCTCGGAATGGATTTTGGTGCCAGCTGTCATTTCTGCACGTCTCCATCTCTGACACTTGAGACCGAAAGTACTTAGCCACTCCCCTCCGACACAACTGTAGTTTTTTCACACAGCGCGGGAAATAATACTGTCGGACTATGTAACAATAATTGACATATTTACAAGTCGTATTACGTTTTGCAAATAAGGAGACAGATAGAGAACATTTCAAAGCACTCAAAATGGCCAATATCTCCATTTCAACCTATTTCTGAATTGCGCAACATTTTGGGATTTTCTGAAGAATCGTGAGCTCCTTAACAACCCGACCTAGACCATGCCGGGTCACAAATAGGCATCTTCCTGTAGGGGTCATGAAGCAGACATCAAAATAAAGTACTTGTATTATATTATTTGGCAACAGAGGAGGTCAAGGGATGTTTTGACATGGGGTTCCTAGAATAGGGGATACAAGTAATATTTCACAATAGGGTTTGCAAGAATGGGAGCTTTACTTCCTAGTGTGACACCCTGTAACTGCTGACATTACCTTACTAAATAAACAGCTGAAAAGAATATGCCTTTCTCCTCTTCGTTTACGGTTTAAAGTCAGATCTGAGCCTTACCACTTCTTCTTCAATTATCTGAATTGCTGTGCGGAGGTGTGGAGTTACACATGAGCCCCACACACTCATTATGCCTACTACAAAGAGGAGCTATGCGGATAATAATGTTTATTTTAATTTCTTTTACCCAGGGACAGTGCACATTAATCAACATATTCAGTTTTCACATCAGCTAGTTTTCCTCTGTAGTCCCTGCCTAACATGCATGTCTTTATGGTGTGGGAGGAAACCGGAGTACCCAGAGGAAACCCACGCGAACACAGGGAGAACATGCAAACTCCACACAGAAAGGCACCCTGCTGGGGTTCAGTCCAGAAAGACTTTCGTCTTGTTTACATCAGGGTCCCCCATTTTCAATTCATAATGAGTTGAAATGAATGAATCCAAATCTGATCCGATCAGATAGGGATTAAAAGTTTTGAACTCCTGGGCCCTCATTTATCAATGTTGCGTACCCACAGATATGTGCGTAACCCGTGCGTACGATCATTTCAAAGCAAAGTGTGGGACTTATCAATTTCAACGTGTGCTTGACTTTGTGCGTATATATACGCACCGCTCGGACCGTGCATACCTGGCGCCCAGCAGTAGAATATGGAGACTGCAGACGCGGAAATAAGCTTTCGTGCATTACTTCCAACACTGGCGTGTGTTCTGTATGAACCGTAATTCATTATAGTTAATTGTAAAATAGCGACAGTAGTGTAATTATAACGGGCTCATGCGCGAACAAGAGGTTGGCCTGCTTGTTTGGCACGGGGGGCAGACGCAGAACACCCACCTCCAAACGCGATTAAATATTGTTTAAAATAAAAAGCGAAATACTATTATTTTGTATGTCATGTTTGCAAATAAGATTGGTCACAACGAAATGCTTTCTACTTCAATTTGTTAGTTAGAATAGATTACCTCTGTTGAAACTTCACTGAGACTAAAAGAGTCTATTTGTGAGCTCCCGCACAGACGTGATAATAATAATAATAATAATAATAATAATAATAATAATAATAATAATAATAATAATAATAATAATAATAATAATAATAATAATAATAATAATAATAATAATAATAATAATAATAGCTTCATCTTATATAGCGCCTTTCAAGAGACCCAATGTCGCTTTACATAGGGGAAAAAATAACAAAGTAACAAACATAGTGGACAGACACAACATATAAATATGATGATGGGATTCAAGTTCGCGTTTTTATTGATCACATAGGCAGGCTATAGGCTAGTTACTACATAGTGATATTACTGTACCACCCATGTAGCTGTCAAAGCTCCATCACAAATGCAGTTATGTGAATAGAAAGGTTCTTGTATATGCTCTCGTATTATTGTTTATATAGGCTACCTAATACCGACATCAAAATAGATTGTATGCCTCTACAAATCATATGCAGGTAGAAAATTGACAGAAAATCAGTCGTGATTTGGAATGAAATTGATGAAGAACTTTAATCCCTGGGTATTAATCGAACGAAACGAAGAAAAAGCAGTCATATTCCAGCATGGTTATTAATGACACCAATGGCAAACAGTGGTTAACAGTCTTTATTAGTGTTTGCGCTGCCCAGCAATCACCGTGTACACGTATGTCAGCCTGTCGGGTATTTCTCCCAGGCGTTCGCTCGGCTTAGTCCACTTTTCCACATTTCATGGGGGTGTTTCATGACCATAATTAACCATAATTAATTACGGGCGGTTCTATATGCAAATACGTAAAACCGTGCACGAGCGCGGAGCGTAGAACAAGTGGCATTTATCAACACGGAGTGTGCGTAGGACCTGTATACGCACGTGTGATAAATCCCGGTTTTTCTGTACGTACACACATTCTAAATTCTGTGCTTAACGAAAATAGAACACTTTCTAAGAATTGTTGATAAATGAGGGCCCTGGGCCCAGGCCATCAGGATGCTCAACGACAATAACACTATGTAACAAACCATCAAATACACTCACAGCACACACATCCACACGTACACACTCACTTTAAATAAACAACTCACTGTAGCACCCACTTTACCCACTTTTAGACACTTTAACACACTTTATATTTATTGGTAGAGAATTGCACTACAACTCATACCTCATTGCACCTTACCCTAAGTTGTACCTCATCCCATTTCTGCATTGTACTGTATATTGTATTGTAACTCAGTTACTTTTCTCTACTCTGCATTGTATATTGTATATATGTATATTGAACACTTTTGTTTATGTACTTGACTTTTGTTTTGTTTACACTTGTCTACGGACTTTCTATTTTATACTTATTTTATATTTATTTTATACTTCTATCTATTTTTATCTAGCACACTCTCAGGAGCAAAACAGAGAGAAGCATTTCATATAAAAGTATTCTGTATTTTTGTATGACAACTAATAAAGAAACTTGAACTTGAAACTTGAACTTTTACTTGCATCAACGTTTAGGGACTATGCTGTATTAGCTGTATTGGACAACAGTCCACTAGGCAATAGAGGATAAAAGTCCTCTGTTCTGGTTCTTGGTAGAAACCATCTGTTTAGATACTGACAAAAAGATAAAGTATTTGTATGCAACTAAGTGGTTGAGACTGAATGGCCATTTGAATTCCACGTTCCTTAGTGCAGACCTTTGTCTAATTCATTGGCTTTCAGAAGCACTCTCCCCGTTTTCAAATTATGTTTTGTTATAGATCAATAGTAATTTAGTTCTAATATCGTATTCCAATTGACTGACGGGTTAATCAATTGGCTTATGGAGCTTATGGACCACAGGTGTTTCCAGTCAAAGAAATAAATAAATAATAATAATCAAGTATGTTTGTGTGTGTGTGTGAGAGAGAGAGAGACAGAGAGAGATAGATGCCACACACACACACGCACGCGCTCGCAAACACGCACGCACACGCGCACGCGCGCACACACACACACACACACACACACACACACACACACACACACACACACACACACACACACACACACACACACACACACACACACACACACACACACACACACACACACACACACACACACACACACACACACACACACACACACACACACACACAAACACACACAATATCTCCCCAAGTAGGAATTTAAGTTAGAGTCACACACACACAATCTCTCCCCAAGTAGGAATTTAAGTTAGTTATGGCCTGCCAAAACAACACAAATTACAAATTACTCCAAAAATGGCCTTCTATTGCCCCCTTTTGTCCAACACTGGTAATTGCAATGCACACCAGAGGACAAAGTCTACATGAATATTCAACATATCCGCTGTAATCATGTGATTCCTTAGACAAACCAATTAAAATCCCATCCACTATATATGATGAAACAAATACACTGTGACTTATTTATGCATTGTACTCTGCTAAATGGCGCTAATCCAAATCTAAGTCTCCCTCGAGGGCAAATACAATTAAAGTATCTCACAAAAGAGTCAAAGCTAGCTTGTAACTCGTCAACCATTCTACAGTCATCGTTCTAACAGTCTTATCCTTCACCTGATCCCACAGGATTATCCTCAACGCTGCCTGAGGGCTGATATTGTAACCATCAGCTTTGTGTACATCCTCTTGTGATAATGGAGACATGCCCTGACGCAGAGATGCAGGTTGATTACACACTTCAGTGGTGGGGAATTAAGAAAGGACGGCTCCGTCTTGCAATAATGCCGCTGTAATTTGTCCTAATTTACAAAAGAAAAAGCTATCAAAGTAATTGATGTTGGGACTGAGACACTTTTGAAAGCGACCACATTTCATGGTTTTTGACAGCCTTCACCGGAGAGAGAAAGAACATTCATCATTCATTAATGACATTAATGGCAAAAAAATTTAAATCTAATTTACATTACAAGTTTGCCAAAATCCGCAAATGACATGAGAAAAGAAGCCTCCCTAAGGACTCAGCGCTCACCATTCTGACCCTGTCAGCAGTGGTGCCTCCTCCCTCAGTCCTGGAGATGGAGCCCAGACCCCCTGGTGCCGCCGGTCCCTCTGAACACACCCTGGGGAGACTGATCGACGTCTTCATCCCCGACCGCACTCCCCCTAGACTGCTGTTGTTGTTGGAGGAGAAGTTGGCCTTCAGCTCCCCCGGCTGAACCAGCCCCTGGACGTGTGCCTGGAGAGCGTGGCTGTTGACCACCATGGGTCTGACCGTAGCCATGTTGGCCGCCGGTCGTGTCTGCCGCTCCTCCCCGCTGCTGACCGGCAAGCTCTCGGCCTCTCTGAAGAAGCGGTCGTAGCGGTCGAGGTACGGCGGTCTCTCTGGCAGGAGGTAGTAGTGGGTGTTGCTCACTTTGCGCCCGTCACGGACGATGGGCAGGATACAGGGGCCCTTGCTGGCGGAGTCTTTCCCCTGCGCCTGGGCTTGGATCACTTTGGGTGCAGCATATTTGGGGTCTGAGGCAAAGCTGTGCGTGGTTGGCATGAGTTTACCCGGAGAGGTGGAGAGGTAGGCGCCGTAGGCGTGTGCTGAGGAGGCGCAGGGAGTAAGGGCGGCCGAAGGGCCATTAGGGCTGACAGAGTAGATTCTCTGCTGGGGAGAGCCCACCACAAGCCCCATGGGGCTGGGGGTCCTGGAGCCTGGCTGGGACAGGGGGTCCCTGGGAGGTATCTGAGGTGGTCTGTCCTTATCCTGGCCTGAAATGTCCTCTGCGGTGCCAGTCGGTGTTGGGGACAGGGAATGGTCCCCTGACCAGCGGACAGGTGCGTAGTCTCCCCTTTTAACAGGGCGAGGGGGGATGGGGATGCGGGGAGGGATCTGGGGTTTGTCCTCAGAAAAAGACAGGACGATCTGCCTGTGCATGTCCTGGATCTGGTAGTTGTGGGGAGAGGAGGCTAAGCTCTGTGATGGAGAACCCGACCGAGGAGCACCTCCCGTAGGCACGTTGAGTCTCCTCATGCACTCCTGCTGGAGCTCTTGGAAGATCTCAGCCGACTGGGAGAAAGAGGTGGAGAGGCCCTGGCTCTGCCTGCTGGGGAGGAAGAGGTTGTCCTCCAGGCCTGGCCTGTCTAACCCCCTGGAAACAGAGGCCTCTCCCTCCACCTCCTGCCCAGTGGAGAGAGCTTCATTTGGGGTGTGGACGTCACTCGGCTCCTCTGACTGCTGCTGCTGCTGTTCCACACTGTTGATGGAGCTCACCTAAGTCAGAGATAGAAAATGAAATAACTTTAATGGCAATGAAACACAGTCAGTGTCACACATTGCCCCTTGAAGACTAGATTATATATTGAAATTCTTTATTCGGAATAACCCCTTGAGATGTAGCATCTCGTTTTCGAGGGGATCCTAACACAATGCAACGTATGTACATTTTCAGAAAGAAAAAAAAACACACAAAAAACATTGGGCATCGAAACAGTCTACAACAACAAAATCAACTGAGAAATGACATTACAAAATAAGTAAACCAACATACAAGATCACAAAATAAACAGGACAAACAAAACAAAACACAAATCAAGCAAGGATAGGAATGGATCGTTACTTCGTACGAGATAAGTAGTGAAAGTCATGATAGTATGCAGTATATAAATGATAAACTAAAAATTATAAACTAAAAACATGTACATGTACTATGAAAGTAAGAAGACAGCGCATTTTTAAATAAATAAAAAGATGAGATGGAACGAGTATTTGCAGGTAAGTTATTCCAATCAGAAGGCCGGGGCTTTGAACAAAAAGGCTTTCTTGGCTGTTGCTTTTGAAAGTGTAGGTATGGAAAAATAGAGTTGGCTAGAATGCCTTAAATAATAATTGGAAGAATATGGAGTATTGTTTTAGATATTGCGGATAATTAAGATGAATACATTTGAAAATAAATTGTAACCAGTGGCGCTGTCTTCTTACAATGGGAGAGGGCAAATTCAGTGTTTCATACATTAGACAGTGATGAGTTGTAAAAGGGCATCCAAGAGCAAATCTGCATAATTTATTGTAGATTAAGGCTTCTGCACAATCACTGTGGCTCTTGAGCTGCAATTGAAGGACACCAGAGACAAAGATGATCCTTTCCAACAATGGATTAGGCCGGGGGTTATAATCAAATATGACTACATGTTGTTTCAAATTGTGCAATGATATAATACACATGATATCACCTGCTACCATACCTCCATATCCTCTTCATCCTGTGCTACATCATCATAGGCTGGGGGCGGGGGCAATGGACGGGCATCCCAGTCCACCACTGGTGTCGGGTGTAGGGGGCGGGGCAGCGATCTGGACGGACTCTGGGGCGGAGTCCTGTCCAGTATATTCTCCGCCTCCAAGGCCAGCTTGGCCAATGAGGGAATCTGGATTTCAATCACAGGGGAAGGGGATGGGGTAGGTGGGGGATACTCTTCCCCAAAGTCTATGAGTGACACTTCACGGTTGGGGGTCTGGCCTGAGCCAGAAGTCCGACCCCCTCCCTGTTTGGAGGCAGAGACCCAAGCAGCAGGTTTTAGTTTGAGGCCCTTGATGGAGCCTGGTTTCCGTAGCGATAACCTCTTGAGTCCCGTGGAGGTTAGAGCCTCGTCCTCGGTTACAGAGTCATAACATGGCTCTGGAAGCGCACGCACGCACACACACACACACACACACACACACACACACACACACACACACACACACACACACACACACACACACACACACACACACACACACACACACACACACACACACACACACACACACACACACACACACACACACACACACACTTACTATTAATTCAACTTAATCTTTTTGGTATAATTCAGGAACTTATGACACTCCACATTCCACGAATACCACACCACAAAAACACCATTCTCCAAGCAAATGTTCCTGTCTATGAATTAGCCACTTAATGCACTGCACTGACACTGCAGCCCTGTTGAGAGAGAGTGGGGGGGAAATGGAGAAGTGATGACATTAGGAAGGGAGGAAACAGGAAACAGCAACATGATCACTATAAGAGAAGAAGAAGAAGTCGAGCAAGAAGTAGAAGAAGTAGTAAAAGAAGAAGTAGTTGAAGAAGAAGAAGAAGAAGAAGAAGAAGAAGAAGAAGAAGAAGAAGAAGAAGAAGAAGAAGAAGAAGAAGAAGAAGAAGAAGAAGAAGAAGAAGAAGAAGAAGAAGAAGAAGAAGAAGGGTAGGCCACGAGAAAACATGGGGTGAGAGAGACAGTATTCACTTGTTGGCCAAACTGCTAAGCTGAAACTCAACTTTCACCTAAACAGTTATTTATTAACCTAACCCTTTACCTTAACCATAACCTTAACCTCAGTGGAGACCTCACACACACCTAACCCTAGCCTAAGAAAAATACAAATTATATATCATGAATTGCATCAAATAATAATATATATATTCATTTATATTGTGTTTTGGTGATGGTGATTTTTTACTTTGCGGCTTGATACCCAGTGTCATATACGGAAGTATATAAGAGATGCAGGGGTAGTTCTAAGGCATGCGCATTGATCTGGAGTTATATATATTGTTACACGGAACGTGAAGGAGTCTGTCTGTTACTACATACTGAAGTTGTCAATAAACGAGCTTGCACCAAGTCATAGCCTCCAGACGATCATTCTACATGGTGTCAGAAGCAAAGTAGACAAAAGATGGCAAAATTTCAACCGTCGGCGAGTTTTCCTTTCGACAAACCAGGAGAATGGCCCGAATGGAAGCAGCGTTTTGTGAGATTCAGAACGGCTACCAAGTTGGATAAGGAAGAGGGTGCCGTGCAGGTTAGCAGTCTGATATACGCTATGGGAAACGAGTCGGAGAATATATTCCGTTCGTTTGAATTTGAAGAAGTAGCACATCAAAATGACTTTGGAAGAGTGCTAGTGAAGTTCGATGACTACTTTGTACCGCGGCGGAACGTCATACACGAACGGGCATGTTTCCATCAACGGTTACAGAGAGCAGGAGAAAAAGCAGAGACTTTTATTAGGGCTTTGTATGAACTGGCTGTGCATTGTGATTTCGGCGCGAGCAAGGATGAGAACATCCGTGACAGAATCGTCGTTGGAGTCCTCGACAAAAAAGTCTCCCGTAAGTTGCAGATGACGAGAGATCTGACACTCGCGCTGACCATAGAGACTGTCAGGCAGTCTGAAGAGGTTGCCGCGCAGATCAGCATGCAAGGAGAGACAGCCGGAGGCGGGGCGATACACGAGGTGACTCACAACAAGCGCTACAAAGGAAATGGCCGCCAGGGTAAGCCACAAGGGGGCGACAGAGGACAATGTAGACAATGCGGGAGAGCGTGGCACAGTAGAGATGAGAACTGTCCAGCTAAAAAGTCCACATGTAATACCTGCGACAAAGTAGGGCACTGGAGTAAAGTGTGTAGAAATAGGAAAGCAGTATGTGAGGTCAGAGAACAAAAAGAAGTGCAGCAACAACAGCAGGACTCTGGGTCAGAAGATGGGTACTACATGGGGGAAGTGAGTAAAGCAGGTGGGTCGCCAAAGAGGTGGGCCGTCAAGGTGTTGATGGGCTCCACACCGGTCGAGTTTAAAATCGACACTGGGGCGGATGTGAGCATCATTCGCGAGGAGACCTACCACTCACTCATGCCAAACAGACCGCTGGAGCCTGCGGAAATACCACTGGACAGCCCAGGTGGCGAGCTGCATTGCATAGGACAGATCCAGAGCACTGTGACCTACAAAGGTAAGACACACCCACTCACAGCTTATGTCATCCGGGGGCCTACAGTAAACAACCTACTCAGCAGGCCAATGTCAGTGAAAATGAATTTAGTGAGAAGAGTGGAGGAAACGGTGAGCAGCAGCGGGAAAAATGAACATTTGCAGGCATACGGGGAGCATGGGACATTACAAACGGAACCAGTAAGAATACTGCTGAAAGATGGCGCCCAGCCGTACGCGGTATACACAGCGCGACGTGTACCTCTCCCTATGCTGCAGAAGGTCAAGGAGGAGCTCCAAAGGATGGAGAAGAATGGCATCATTGAGAAGGTGACACAGCCTACCGATTGGTGTGCACCCATGGTGCCGGTCCTGAAGAGCACAGGCAAAGCCCGCATCTGTGTGGATCTCAAGAGGCTGAACGAGGCTGTTAAAAGAGAACAGTACACCCTGCCCACTACCGACGAGATCACAGCAAAGCTAAGCGGGGCCACAGTCTTCACGTCACTCGATGCCGCCAGTGGATTCTTCCAAATCCCGTTGCACCCAGACAGCTGTAAGCTCACCACCTTCATCACGCCGTTTGGCAGGTTCAACTTCAAGCGACTGCCATTCGAGATCACAAGCGCGCCGGAAATCTTCCAGAGGAAGATGATGGAGACCCTGGACGGGTTAGAGGGCGTCGAGATCTTCATGGAGGACATTCTCGTCTACGGGGCCACAGAAAAAGAGCATGACAGTCGCCTGGAGAAGGTGATGCAGCGCATAGAGACGGCTGGCCTGAAGCTGAATAGAGAAAAGTGCTCCATCAGGCAAAGTCAGCTACGGTTTCTCGGGCACATCATCGACCAGTCCGGGATCCGGCCTGACCCACCAAAAGTGGAGGCTATCCGGCAGCTGGCGCCGCCAACAGATGTGCAGGAGCTGAGGAGGGTGCTGGGAATGGTGAATTATCTCGGCAGGTACGTCCCAGACCTCTCAGCAGTAGGACAACCGCTGTATGAGCTCCTGAAGCACAAGAATGCATGGACATGGAACCATGCCCAGCAAACAGCTTTTCAGAGGATCAAAGAGCTGTTGACCACAGCACCAGTACTCGCCTTCTACGACGTGAGCAAGCCCACCGCCGTGTCTGCCGACGCAAGCAGTTACGGGTTAGGGGGCGTGCTACTTCAACTTCATGGCGAGCAGTGGAAACCTGTGGCGTACTGCTCAAGACGCCTCACCGAAGCAGAAACGCGTTACGCCCAGATTGAAAAAGAAGGTCTGGCGGGCGCGTGGGGCGTGCGAGAGGTTCGACCGGTACCTCAGTGGACTGGGCCAGTTCAAGCTAATAACTGACCACAAGCCCCTTGTACCTCTCATTAACACTCGCAGCCTGGACAATGTGCCTCTCCGATGCCAGCGACTCCTCATGAGGCTCATGAGGTTCAACGCAGTGGCAGAGTATGCTCCTGGAAAGACTCTGGTTGTCGCAGATACTCTGTCACGCAGCCCAATAATGGCCAACACAGATGCAGACTTGGACACACAGCGTGAGGTGGCATGCTATGTGGCTAGTGTAATGGAGGGGATCCCAGCGTCCACAAGCAAGATGGACGAGATCAGAGCGGCCACAGCAGCTGACGCCGAACTGTTGTCAGTCGCCAGACTCATAAAAAAGGGATGGCCTGAACACCTGGCCGAGGTGCCTATCGAGGCGAGACCCTATGGCCCAGTGAAATCAGAGCTGTCAGAGCTAAATGGACTTGTCCTAAGAGGGAACAGGATTGTCATGCCGAGACAGATGAGAGTAGAGATCCTTCAGAGAATCCATGAAGGGCACCAGGGCCTAGTGAAATGTAGGGAGAGAGCGAGTTCCTCAGTATGGTGGCCTGGTCTCTCCACTGAATTAAGCCAGCTCGTGGCGTCGTGCCAGGTGTGCTGTGAACTGAAAAGAACTCAACAAAAAGAGCCTCTCCTCTCCACGCCACTCCCAGAGCGACCCTGGAAGTGGATCGCCATGGACCTCTGTGAGTACAAGCACAACAACTACCTAGTAATATCAGATTATTACTCTAGGTTCAT
The DNA here is from genome assembly GCF_963971535.1 of Notolepis coatsorum. Lineage (NCBI taxonomy): Eukaryota > Metazoa > Chordata > Actinopteri > Aulopiformes > Paralepididae > Notolepis > Notolepis coatsorum. Next base: position 76,581,734 of record NC_140177.1, on the reverse strand, counting down.
CGAGATACTCCACCTGTCTTCCACAACCAGTACACAAGTCATTCAGAGGCTGAAGGCCGTGTTCGCGAGATTCGGAATTCCTGAGGAAGCAGTGAGCAACAATGGACCCCAGTTTGCAAGTATGGAGTTCAAGGAGCTGGCTAGGCAACTGGACTTCAAACACTACACGTCCAGCCATCATCACCCGCAAGGCAACGGGCACGCAGAGAGAGCCGTGCAGACGGCAAAGAAAATCCTCAAGCAAGATGACCCAGCTATGGCTCTACTGAGCTACAGGTCTACTCCGTGCTCCTCCACAGGCTACAGCCCAGCGGAGCTCTTGATGGGGAGGAAACTCAGAACCACCCTCCCCACTCTTGAGAAAAACCTCACCCCCAAATGGCCCAGCAAGGCAGCTGTGCGAGAGAAGGATCAGAAGGAAAAAGCTAAACAGGCCTTCTACTTCAACCGCCGTCATGGGGCCAGGGCCCTACCCGCCCTGCGACCAGGAGACGTTGTACTCTCCAAGCTGGACCATGACAAGAAGTGGTCCTTGCCAGCAGTGATCTCCAGCGAGAGCAGCACCCCGAGATCCTTCGTCATCCAGACACAGCAAGGAACAGAGCTGCGGCGTAACCGCCGCCACCTCCAACCAGTGCCTGCGATGCAGCCAACCCCAGCAACGCCTGCTGAGTGCGCAGGGACAGACTCCCACTCTGACAGACACACCTTGTTAGAGACTGTTCCTGCCAGTCAGAGTGTGGCTACAGCTACACCTACAACCCCGTTGTCTGGTCAAACGGTGACCCGATCGGGATGACTGAGTAAGCCAGTCAAGAGACTTGACCTGTAGATCGGTCGGGTAAAATGGACTGTGCAGAGTTTTGGGTACAATGTTATAAAAAAAATATAAAAAAAAAAAAAAAAAAAAAGGAATGTTGTATTGGATGTTGAAATGTTGGTTGGTGATTTAATGATAATAATAACACTTGAAAGCTTAAACAGTTCATTGTTTTAGACAGCGACCAGAATGTGTGATGATGTCTCAGATTTAAGTTAAAAAGGTATGTTCAGCCTATAGTACTTTTCATTTGGAATGTTCCTATGATGTTAGAGATAACATGCTGAAAAGGGGAGATGTCATATACGGAAGTATATAAGAGATGCAGGGGTAGTTCTAAGGCATGCGCATTGATCTGGAGTTATATATATTGTTACACGGAACGTGAAGGAGTCTGTCTGTTACTACATACTGAAGTTGTCAATAAACGAGCTTGCACCAAGTCATAGCCTCCAGACGATCATTCTACACCCAGCAAGTGATAACAGAGAGCATGAAAAAAGAGAGAGAAAGAGAGTGATGTACCTTGGAGGAGTGGAGCTAGGAGAGAACAGAGAGAGCAGGAGCAATGGGAGAGGAGCTGCTCACTGAGACCAAACGTACTCTGGACAAGCACTGCTGGCTGAGGGGGGCGGGGGGGGGCCTCTGATCACACAACCACCACCACAGAGAGAGAGAGAGAGAGATAGAGAGAGAGAGATAGAGAGAGAGAGAGAGATTGAGAGAGAGAGAGAGAGAGAGAGAGAGAGAGAGAGAGAGAGAGAGAGAGAGAGAGAGAGAGAGAGAGAGAGAGAGAGAGAGAAAAAGAGTGTGTGAGAGAGAGGGATCGGGAGAGATAGGTAGAGATAAAAAGGTAGAGAGAGAGAGAGAGAAGAGAAGAAAGAAAGAAAGAAAGAAAGAAAGAAAGAAAGAAAGAAAGAAAGAAAGAAAGAAAGAAAGAAAGAAAGAAAGAAAGAAAGAAAGAAAGAAAGAAAGAGAGAGAGAGGGAGAGGAAAAGAGAGATAGAGAAAAAGAGAGAGAGAGGTGATGGAAATAATGACAGAGAGGGAGAGATAGAACGCGTGACAGAGATAAATAGAGAAAGAAAAAGAGTGAAGGAGAGAAAAATAGCAAATAAAAGCATAGTAAGCAAGATGCAGGAGAGAGGACACGCAAATAGTATATGTACTAATAATAATAATAATAATAATAATAATAATAATAATAATAATAATAATAATAATAATAATAATAATAATAACAATAATAATAATAATAATAATAATAATAATAATAATAATAATAATAATAATAATAATAATAATAATAATAATAATAATAATAATAATAATAATAATAATAACAATAACAATAATAATAATAATAATAATAATAATAATAATAATAATAATAATAATAATAATAATAATAATAATAATAATATCTTAAATTTATATAGCGCCTTTCAGGAGACCCAAGGCGCTTAACAGCTAAGGGAGGGGGACAGGGAACAACGTAACAACAAAATATTAATCAAAAGGAAAGAAAAGAAAGAAAACGAAAGAAAAAGGGGAAATCAGGCAGAGTCATTTACAAATTTGGTGAAAAGGTGGGTTTTGAGTTGGGATCTGAAAGAGTGCAGGGATGTAGCACTACCGATGTTTGGAGGGAGTGAGTTCCAGAGGGTGGGTGCGGCCACAGAGAAGGCTCTGGGACCAACAGTCCGCATGTTGGTGGTGGGGATGGAGAGGAGACCGGAGTCAGAGGACCGCAGCCTCCGGGGCGGAATGTAGGGATGGAGGAGGTCCGCTAGGTACCGGGGGGCAAGGGAGTGAAGGGCTTTGTAGGTGATGAGGAGGATCTTGAAATTGATGCAGGACTTGACTGGAAGCCAGTGGAGGTGGATGAGGGTGGGGGTGATGTGGTGCCAGGACTTGGTGTGGGTGAGAACCCTGGCAGCAGAATTTTGGACATATTGTAGCCTGTTCAGGGCATTACTGGGTAGCCCTATGAGGACAGAGTTTGCATAGTCCAGACGGGAGGTGACGAAAGCGTGGATGAGAGTCTCTGCTACGGAGTCGGGAAGAGATGGCCGGAGTCGGGAAATGTTCCTGAGATGGAAAAAGGCTGATTTGGTTATTGTTTTGATGTGGGAATGAAAGGAGAGGGTGGAGTCCAGTATGACACCCAGGTTGCGAACTTCTGGGGAAGGGTGGATTAGGCAGCCGTCCACTTCAAGGAGGAGGTCTCCAACCTTCCAGAGCAGTGACTGCTTGGCCACAACCATGAGCTCAGTTTTCTTGCTATTTAGCTTCAGGAAATTGGATGACATCCAGGCCTTGATGTCAAGGAGACAGTTGACAAGGTGCTGTGGGGGGAGAGGAGTGGAGGGTGAGGTGCTGATGTAGAGCTGAGTGTCATCAGAGTAGGAGTGGAAATTGAGACCATGTTTCCGGATGATGTGACCAAGGGGGAGCATGTACTGTAGATAGTGAAGAGGAGTGGTGTTTCCTGAAGCCAGATTGAAAGGGTTCATAGAGCTCATGGTTGCATGGCCTGAATAACCCTCTGAATAACCCCCTGAATAACCCTCATGGATAAAGAAGGGTGGGGGTTAGCTATTGTTAGGACGAACAAAGGGATTCCTACACAGTAGGGGTCTTGAGGGTGTGTAGTTCGAGATTGGAGGTAGGAGGGAGCCGTTTCCGACAGAATCAAGAACCTTGAAGCATCGGAGAGTAGGAATACAATCTTGTAATGACCCTGCTTTTTTTAATATCTCACTCTTTTCTCCAACTGTAAAAGCAACCAAGGCCAGTTCTAGTTTAACATCAGAGGCCGTCATCTGGAACATCTGGAACAGTTTGAACACTTTTGGAAACATCTCTGGCCATTACCATATACCACGGCTATGACGTCTAATTCCTTTACATTACATTTAAATACCAAAATATGGGAGACAGGACCCTCTGGTGGTGAAATAGAATGATACTGATACTGTTATTCAGTATCACTCTGCGTTTGAAAACAAGCCAGCCAGCCAACTACACCAGAGAAGAGTCAAACACCCCTGTACCAGCAAAGAGGAGTGCTAACATAACTGAACTCTACTTCAACAATTACACAATTAATGGCGATATCCAGATACATGATCATAATCGCCCCAATCTTTAAGCTTGACTAGATGATTAGCATGCTTTCCACTGCATCTGACAGTCGGTGAGCATTAACATTTAATTAATTGATTAATTAAACTACTGTTAGATCATATTCACTGTTTGCAAACCTTATGCAACGCTAGCGACCATAATGCCTGCTGGAAGGAATACTATTTGTTTTCTGAAAAAGATGAAGATGCATGCTTTGCACTGTGTCTGTGTGTTGCTTGGCAACCATTCTACTAAATGTCTGAAGAACTACATTGCTTGGCGGAACAAGGATTTTGTTATCAATAAATTATTGCATTTATTTGTCTCTGTGTGTTTATTTTATGAAACCCTGCCAGGTGTAGTATGATGTGTCTTTCATATTGCCATACTTGGAGACCATTTTATAAAAGCAGTAGCTCACTTCAGGCCATGGTACTGTATATGGTTATTAATATTATATCACAGCTAAGGCTCTGCTGTCCCTCCGCGGAACCATATACTATGGCCTGGCATGAGCTCAGTATTAACAGTTCTACTTACTTTTAGCTCGGCCTGGTAGCTGGGTGGGTCGAGCAGCACTGAGGTCTAGTCCCAGAACATCAGGAGGATCCATCGGATTCCCTAGGTACAGACTGGAGAGAGAGAGAGAGAGAGAGAGAGAGAGAGAGAGAGAGAGAGAGAGAGAGAGAGAGAGAGACACACAGAGAGGACAGAAGAGAGAGATGGAGAGGAAGAGGGAGACAGAAACAGAGAGAAAGAGAGAGAGAGAAGGAGAGAGGGGGAGAGAGAGAGAGAGCGAGAGAGAGGAAGAGAGAGACAGAAACAGAGAGAAAGAGAGAGAGACAGAAGGAGAGAGGGGGAGAGAGAGAGAGAGTGACTTAAATATATCTAATAACTTTTTCTAACAGTGGACCAACTGCTAGACTGGACTTGTACTCAAGTAGAATGGTGCGCTACTGCCATCTATTGGTGGCTGAAAAACACAGCTGCTCCTTCTATCCATCAAGGTGCAAGTCTTCAGCCTTTACAACAACTTTACAAAAACAAAACAATATTATTTTCCTCATGGAGATAGTGGTTGACACTATCATCTTCAAGTCATACGCTTGTTTTAAAAAGCAATATTTTCCTCTGAGGACATGACTGCCCACGGAGGCTCGAGTGGCTCAAGGGCACAGAAAAACAATTGATCTAAACATTTTCACAGTGAAATAATCATATGGCCATATTTCAAATCAAAGCAATATTCCGCGTGACTGATCAAAGAGCGGGCCCTTACTCGTCGATCCTGTCGGCGAAGCCCCAGCAGCGGTGCGGGTCGCTGTCTCCGTGGCCCGTGTGGATGAAGCTGTTCTTGAGCGGCCGGCTGATGTCGTGGGCCGACAGACCGGCTACGGACGTCACAACATTCCTGGGGAACTGACCCAGCTTCAGGGTGCGCTTGTTCTGACCGCGCCACCAGTAGTTCTCCGCCCTGGAAGAGACAGCGGGAGAGATGTTACTAGGGGACTGCATACTAGGGGAGAACGGGGATAGTTGTCACACTTTTTACTCTAGTGTGAATTGCTCATCATCAAAACATCTTTCAATAGTCATTCCTACATTAAATTGAAGCTTAAGATGTTGGCTTGAAATTTGTATCCCTCTCATTTTCAAAGAGTTAATCACCTATCAAAGACACTCTGACACATTGTGACAACCAACCCCATCATGGGGATGGTTGTCACACACTATGGGGTTGGTTGTCTTGTCACCATGTGTTTTAATGGGAAAAATCTTAAAAAGAAGGCAAGAAGGCAGAACTAAATTTGAAAGTTTATTTGCATTGACAAGTTGACAAATACATAACTTAATGCATCTTAACATGAACATAAACAGGAAACACATCTTTAGGCCATCATATATAACAAAATAAGAACACAATAAATCAGCCTAACAATAATAGCCTGACAACCAACCCCAAAGAAAATGTGACGACCAACCCAAACTGGAATGTCTTGATAGTATCAAGGCTGACAGCCATCTAACAACTAGTTAGCTAGCTAACAACAATCTAAACTATAGCTATCCCTTCACACTTTTTAAGGGTAATAATTGTTTCATTATAAACCAATTGTGTAGAAGCCTAGAAGAAAAATACTGAGGAGCAGAATATTTACAAATGGACATGAAAAACATGTAGGTGAACTCTGACCCCAATTCTGGACATTTAAATACCAAAATATGGGAGACAGGACCCTCTGGTGGTGAAATAGAATGAATGTGACAACCTACCCATGTGACAACGTCCCCCGTTCTCCCCTACAGTATGTAGTCTGTGTATGTAGTATGTGGTAAGGAGAGGCAGAGTACAATAATATACTGCAGTTATACATGAAGGGTTCTTCTCATTCCAAAACCCAGTCCACTTAGTGTGACAAAAATACTATAAAAAATATATAGATACTTCTATTTAAAAAATGTACCTGGTAGACAGTCTAAAATATCAGGTGATAATATAATTTGACAATATGTATACTGGAAGAAAAAGGAAAGAGCTGGCCACTTTGTATTTGTTTATTATTTTAGTCAGGCGGGCTTCATACAGATGTACAGGGCACACAAGTGTCACAAGTGGGTACTGTGTTATGGGGAGATAGATGTAGAAATTGTAATGTTTCTGTCCATCAATGAAGAAACTGGGGTTCTTTGAATATCATTTATTTAGGTCCTGGTAGTAGTCAGTGGCGTCGCGTGGGTAAAATAACAGGGGAAGCCAAAAAAAGAGTATAAAAAATATTTTTATTAATACATTTTTTTTTCTTTTTTTTTTAAAGTCAAGTAGTCACCATGTACACTACAGTATGGCTCGGCGGCCAGTCAAACGTTCTTTTTATTTATTTAACAGATTGCAGAATGGGTACAATACAGTACGGCTCAATACACACAATTGTATAAGGGGATGCAGACCAGAGAAAGACGTTTGTCTTGTTTACATCAGGGTCATTAATACTGCTGGAGCATTGGTTAATTTTTGGTCAGATTTTTCCTTGCACGATTTTGCGCGCCGCGTGGGAGCAAATTCGAGACACATATTCGGTTGCAAAAAGGTGTCCCACGGTCTCCTCTATGGCCGTGAATATTTTCACGCGGATCGGAATCACGGCGCGCCCGTGGGACACTTTTCCGTTTCGGCGAGTTTATTCCACGCTTTCTGTTTTCCTTTTCTAAGCATTTTAGGGGCTACATGTGAATCAGTAAAAGTTGCGGGACGCCCAGATGTTTCCACGATAGAAAGCTCGCGTGGATCCCATAATAGGCTCACTTAATACAGCGTTTTTAAAATCACGCAACATTTTCAGGGTCGCGAGCCGACCTTTTCCCCTCGTTTTCGATGATGGAAGTGATTTAGGAAAAGCTTCGGCACGCCGAGAGGTCCCCGTGGATTTAATCTCGCGAGTTGATTGATTGAATTGATTGAAAAGTTTATTAACAGATTGCAGAATGGGTACAGTACAGTACAGCTCAATACATACAATTGTTAAGGGGATGCAGACCAGAGAAAGACTTTCGACTTGTTTACATCAGGGTCCCCCATTTTCAATTCATCATAACATATATGACATACATGACATACAGATAGACAGTACTGCTACATCTATACATTTATGACATATCAGATTTGCAAATACAGTACTGTTTGTGATACAAAAGTGTCCAGAAAAGGAGTGTATATACATTTGGCATAGAAACTGTACATTGGAGGAGGTTGGTTGGGTGGGGTGGGGATGGGTGGGCGAGGATCGGGGCAATATTCGGCCCGTGGGAACAGTTACGGGTTAATACAATGTTCAGAGTGCAGAGGGGAAAATATGCTGAGTGTTTTCCTCTCAGCCCCGTTTTAAACTTTTAGGGTGTGGCAGTCAGCTCGAATCTGATTGGCTAGGATCGGATTTGGACTCTATAATGCTGGAAGCCTGGAGAAAGAGACCTACCATCTGCCTCCTCTCCTGCTGCAGTGAGCATAGTGAGGCTGACAGTGTGTTAGAGGGAGTGAGAAGGAGAAGAGGGAGACATTTAAAAAAAAAAAAAAAAATTATAACACAGACATAGACAACATAGTTTACAGATGAAAAAGAATGTAAACTATATTAACACTTTGGCTGCCATGGGTTAAATTAATGATATACCATAGATTGCCAGCGCTATTTGTCTATGGAGAACGTCCCCTTCTTTGCAGGGCTATAACTTTTTAAATTCTATTGCTACATTGCCATTATTAGGGCCCATTCAAAGTCCTATATGTATTGTTCATTGTGTAGCAACGTTAAACTTTTTCATTCACATATTCATAGTAAAGTATGGTCTAATGTATAAGTATGTTTTCATCTCTTTCTGCAACTTTCTCCAGAACGTGATATATAGCCCCAAATGCATTATATTGATGATGAAATACAGTTTGATGGCAATCAGCGCGATATAAAAAATTCCAACTAGACGTACTTCTAGAAGTTACTACACGTCATCTGATGTTGACCGGATGGGCGAGGGGGCGTTTATAATTCCGTGGGCAGCGTTATACCAATCATCTAATGTGGGTCAAATGTTGATAAAAGCAGTTAGTATCGAAGATGGTAACGTTACACGCTGAAACTCACCCCAGTCTCCGCGTGCCGTTGGGCGATCATCGTCGAGTAGAAATTTTATCATTATGGGATATATTATTACCCGGTCCATCTCCAGCTTGTATAATGGTATATACGTCCAAATCATGTTGTTTATCGAGTTATTGGCAATCGATCGCTATGTAGAGTGACGAGCTAGAGTGCCGGAACCTATCCCGAGTGGCCGGAAGCAATAGGGCCGACCAGCAAAACCTCTACTGCGCTTCCTGTTAAGCAGTTGCGCCGATCGGCCACCAGATGGCGCTCCTGAACCGCCAGAGAGCTCAGTGGGTCCTGCTGGTGAATCTCAGGCCAGCGGAGGGGGAATATGAATCCGATTCCAGATTTTTGAAATATTGATATAAGGACGCTGTACAGCGTCCCCCGGCAACTTTAGCATCGCCAGCAAAGACGTTGTAAATCGTTTTTAGGCAGTCAAAGTGTTAAAAACTTTTTTTTCTTTTTTTTCATATTTCATATTTGATATTAATTCATATTTTAATATTAGGGAGGCATGGCTTCCGTTGGCTTCCATAAGGATTCGCCACTGGTAGTAGTTAGGTAGCATACAACAGGTAGGTAGGTAACGTACAATTCAACATGCAACAGGTGTCTCATTATCATAGTTATACAGACTGTGTAGTGGTGTGGTCCATGTACCCTGGTAGATGGGGCCATCTAGTGGTTAGTATAAATCACCACATCCTCCTTTCTATGAATGCTATACCGGCATACAACAATAAATGTAAACATTTCTGTTGACTCAAAACACAGTCATCTTTTAGTTTTTTTCTACTGTTGCTATTTCCAAATACAATTATCTCTATTTACTTTAACCTGCATACCATAAATCAACGTTATACATCATGCTCTATAATTATTTTCCTTTTGCCTCTTCAATTTTTTTTTCTTTTTAGATTTTTTTTTTACTGCAAAAGGATAGAGCTCTGCGCTGTTTTTTTTACAAATACTGAAGTCTGTCAGGTGGTCTAGACTGACGTGTAGATCTTCTCAGTACTGGTGTTGAAGGCGTCTGGTCAGCTGGTGGTGGCAAGTTTGTCAGCCCAGCTGTCGGTGGTGCTGCTGAGGTGCAAACTTCATCATCAGCTGTTGACCGATCTCCAAGTGTCTCTGGTGTTTTCAACAAGCTTCGTCGATTCCGTCTTAGGACTTGACCCTCTTCTGTTCTGACGGTGTAGGATCTAGGACCCACTTCCTCCAGAACTGTGGCTCTCCTGTCCCAGTATTTAGAATCCGGCCCTCATGCATCAACGTGTTCTACGCACAGATCTGTGCGTAACCCGTGCGTACGATCATTTCTAAGCAAAGAGTGGGATTCATCAATTTCGATTTGAACTTGACTTCGTGCGTACATCTACGCACATTTCAGACCTGGCGTACCTAGCTCCCAGTGGTAGAATATATTATTACAACAAGGAAATGAGCTTCTGTGCATAATAACACTGGATGTTCTGTATGAACCGTAGTTCATTATAGTTCATTGTAAGATAGCAACAGTAGTGTAATTATGGTCAAAACCCTATAAATAGCATTTGGAATAATAGATCTTTCTCTCAGAATGAATGCAGCATGTCATATATGTTACGATGAATTGAAAATGGGGGACCCTGATGTAAACAAGACGAAAGTCTTTCTCTGGTCTGCATCCCCTTAACAATTGTATGTATTGAGCTGTACTGTACTGTACCCATTCTGCAATCTGTTAATAAAGTTTTCATTCATTCATTCATTCATGGTTTATATAGCGTTATCGGAATATACGGGGTGTAGGCTACTGACTGACTGCGCTCCGCGTAGCTTGATTGATTGATTGATTGAAAAGTTTATTAACAGATTGCAGAATGGGTACAGTACAGTACAGCTCAGTACATACAATTGTTAATTGGGGATGCAGACCAACTTTCGTCTTGTTTACATCAGGGTCCCCCATTTTTAATTCATCATAAATCATAAAGCTCAACTCGTTATTATTTTGCGCACAGACCGCCGAAACACGGGAACGTTTTGATTATATTTAAAAGGCTTTACGTTAAACGAAACAAGTGGAATTTCGAAGCTGTAAGCAGAATAAGTCATATGAATATAGTGTTCTTCCCCCTTTTTACTGTACAAGAAAGAATAGAAAACGCATTGCAATGACACCATGCAGATAGTGGACAGACTATATGATGGGATTCAAGTTCATGTATTGAAAGGCAGGATACATCATACATGCAGTGAGATTCATTGTTCTATGCTCTCGTATTATATTGTTTATATAGGCTACCCAATACTGACATCAAAATAGATTGTAGTATGCCTCTAGAAATCATATGCAGCAGGTAGAAAATTGACGGGAGATCCATCGCGATTTGGAATAGAATTGAGGAGAACTTTAATCCGTGGGTATTAATCAAACAACACGGGAAAAGGCAGTCATATTCCAGCGCGGTCTTTATTAGCCGACAACAAAATAGATGCCTCTAAAAATCATATAGCCAATCGAACACAACTAATAAAGGCATTCATACAGCACGGTTATAATGACACACAACCAGCGCCAAACAGTGGTCAACGAACGGTCTTTATTAGTATTTTGAGCTGTCCAGGCAGAATTGCAGCAATGGTCTTAGGGAGCCGTTGATATCTGACATCACCGTTTACAAGTCCGCCTTTTATTTATCCCATAAATCATAATACGCGATAGTGTCTTCTTGGTTCGACAGCAGTGAATTCTCCGTGGAGTTTCTCGGAGTCCCGCTCGGGTCGGTCCATTATTTCACATCCCATGGGGGGTGTTTCCTCATTTTCATGACCATATATGGATAATCATGCACGAGCATTGACGGTAGAACAAAGTGGTATTCATCAACACGGAGGACCATAGAGCCTGCGTACGCACGTGTGATGAATGCCGACTTCCCTGTGCGTACGCTAGTTCTACATTCCGTGCTTACGTGTGGAAGTAGGTCAAGTTCAAAGTCCACGTTGATGCATGAGGGCCCAGTCTCACTGTGTCACGCCGTGACAGTGGCACTAGACCTTTTGAGACTTTGTCATAGTTTGTTTTCTGTCTGTTTTGCAGACACTTCTGTTTCTGTCTCACGATGTTATTCTTCTTCTGTTTTGCAGTGCAAGGAAGTGTGCAGCCTCCGTCCCATCAGAAGCTCAGCAGGAGACAGTCCATGTTCTAGTGGTGATGCTCTGTAACTCAGTAGAGCTAGATATGGATCAGAACCACTCTCTTTTGCCTTCAGGAGCAGCCTCTTTACTATGCCCACACCTTTCTCTGCTTTACCATTGGATTGGGCATACAGGGGACTTGAGGTTACATGCTGGAAATCATATTCTTCTGCAAAGTTTTGGAACTCCTTACAGTTGTAAGCTGGTCCGTTGTCAGAAACGAGAACCTGGCAAATTCCATGTCTCGCAAAGATAGATTTCATATGTATAATCACACAAGTAGCTGTCATGCTGGAAAGCAGTGCTATCTCTGGATAGTTAGAAAAATAGTCTATAACCAGTAGATAATTCTTTCCATCCAGGTGGAACAAGTCAGTTCCCACTTTTTGCCAAGGCACCTTAGGTAGGTCTGCAGTTACCATGGGCTCTTTCTGCTGCGTCGTATGGTGTTTCAGACAGGTTACACAGCTCGAGACCATCTTGTCAATGTCTGTGTTGATGCCTGGCCAATACATTGACGTTCTGGCCCTTCTCTTACATTTCTCCATTCCGAGGTGCCCCTCGTGAAGTCTCTTCAACATCTCTTGTCTCAGTGACTGAGGAATGACAATTGTGTTCTTTCTGAGTAACAGTCCATCTATCACACTCAGCTCTGCTCGGATGTTGTAATATTGCTGACAGTCTCCTTTAGGCCAGCTCTCTTTCATATTAGTCATAACCCTGTGTAGCAGGGGGTCCTTCTCCGTTTCTGCTGAAATCTGTTTAGATTTTCTGTCTGACATGAAATTCAACATCAGCCTCTGTCGAGCTCACAGGTACGTCACTCTGTGTCGTTGCCCTGGACAGAGCATCAGCCATCACAATGTGTTTACCTGGTGTGTATATCAGCTCGAAATCATAACGTTGCAGCTTCATCATCAGTCTCTGTATGCGTGGTGACATCTCACTGATGTTTTTCTTTATGATGGAGATCAACGGCTTGTGGTCTGTCTCTGCCACAAATCTTGGTAGGCCATACACATAACTGTGGAATTTTTCAAATCCATAGACTAGTCCTAAACACTCCTTTTCAATTTGTGCATAGCGACATTCAGTTACTGTCATCGTTCTTGATGCATAGGCAACTGGCCTCCAATCATCTCCATCCGCTTGTAGCAGCACCGCTCCAATCCCATTTTTGGATGAGTCAGTGGAAATCTTTATCCTTTTGGACGGGTCAAAAAATGTCAACACTGGTACTGTTGTGAGCATGGTTTTCAGTGTTGTCCACTCTTCTTCATGACTGTCAGTCCACTTGAAGTCACACTTGTGGTGTAACAGCTGTCTGAGGTGCACTGTCTTGGTTGACAAAGTTGGTATGAACTTTCCAACAAAGTTTATCATTCCCATCATTCTCAACACACCTTGCTTATCCTCAGGTCTTGGCATCTCCACTATAGCTTTCACCTTGCGGATGTCAGGCTCGACACCTGCACCCGAAAGCTTGTCTCCCAGAAAGGTGATTTCTCTCACACCAAACTGGCATTTTGCTCTGTTGAGCTTTAGTCCACGCTTTTTGACATTTTGCAGAACCTTGATGAGTCTCTCATTGTGCTGCTCCAGTGTGGATCCCCACACCACCACATCATCCACATACACTCGTGCTCCCTCTATACCTTCCAGTATGTGCTCCATAGATCTGTGGAACACTTCAGGAGCAGAGCATATTCCAAAAGGCATCCTTTGGAACGAGTAGCGGCCAAACGATGTATTGAATGTACAGTACTTCGTGCTGTCTTCGTGCAGTTTGATCTGCCAAAAGCCCTGTGAAGCATCCAATTTACTGAAATACCTTGCACCGGCCATTTCACTCGTTATTTCCTCTCTTGTCGGAATCTGATAATGCTCTCTTTTTATGTTTGCATTTAGGTCTTTTGGATCCATGCACAGACGTATATCACCATTTGGCTTCTTGGCACACACCATCGAATTCACCCACTCAGTGGGCTCCTCCACTCTCTTTATCACCCCCAGTGACATCATTCGGTCGAGCTCTTGCTTCACCTTTTCTCTGAGCGGTGTTGGAACCCGCCTGGGAGCATGTATGACTGGCTGTGCATCCTCTTTCAGTTGGATCTTGTAGGTGTATGGTAAGACACCAAACCCTTTGAATACATCAGTATACTGATCCACTATTGTCTCTATGTCATTCTGTGCATTTGTTTTGATGCTATACATCATTTTGACTAAACCCAATTGTTCACATGCCTCATCTCCCAACAGTGAGTCATGTCCATCTGGAACTATTACAAACATGAGGTGATGCTCTTTGCCTTTAACTCTCACCTTCAGTCTGCACATTCCTCTTGTGGGGATGGGCTGTCCATTGTAGGCTTTGCGTGGAATGGGATTAGGACGAATGTGGGGCTTCACTTTCATGTTTCCTCTATTATTAACAAAACGAGTGAGTACCAAACTAACGTTGACACAGAGGAAGACCCACCTGCCCTCGATGATGGTGATGACATCATTGATCTGGATCAGGAGCTTGTCTGGCTCCTCAAAGTCCTGGAGGGCACACATGTCTGTGGGCATGGACTGGAAGGGACACACACACACACACACACACACACACACACACACACACACACACACACACACACACACACACACACACACACACACACACACACACACACACACACACACACACACACACACACACACACACACACACACACACACACACAAATTAATAAACAAGCCGTTTCTCCTCCTTAGTTTGCTTGGCTGTGATGTGTCATCTGCTTGTCTGTTCCATTCACACGCTTTTTCAAGGATAATTACGGTACTTTCAGTGCATGGTCTTGGGTTGTCTAGTTCAGAACACAACCAGTAGGTGGGGCTATAGCTCAAGTTATGACGATATAGGTTAATAATCCTGGCTTCTGTAGAGATTTATCTATCTATCTATCTATCTATCTATCTATCTATCTATCTATCTATCTATCTATCTATCTATCTATCTATCTATCTATCTATCTATCTATCTATCTATCTATCTATCTATCTATCTATCTATCTATCTATCTATCTATCTATCTAATGCAGAAATGCTTTAAATATATCTTCCAGCAGTCAGAAAAAGACACGTAGGTGAGATGCCTAGTGCCTAGGTAGGTGAAGTGCAGTGTTTCAGAGGAAAGCACCATAGAGAACCATCTGAGCGCCTCCTCACCTCCAGGAGGAACTCTCTGAGGGCCACGAAGGTGGGCCTGTCGTCCGACTTCTGGGCCCAGCACTGTAGCATGACGTTATAGATGTCTTGGGGACAGTCCTCCGGCCTGGGTAGACGCTCGCCTTCCTTATCGATCTTATGCAGGATCTGAAACACATTGTTCCCCCGTGGAAGATGTTCAAGTGGAATAATAACAAGCATGGTTTGTTTGAACCTCTTAACACTTTCAGCGCCAATCACGTAATATTGCGTGTTTGCTCGCCAACTGTTGAATATTACGTTTTTAGATTGTTTTTTCTTTTTTTCGATTTCAATATCCTATACACTCTCACGGACCTCGGTGTTACCATTGGAACTCATTCTGAGACCTCGAGAGTGCAATGCTGGCCGAATCCTGCTAGGTGGCAGTATCACCTACCCTTTGAAACCTTATTTCACACTGTTAGGCCTTTCACACCGTGCCGGAGCCGGTTCCCGAACGTAATCTCGAACCGGCCGGCGCGTTCACACCGGGAATAATTGGTTTCGGAACATGACGGAGGCTTTAGTTCGGCCCTCTAAGAAAACACTGAGCACCGATTTTTCATGTTCCGAACCAACGCACCGGCCGGTTCCAGATTACGTTCGGTGTGAAAGGCCTATGTGTGTTACATGTTATATTATATGATCCGGGCGGAGAAATGGGTCCCGGGCAAGTGAAACGGTTCACCCGAGCACCTTGCAACGCGTCCAGCACACTTGATGCATATTTTGTGCCATTTCATGTCAGGGACCCGATGGACATCAATACTGGAAATCGCGATCAGACAATTGGAATATTCATTTTGGGATACCTCCTAGTAAAGGTAAGGACTATATGACATCAATCCTACTTTGATCCAACAATGATTTCACATTTCAAGATTCAAGATTCAAGAGTTTTAATTGTCACGGCATATCGCAAAGATCAACCTATGTAGTATTCGAAATGTATGCCGTTGCTGACGATCAGAGCATCAAAAAACGACCCCCCCCCCCCCCCCCCCCCTTTGACTCATTCATGATGAAACATAATACCTATTATATATAGGGATGTCCCGATCACGTTTTTTTGCTCCCGGTCCGATCCCGATCATGTGATTTTGAGTATCTACCGATACCGATATTTCCCGATCCGATCAAAAAAAATTATTAATTTTTAATTTTTTAATTTTATTCAACAAACATGACCATGTTCACGTCTTTTTTTTGTATTTAATTTTTTTATTATTTTTTAAACAAACACATAAACAAACATGATAACACACGATAAGATATACAAGCATTAGTTGACAGTGCACATCCAATGAAATCACCATTTAGTTAATTGTCTTATACAGGATATACCCCTAATACCTGTTATCTAAAAACCTATACACATATGCTCTAGCTCGTACCCCCCCCCTCCCGGACCCCCCATTGGATAATCCAACCATTATAACTTGTTCCTAACCATACACTACCATTATATGCTAGCTTTTATTCTCTCCACCACTTCTAACCACATTGTCATTTTGGATTCATTGAGACCCAAAATTCTTGCTGTAGATATTTCTTGATAAATCACATCGAGATATGTAAGAATCCAGACCTTCCGGCACATTTTTTCCGGTTGAAACCATTGTGATGCTATCAGCTTTTTAGCCACTGTGATACCAGATAAAACCAATCTCTTTTGCTGTGGATGTTCTGCATATTCAAAAACATCATTCAGCAGTAATACAGAGGGATGTACAGGTATATTCAGAATTAAGAGATTTGATAATTGCTGGGTCACTTCTTTCCAGAATATCTTAACTGGTGGGCAGTCCCAGTACATGTGCATAAATGTCCCCTCGTCCCCATTTGTACATAAGGAGCATTTGGAGTCTTGTTTAAGACCCATTCTGTTCAGTCTTATAGGAGTCAAGTATGTCCTATGGATATAGTTAAGATTGATTTGTTGATGGTCCGGGTTCCTTGATGCAAGTCGAACATTTGCCCAGGCTTCTTGCCACTCAAAGTCTATTTCCAGGTCTGGTATATCACTCCTCCAAATAGAGTCTAGGTGGAGGGTTTCATACGAGGCCGTTAGTAATTGATGATAAAAATCTGATACAAAACCTCTCGATGTCTCTCTTTCATAGAATAATTTGTGGTATCTGTGGTGTGCAATTGGTATCGTTAATGGAACACAGTGAGCCTTCAAACATGCCAATAACTGCACGTAAAAATAATATGTGGACTTGGTGAGATTACATTTTTTGCGTATTTCATCGAAACTACAAAAACCCTGTTTGTTGAAAACGTCTCCTAATGAGTGTATGCCTTGCTTTTCCCATCTAGGGAATCTTATAGGTTGTTTTCCAATCAAGAGTGCATTGTTATTGAATAAGGGAGTATGATTATGCCATTTATGTGGGATAGAATCTTTTTTTTGTGTTTCACGCCATATCCGGATCGCATGAGTGATTATGGGGCCAAATTTCCGTTCGCATTGCTTAATTGATAATTTGGTGTATACTATGTCCTTCAGCCTATATGGAGCTACTATATTTTCTTCTAAATTTCTCCAGGATACTGATGCTTGGGGATCAAACCATGTTGTTAGTGGTCTTAAAGTGTATGCCTTAAAATAGTGGTAGAAATCTGGAAATGCCATACCACCGTCTGCTTTGTTTCTCTGTGCGGTGGATCTTTTTATACGTGGTGGTTTGTTATTCCAAATAAATTTGTATGTGGAGGAGTGTAATTCTTTCCAGTAACCCTTTGGAGGGGGTAACGGTAGCATTGAGCTGAAGAAGTTGATTCTAGGTAGGACGTCCATCTTAATTATTGATATCCGTGCCTGTACTGAGTTTTTAAGTTTTGACCACCTGACAAGGTCGTATTTGATTTTGTTTTGGATTTTTATGTAATTGTGCTTCACCGTTTGGCTTATGGTAGGAAATATTTCAACTCCCAAACATCTAAAGTGTTTTACCATCGGTATCTTTTCTGGGAGGGTTATATTTCTTTTTGCAGGGGCGTTAAGTGGGAGGAAGGCCGACTTCGGCCAATTTATCCTAAATCCCGATAAATCTCCAAAGTTCTCAATCAACTTGAGAAGATGAGGCAATGCGGTGTTGGGGTTTTGCATGAACAGTATTACGTTGTCCGCATATAAACTAATTTTGTGTTGTGTGCCCTTGATTACGATTGGTTCTATGGATTGGGATTGTCTTATATATTGTGCTAAAGGCTCTAATGATAGATCGAATAGTCCGGGACTAAGAGGGCAACCCTGTCTGGAAGAACGTGATACCGGAAAGATTTCGGAGGTGATTGTGCCTGTTGTAATCATGGCCGATGGGTCTTTGTATACTACTTTAATCATATCAATGAATCCTTTTCCTAACCCCATCCTTTCTAATACTGCCCATAGATACGACCATTCCAACCTGTCAAAAGCTTTCATTGCATCCAGGGACAGCATCGCCTTAGGAGTGTTGTCTTCCTTGTTAGCATCTAGTACGTGTAGTAATCGTCTTATGTTATCAGTGATCAAGCGGCCTCTTATGAAGCCAGTTTGGTCCGGATGAATTAAAGATGTCATATGCTTTTGTAGTCTGATGGCTAATACCTTAGAGCACAGTTTGATATCGGTTCCGAGGAGGCTTAAAGGTCTGTAACTACCGCACTCGGTGGGGTCTTTGTCTTTTTTAAGGAGGACTGTTATGAGTGCAATATTGTCATTCTTATGGAAGTTCCCCTCCTTGACTGAGTATAAAATCATATTTAGTAATAAGGGACCAATTATGTCCCAACAGGAGAGGTACATTTCTGGTGGGATACCGTCTCTTCCAGGAGCCCTACCACTTTGCATTTCAGATATGGCCTCCCTAAGTTCATCTAGTGTGATCGGTGTTTCTAACTGTTTAGCGTCATCCTCTGAAAGTTTAGGAAGGTTAATTTGATTAAGATATGTGTCCATTTTGTTTTGATCGAAGGTCGTTTCTGATTTGTATAAGTTGGAGTAGAATTCTTTGAATGTCGTGTTTATTTCTTTGGGTTCTGTAACAAGTCCTTGTTGTGCTCTAATGGTAGTTATATCTGCAAATTTTGCGTTGACTCTTAATCGCATAGCTAATAGGTGACTTGGTTTGGAACCTTGGGAGTACTGCTGTTGTCTTGTGCTACGTATTTGCATTTCAGATTGTTGTCTGTATATGGCGTTAATCTCTTTTTTTAGTATATTGACTTGATTTTCCAGTCGAACCGAGTTGTTGTATTGTAAAGAATTAAATAACGTTGAGTAAAGCGTTTCTAGTTCAGCCAGTTTTGAGCATCGATTCTTGCGTATTTGGGAGGAAAAGCTATCAGTGAAATCCTTGATCATTCCCTTTGCCGACATCCATAATATTCTGGGATCCTGCACCGAGTTCGCATTCATCCGTAGGAATACCGTAAGAGCTTCTTTGATTTGTGTAATGAATTCCTTGTTATTAAGCAGCATCGTGTTAAATCGCCATCTTGGGGCTCGGGATGATAGTATACCAAATGTTCCTTTTAGGAGTAAATAACAGTGATCTGATAATGCATTGGGTATCATTTCCACATCGTAGTTATCAAATAGTCTCAGGGATGTAAAAACGTAATCTATTCTGGATAATGTGTTATGTCTCGCAGATCCACAAGAGTACTTCCGGGTCGTGGGGTTGAGTGATCGCCATAAGTCATTTACACCTGTAATCTTCGACCAATCCTTTAATGCATTAGATGCATTTTTTTGTTCACTGGAAAAGGAGGGATTTGATTTGTCCATCCTTGGATTCCAAATAGCATTAAAATCTGCACCAATTATAAATGAGTATTCGGGAAGGTCTAACATTACTCTGGTAAGTGTAGTGAAGAATCTTAGCTATAGTTATCCGACCATCTGCATCAGACAATACTCCCTTCAATTCAATATTCAACTTCCGTCTAACGACTATGGCTACTCCCCGAGTTCTCGTTCCAAAGGAAGAGTGACTAATGTTATGATATGTGTTGTCCGCTAACGTATCTATGTCTTTCTCTAAAATGTGCGTTTCGCTTAGCAGAGCCACGTCCACCTGTTCTTTTTTCATCAGTGTGAGCACGCTTTTGCGTTTGTGTTGATTATTTATTCCACCAGTGTTCCAGATCATTATATTCAAACTAGCCATAATCTATACATGTTGTTGTGTAGTTGTTGGTAATGCTTCTGGAGTGCGAAGCAACAATAGATGTACATCCAACTATTGAGGTCCCGTTGAGAGCCGAGCTTAAAAACATACATATATACAAATAAAAATCCCCTATTCCCCCCTCCCACCGAGAATCGTACAGGACTGTGTTCCATGAACACAACCTTTGCGTATAACTCCCTCCCTTAAACCACCGGATATCCCAGAATGATCCAATTATCCTTAACATTCCTATGTATACCATAGGATCTAACATTCTAAATTCTACCATAAGTAGAATGTCAACTGTGGCTTGGCCACTCTCCCGTTAAATAAAAATTCAAATAAGATAAAACTAAAAATAAAGACCAAAAATAAGCTTCAATTATCATACCATAATCACTTAAATTTTATAAGAACTTGTGTAATTTATAATAACCCAAGAATAATATAGAGGTATTGAACTGAAAAGAGAACCTCAATAAATCAGAGAAAAGAGAAGAAAAAAAAGAAAAGAGAACATTAACTTTGATCTTGAAAGAGCTTTGCTATGCTTAAACACATAGAGTATAAATTGGAGAAGTAGTGGAAATATTTCCAATTAGTAAAAAGCAGTTTTTAAATACGTATATGCAGCATTTCCCCTGGCCAGGGGTGGGCGATGATCCGTTATGAAGAATGTTATTCCGAGATGGGCCCACCGGTCCTCAGCCAGCCGCTGCTGTGATGGTTCTGTGGTTCTGCAGCTAGATGCTATTGGTTATTCCCCCGAAGGTCTACTGGCTGTATGTCTGGCCACATATTGCTGTTATTCCAGAATGTTCCATATATCAAAGAATGTTTTAAATGTTCTAGATTATTCCAATATGTCGTTTTTACAGTGTTAGAATGTTCCAGTATGTTCCGGAATGTTGTTTGAATTCCATACTCTTAAAATAAGGACCGCTTCCACGTCATGTTCATCTTCTCTGTATCGTTCCAATTTTAAATCCAATATGTCCTCAATAATAAAAGTCCAGCGGGGAAAACATTCAATAACTCAGAGCTCGTAGGTCTCTCTGTCCCAAATCAGCGGTTCATTAAAGTTTATACAATATGGTGTCCATGCCTAACAGAGATTAAAAGGCCGTTTATACACTATCCTGCATTTTGTGCTGCCATATATTTGACTGCATCTTCAGGCGAGTTGAGGAAAACCCTTTCTCCTTGTTTATCGACGATGCGAAGTCTTGCAGGGTATATTAATATGGGTTTGTATTTCTCCAGATAGAGTTGGGACATCACCGTCTTGTATTTGGCCCGCAAGATCACCACATCCCGACAATAATCTTCAAAGAAGTGTATTGACTTATCCTTGTGTTTCAGATTGCCTTTCATCCTGCGAGTCTCACAAATGATCATTTCTTTTATTCTGACTTGACGCAGGACAACCAATATCACTCTGGGTCTGACGTTATTGTCGTTGGATCGGGTTCCCCAATCTGTAGCACTGCTCCACCTCAGGTACCGTAGGAAGGATTGTTGGTCCCAGGATTTTCTGTAATTCTGTCGCAAACGCTTCAGGATGTGTGCAGCTCACCGACTCGTCCAGTCCGACTATACGAATATTCAACTTGCGACTTTGATATTCCATCTCGAATATTTTAGCTTTTTGTCCTTCATTGATTCGCTTAAGCTCAGCCGTTATATCGTTGAGCTCCGTATTGAGTTCTTTGTAGTTTCCCTTCATCTCAGCCGTTAGTTTATCGTTGATATCAGCTACGTCTTTGTAGATCCGACTGAAATTCTGTTGGTGTTCCTCCAAACCAGTTTCCAGTGCTACGGTGCGCTTAATATGTGCGTCGGCATCCACCCTTAGCGCTTCTATTTTGCATTCGATAGATTCTTTGATAGCATCTACTTTTCGGTTATTGTTTTCTCCATTTTTTTCATTTCCCGGATGATATATTCCGTATCTGCGGAAGTGTTTATAGGGGTTGAGGGGGATGCCAACTCGTCCATATCCTCTGCTATTTTTCGCACGTATCCCGCGGCCATAGGCGGGTCCTCTGCGCTTGGTTTTGCAATCGTTTTATCTTTCCTTGTTAATGGCATCTCGAATCTTTCAGTCAATATAGTTAATTGATAATCTCAGTTGATATATGCGTCAAGTTTTACACGCATTGGTGGTATATAAATATGTTTTTAAAACGAAAAAAAAAAGACGGGTGAGCAGCTGTGTCACATGCGACTTACTCCATTCTATAGAGTCTTAAACTCATACCGAGGCATTCGTTTTGGTTTTAAATTGCATATCATCATTCATTTATTTATTGTCACACAGAGCAGAAGAATTTTGCCAAAACAAACCAATAGTATCCAGCTGCAGAACGGCAGACCAGCCACACTCTCAGACCCAAACGCATTTCCTTTGATTTAATTATACATCAAATGATTTATGTCAAGGATTGCAATGCCTCGCTTGAATGAAGTTAACTTTTCACCTGGATAACGTCAACATTCAGGGTGAATGTAATGTGAGAAATTGGGATTAAAAAAATATATATATAATTAAATTTGGGTCTGAGAGTGTGGCTGGTTAAGCCTGATTGGCGGTACACGATTTATTTCACGTCACAAATAGATCAATACAGTCCGTATTAAGTGATGTTGTGTTTCTTTTTCAAATGTAGCCAAGAGTAAAGACCCTAACCCTATCAAAACAGCAGTCAAAGTGTATATTGTTCACCAATGATTTTAAGTGTTAGCGAAATATGACCTTATAAAAATCTCTGTGCATAGCACCGAAAACCACATGATTTAGACGCGAGGAAATTATGCCGTCATGAAATCATTGTAGTCCTAAGAAAGAGCATGGTGTTATTCACCGTCAAAGATGCATCTTTTTAATAATAATAATTGCTATTCTCCTATGGTTCATTACAATTAAATTGTAATGAACCAAAGGAGAATAGCAATTATTATTATAAAAACATATATAAATATTATATACATTTTACTCAAGCATAGTAACAGACACAATATTCCTGACACTGGGAATACATTCCCTGAGGTCCATAGATGTCCCTAGACACCAATAACATGCAAATAGACCTTGTAGAAGTGGAGCAATCTTCCATTTACTAAATATAAAAGTGATCCGTTTAAAAAATATGTATTATTTGTATATATGCATGTAGGTGTGTGTAATATGGAACTATAGTGTGCTTGTGTGTGTGTGTGTGTGTGTGTACATTCATAAAACTGTGTAACTTGAATTCCCTGTGTGTGAATGTATGTGTGTGCATGCATATGTGCGTGCGTGTGTGTGTGTGTGTGTGTGTGTGTGTGTGTGTGTGTGTGTGTATGTGTGTGTGTGTGTGTGTGTGTGTGTGTGTGTGTGTGTGTGTGTGTGTGTGTGTGTGTGTGTGTGTGTTTGTGTGTGTGTGTATCTGTGTACCTGGCTGCCGTTGAGGCCTACCCAAGGTTCCTGTCCGTGCGTGCACATCTCCCAGAGCGTGACTCCAAACATCCAGGTGTCTGAGGCATGAGAGAAGGTCCTGGTCTTCAGACTCTCTGGGGCACACCTAGAGATACCAGGAGATACCAGACCATGAGGTCAGTTTATACCTAGAGATACCAGGAGATACCAGGACATGAGCTCAGTTTATACCTAGAGATACCAGGAGATACCAGGACATGAGCTCAGTTTATACCTAGAGATACCAGGAGATACCAGACCATGCGCTCAGTTTACACCTAGAGATACCAGGAGATACCAGACCATGAGGTCAGTTTATACCTAGAGATACCAGGAGATACCAGACCATGAGGTCAGTTTATACCTAGATATACCAGGAGATACCAGACCATGAGCTCAGTTTATACCTAGAGATACCAGGAGATACCAGACCATGAGGTCAGTTTATACCTAGAGATACCAGGAGATACCAGACCATGCGCTCAGTTTATACCTAGAGATACCAGGAGATACCAGACCATGAGCTCAGTTTATACCTAGAGATACCAGGAGATACCAGACCATGAGGTCAGTTTATACCTAGAGATACCAGGAGATACCAGACCATGAGGTCAGTTTATACCTAGAGATACCAGGAGATACCAGACCATGAGGTCAGTTTATACCTAGAGATACCAGGAGATACCAGACCATGAGCTCAGTTTATACCTAGAGATACCAGGAGATACCAGACCATGAGGTCAGTTTATACCTAGAGATACCAGGAGATACCAGACCATGCGCTCAGTTTATACCTAGAGATACCAGGAGATACCAGACCATGCGCTCAGTTTATACCTAGAGATACCAGGAGATACCAGACCATGCGCTCAGTTTATACCTAGAGATACCAGGAGATACCAGACCATGCGCTCAGTTTATACCTAGAGATACCAGGAGATACCAGACCATGAGGTCAGTTTATACCTAGAGATACCAGGAGATACCAGACCATGAGGTCAGTTTATACCTAGAGATACCAGGAGATACCAGACCATGAGGTCAGTTTATACCTAGAGATACCAGGAGATACCAGACCATGCGCTCAGTTTATACCTAGAGATACCAGGAGATACCAGACCATGTGCTCAGTTTATACCTAGAGATACCAGGAGATACCAGACCATGAGCTCAGTTTATACCTAGAGATACCAGGAGATACCAGACCATGCGCTCAGTTTATACCTAGAGATACCAGGAGATACCATACCATGAGGTCAGTTTATACCTAGAGATACCAGGAGATACCAGACCATGAGGTCAGTTTATACCTAGAGATACCAGGAGATACCAGACCATGAGGTCAGTTTATACCTAGAGATACCAGGAGATACCAGGACATGCGCTCAGTTTATACCTAGAGATACCAGGAGATACCAGACCATGAGCTCAGTTTATACCTAGAGATACCAGCAGATACCAGACCATGAGCTCAGTTTACACCTAGAGATACCAGACCATGAGGTCAGTTTATACCTAGAGATACCAGGAGATACCAGACCATGCGCTCAGTTTATACCTAGAGATACCAGGAGATACCAGACCATGAGGTCAGTTTATACCTAGAGATACCAGGAGATACCAGACCATGAGGTCAGTTTATACCTAGAGATACCAGGAGATACCATACCATGCGCTCAGTTTATACCTAGAGATACCAGGGGATACCAGACCATGCGCTCAGTTTATACCTAGAGATACCAGGAGATACCAGACCATGAGGTCAGTTCATACCTAGAGATACCAGGAGATACCAGACCATGAGCTCAGTTTATACCTAGAGATACCAGGAGATACCAGACCATGAGGTCAGTTTATACCTAGAGATACCAGGAGATACCAGACCATGAGGTCAGTTTATACCTAGAGATACCAGGAGATACCAGACCATGAGGTCAGTTTATACCTAGAGATACCAGGAGATACCAGACCATGAGCTCAGTTTATACCTAGAGATACCAGGAGATACCAGACCATGAGGTCAGTTTATACCTAGAGATACCAGGAGATACCAGACCATGAGGTCAGTTCACACTTAACCCTTTGATCGCCGGGGTTAAATTCATAATTTACCATCCCTCGCCAGCCCTATTTAACATGGAGAAGTTCCTTCTATTGTTCAGGGTGTAGCAACGTTATACTTTTTCATTCACATATTCATACTAAAATACGGTCTAAAGTATAAGTATGTTTTTATCGTAGGGCGGCTAGGTGGTGTAGTGGGCAAGGCACTCGCCACCAGTGTGGAGACGCTAGGATTCGCGTGTTCGAATCCAGCTCTCCACATTGTTTTCAGTTTAGCTGGTCGTCCGCAGTAATACACATTGGCCGTATTACGGGGAGGGAAAACTGAAGGGTGGGGATCGAACGTTGTGAACAAGCGACTCCTACAAGTCGGTTGGTGCGCCTGCGCAGTAGAATCAGGAAGTGTCGGGGGCAGCGTGAGCCTCCCACGCGTTACTCCTCGACACTGAGAGATCGAGCTGCGCAGGTGAAAAGATGCGACTGCTGTTACCTCAAGTACCGGAGGGGACTTGTGCTATGTATGACTTAGTCCACATTGCAGCCGGCTTGTGGGAGGCAAGAAACAGCGTTCGTGACAGGGGAGGGTTGAATTGGATGATACGAAATTGGGATGGGAGAAAAATAGAAAAATGGGAGAAAAAGTGGATCAAAAAAAAAAGTATGTTTTTATCGTTTTCTGCAGCTTTCTGCAGAACGTGATTTATAGCCCTAAATGCATTATATTGATGATTGTATACAGTTTGATAGCAATCGGCGCGAGATGAGCGTGGAACAGAATTTTTCTATTATGGGATGTAGAAATACCCGATCCATTTCCAGGTTGTATAATAGTATATACGTCCAAATCATGTTGTTTATCGAGTTATTGGCAACGGATCGCTATCCATTGTGTCGAGATCGAGTCCCGGGACCTATAGCGAGTGATCGGACCAAATTGAAATGAGCACCAGCTTCCACTTCCTGTTTCTTCCCTGGGCGATCAGGCCGATCGGCCACCAGATGGCGCTCTTGAACCGCTAGAGAGTTGATAGGGGCTCACCATTACATCTCATGTCTCCGGGGGAGAAATATGATTTCGATCACAGATTTTTTAAATATTGATATCAAAGACGCTGTCCAGCGTCAACGGCAGAATGAGCATGGCGGGGAATGACGCGTTTCAGCGTCAACGCCGATTAAAGGGTTAAAGATACCAGGGGATACCAGGCCAACAGAGAGCTCAGTTCACACCTAGAGATACCAGGAGATGCCAGGCCAGCGATGAGAACAGTTCACACCTAGAGCAGGAGATACCAGACCTTTCAATTCAATACATTTAAGATAATGTCAAACATAAAGTAAAATAGAAGCTGCATTTCACTTTTTTAATGATAGAACCTCATCAGGCCAAAACTTTACTTTATATATATAAGTATAAGTTTTTCTTATCATATGAATTTAGTAAGAAATGACTCTCCTTGAATAGAGAGCCATCTCTGTATCTAACCCTACCCAAGATAGTTTATAACGTCTCAGGAAGATGTCAAAGATCCATAGAGCAGTACTGTACGTATTCAATACAATTACTAATTAAAGGGATAGTTCAGAATTTTGGAACCCTAGCCCTATTTCCTTCTTGATGACGTTGTCGATCGGCAGAGTCCTTTCTCAGCACAACCCATGCCATGCTTTGTGCTGTATCTCCACAGCTCTGCTTAGTGAGCCAGAGACTAACACAAAGTCAATGGTGACAATCTCCTGCCTGTACAAGCCGACGGAAATCAACTGAAATCTATTTTGTGTGCACCGTTGAGTAGGTTTCAATTAGTGTCAGTCAGCTTGTCCAGACAGGAGCTTGACCCTATTGACTTTGCATGAGTTTGTGGCCAACAGAGTGGACCTGCGGGTATCCAGCGTGAAGAACAGCATAGATTGTGCTGAGGAAGGACTCTGCCCGATCGACAACATCCTTGGTATGTAGGAAATAGGGCTAGGGTTCCACAATTCTGAACTATCCCTTTAATATCCAGAGATGGGTAAAATAAACGTTGAGGTTAATTAATACCTCAACCTCTGGACCTGAAATGACAAGATCAAGCTGCAATGTTGCAAATTATGTAAGACGTTCAGCAGCACTGTCTGGGAGACAGAGCTACTTCTTACAGCATCAGTTGTCTCCCAGTGATCAGGCAGAAGCCACTAACTCATCCTCTAGTCTGGAACCACATTCTGAGCAGAGGGTGAATCCTACTAGGGCCTTTTCTCTGGTGCCCCTCCTTCATGTTAAAGGAACACGCCAACTTTTCGGGAAATTAGCTTATTTGCCATCTACCCTGGAGTTAGACAAGCAGATACATACCCTTTTCTTCTCTGTGCATGCATTAGGCTTAGGGAACAGCCGCACCGTTAGCCTAGCTCAGCGTCATTCACTGGAAGTAGGTGTGCCAGTGTAGCCTAGTTCCCAACAGTCACAAAATACACTCCAAATACAACTCCAAAACCTTCCTGTAAACATGTTGTGACCTGTGTATTTACCACATGGAGAAAAAAAATTTTGACAAGCAGATATACTTTTTTGCCGAACCACTGCTGCCTGGGCGCAGTGATTTAATCACCTCAAAAGCCCTGTTTTTTTTTTTTTTTTTTTTTTACTCCAGGGTAGATGGCAAATAAGATAATTTCCCCAAAAGTTGGCGTGTTCCTTTAACCCTCTCCTCTTCCAACACGACCCACCATGCGAAGGGAACCTTGCGGTGCTCCTGCATCACGTAGTGCTCGTGGTGGTTGGGCAGCGCCCTCATCAGCCCAAAGTCTCCGATCTTCACTCTGTGGGCTGAAGCCAGGAGGATGTTCCTACAGAGTGGGACATATATTACATTTAAAAAGATAATACAATTCAATACTGTTTTTTTTTTTTATCTACTTTTTTCTCCCCATTTTTCTATTTTCCTCCCATCCCAATTTCGTATTGTCCAATTCTACCCTCCCCTGTCTCGAACGTTGCTAGACCATGCCTCCCACTGGTCGGCTGCAATGTGGACGAAGCCTGCAATGTGGACGAACGTGTCCCCTCCGGTACACGAGGAGGCAGCCGTCGCATCTTTTCACCTGCACAGCACAATCTCTCAGTGGCGAGGAGTAACGCGTGGGAGGCTCACGCTGCCCCCGATACTTCCTGATTCTGCTGTACAGGCGTCACCCAACCGACCTGTAGGAGTCGCTGTCCACAACGTCCGATCCCAACCCACCAGCTTTCCCACCCCCTAATAATGCCAATTGTATTAGTATGAACGACCAGCCAAGCCGGAAGCAACGCCGAGAGCTGGGCTCGAACCCAGCATCTCCTGCATTAGTGGCGAGCGCCTTGCCCACTGCGCCACTTAGCCGCCCTCAATACTGTTCTTTGATAGAGAGGGGGGTTATAATCTGAGGGGAGAACTCAATTTAAAAGTCCTTAGTGTACGCACTACCAGGAGAAGACACTGCATTTCCATGTGGAGTGAAACTGTGGAACAGTCTGAATGTGGTGCTAAAGCAGTGTCCAAACATGAGACAATTCAAACTGAATTATAAGGAAATAATTTTCACGAGGTACAGGGATGAGGGATTTGACATTCACAGGTGTTCACATTTTTATTTTATTTCTTTCATGTTTTATTTTATTTGCATATATATTTGTTTTGTAATGTTTTAAATTAGTACACTCATTTGAGTAGTGGAAAAGGGGTAGGATTAAATAAGTGTATACTTCTTCCTACTCCTTTTCGAACATGTACATTTTGTTATATTTAGTTTTTGTTTATTATTATTATTTTTTCCATTTCATAGAGATCAATGCTTTTTTTAATTGTATATTGTTTGTATTTACATGTTCGAAATAAAGATTAAAAATATATATATATTTAAAAAAATATTCTGTTTTAATATAATTTCAGGTGTGATTTTTATTTAAACAATTTTTTTTAATGTTTTCTTGGAAATCTAGAAGGAGAATGCTTCTAATGCTTCATTAGATTCTGTAGCACAAAAGATACATGAAACATGGTAGAGATGGAGGAAGGGAAAGGGCAAGGTTCAGACCCAGGACATTGCGACTACATGGCATGCACCTTAGCTTGAACTACCAGAATTACCCTAGAATGGTCCAATCCTTCCAATCCCTCCATACACACCTGGCGGCCAGGTCCCTGTGGATGAACCTCCTCTGCTCTAGGTAGGCCATGCCACAGGCCACCTGCACGGCATACTGACACAGACTGTGGATCAGCACAGGGCCCTGGGGACGCACACAACGCAGTCGGTCCAGGAGTGAACCCAGAGGAGCCAGCTCTGTCACCTGAGAGAGAGAGAGAGAGAGAGTGAGAGAGAGAGAGAGAGAGATGGAGATATATGGAGAGAAAGAGAGAGGGAGAGAAAGTGGGAGAGAGGGGAGAGAGACAGACAGAGAGAAAGAGGGAGAGAGAAAGAGACAAAGATAGGGAGATGAGGGAAAGAGAGGGAGAGAGACAGAGAGAGTGAGAGGGAAAGGGAGACAGAGAGAGAAAGAAAGAGAGAGAGAGAGAGAGAGAGAGAGAGAGAGAGAGGGAGTGACAAAGTGAGAGGGACGGAGGGAGAGACGTTGTATAACAGCTGAACAGCCACGTTGATCCAAAATAGGCCCAAGGAAACCAGCAGAAGGTAACACAGTTTGGGGGGGAAATGTCAGCTCTTATTTTAGTCCTCTGTCTGCTTCCTCTCCTCCCTCCTTTCCTCTCTCTCCCTCTATCTCCCACCATCACCCTATCCCACTGTAGTCTTGACCAGAGGCCTTGAGATGCCTGGCATGATTTTAACAGACCGCAAGGACAGGAAGCAAGCTGGCCTCAGAGTGCTTGAGTGAGTTGTTTACATTGTGTGTGTAGGTGTGCACTCGTGCGTGTGTGCACGTGTGTACGTGTGTGTGAGGGATGAAATACCTGGGGGTCCACATCTCAGAGGATCTGACATGGACAACACACATAGACTCAGTCGTAAAAAAGGCGAAGCAGCGCCTCTACCACCTGAGACAGTTAAGGAAGTTCAGAGTATCTGGGAAGATACTCCAGTCCTTCTACTCCGGAGCTGTAGAGAGCATCTTGACTGGAAACATCACTGCCTGGTATGGAAACAGCACGGCACAGGACAAGAAGGCCCTACAGAAAGTGGTGCGCTCAGCCGAGCGTACCACGGGTATTGCACTACCACCCCTGCAGGTTCTATACAACAAGAGGTGCAAATCCAGAGCCTGCAGGATAATGAAAGACCCTCACCACCCCAATAACAGCCTGTTCCAGCTGCTGAGGTCAGGCAGACGCCTGCGAACACCAGCTACTAGGACAGAGAGGCTTCGGCTCAGCTTCTTCCCCCAGGCCATCAGAGTCTTGAACACTGAACTCTCCACACACAAGCACACATGAGCACACACACGACACACACACTGTACACGCTCACACACTAGCAGCCACTTTAACATGAGCAAACACACACTCATGCTGCACACGCTCACACGTATGGTCACTTTACAAAAGGAAAGGTCACTTTAAGAATAGTATAGTATAACTTGAGATTGTAAAATATAGCATGTACATAAAGATCCAGTGCCTCATCCGTAGCTAACAGTGTATTGCACTACCACAGGACCTAGCATGTCCTACCATGCTCTGTAAATAACTCATGTACATATACCGATATGCCCTACTCTGTTTACTTGTTTTATTGCACAATGTCGTTCTATTGGATTCTATTATATATTACTATTGTATTATGCACATCGTTGCGGGCAAGACCCCCCGCATTTCATTGTATACTTGTATGCCGCGACAAATAAAACTCTTGACTTGACTTGACTTGAAGTGTCAATGATTGAGTAAGAAGACAGCAGGTGTCGTAAGGGGTCGAGGTTGGCACCTACCATCTTCATGGGGTGTGTGAGCACCACTCCATAGAGGCGGATCAGGTTCTGGTGGTCCAGGGAGTGCATGGCGTTGACCTCGCTGATGAAGTCGTCCAGTGCATCCGGCTGGCTCAGCACGTCTGGCTTCAGACACTTCACCGCCACGTTCAGCTGCAGGAGGGAGACGACAAGACATTTGATCTACAGTAGGATCTATAATATCTAATATAATATCTAATATCTATTAGTGGATCTAGTGGATCAGCACGTTGCTTTAGTGCTCCCACGGTGTGTGTCA
Source organism: Notolepis coatsorum (assembly GCF_963971535.1). Classification (NCBI taxonomy): domain Eukaryota; kingdom Metazoa; phylum Chordata; class Actinopteri; order Aulopiformes; family Paralepididae; genus Notolepis; species Notolepis coatsorum. The sequence goes on along the minus strand of NC_140177.1, from coordinate 76,549,848 downwards.
GGTGTACGATGTGAGATTCCGATTTTGAGAATTGAATATTCTGATGGTGATGTCACAAGATGTAATAAAAAAAATTAAATAAAAAATAAAAAAGTCACCATAACCCTTTCAATACCACACTACAGAAGGTTAACCCTTTCACTACTGTCTAACCGTCTGTAGTGTGGTAGTGAAAGGGTTAACCCTTTGTCGTGTGGCAGTGAAAGGGTTAACCTTCTGTATTGTCGCAGTGAAGGGGTTAACCGTCTGTAGTGTGGTAGTGAAAGGGTTAGCCTTCTGTAGTGTGGTAGTGAAAGGGTTAACCCTTCGTCGTGTGGCAGTGAAAGGGTTAACCTTCTGTATGGTTGCAGTGAAAGGGTTAACCGTCTGTAGTGTGGTAGTGAATGGGTTAACCCTTCGTCGTGTGGCAGTGAAAGGGTTAACCTTCTGTATGGTTGCAGTGAAAGGGTTAACCGTCTGTAGTGTGGTAGTGAAAGGGTTAGCCTTCTGTAGTGTGGTAGAGAAAGGGTTAAAGGGTGTGATGCTTCGAGCACACAGGCTCCTCTTCAGGGTCGGTGTTTCATTTATTATAATTTTTCTTTGTATCTGTTTTCTAACAAACAAAAACAACAACTCTTCAGCACCAAGATCCAGACGCTTTTGGGAAACTGAGCGTTAAGTTGATCCACTAAGTCAATGATCTGAAAATGCAGTAATTGATCCTAGAGTCTTTAACTATTAGTCTTTTGAGCCATGCCCATACATGCAAAGCAATCTATTTTACTCAGAAAGTCTCGTCTTGTCGCTTACACTTGTTAAAGAAAACTCCCAGAGGTCCCTATTTGCCTTCATCTCCTTAGAGTGGAACACATTTCTTGGGGGTTTCAAAAGATTGTATTTCCAACGCAAAATCCACACAGGACTAGAAGTCCCACGTGCCCCGCCTTCTTACCACTTTGCCCGCGGGCGTGAACCACTCCCCTCTCTTCACCACTCCAAAGGAGCCGTCCCCCAACTTCTCAAACAGCGCCAGGTCCTTCTCTGAGATGAGGCAAGTCAGAGCCTGCTCTTGCTGCTCGGGACCCAGAGGACCTCCCAGTGGCCCCAGCGAGCCCCCGCCACCAGGCTGGGGGGACAGGACTCCTTCACCCATACCCAGGGGAGGAGTGGGGGACAGCTTCCGGAAGGAGGAGGCCGGCTGGCCCTGCTGGGGGAAGTCTCCACCGTCCGGACGCTTACCGCTGAACACCTGCATGGAGGGAGGGAGGGAGAGAAGAGGAAGAGGGTTACACTTGTATTGTCATGAGGAAGAAAGTAAAATGTTTAGGGCTGTCCTCAACTGAAAACATTCTTAGCTCGACTAATACTGTCATCTACAAATCTGTAAAACTTTAGTTTTCTTTGTAGACCTCTTTAAAGCTAGTGAATACCAGAGATGTTAGTCTATATACTTTCAGGAACTAACTTCATTCAGCATAGAGAAAAGCATAAAAAACTTCTAATTAAGCTTAGCTTAATTAAACCTTAATTAAAATGTTATTAAGCCTCCTTTGATAATAAGAATAAAAGGTAGACTCGTTTTTGTTTTCTCTCCCACCAAAGATATGACAATACGAACCAGATTCTACTGTATAAGCAGAATTAGAATCGGCTTCGGAATCAGAATCAATACAATTCTAACCATACCCAATCCTCAATCAATCATCATACCCAATCAATGATGTTGTGAAATATAGGGTCTGTAGTACCTTCTTTTCACTGGAACAGTAATCTATGAAGGTACATCTATTTTACCCTTACTGCAAATAATTTTTTTTTTACATATTTGAGCCTTTCTACAAATATAAAATGTGTACCTCTATTGACAATAGCATGAGATATGAAGGTTGTAGTGCAAATATAGGCAAAGGATGTAGGCCTATGTAATGGCAGAGTGCAGGGTGCAATATGAAGGGATACAAATAAAATACAGACACTCTATAGGTCGGCACTACAGAGTGTGCAGCGTACAGCACTGTCTCCCAGCTCAAATCAGTCATTATCTGCTGAGCCACTTCGTACAGCAGAGACTCTGGGCGGAAGAGAGGCTGAGAGAGGCTGAGACTCTGGGCCTGGCCGAAGAGAGGCTGAGAGAAGCTGAGACTCTGGGCCGAAGAGAGGCTGAGAGAGGCTGAGACTCTGGGCGGAAGAGAGGCTGAGAGAGGCTGAGACTCCGGGCGGAAGAGAGGCTGAGAGAGGCTGAGACTCCGGGCCGAAGAGAGGCTGAGAGAGGCTGAGACTCTGGGCGGAAGAGAGGCTGAGAGAGGCTGAGACTCTGGGCGGAAGAGAGGCTGAGAGAGGCTGAGACTCCGGGCCGAAGAGAGGCTGAGAGAGGCTGAGACTCTGGGCGGAAGAGAGGCTGAGAGAGGCTGAGACTCTGGGCGGAAGAGAGGCTGAGAGAGGCAGAGACTCCGGGCCGAAGAGAGGCTGAGAGAGGCTGAGACTCCGGGCGGAAGAGAGGCTGAGAGAGGCTGAGACTCTGGGCGGAAGAGAGGCTGAGAGAGGCTGAGACTCTGGGCGGAAGAGAGGCTGAGAGAGGCTGAGACTCTGGGCGGAAGAGAGGCTGAGAGAGGCTGAGACTCTGGGCCGAAGAGAGGCTGAGAGAGGCTGAGACTCTGGGCCTGGCCGAAGAGAGGCTGAGAGAGGCTGAGACTCTGGGCCGAAGAGAGGCTGAGAGAGGCTGAGACTCCGGGCGGAAGAGAGGCTGAGAGAGGCTGAGACTCTGGGCGGAAGAGAGGCTGAGAGAGGCTGAGACTCTGCGCGGAAGAGAGGCTGAGAGAGGCTGAGACTCTGGGCGGAAGAGAGGCTGAGAGAGGCTGAGACTCTGGGCCGAAGAGAGGCTGAGAGAGGCTGAGACTCTGGGCGGAAGAGAGGCTGAGAGAGGCTGAGACTCCGGGCCGAAGAGAGGCTGAGAGAGGCTGAGACTCTGGGCCGAAGAGAGGCTGAGAGAGGCTGAGACTCCGGGCCGAAGAGAGGCTGAGAGAGGCTGAGACTCTGGGCCGAAGAGAGGCTGAGAGAGGCTGAGACTCCTGGCCGAAGAGAGGCTGAGAGAGGCTGAGACTCTGGGCCGAAGAGAGGCTGAGAGAGGCTGAGACTCCGGGCCGAAGAGAGGCTGAGAGAGGCTCACTCAGTCTCCCTATTAGTTCCTGACTCTGGCTATTTCTTTCTCTCGTCACTCTCTATTAGAGCTTTGATTCTCTGCCCAAACCCGATTGGGCCCGACTTGACCCGCTGGGTTTGAGCCGGGCCAGGCTGTCATTTCTCTAAACTCCGGGTCAGGTTCATATACATAGTTATTAAAAAGAAAAAGAAAATTATAATACAAACACTGACTCACAGTGGACGTCAGGGTTTCCGTTATCTGGTAATTAATTCCTGAATGGGCCAAACTGGCCATGGTAACCTGCTTGATCCCCCGAGTGTTCCAGCAGAGAGAGGGTTCAAGTCAAGTTCAATAAATGACCCTCCGTTTCAGTTCCGTTTCTCAGTGAATGAGAGAGAAATGCTGTTCAGTTCAGCACCATGGACAGTTCCCAGAGTCTGGTGTTTGAATACAACAGAGCTGTGTGGTTTGGTGCTGTCTGTGGTGCTGAACTGGACAGTGAACCAACTCAGAAGTCTAATTTCTCTGCCATTCACTTATACAAAAGACTGAAACAGATACTGTATATCTTCTGAGGGTCTCTCCATTTATTTAACTCGACTCAACAAAATAGTCTGAGTCTTACGAAGTCGGGGATGCGTTATGCAAATAAGTCCATTGACAGGACTTATTTTATTTGGAATATAATGTATAGGCAGAATCCTACTTTTCAATACAAATATATTAAATCTACATGCCACGATAATGTCATTCTTTATATAGCCTATCAATCGTTTCTAAGCTCAATAAAAATGTCTGAGACATATAAATCTTCCAGGACAGGTGGACTGGCACCAATGGAAACAATGGTGGATGTGGGCTTGGCCACTGAGCTCACTATAACAACACCACCAGAACGGCAGCCTCACTGTCACCTTTTAGCGGAAATGCACTTTTTTCGGGGTCGGGCCCAAAAATGTGTGTGTGTGTGTGTGTGTGTGTGTGTGTGTGTGTGTGTGTGTGTGTGTGTGTGTGTGTGTGTGTGTGTGTGTGTGTGTGTGTGTGTGTGTGTGTGTGTGTGTGTGTGTGTGTGTGTGTGTGTGTGTGTGTGTGTGTGTGTGTGTGCCATGCCCAGCGGTTGGACCACTTGGCCAAGAGGACTCCCCTTATCAGTGTCTGTGGAGATAGGGCCGACACACTCTCTCACTCACACACACACACACACACACACACACACACACACACACACACACACACACACACACACACACACACACACACACACACACACACACACACACACACACACACACACACACAAAGACACACACACACACACACACACACAAAGACACACACTTACACAAACATTGGGCAGGCATGTACACACACTATTTCCCTACATGATAGGTGCATAGTTTTTTTTTATCCTCAAACTAAAGCCTCAATTTGAATAAAGTGATTAATCTGATTAAATTAGTATTTTTTTTATTTATTAAACGTCCTGTGTCTTATAAATGGCCTTTTCCAGTGTTTAGCATTGTTTTATAGCAATGGGGGGTTAGTATCAATGGGTCTGTGTCTCTAATTACCATATTGGCGGATTGCTCTAATTCAGTTGAGACAATATCCTCCCCCAGTGAATTAGGTCATTTTGATTTTTTTGCTGACGTGAATAAGGCACTGATCTGCATAACTAACGCCCCCTCTATGGTTGTAGCGCAACCATTCGCTCAACAACAGCAGAGAGAGTGAAAATACCTGCACTTCCTCAAGCGGGTTTTGACAGAGAGAGGCAGAGAACGAGCGAGCGAGAGAGAGGGGGAGAGAGAGAGAGATAGAAAGGGAGAGAGAGAGAGAGAGAGAGAGGAGCTTCTGTTGGGGAAACAAACACACATGCATTTTACACACAACCTGACCGGCGCGTGGGGAAACACAAACACACACGCATTTTACACACAACTTGACCGGCGAGCATGGAGGGGCTTCTCCCTGGTAGAGAGAGAGAGAGAGGGACCGCGTGCAGGAGTGTGTAAATGTGTGTGCGCGCAGGGCTGGTGTGGGGCCTCTCCCTGGGTTATCACTGTCATATCTTTGACTCCCATGCGCACGCCCATATTTCGATCCGTGCAATAATATTCATAGCGGTATATATTGTCATTTGAAACAAGTTACATCCATTGTCCCGTGGGATTATGCCCCCCCCCCCCCCCCCCCACGGCAAAATTAATTAGTATCCCCCTCAATATTTCTACCTCTCTCTCTGTGCCAGTCACAGACTGTGGGCAACTGTCACTCAAAGCGCTTATGGGCGGAGCCCAGCACAAACAGCTTGGAATCTTGAAGTCGAATTTTTTTGCTTTTGAGTAATTGATTACAAATATAAAACAATGCATTTTTTTGATTTCTTTTTTTTTTACAGATGTGTTCCATAGACTCACAGGAATTGTGTAAAGTTGCCCAAATAGTGAAAGGAATAGCAATGCATGTCCCCTTTAATCAACTTTCTTTAATGAATATAACTAGTTAGTTTTGTCAACATAAATAATCCAATAAGGGCACGGTTGGTACGAAAGTGATGGTGACGTCTTGATGGAGCGTCGGATACAGATGCAGATAGGCTACATAATTTATGATAAATGTTTTATTAAAGTTTTTATGACGAGTCATATACTATAACAGTATAATACTATAATACTATAATATTAGTGTAATCTAATCTTTATCCCCCTCGCCCCAACAATAGTCAAGGGCCAAGTTTAAATGTATTGAAATAACATCAACATCTGAGCTTTCAAATTGTGCAACCACCACTTAACAGTAACATTCCAACATCAGTAACAATGTGAAATGTGCAATCCCTTTGCTAGAACAATAACATACTGTACATAACAATACAGGTCATATTTGCATATCGATTTGCATATCGCCCCAGCAGCATCACACCTGGACAAGAGGCAGGGGAACTATGTGAGAATGCTGTTCATCGACTACAGATCAGCATTCAATACCATAGTCCCCTCCAAACTCATAGCCAAGCTCAGGGACCTGGGATTGAACTATGACCTCTGCCAGTGGGTCTTGGACTTCCTGACGGGTAGACCCCAGGTGGTGAGAGCAGGCAACTGCACCTCCTCATCTATCACCCTCAATATAGGAGCCCCCCAGGGCTGTGTTCTGAGTCCCCTCCTCTACTCGCTGTACACACACGACTGTGTGGCACAGTGGAACAACACCACAATCATCAAATTTGCTGATGACACAGTAGTGGTGGGACTGATCTCTGCAAACGCTGAGAGGGCCTACCTGGAAGAGGTAAAGAATCTGTTGCAGTGGTGTCAGGAGAATTGCCTCTCCCTGAACATCAGCTAAACAAAAGATGATTGTGGACTTTAGGAGGTTGGGGGTCAGGGACTACAGCCCCCTCAGCATCGACGGGGCACCGGTTGAGAGAGTGAACAGTTTTAAGTACCTCGGAGTCCACATATCCGAGGACTTGACATGGACCACACACATTGACAGTGTTATCAAGAATGCACGGCAACGCCTCTACTTCCTTAGGCGCCTAAGGAAGTTCCAAGTGAGTCCAAAGATCTTTAAGAACTTCTACTCATGCACAATAGAGCATCCTGACTGGCAATATCACCTCCTGGTTTGGGAATAGCACCGCACAAGACCGTAGCAGACTACAGAGAGTGGCCCGTTCAGCCGAACGCATAATTGGAGGTGGGCTTCCCACTCTCCAAGACATTTACAACAAGCGCTGCATGGGTAAGGCTAAGAGAATAATCAAAGACTCCAGCCACCCAAACAACTGCCTCTTTGAACTGCTGCAGTCAGGCAAGCGATACCGGAGTCTCATGGCAAGCACAGAGAGACTTAGAAGAAGTTTCTATCCCCAGGCCCATCAGGATTCTAAATGACAATAACACTATGTAACAAACCATCAAATACACTCACAGCACACACATCCACACGCACACACTCACTTTAAACAAACAACTCACTGCAGCACCTACTTTACCAACTTTAGACACTTAACACACTTTATATTTATTGGTAAAGAATTTGCACTACAACTCATACCTCATCACACCTTACTGTAAATTGTACCTAAATTGTACCTCAACGGAAAGAAGCATTTTATATAAAAGTACTCTGTATTTTTGTATGATAACTAATAAAGAAACTTGAAACAATAGACACTCAGACTGTGTGCTTTTAAAAAAATAGAGAGAAATCTCAGATCCCAGATAAGCTTCATCGTATTTGCTTGACTTGAAAAAAGATGATATATACATACATAATGTAAATCAATATCTTCCTTTTGAATAAAATAGGCTAATTCATTCATTGCGCACTAGTTAGATGACATGTTGCGCATGTTATGACTTTGGACGTCTGCCATTGCCACTGCAAAGACAGCACATAAGTAACGATATGATGCGTCGGACATGAATATTCAAATCTATTAAATGTCATGGTCGACATCAAATTTTCTTTAATTTTAAATTTGTTCTGAGCTACGGAAGTCAGCCTTTTCCTTTGATGCCTCTAACTCATGGAATGTCCTTCAACTCACACTGAAATTGGAGGTTCTCCCTTCCCTTGGAATGTTTTAAACGTATGATTTCAGACCATTGTGTGACTACCGTAAATCCTCAAATATAGGACGGGTCTTCTATTTACCTCAGCTGCAAAGAGCACCAGGCCTTTATTAGAGAGAGGCTTATATAAGAGGCAGGCCTTAATTTCTAAAAATGACACTCATGGACATAATCCCTTCATTTTCAGACTTTTATTGCATTATTATTATTATTATAATTATTTTTATTACGTACATTGTCTGTCTACATTTATTTAGACTAGCATTGGTATTTAAATATTGAGTGCAGTTGAGTAATTGTGGGATTAACGTAATTCACACACTGAAGTTGGAACTGTCTATACTAGGTTGTGGGGTCCGGGGACGGTTTAGTGTGTGGTACCTTCTCGACTTCCTCAGTCGAATCGAGTTGTTGGCATGCAGGGAATAGCTTTAGCTGACGCTATCATAGCATCATGATCTGTAATGTGTCAACTGGACAACGCCAGCCTCGTCTGCCAACGCCATATAGATAGCGAACGTTAACATTTGCAAACAAAGTCAACGTCATCCAGCTGACACCACAGATCTAGATATTATGACAACGTTAGCTAGCGCTAAAGCTAACCAGAGGGAAACGTTAATGTACGGTAGTCAGTGTAGCGGGAGGCAGCACTTGATTTCCATTGGCAAGAGTTTATCTCATTCTATATCACGGCACGAAAAATAAAATAAATACTTTTTTTTGCGACCTTATATTAGAGACCGGCCTGTGTTTGTCTAAATGCATCAAACCCCCGGCCATTATAAGAGGCCCCTCCTTTATTGGAGGTCCCTCCTCTATTAGAGGATTTACGGTACTTGTAACTGTTTTAGTTGATCTTTTTAAATAATTTTGAAAAGTTTTTTATTTTGGTGTTTAAATTTCTTTGAATATTGTTTTTATTATGTACTGTACAATCGTCGTCTCTGTAAATGAGGGAAACCTCAGATGCTTACGATTTTAAATAAAGGTTGAAATGAAAAAATCTACAGCGTCGACTCATCGTTGCAGCCCTAGCCGTAAGAAAAACGCAGACGTCAAAACAATAGTTTAGAGCGTTGGTTCCCGAGGCGCTCGGGAAGAATCCCCACACTTTGAGAAACACTGTGCACTGCACGCACACACACACACACACACACATATTTATTAAGGGGGAGGTCAGCACTTCCGGATATTCTTTCATCTTTATGAGAGGGGTGGAGAGAGAGAGAGAGAGAGAGAGAGAGAGAGAGAGAGAGAGAGAGAGAGAGAGAGAGAGAGAGAGAGTTCCTCTTGGCTAAGCACCGACACCACGGCAGGAATTACTCTGCTGTTCGGAAGCAGTCATTAAGAAACACTATTAGATTAGGCTGCCTGGCCTGAATGTTTGTGTGTGTGTGACAGAGCGTTTGTGAAAGAGAACCTGAGCGAGACAAATTGACAGTGAGTGTGTGCATGTTTGTATATTTATGTGTGTGTGTGTAAGTGTGTGTGTATGTGTTCATGTGCGTGTGCGCTCGTGCGCGTGCGTGTGTGTGTGTGTGCAGGGCCGGACTGGGGAAATAATTCATACTGGGAGATATAGCGCGAAATATAGCCCCAATCAGGCCACTTTTTAAGCGGGGGGTGGGGGTCCCCCACCAGGAAATTTTTTGTTACAAAGACTTAATTTCCTGCATTCTGGTGAATTTTAGTGCATGTGAATCACAAACTAATGAGCCAACAATTGCTTAGTACAATGTACTGTTATGGACCTCAAATAAAACTGTTGTGGCACTAGCAATGCTACTCTCTCCACCTTCAAAAAGAAAAAAGCAAGAGCACAACATATTTTTCTATTTACTATTATAATACAGTTAACCACTCTCTCCTGTAAGGGCCTTTCTTTTTCTTTGTTTTATCCCTCTCTCCTCCACCCTTTCTTTTTCTTCCACTGTCCATCTTGACATCAACGTTAATTGACTTTCGCTCTACTGTATCTCTCCCGAGTCCCTCACAACCCCCTCCAATGTACAGTAAAAATGACCAAGTATGGTCTTGTCAATATTCCAATGTACAGTGTTGCTTGTACAGTTGTACAGTGTCCCCCACCCACCCCTCCTACCCAACCTCCCCCCACCCACCTCCAATGTACAGTACCCCCCCCCCCCCCCCACCTACCCAACCTCTTCCAATGTACAGTTTCTACGTCAAATGTATATACTTCTTTTCTGGACTCTTTTCGTATCACAAACAGTACTGTATTTGCAAATCTGGTATGTCATAAATGTATAGATGTAGCAGTACTGTCTATCTGTATGTCATATATGTTACGATGAATTAAAAATGGGGGACCCTGATGTAAACAAGACGAAAGTCTTTCTCTGGTCTGCATCCCCTTAACAATTGTATGCATTGAGCTGTACTGTACTATACCCATTCTGCAATCTGTTAATAAAGTTTTCAATCAATCAATCAATCAATCAATCAACCTGGCTCATTGCCTGGCTGTTATTCTGCATCTGAGTGCCGTCTGCCATTCCATTCGCCGCCTCCGCTGTCAATCAGTTGTATCGCCTGGTCCCGCCTCCACCAATCACAAGCGGCAGCACGGCTCCATTGTGATCCGCGTGAGGGAGAGAGTCAGATAGTTCTCCAACTCTGCCGCAGACAGTGAAATCCTGGTTGTTCCCCACCCACCTAGGTTATCTAACTATCGCGCCGCGCCGCCGCCACAACTAGAAACAATGGCCTGGCAAAAAAAAAAATAATAATAATAATAATTTTTTTTTTATAATTTTTTTTTTTTTATCTGTGCAGGCCAGGCCACCGGGAAAACTCCCGGTGCTCCCGATGGCCAGTCCGGGCCTGTGTGTGTGTGTGTGTGTGTGTGTGTGTGTGTGTGTGTGTGTGTGTGTGTGTGTGTGTGTGTGTGTGTGTGTGTGTGTGTGTGTGTGTGTGTGTGTGTGTGTGTGTGTGTGTGTGTGTGTGTGTGTGTGTGAATGCATGTGCAGGCTTGTCGTGGTTGTCAGGGTTACTAGGGTTAAGACACCGGTGGTATTTTCTCCACCATCAATACCGTTAAATTTTTTTTAATAAATGTAATGCCAACATTATTAAATTAATAAAATTATCTTATATATATATATAATTTAATGTTCACCAACCAATGACAGTGTGAAACGGTGTTAAAGCAGTAACCTAAATGCCTGCCTGAGAGGCTCACAGCGTGAAGGCTATGAGCAGCAGGTCACTATTAACTACGTGTTTGACCTTTAATCTAAACTGAGGAGATTTTAGATCTTATGTTAGGATGTTATGGCATCAGTTCCAAAAAAATAAATGTCAATGGTGTGGCAGAAGGACCTTGTGTGTGTGTGTGTGTGTGTGTGTGTGTGTGTGTGTGTGTGTGTGTGTGTGTGTGTGTGTGTGTGTGTGTGTGTGTGTGTGTGTGTGTGTGTGTGTGTGTGTGTGTGTGTGTGTGTGTGTGTGTGAGAGAGAGAGGGAGTGAGAATAAATGCGGGGATACTCTTTGTGTATTTCCATTTGCCCAATATTATCAGTATGATAAAGCAGATACGCCATGACCCGTTGAAATAAAAGATTTTAATAAAATAGTAATTAAATAAAAACTCATCCCAACAAATTGAAAGACTAACTATTATCTTTATTAATTGTTCTAGTTATAACTAGGCTATTATTTAGGTATTCATTTATTATCAACCAATTCGAGTAAAAGATTAAAGCCGCCATGTCTTTGCAACTCAGAAGGAAGCCTGTGACGCCCCCCAGTGGCCATTTAGCCTTATGTGAACTCATAATATAAAGGCTGTGAAGAAGCATTGAAGGTAATGTTTAGTAGTCCTACATGCTCTACTATCACATCAATATTACATCATACATGCTCTACTATCACATCAATATTACATCATACATGCTCTACTATCACATCAATATTACATCATACATGCTCTACTATCACATCAATATTACATCATACATGCTCTACTATCACATCAATATTACATCCTACATGCTCTACTATCACATCAATATTACATCATACATGCTCTACTATCACATCAATATTACATCCTACATTCTCTACTATCACATCAATATTACATCCTGCATGCTCTACTATCACATCAATATTACATCCTACATTCTCTACTATCCCATCAATATTACATCCTACATGCTCTACTATCACATCAATATTACATCCTACATGCTCTACTATTACATCAATATTACATCATACATGCTCTACTATCACATCAATATTACATCCTACATTCTCTACTATCACATCAATATTACATCCTGCATGCTCTACTATCACATCAATATTACATCCTACATTCTCTACTATCCCATCAATATTACATCCTACATGCTCTACTATCACATCAATTTGTTTGTACTCTACAATCCCCTCTACCACAATTAGAGTTTACCCAAACCAAAAGCCCTGGGTGGACAAATCCGTCCGTGAGGCTCTGAAAGTGCTCACCTCAGCATACAATGCCGGGCTTGTGACAGGCAACATGAATGACCACAAGGTGGCGAGATAAGGTTAGTAATAGAGGCAAAAAGGCGCTACAGGGATAAAATTGAACTTCAATATGAACAGGCTGACTCTAGACTCTCTAGAGGTATGTGGCAGGGCCTCAGAACGATGACAGATTACAAAGGCACCTCCCTCAAACTGAACAGTGATATCCAATTGGCAAATTATCTCAATACCTTCTATGCGAGGTTTGAGGCTGGGAATAACAACACCAGCCTACAAACCACTGCAATGGAGGAGGGGGGGGGGGCACTGCCGATGGAGACTCAGGGCTAGATCCACAAAGAATGGATTGCACAGAGCAAGTTGCACCCTTACTTAAAATTCATTATGAATTGAAAATGGGGGACTCTGATGTAAACAAGACGAAAGTCTTTCTCTGGTCTGCATCCCCTTAACAATTGTGTGTATTGAGCCATACTGTATTGTACCCATTCTGCAATCTGTTAATAACATTTTCATTCAATCAATCAATCTGCACGGTGATTGATTGAATGAAAATTGTATTAACAGATTGCAGAATGGGTACAATGACAGTGTTATCAAGAAGGCACGACAACGCCTCTACTTCCTTAGGCGCTTAAGGAAGTTCAAAGTGAGTCAGAAGATCCTCAAGAACTTCTACTCATGCACAATAGAGAGCATCCTGACTGGCAATATCACCTCCTGGTTTGGGAATAGCACTGCACAAGACCGTAGCAGACTACAGAGAGCGGCCCGTTCAGCCAAACACACAATTGGAGGGGGGCTTCCCACTCTCCAAGACATTTACAACAAGCGCTGTATGAGAATAATCAAAGACCCCAGCCACCCAAACAACTGCCTCTTTGAACTGCTGTGGTCAGGCAAGCGATACCGGAGTCTCATGGCAAGCACAGAGAGACTCAGAAGGAGCTTCTATCCCCAGGCCATCAGGATGCTCAATGAACAATGAACAATAACAGAACATCAAATACACCCACAACACACACATCCACACGCACACACTCACTTTAAATAAACAACACACTGTAGCACCCACTTTACCCACTTTAGACACTAACACACACTTTATATTTATTGGCATCAATCCC